>NC_090924.1:973413951-974025826 GCF_040938575.1 Ambystoma mexicanum
CCATCTGTGCATCCTGCCATCGCCAACCATTCCAGTAACAACAATACACAACATGTTCGCAACCAGACACATGGCTCCCAATGGAGAGAAGCACAGGCTAAAAATAGAACTATCAAACAGGCCCACACCCAAATGAACAGCAAGAAGCGAGGAATTGAACAAACTAAAAGATATAACATCAACAAAAAATCACATAATAAATTTACAAACAAAAAATTAAAGCTGTCCATGTACATTCTTTTAAAAAATACTCATAATGCCAAAATAACTATATACAATAAAAAATGGGAAGTAATGTCCAAAATCTCTGGTGAAAAACAAATAAATAAAAGACAACCTACACCTAAATAACTATATACAGTAAAAAAGGGGAAGTAATGTTCGAATAGTCTGGTCAAAATAAAATAAATAAAAGGAAACCTTCACCTAAATAAATATATACACAGGTAGCAGGCTATTCCATCTCCTCCTCTCTAATGTTGCTCAGACTCTCCATAAGGCATCATCCAGCACTCCGTCCACATCCCCCAGGTGGGCCTCGGTTGTTTTGGAGGGCTTGCAGGGCCTAGCGCATATGTCTCTCTATCCCCTCCGCCACCCTGCAAGTTGCCTCCAGGATGGCAGCCCACCTCCTTGCCCGATGCAGTGTAACTTCCGCCATGGCCATCAGCACCCTAGCCTCCCGAGCCCGCCGCCTCTCTGCTCCCATTCGCTACCCATAGCACATGAACATGGAAGACATCCTCGTTCTGAGTTCCACGTTTGCATCATGCCTGCGTACCTGCCCCCTTGTTATTGTAGGCCCTTAGAAAAATATCCTCCTCCTTAGAGTCTTCTGCTGCCATAGCTCCTGGTGCCTGCTTCGTATGTTCACCCTCCGGGCTGATGACATAGCCCGGGGGTGTACGGCCCTTGCCCTGCTCATGGGTGCCTGCTGTCACTTCATTGTCGGTATTCCTGTTGGTGCCTGGATCGGGACAGTGGCGACCTCAGCCGATTGACCCTTGAGTCCCAACTCAGGCAGGGATGTTGGCTCCACCAGACTGGGCAATCTGGGTGGGACTGGTGCACAGTGGGCCCTGGTGGTATCTGGGCCGTAAGGCGCCTCAAAGGACGACTGGCACACAGAGGAGGAAGGCGAGGAGGGGTTTGCATTACTGAATGGCCCACGCAGCACAAACTGGACCAGGAATGTTGTGAGCCACATGAGGATATGGCATACCTCATTGTGATGATGTGCAAGCAGTCTAGGTGAAGCCTGCCCATCATCACGTAAGACAGCTGTACGCCTCACCACACTGACCTGCAGGGGTACCACAATGTCCTGAGTGGCAACAGCCGATGGAATTGGGTTGTTGGTCTGTATGAAGGCATCCAACACCAGGGGCTGGATCTGGGTTGAGGCATACCGGCAGGTGAATACAGCTGCATCCGCTGGCCCAGGGTCAGGAGTTTGCACAGGAATGGCAAAGGTGGACTGCACAGACTCATGCCCCAGGGACATGACTGCAGTAGTCATGCCCACCTCATCACCCCGCCTGACCCCATGCGCTATGTTTCTACGGCCACCTCCTCCCCCTCCACTCAAGCCAACCTGGATGACTCTGGGGTGTGTTCCACATTGGATGGCCCGTGTGTTGCATCACCTGTCCCCCCTGCTGCTGAGGAGTCCACTACCACCTTCGCCCTCTTGTACTTACCCCCAGCAGCATTGCCCAATGGTCCAGGTGTGGGCCCAGCCACCTCGCTCCCCAGCGATGCACTGTCATGGGGCCTTGTGCCTCTGCCTGGTGGTGGCATCCCTGCTGCCATGCTCCATAGCACTGCTTCAGCCCCTTCTTCCAATGCAACTGTGGAAAAGGAGTCACAGAACAAAAACATCAGTGTACTGCACCAATGTATACGTAGCAATACAAACATTCACATGAAGTTCACTTAAGTCTCTGGAGGATAGCTCAGCAGCAACGTGCTTGCCTTGGAAGCAAGATGATACGAGCAACATAGGTTCGATCCCCGGGACCATGCTTAGAAACATCTGGGTATTAAGCGTGTTATAAATAGCCCATCATATCATATTTCACATCATATCATATCATAACAACCATCATCCTCCATCCCCACACACATTGACATGCAATCCACATCCATGCACATAGATGCATGTCCATCACTCCAGACATTCACATCAGAGTACATGTCACCTCACAACCAATACATTGCATATGCTACACACACATGCATCATGTGCTCATGCACACACATCAACTGAGAGTCCACAACCAGTGTGATGAGCAATCACATCAGAGTCCTGTCAACTGTAATCCTGGAACATGACTACGTGAGACATTGAAATGCACGTGTTGCATCCAGCCATGAGTGATGGCCAGTCACACATTCCCATCTTTGACACATACACATAAACACCATGCATGCACATGACGTGGCCAACATTACCTCAACTGTTACACTTGTCACACCGGCACGTCTCAGATACAAGTAACAAAACATGTGCACAGTCTGAAAGGCAGCAGTACAACACACAATGCAAATGACATCTCATTCAAATTACATATGGTTCAATGCACACATGGATTGCGCTGTCTGGGCATCCGTATCAGAGGCATACTTGCTGAAAGCCTAAGGTGCTCACTCCCAACATGCAGGAACATGCACATGCACTGTGGAGCCAAGCAACACATGGCTACTCACCAGACGGCTCCAGACGTTGGTGTAACTCACAGACCTGGGTGTGCAGCACTGGGTTAAAACATCTCCAGGACCCGCATGTTGGTGATGTTCAGCCGGCACCTGTGCCCCTCTACGGTGGCACCGGCCTGGAGGAAGCGCAGGGCCTTGCTGTGGGTCCAGAATATAAGGTCCTCCTAGTGCTTGTGTACATGCTTGAAGGTCCGGGATGCCACCCCCCTATGTGTTGATGGCATCCCTTATCCTGTCCCAGATCTGCTCACGTCCTTCCTTGCCGCATTGCATCGATGGGTTGAAGAGACAGCATAATTCCCCAGGACCTGCTTAAAACGGATGTCAACTTCCCTGGCAGAGAAGTTGACAGCCCTCTGCCTCGCTGCCATGGGGTTGCCGCGCTGGTCAGAAGATGATGGTGCTGACATGGCAACCCCCAAGGCAGGTGTGGGTGGGCAAGGTGGTCCTGGAGACGGGCTGTGAAGCAGCGGTGATGGTATGGCAAGTTGGGAGTCTGGTGAATCAGCTGAGGTGGTCACAGGGCCAAGAACAGGAGCACTGGCAATAGCTGGACAGCAGGCACTCAATATGCAGGGCAGGTGGGCAGCAGGCACACACAGGGGGAGGTAGCAGCAGATGGCTCGGTAGGAGGCAGCTCAGGGCAGTAGGAGGCAGGTTTAAAGGCTTGTAGGTAGGAGCGTCGGTCTTCAGTGTCTAACACGTGGGCAGCCGGAAACAGAGTGATGGTTACTTTGCATATTCGAAATTAGCTCGGACACTTGAAATCCAAGGAAAGGCCCTGAGCGCGTAACTTACGTGACACACGCTGCGAGTTGGCATTCAGTATGCCAGAATCGGGGATATAGAAGTATGCGTGGAAGAAAATCAGACCATACATGCGATTGGGAGTAGACGGACAAGTGGATTAACTGCGATTTTTGCAGTGCCACGCAGTTCGTTCACTTCTGGGACAGTGCAAACTTCTTATTTTGGTGGGGGATTTGCCTTTTCCCCTACGCAAGTCTACTTTTCTATTTTTAGAAATAGACCATTGCAGTAGCTTTCCGGGCTCAACGTCAGTGGAAGCAGCTGTACCTGTCCCAAAGGGTCAGGGATGTGCAGTGAAAGCTGCTGCCCCCCACAGGGGTAAGGGACATGCAGTGGAAGCTGCTGTCCCAGCATCAGTGGGCGATGCCATGGCCCAGGCCACTACTTGTCTAGCATCTGGTGCCCTGAGTGGTCCCAGTCACACAGGGTCAGCATCACGTGCCGAGAAGGCAAAGCACTTTTAGGAAGAGAAACTTCAATGAGGAACTCCAGATCCTCATGGACTACGTGACCGAGCACCACCATGACATGTGCCTGCAACCAGGGAGCACACATACACCTGCTCAGCTTATGGTGCATTGGCAGCATGTCATGAATGAGATAAACACCTTAAGGTATGAGAAGCGCACTGCTTCTCAGGTCATGAAGCGGTGGAATGACCTCAACCGTCGCACCAAGTCCAAGCTGGGTGCCAACCTCGCCTCTGCCATGGCAACTGGAGGGGGGACACCGGAGGAGCAGGAGCTCAGCCTGCATGAACACGCCATGAGCCAGTTCATTCATTTGGATCAGGTGCAACTCTTGGGATGCCTGCCAGATTACGAGGGCACATACGGTGAGTGACCGAGCTTGTAAATCCTGAGTATGTGTAGGGAAACAAAACCAAGAAGTATGCCATGGTGTACTGACTCATGCACAGTGAGTGTACTCTAGAGTGGATTCAACCCATGTGTCGTACATCTGTTGCACATGGCATTTGACAGTAGTCATCCCCCACCAGCATACACAAACGACATTTCAACATGCTACCACAACTTGGCATCTAGTTAGTTGCATCAGTGATGTCAGTGACTCTGCTCTGCTAGACAAGTGCTTGTGTCTAAAGCATGTGTTACACATCATGCACTACATGGTGTATATTGTCCACTCACACATGTACTTAGGTGTTTCCATGCTACAGATAACCTGCATGAAGACTACTAGCATGCCTCACAGTGAGCCATGAGTGATATTGCATTTTTCAACACTGTGCACATCCACGCTGCAGCTATTGCAATGACCCTGGTGTCAAATACTTGTGAGGAATCATCCCTGTTACCCTCCCACACTTAGCACACACTCCATGGGTCCATGCCCCTGTGCCTTTTGTATGTCACGTCCCTTCTATGTCCCAGTGCATGTAATTACTCTCGTCACATCATACACCATGGGCCTCATTATAAGGCTGGCGCTCCCAGAATGAAGGGGGCCGGTACAGCACCGGCCCCCTTCATTCCGGGAGCGCTGATTATGAGCTTCCCATCGTGGGACCCGGATCGCATGCCTGGTAAAACCACGAGTGCTTTCTGGGTCCCGCGAAGGGAAGAGGGAGGCAATAACCGTCTAGATGTAATCTGCCCGTTATTACCTCCCTCCCCATTCCCATTGAGCCCTATGGGGGCTCAAATGGGAATGGGGATGGGTTCCGGCATGGAGGACCTACTGGGTCCTCCTATCTCGGAGTAACAGGTAAGTCCCCATTGCAGGAACTCTGTAATGGAGCCCGGAACGGAGGCAGCCATGGAGCGAATAGCTCCATGGCTACCTCCATTCTCGTAATGAGGCCCCATGTCTAGGTGTTAGTCTTACAGTCATACTTCTACTGGGACTCCACACTCAGGCCATGTACACATTGTGTAAACTCCCTGTGGCAGTTCAACACTGGTGTGGCATGTGATTGATGTGCACTTGGATGTGAATATGTGTGTGTACCTGTTGACATGTAATGTAATAGCAGGTTACAGAGCCACATGACAATGCCTATTTAGCATGTCTTTGTCAATATTGTGCTGCGCCATGGGCCAGAATGTGCTTTCAGAGAACCATGTCTGGTGGCAATGTGTCCATGGGCTACATGGGCATGAACATGGAATGTTGTTGCAAGTTGTTGCAAGTCTGCATATGCCATGATCAGATGGCTTCTTGTACATAGTGGGTGTATGCGATTTCTCTCATGATGACATGCCCAGCATTGTGTTGCAGGACAGCAATGTGATTCAGATGTTTACTGTCCACACAATTCACATGAATCCTCATGTCTTTATATGTCCTTGTGCAGGTGATGAGGCACCAGGAGGAGGAAGAGGATGAACAAGAGTCAGTGCCGCTTCAGAACACCAGTGGAGGACGTGGTGTGGCAGCCCAGGAGAATCCACTGGTGCTACAGACTATCCTGGGAATGTCCAGATACGACACCGACTCTTATGAATCCAGTAGCTCCGGTGCTGAACCGGATGTCCAGTCATCAATGCTGGAGCAGTTGGGGCATGTGAGTGTGCAGGGGGTTAGGTGCCTTCACAAGGCCAGTCAGTGGTGTTACAGCTGTCTGTGGTGGTTACGGCTGCTAGGCCATGCTCCCAAGTATAGGATTCTGGTCCTGGGCCAGATGTTCAAGGGAGGGATGCAGTCCTGCAGCCAGAAACAGTGGCATCACATTAAGGGCCATGCTCCCTTGGGTCAGGCAGGCGTGGGCCCCGCACATGTGGGGGATGTGTGCATGCTGAGGAGACAGCGTGGGAGCAGTGAATGTCTCATGCTGCACATCAACAGAGTGCTGCCTACGATATTTTCGCTGAGAGCATGGATAGGGTGGCCAGTTCCATGATCACACCAGCAACCTCAGGTGGAGCACCGGCTGCAGGCATTGCGGTCCACATGCCGCTCAGACAGGCTGCACATGGAGGCCAACAGCAGGAGCCGATGGGCCGATCTGAGGTCGCTGCAGGCATCCCTGCTTGCAGAGGGTCGGGCCCACAGGGAAGCCCTGATGGAAGAGTCATTGGCCTTCAGAGCTTCAATCGAAGAGGAAGAGGCAGCCCGCAGGAGACTGCACCAACAGGAGATGCAACTTTTGAGGCAGGCCATCTCGGAGGAACTCCGTGCATCCTGTGAGGTCATGCATGGTGTCCTCCAAAGCCTCATTGTGATGGTGCATTCATCAGTGTCTCACACCTGGCCGCTGCTACTGAGGACCAGGCCAGGGCACTGCGTGGTGAGCCTCTGGCACCACTAACACCTTATTCTACCCAGGAAGGTGGTGCCAGTAGAGACATGCCTCCCGGTCCAACATAGCCATGCAGTCCATGAGCACATGGAGGTAATAGTTTTTTCAACATCCACCCATGTGGGTGTTGACATGCACCCTACCCCTACCCCTTCTGGGTGAAACCCCCCCCACCCCCGGTCCATGATGGACATTTTTGATTTTCTGGATGTTGGCATTGTATATTTTGATTTGCCCTTTCCTGGTTTTAATTTTTGTTCATTTTTTACTTTATTTCACTTGAGGTGTGACATTAACATCTCAAGGCCAAGACGTGTGCAGTGGTGTACATGCAGGCATGCATAGTCAAGTCAACTAGCATGTTTGCATGGTGGTGCATAGGATGGCATGTACAGGTAATTATGGGTTTGGTGTTCCGTTGTACCTGTGGGCTGTGTCAATGGTACTTCACAAAGGCTGTTTTAAGGTGTTCTCTCATGTTGCTCAGTAATCCGTGATGTGGCGGTGACTGCTGTCCCAGCAGAGTCACCCTGCACCCTTTCACGTCCATGCTCCCCATGCTCTCCACCAGGCACTGTCCTTCATGTACCTGATTAGGAAACACAGTTCCAGGTCAGGGTGTTGCGGGATTAACACCATGCTGGCACAGGCAGCGGATGAGCATTAGCACTGTCTTGTACGTCGAGCATGCTTCATTGGTGTGCATGTTTGCTGCATGTATTGCTTATCTTATATGTCCTTTGCATGATGACATGCCTGTATGGTAATTTCAGTGGTGCTCATGTCACTGTGTTAGCTACCTATGTGTATTCCTCTATGGGCGCACCTACTGTGCTGTCATTGTACAACAGAAAACCAGGCAGTATACTCCTTGATCTGCCATTTCCTTGGGATTCCCTTTCTGTGTCACTCTCTCTCCCTCTCTCTGTTGTGGTACACTCTACTCCTGGGATAATCACAATCTATTCCCATTCACCCTCTGGCACCCTGTGTTGCTCCTGCAGTGGTTGGTGTCTGCATATTTTCTTTAGGTAATCATGTGTTGCCATGTATGTGCATGTTGTTTCTCCTGTTACTATGCATAGTATTCAATTAAGGAGAACCTTCTCCCGATGGTGTGCATCGTATGCAAGGCAGGTTGGATCCTTGGACAGGTAGGTGAATGGCATTTGCTGACACTTGTGTGGTGTTTGCATGATAGTGTGGCACTAAGTGTGTTCACTTTGGATTGGCTTAGCTTTGCATGAGGTTCAACACTACTTCTTAAGGGCGGAATGTTCCACACGGGGTGCTTCTAATGATGGGTATGGCCATGTTCTTCCGATGGATTGCTGGGGTCACTGCCCACCTCATCACCCCGTTCACTGATTATGAAAACTGTGCATTCTAAGTGTGTGGGACTTTCATTTTTGTTGCTTTCATGGTTGTTTGGGAGTGGGTAGCATGGTCAACTGTTTGTGGCCTGTGCCAGGTGCTGTTGGTTGGGCTGATGTGTGTCTCATGGAACTTTTATCATGTATAAGTAGTGACACTTCAGATCCCTAGCAGGGTTTGTGGGATTATGGCTGTTTGTCACATTTGGCATGTCTAGATTATGGATCAACTATTACAGTGTGCAGCAGCAGCAGTTTAAAGCCAAAAACATGTTGCTATGTTAGATTTGTTGTGGGATATGTTGTGTACCAGCAGATTAGGGTTAGTGGTGTTGGCGCTTTTTCATGGATTTCCCATGCATGCTGCACCATGGTGTTTGCAGCTTCTAGTGCAGCGCTGCTGAGTGCATGCTACTGCTACATTTGAATCAATGCAGTATTTAACCATTGGTATGCTGTGACAATGAAGTCTGCATTGACAATGGTCTGGTGGTTAACAGTGTACTTTTAGCATGATTTTATCGTTGATTGGTGTATCACATTGGTTTGTGTAGTCTGCTTATGTCTTCCATTGCCGCACACTCAGTGTGCCATCAAGCATGGTTTTGGCAGACGTGCAAGAGTTGAGTATTTCAGTAATTGCCAACCCATCCACTGTATATTCTGCAACAGCTCCTTCACAGTACCTTTGAAATGGATTGCATCCCATATGTTTTGAAAATACACATGCCTGACTAAACCTACTTGTGACCAGCTCTTCAAACAGAGCCCCCCGCACCTCTGACCCCCTACCACTCACTGTGATCATTCCTCATTCTCCTCATGCACTCATGTCTCCTCTGAAGTAGTCACCAGAGTTGACAACTCCTTTAAGGTGTCACCCCAACTGTTGTGCCGGTGCTCCTACAGAACCATCAAAGGCAACATCTCCTCTCTAGCAACTGCCCTTGCTAATGTCTGCAACCACTCCTTTCCTGCTGTTTCGTTTCCATCCTCCATCAAGCACTCCCTTGTGCGCACCATCTTTACTATGCCATATGCAGAGCCTTCCTAACCAGCAAACTACTGGCACATTTCTTTCAACACTTTCCTGGGTAAACTGCTTGACAAGTTTGCCCTCCCACAAATCAATGCCCATGTGGTTGTTGTTGGGGATGTCCAGTGTGGATTGAAATGGTCCAGAGCCACAGACACTGCTCTCCACGACACACATGAATAAATTGTAGCATCCCTCAATTCATAATCCCCTGCTGTCCTCATCCACCTTGATATCTCATCTGCTTTTCACACAGTGAGGCACTCCATCCTCATTAAGATGCTCCATGAATGCCCAGTGGACATGCTTAGCTCATTCCTAATCAACCATTCCAAATATACCATTCTGTGTCCTTTCTTCTACCCTACTTCAGCCTCCACCTGTGGCATCCCGCAGGTGTCCATTCTTTTGCCATGCATCTTTGACATATACATTTCCCTGTTACAACACTTCTTTGACTCATTGTACAACAAATTTGTGTGCTATGCTGATGACACACTGCTCTTCAGCAATGTTCCTACTGACACACTTGCACCCTCATTCACCATGACTACCTCTCAGCCATCCTGGACTGGTGCACTGCAAATGACCTCGGCTTGTGCTGCATTAAAAAATTAGTGTCCCGATTGGCTCCCCTGCAGCCAACTTCTGGCATTCACTATGCCCTTCCTACATGTGCTCAATACCTGCCCCCTCATCCCAAGGCAGGAATCTTGGATTCAACTTAGGCTACCCCCTTCCCTTCATGCCTCATATTTGTGAGATTGTCAAGAAGTCTGACTTTCAGCTCTTGATGCTCAAGGTTACTCTACCCTTCCACACCGTCACACAGAGGTGCAATGTTACACATGTTGTGGTACTCTCCAAGTTACACTAATGGAACAGTCTAATCCTAAGTGTTCCTTGGTCCACCCTGAGACCCCTACAGCTTATCCAGATTAGGTCTGAAAGACTCGTCATTTGACTCAGGGCCAGGGACCACATCTCTCCTGCATATAAAGGCTTCAGAGGCTCACAGACTCAGCACAGAATACATTGTAATCCCTGTATATCATCCACAGGGCTGTCTGTGTCTCTGTACCATCTCTAATGCTTCCTGATGAAATACTCACCTTCTATACTCCTACATTCCTCCGTGTGTGTGAAGCACTATGGTATTGAAAGTGCTCTTGGTGGGTTCATTTCATGTGTGGGGTGCCTTCTGTGTAATAGACTCACTCTCCCTCTGCGCCTTGAGCATGAACTCCTTAAGTTCACATTAATCATCAAGTCCTTTCTCTTCTCCACTCCTTCTCCCACTCTCTTCCGTGCTATTGATGCAGTAGCATGCCTCATGTCCATGGCCCTTATGTGTCTTTGGTGGCCTGACACCCCACATGTCTCACATTCCATGTCATGTACCCCACTTTAAGATAGTATGCAGCAGGTGAGCGCTTCTTGCATTTTGGTGGGCCCCAGCGGCTTTATTTTGCTTTCTTGTGTCCCATAGCCACTTGTTTTTGCCTTTTCACCCGGCGCAGCGTTTCCTGACACCCTCACCTCCCTCCCCTTCCCAGTCTTGCCTCCCTAGCCCTCCCCAGGCCCTGATTGGTGGATTCTTTGCCAGTGTAAACAGCAAAGGCCTTACCCCTTGCTGAAACGCTCCTGTGGCACTTTAAGATCGTAGGCAGCAGGTGAGCGCTTCTTGCATTTTGGTGGGCTCCTGTGGCTTTATTTCGCTTTCTTGTGCCCCATAGCCACATGTTTTTGCCTTTTCACCTGGCACAGCGTTTCCCGACACCCTCTCCTCGCTCCCCTTCCCCAGTCCTGCCTCCTTAGCCCTCCCCAGGCCCTGATTGGCTCCGCCCCCCTTATCCTAAACCTCACCAGAACAGCCCTCTGCCCTGCATCCTCTGCGGCTAAGCGCCCCAAGGCCAAGGGCTGCTCCAACAGAGGCGGCTACAGAAAGTGTCAGCAGGTGCCCGCAGGGGAAGCCAATTGCCAGCCGTCAACCAGCATTTACCAGGACCAGTACGGTAGGAGGGGCCCAGAACCCGATCCATTGTCAAATTCACCTACAGTAGCACAATATTGTATTAATTGCACCTACTGCAACCTCACAGGTCTCTCAAATCTAGCTGTATCCTTCTTTAAATTGCACTGTCTGGTATTCAGGTTGCATTGATGGGCCTCTCTCCCACTATGCAGGTCTCTCAAATCTAGCTGTATCCTTCTTTAAATTGCACTGTCTGGTATTCAGGTTGCATTGATAGACCTCTCTCCCACTATACAGGTCTCTCAAATCTAGCTATATCATTTTTTAAATTACACTGTGTGGTATTTGGGTTGCATTGTACCATGCCTAGATGGAATGGTGGGTGTTGGCATGTGCCACACCTGGACGTGGTAGTGGGCATTGGCCAGTGTCGCATCTGGACGTGGTCGTGAGCGTTGGCCGGCGTTGCGTCTGGATGGGATCATGGAGGTCGGCATGTGCCGTGCTTGAATGAAACTGGGATTGTTAGCATTTGCCCAAGTAACCAACCCACTAACAATTTCACCCCTCAGCATACACCTCTCAAACTCTATCCAAACCCAACCACAACCTCTCAAACTCTAACCAAAAAAACAACCACATGCCTATAACACAACAATCCATGCAAACTTCACTACACTGCAACAACAAAACAAACCACACATATACTCACACAACAGCACATGACGACTAACGACTGGAAAACACCCCAAGCCCAGCCAAAGGAGTTACCGGCTTGAGGCTGCCAACAGCACATCACTGCTCCCTAGCACTTTTCCAGCTTATTCCCACTAACTCACCCCCCATCCCGCCTTTTTTTCAGAGCCGCCAGACCGCCAGGGAACCACTCCAGTGGTGATAGTGTGTGGTACAAATATCATTTAACATTAACATTAACATTAACATGAACAGAATGTACTGTGTATATACTGAATTTGCTCACGATTCGCATCACCACATGCCTTAGCACTTCGGTTTGTGTATTATTTTCTGCCCTTTTCACCAAAAGAGGTTCTCCATGCACTAATCCAAACCTTTTCCCTTAACAACATCACCTGTTCACTTGCATGTTGTGAACAATCAGAATGCATTGTGGGCTTGTCTCCCCTCCCAGTTATTGTCATGATTTCTTGGTAACATTGATTGTGTGATTGATCTATGTTACTAAATCATTGTCCACATTCACCTGTCCCCAACTTGTTGCCCTGTGTGCACTTGACAACTTTTGGGGTTATTGGATGAATGCCTAAGCAATGATCAACACATGTATTTATTGATTATGTCCTTCCATGACTGTGTGCACTGCCCTGTCCCTACACTGCTCTGGTGATGGCCAGCCTTATCATGACATTAGTAATCTTCCAAGGGTGGGCCATGTTTTGGTTGGGATAAATGATATGCATATGTACTGTCTTTACAGTTTCATGCAGCATGTGGAGTGAAGTGTGCATTGTGTATGTGACATTGTGTAATGAGTGGGGATGTGTTGCATGCACATTTGCTTCATGTCATTGAGGGGGACAGGCAGTGTGGGTCATGGTGTTGTGTGTGAGTGTGTGTGTATTGTATGTTTGAATTGCATGCACTGTGCTTGTGTTTGTACATGTGTACAGGGACACATGTTGATGACTGTATTGGGACTTGTGCTTTGCATGTGTTTGATTTCATTGAGGGGTGCCCGTGGCTCATCAACTTTTTTTATGCATTTCTGTGGTACATTAACTATGTTTTATGTTTTTCTTTGCAGATCCTTACGTCAGGTAATGATGGCTATTTCTTGTAATGAAATGTGAGTGTCAAATGGATGGCACAGGGACAGGTAAGATCTTATTTTATATTGATCGTTATGGAATGTTACACATTTGACCAGTATGCTAGTTATTCACATCTGCCACTGCAGAATGGGTCCACTATAGTGGGTATGGTGCACAGGTTCATGCATCAGGCTATGGCGTGGTTAATCTCCTTTCTTTCTGACCACCCATCTCATGTGGAACACAAAGCCTTTCCTTCTTCTATAGCTCTTTCAAACTGTGGCATTCCCCATGGATGTAAGCTATCCCCATGGTTCTTCTACATGTACATGGCTGACTTTGCACGTGTGATTAGCACTTTCACCTCTGAATTGCAGTGTTATGTGGACGGCACTGAACCTTGTTTCAAGCTACCCTTAGCCGCCTCCTCTTCACTCATATCTGACTTTCTGTCCATGATTCAATTATGGTGTTCTGCAAAGGACCTCTGCCTTAATGCCAGGAGGACTGAGTTCATTTGCATTGTGACCCCTGCTCCAGCTTTCCCACTTTCTGTCTGGCCAGACTCCCTTGGACCTGAAGCCACAACCACCTGCACAGATATTAATCTTTGGGGTCATCTTCACCTCCACTCTCTCCTTCTCATGTCACATTTCAGTCATCTCTAGAAAGTACAACTATCAGCTACACCTCCTCCAAGGTACTGTACCTTTCCTCACTTTCCCCCAGCAGGTCACTGTCTCCTCAGCCCTGGTTATCTCCAGGCTGGACTACTGCAGCTACCTCTTTCTCAGCCCCTGTGCTTCTAATCCGCACCCTCTATGACTCATGCAAAACATGACCACAAGAATTATCCTTGGCCTAAGGACCAGCTACCACATCTGTCTGGCACTGATATCCCTCCACTGGTTACCCATGGCTGCAAGGGTCGAAATTGAGAAACTATGCATTGTACACAAGGCTTTGTGGGGCCTGTGAACTACCAATCTGCAACTATTCATACCTCAATACACTCCCTCTCAAGCCCTTTCTTCATGTACCTCCAACCCTCTTCGAGTGAGCCAGTTCTCGGCAAAGAGATTTGGAGGAAGTTCTTTATCGTCAGCAGGGGCCTCCCTCTGGAATAGCCTCCCTGCTGCCCTCAGTATGGAGCCTCATATCCTTAAGTTTCTGGAACTCATCAGGAGTTTCCTCTTCTACTCTTCCTTCTCTCTCCCTCTTCCCAGCTAACCTATCCCTCTGCTCGCTCCTTCTCTCCATACTTTGTTCCTTACAGCTCAATGACTGGCCGTACCTCAGGGTCTCACAGGCCCATGGCACCCCCAGAAGTTTTTTGTACACTTGCCTCTGGGATATGCATTAGCCTCATCATCACTGCACTTGGTGAATGACCCTAGAGAGTTGCATCTCTCTGCACTTACCCTAACCTCCACTGACTGGTTGCACTTGGACTACCCCAAACTTGTTCCCACCCTCCACCTACAACTCCCTTGTAAATATCTGTGCACTTGCTCATTCTGATTGCACCATGCCTGTACATCGTCTGTCCGTTCCACACTGTCCTCGATCCCTGCATGGTGGCACATTCATGCACTTGATAAAACTGTAGATTCATCATCAAACCAATTCACTATTGCCTCCACTGTTAATTGCATAATATGAACAGACTCTGCCGGTACTAACTATGATGGTTTCAGTGATTCTAGGGCTCTGTACGAGTGTTTTTTTTCCCCTAGTTCTATTTATTCCTGAGCTCCCTTGAGCCCTTTGAGGGACTTGCCTTGTGTATCGGGCATTTTGGGATATACTTTTGCATAACATGCTATACCATGACACAGTCTAATGATCATTTTACATGACATATGGGATGGTTTGGGTGACACAGAGGTGATTTGATTAAATGGTTGGGCTGGTTGTAGTGGTATCATTGTGTTCCTTTTGGAAACACAAAGAGAAATGAATTTTAAGTTCTGAGGGATGCACACAATTTTGCACTTCCAAGGGCACATGCTCAGGGTGGTTTCGTGGGCACAGGGGATTGGCCCATTGCCATCATTGAATTGCACCTGGGATGTAGTGGCGTCATGTGCACTCCACAGGGGACGGGGGTTTGAGGTGAAATACGTTGCCACGAGTTGGGTATGTGCAGCCTCTCCACATGCCCTTTGCCCAGCCATACGCAGGCGGTTGGCCTGTGGGTGTGGATGGGGTGCCACCACCATGTCTACTGGGACGCCAGGCCATTTTGCAACATTGAACAGGACACATACTGCCATTATGATCCTGCAGACTAGTGGCGGTGCATATAGCAACACACCACCAGAGTGGTCAAAGCAGCGGAAACATTACTTGAGCACTCCGAATATGCGCTCCAATATGGTCCTAGTTGCAATATGGGCAGTGTTATATCTTACCTGGGCAGGTGTGTTGGGGTTGCGTATTGGCGTCATAATGTAGGCACTGTCGCCTGTAGAGGTGAGAATGTTTGTCATTTCTTGAAAGTGTACAAGCATGCATATGCATGCATGGACATTCCTACTCTCCAATGAGCCATGTGTTGCCATGCTTTCCAGCTTCCAAGCCCCGGTATAGGTGGGACATCCTGAAGATGTAACTATCAAAGGTGCTGCCAGGATAGTTGGCATAGACGGAAGTAATTATTCCTTTCACATCACACATAACCTGCACATCGATGGATTGCCAGTGTTTTTGGTTGCGGTATATATGCTCTGTTGCTTGAGGTGGATGTAGAGCAATATGGGTGCAATCAATGGCACCAAGGACTTTTGGGAAGTGCGCCACCCCATAAAAATCCTGCACCACTGCCTGCCTTTCTGCTGGTGTTCTGGGCATATATATATGCCGGCAGACAGAAGGATTTAAGAAGAAGTTATTATTGTGAACACCTGGTGTATGCAGCTTGCATGAGTGGGCTGTGAAATGCCCCCAACTATGATGGTGGTCGGCTGGAATGAGCCAGTGGCCAAAAAAGGCAGTACAGTGAGCACTTTTTGCAAGGGGCTCAGTGCTTGGGAGCACAGGGTGGGTGATGTGAGGTTAGCTTCCCACTCTGTGACCAGGTCTAAAATGACATGGGGGGAACCTATAACTGGCATAGACCTGGTCATCAGGAATCCCAAAAAAGGTGGTCCTTGGGTGGAAGATCTCAGCGCAGGCCATCCTCCTCCTCCTGCGTTGTTCCACGATCACAGCTCCAACAAATGGTACATTCATCGTAGCTGTATACATGCGTTTGTTCATCGCGCATGCTTTTTATGCATTTGTCAAACACTGCATCCTCTGTCAACACCTTTCATCAGCCGCTAATTTTTCAGATGCTGCCATCTCCTGGATCAGATAATTCCTTGACAACAGATCCATGCGGGTCTTCTCCCCCTCTGCGGCCACTGAACCATCACCTGTCCCTTGCGGCGTGCCCCAGGGCTCCTGCGTATCCCCCACACTATACAACATGTTCACCAAACCTCTCTTTGATATTCTTGACTATCTGGGCGTCACCTACACAAATTATGCCGATGACACCTAGATACTCATACCTATCACTGGAGACTATTTGGCTGACACCAAATCACTGAATGACATCTATCTGGTCATGCAAGCCTGGATGGCTCAACATGAGCTATGTCTTAATGATGATAAGACTGAGATCCTCATCCTTGGCTCACACCACCACCTCAGTAAACTTGAT
The DNA here is from genome assembly GCF_040938575.1 of Ambystoma mexicanum. Taxonomy (NCBI): domain Eukaryota; kingdom Metazoa; phylum Chordata; class Amphibia; order Caudata; family Ambystomatidae; genus Ambystoma; species Ambystoma mexicanum. The sequence continues at coordinate 973,430,628 of NC_090924.1, forward strand.
CCTGCTTTCAAGTCTTTCATCATTGACGGCAACAGCATCAAGATCTCTAATGACACCAAAACCCTTGGTATCTACCTTGATTCCACTCTGTCTCTCTCCAGACAAACCAACTCAGTTACATCTGCCTCTGCCTACACGTGCAAACTGATTGCCGCTTGTCGCCCCTTTCTCTCCACGGCTAACTGCATTATCTTAGCCAGAACCCTTGTCATGTCCAAGATCGACTACTGCAAAGCGCTCTATTTGGGTACCAGTCAAAGGAACCTAAACAAGTTGCAGGTCACCCAGAACAACCCCATCAGAGCAGACCTCAACATTCCTAGAAACAACCGCATCTCAGACACCAGAGGCAACATGGGCTGGCTTTCAGTAGCCCAAAGAATCTCTCTAAAAACCCTGACACTCACCCATAAGTGTCTCTCTAACAAGGCTCCCACATACCTCTCCAATCGATTTGCACCCCGCACCTCCATTCGACCGCAGAGATCTGCTCAAGCCAACTGTATCACCTTCCCCAGGTTCAAGCGACAGAAAGCGGGCAGCTGCAGCTTCCCGGTACTAGCAACCAAATTATGGAACACAATGCCCTCCACACCAAGGTCCGAACCCTCCCTGCATGCCTTCAAATGTAATACTAAACTGTGGCTCCAGGATAGTGACAATTAGCATCAGTCCTGACTCATCTCTGTACTCACCTGCTGATGTTAACCTCTTATGCAGATGACTTGTATATACCTACTTTTGTAAATATTGTGAATAGAGCTATATATCTCTTGTATTTGATGTACTATATGCCGCTCTATTATATGTCTTTTGTAACCTCTCATAGGATATGCGCCCAGATGCCCGAGGGCAAGCCACGCTTTACAAATAAAGAAATTCAAATTCAAATTTGTTTGTGTCCACGTTGATGTTTACGCCTGCTATCGCGTGGCATACGTGTGTCAGGATTAGCGCATATTTTTTTGCACGCCAGCTTCCAATCCATGAATACAGTTGTGCTGTGCACGCATGGGCAGTGCGGTTGTTTGAATGTGGAACATCCCTCGTAACGCCCACATTTTCGGGTGTTCTTCCCCATTCCAAATGTTCCGCCCCCTTTTTAGGTAGCTGCGCAGACCTGGCTGGCCCTATGCTGGGAATCTCTAGCAAGGCGTTTGTGGTGTTGCAGTGATGTGTTGGACCAGCGCAGATTCCTTGCAAGTCCCAGGTAAGCCCTGCGCATTGTGTTCCATGAATTAACGAACTGGGACTTCCGCACAATTTTGCGCACAAGTCCCCGATTTTCAGCACAAATTCCACTTGCAAAAGCAGACATCTTGAAAAAACTCTTGATAGGGTCCCCTAGTCGTTTTTTTTCAAATGTATTTGTTTATTTCTAACGCACTATAGCCCGCAGGCATCACGGCGCACAAACCATCATAGGTGATAGAAACCAAAATGTAGAATTCTGGGCATATCTATTGCATGGGCAAGCAGTACACTTATTCTAAGTGACAATGATGTAAGACATAGCCTATTAAGTGAAGAGCATGGTGGGTCCAAGATAGGAAAACAATGTTTTTCCGAGAAAAGGGGAAACAATCAGTAGAAGGTGGCGTAATGACTTCTGTAAAAGACAGAATCAAAGAAGGAGAAACAGAATCGGCAAAATGCCTCAACATGGTAAATGAATTGTGCATCATGAATTTACCATCTAAAACGTTATCAGGAGGAGAAAAACCATCTTTAAGTAAAAATCTGTCTTACATACCTTCTTAATGGACTGGCTGTGCTAAAGTCTGTGAGTAAATTACATCATTTCTGTCAAGCCGTGCATAACAATATGACCGCCAGGAGGGTATAAGACTTTCCTTCTGACTATCCAGCTGAAGCAAAACAGAATACTTCTAGGCAAAAAGGTGGGATGAAAGTACTAAAGGAATGCCACCGGACTCTTTCCCTTAATGTCAGGTAACTGAACAACAGAAAGAGTTCTCCTAAAATCCTATCCATAGGGAATTCACGCTTTGTTATAATGCCAGAGACCAAGAATGCCACCTGTCGGCTAGGGAAACCAATGCAACAAAGTAACCAGTTCACCAGAAAGCAAAGGTCGTATCCCAATTAGCACCAGGACACAGTTTATAGATGTAGGCTGAAGGATTGAGAAAAACAGCAGCCTGAGAAGAATGCTTCACTGAGTGAGTCAAGGAGGCTAAAGTGACTCACATTGACAGGACAGCTGGGGGAGGGTGGTTGCATGGAGAATTCACAATAGCAGGCAAATGAGGATAATTCACTAAAACCAAGTCTTTTCCTGTTCACCCATGCAACTCACCAACAATCCCCAGTAGTAGGGAAAACCCCCTAGAAATGGTAACATCCCAAACAACAATGTGAGGGAGAAGCACACGCAGTGTATATTACAGGGCAAGTAAAGTAAATGTAAAACTCATACCAATAAAAAAACACAACAAATCCAGATTCAGGAGAACAGGCCTAGGTCTATGAAGCAGGGAGATCCAAAGAATTAAACATTGATGAATACATAAGCTGTATCAGGATCCAGTAGAACCAGACACTTTATGGGAAGCCGTGAGATTGAAATGTTTCAAACCAGGGTAGGAACAAGCGCATGCCACTCATGCTTTAGCAAACGCCAAGGTGAGTAGACCGGGTTGAATGCTGTAGCAAGCTATATTGTCTTTTCATGGTGTGCCAGAATTGATCTGATATGCAAGTGGAGAATAGTGTCGTGAATAACCAGAGATCACAGTGGGCAGTTGTTGATCTCGATGGCAGGCACAACAGAAAGCATACAAAGACAGAGGACACTGAATCCTCACAACACCCAGCTTCCTCATGAAAATTAGGCTGAGGTATTATTTCAGTAAACATCAATATGAAGAGGATGAGAATAAAGCCGGAATGGTTCCACGTTGACACCACCTACTGCTGGCAGGAGTCCAGAAATGATAACGTTTGAGAATAGGGTGTAGTCAGATATTGACACATTTGATAATATGATTATAATTATGCCTGCTGATAAATATTAGGCGCCGTTGTTAGGAATATTAATACAAAATAATACAGCATCTGAAAAACACATAATTCATTTACAATTCTGTCTATCAACATTTAAAAAGTGATCATACTAAAAACAACCAGGTGCTTATGCAGGAGAACGTGCAGAAGTAAAATAGATTAATGGAAAAAAAGATAAGTTTGAATAAAGCAAGAATAGCCACACAGGAAAACATTTAGCATGGGTAGTGTAGGGAAATGTAATTTCCCTGAATGGGGAGCAGGTGCAAGTGGATCTAGGTCACCTGGCCTAAGCCCCGCCCACCTGGTGCCTTCCTGCCGTCCACTCTTTTTCACCACTGAGCAAGCCCCGCCCACCTGGTGCCTTCCTGCTTGCTGCTTTTTTTCCCTACTTAAGGAGCCCTCCAGCCTCTTTTCCTTTGCAGATGGGGAGCAGGTGCATGTGGATCTAGGTCACCTGACCTAAGCCACGCCCGCCTGGTGCCTTCCTGCCTGCCGCTCTTTTTCACCACTTAGCAAGCTCCGCCCACCTGGTGCCTTCCTGCTTGCCGCTCTTTTTCACCACTTAGAAAGCCACGCCCACCTGGTGCCTTCCTGCTTGCCGCTCTCTTTCCCTACTTAAGGAGCATGCCAGCCTTTTTTCCTTTCCAGATGGGGAGCAGGTGCAAGTGGATCTAGGTCACCTGGCCTAAGCCCTGCTCACCTGGTGCCTTCCTGCCTGCCGCTCTTTTTCACCACTTAGCAAGTCCCGCCCACCTGGTGCCTTCCTGCTTGCTGCTCTTTTTCCCTACTTAAGGAGCCCTTCAGCCACTTTTCCTTTGCAGATGGGGAGCAGGTGCAAGTGGATCTAGGTCACCTGGCCTAAGCCCCGCCCACCTGCTGCCTTCCTGCCTGCTACTCTTTTTCACCACTTAGCAAGCCCCGCCCACCTGGTACCTTCCTGATTGCCGCTCTTTTTCACCATGACCTGAAGGTTCGTCTGAATGCAGACGAAGAAAAGGGCAATTCCTGTTTGGACCTGTTCGGACCAGGAGGACCCAGGGCCCGACCCCCTGCTCAGACAGCAGGTAAGCATGCACCAACATATGTTACTCCCTCTGTCCCCACAGGCCATCCCCACCCCCTCTGGTCCCCCCGTGATGTTCCAGTGTGCCCCACCATTCTCGCACACAGGTGTTGCCTGTTTGGCATTATTCTTCTACCCTGCTCCTCCCTAACCCCCCTCAAGCCTACTTCTGCAGGAGTCTCCTCCCCTTACTTTCTTCTATGCACTTACCCTATCAGAATTGTCCCTGGACCTAGTATGATAGCAACCTCGTCTGTCTCCTCCCCTCTCCCCTTACTGGTCCCCCCCCTCCAGCACTATCTGAAATGTCATCAGGCCTAGTATGATAGTCGCTTGTTTTGTTCCTCCCCTACCTTTCTATACCCCTCTCCCTCACCTCTTGTTTTTCTCTGGCTCTACCAGAAATGTCATCAGGCCTAGTACGGTAGTCGCCTGTCTGTTTCCATTTCCTTTCCACTCTCCCCCTCCCTTATCTATGGGCCTCATTACAACCTTGGTGCTAAGTGCACCAACTTTACCACCATGGTGTAAACTCCGTTTACACCATGGTGGATGGCGGATTTACCGCCCCATTACAAGGTGAGTGGGGCGGTAAATCCCCATTTCCCATTTTCCCTTCCCCATTCCCATTTTTGCCCCATAGGGCATAATGGGAGTGGGGAAGGCGCTAATTACGGCACTGCTATCTATGGTGCAAGAAACATTAAAATGGCGGCAAAACCTTTGGGAGCGCCAAAACCTCCAAAACCGTGTTTTCCAACACACAAAAAGATGACTGCACAACCTGCCGCCCATGGTGCATGTGTGATGGAACAGAGCACACGCTGCAGAAAAAGTGCCAGTGGGCTCCATGACAAGACACATAGAGTGCAGAGGGAGCAGCAGAAATGTGCCTATAATGACATTCACTTTGCAAGTAAAACTCCAAAATGCCTGTACATAACACTTCTCAACACACAAAATCTGGCTTGGTGCTAAAATTCATTTAACCTAAGGAAACATTGTGAATGTACAAAGCCCTGAAAGATTAAAAGCAAAACATTTTCCAGCAAAACTGGATTGCCTGTGAATGACAGTTCCTGTCAAAAATCTAAGTGCAGCACACTGGGCTCTCGTGATTAGACTTTAAAGTTATCTAAACTAAAAGCCTGCCGGATTAGCAAATATAAAAGGATTGTTGATGAAAGAAACACAGATCTCAGTTATTTTTGATTCCAGAGGTTTAAATCTAAGAATGTAATTTACCTATGTCATCGGATGCAACAAGTTTGTTTTCTGCTGGATTTTAAGTCAAGAAACTAAGAATAAATAAATTAGCCTTGCTGGGCCTGCCAGAAGTTGAAAAACAGGTTTTTCCACCCAAGAGGAGGGCCAGATACTCACTGACATATGATAATTGCGGGTTAGGACAGACTTTTGTCTGCAGCCAAGCCAAAGACTGAACAGTGGCAGATCCTCCAGGCCAGGAAATTGACATGTGAAAGGGTCATAAACTGGCCTGCAGAAGGAAATCCAGCAAAGGGGCTACTCCTTGCTCCAGGGAGAGACAAAAGGCAGACCATTTGCTGCTAAGTACATACAATGAACAATTTTTAGAGACTCATAACTGTTATCAGGAATGGTAAAAAATATGAAAAGGGCAGATTTGTTAGTCTAATTTTTGGTGCTACATTTCAAGATGTGATGGATCTGTGTAGCATATTCGGAACAGGAATGGCAATATGTGTGGTTTCATGGGAACTGTATTTATGCTAGAATTGTTAAACTTTGCACACACATTCCTTTGGTAAACACACATAATTGTGGAAATTTGGAGAAAGTTTGAAAAATGTTTTCATGGTGAAATGGACAAAATGCTGCAGAAAGGCGAAACAAGATCTCACAGCTGCAAGATTTTGAGGAACAGATACTCTATAACATATGTAATCCTTGTGTGCGATTTCTGTAGAAGTTACAAATGTATAAATATGTATTTAGGACACAATTTGATCACATACTAGTGCCTAGGGGAGGTTTCTAAGGATTGTAAAAGCCAAACCATAAATGTGACATCATCTGTCTTGTATCCAATCACTCGAATGCAAGGTGGAGATGAGGCTCTGATCCAATCTGGGTCCACAGGGGTGAGTTTAGTTAAGCCAGCCCATACAACCATTTTTGGGATGTTATTTGAAAGGATTAATAGAGACAGCTGACAACACATAGGGACTCACTCTTCTGATTCCAGCGAAGCACTCTGATCCAGCATTCAACATCCAGCATTTAACATCCTTCCCGATCCAGATTCCTTCCAGATCCAGATGCCAAGGACCAGGCCAAGGAGTAGCTGAACCATTTTCAGCAAGGCCTCAATCCTCAAACTTATTCTCACAACCCAGTGAAGCGCTGTGGTGTGGGAAAGCATCCTGAAACTAGCCACCTGAAACTATCTGGCTTGCTACCATAAATGCTTGCCTGATGAACTCTCAATCCCACTGAATTGAAATATCCAGAAACAAGAAGGGCAGATCATGTGCCTTTCCAGTGACCGGCCTAGCTGATCCAGTCCCGCGCCTGATTTGCTGTCTTTCCTTCACAGAACCAATTCATTGACCAGAACCATGACTGTCCAAAATCTTAAATCCCAGTGTAGTGTGAGTATTAATAGGACGCTAGAGAACTATTGTATATCTTGCATTATCTTGTTCCATTCTGATCTCTGAACTATCCCTACTTTACTAACCAGCAACAGTGTCAAAATCGTTAGTGCTATCTTATTCTGTCTAGTTGCTAAAGCGCCATTTTCATAGTCATCTTTATTTGTGTAACTCTGATCCATAAGTCCCACTTTGAGTCTTTGGACTGTTGCTGCCGGGGAAGGTGATGGGGATCTGTTACTGAAGTCATGAATCAGTCTCAGAGCTTACTTTGTCCTGACTTGGTTGCCTAGCCTGAATGCTCCAGCCTTGAGTAAAACCATAAGCCATATTTTCTGATTCTAAACTGAAGTCCTTGTCCAAATTCATGTCTTTATTTTCAAAAAACACCTCTCAGTAAAATCTCCATAACTCCCTTGGTTTTTAAGATCGAAGCGAAATTTGAACTCCCACTTGTACCTAACATCCTCAGCTATATTCACAACTCAAAACGCAGTGCCAAACAGTGCGGTTGACCCGTTATATCAAATATTGCATAAGTAAAATGTTGCCGCAAATTTACATTTAAAAAAGTTTTACACGTGTGAATAGCTTTAAATTGTTTGCCACTTTGATTTTGAGATTCCTATTGTTTCCTTTTGATTAAATCATTGCTTTTGCTTGCTTGCATCTGTTCAAAGTGGCTCCCGTAGGAATTTATAATAATTTAACCATTTTTTAACATATTTTGAGGGTAATTCATAGAATTTCGCACAAAAGTGGCGCACGCGGCTGGCGCACAGTGTGCGCGTGCGAATGTCTGCGCCAGCCGTGTGCGCTAAAATCGATTTCCGCGCAGAGCGTATTCATGGATTTTAGCCTCCAAAACCAGCCTTGGTGCAGAGTGGCGCAGCGACCCTGCAGCAGCGCCAGTTATGCCCCAAGAACGCCCTCACGCAAGGGAAAGCCATCAAAATTCCCAATTCAGCGCAAAGGGCTGCGCTAACCCTGGACCAGTTTACAGGGCTGCCAAATAGCAAACGCCAAGCGGGGACCGTGTATTACTGGGGTGCGCGTGAAGTTTCAAACGCAAAAGGGCCTGTGCGAGTGGGGTACGTGTATTACGGGGTTCGCGGGAACTTTCACACGTGAAAGAGCCTGTGCGAGTGGGGTACGTGTATTACGGGGGTGCGCTCGAAGTTTCACACGCGATTGGCCTGGGTATGTGTATTTCAGGGGTGCGCGGGAAGTTTCACATGCGATTGGCCTCGGTACGTGTATTTCAGGGTTGCGCGGGAAGTTTCACACGCGATTGCCCTGGGTACGTGTATTTCAGGGGTGTGCGGGAAGTTCCACACGCGATTGGGCTGGGTATGCGTATTTCAGGGGTGCGCATGAAGTTTCACACACGATTGGGCTTGGTACGTGTATTTCAGGGGTGCGTGGGAAGTTTCACACGCGATTGGCCTGGGTACATGAATTTCGGGGGTGCGCAGGAAATTTCACACGTGATTGAGCTTGGTAGTGTATTTCCGGGGTGTGCTGGAAGTTTCACACGCGATTGGGCTGGGTACGTATATTTCAGGGGTGCGCGGGAAGTTTCACACGCGATTGGCCTGGGTATGTGTATTTCAGGGGCGTGTTAGGGAGAATTCTCTGTTTAGGCTGGATTTCCTAACCTAGTGAGTCCCCCAGCAGCTTTGCTGGATTTCTGGAGTTGGTTTTTTTCCATCCTGCCAAGAGTGAGACTCTTTTCTCCCACTCTTGGACATGTGTTCTATAGGCAATGGGGTCTTTTACTCCATAGGGTCTCATATGTTTTTCTATGTGTGTTACACCGCATCCTCCGTGCCGTAACATTGGGGCGTCCTAGCGGATCCCCACCATAGACTCCATACCCTGGGACTGACTACTGTCTTCCAGGGCATGTAAAGTCACCATTGGCTTTACTAGACCTAAATTTACTAACAGAACTAGTACAAACCATCCTATTGTGGACGTACTAGTAGAGGTAATTCGATTACCCCTGGGTCTGTTATTCGAGGGGGCACTGTCCCGTCCCCCCTCGTCGAGTTTTGGCTGGTGGCAGTGGAAACTACTTGTTATATTCGACCCCGAACTCTATGGGATTTTTCCCATTGTTGGAGGTTAATATTTTTTCTCGTTAATCTCTAACATACCACCGGTTTATTTGTCTTAAATAAATCTATCGGTTGGTATTTTCTGCCAGAACTCGGTTTTTAAAATGGCATCTGTGTTCGTCTCTGTGACTCCTAAACCAAAGGTTGAGCCCTTTGTTCCACTTTTGGCGGGCTTCTACACAGAGGCCCTCCAAAGTGGTGCCATTCTGTCTGGGTACCACAGGGGGTGTGAGAGTGGGTTTAGGCACCCTGGACTGAGTTGCCTTGCCAACTCAAGTTGCACTCTGGTGTGATTGGCCCAAGTGGTGAGCCATCCCACTCACCACTTATCGTGTTTTGATTGACAGCTAGGCTGAATGAATGGGGGTTTTCTGCATAAAAGCAGGGCTTTTGGGACTGGATCTTCAGAAGTCACCACAGGACCTAAGAATCCGACGAGGGTAAAGCTGAGCCGACCTGCAACGATGACACCTCCGGTGGAGCCCTGCTGAACCAACTCACCACTTCCTGACGACAGAGAAGATCTCCCCACCGGAGAGTCTTTTCCCCCTGACTGGTGGGAACAACCAGTCCCCTTTGCTTTTTTTTCGTTCCAGGACGTAGTGGTCGAATTGCCCGTGCTGAGCACCCCGGCAACCGGATAGCCACTGCCCACTGTACCACGACCAAAAGGTGGTGCCTTGTGACGGAGCACTCCGCGGCTGGTCTCTTCCCTGGTGGTGCAATGATCTTCAACTTTCCTTCGACGACGAGAGCATCTCTTCTCTTGGCAAAGCCCCGACTTGCATCCACCACCAGGAACAACTGCCCCCGCCGGAGCTGTCTCTCCACATACAAGGTACCGTGTCCGCCTGGCTTCCCTTATGACGGTTAGCGTGAGGTGTCTTAATCCTCGCCTCTCCATTGGGTCGCCTCTAAGCTTTCTTAACTTTCTGTTCTGAACTGGTCCAATCTTTCGATAACAATTTGCGACAAAGACTCGAAGTGCATTTCCACTGTGATACTTTTTGGGACATATCGCCTTGCCTCTCTCCGAGTGGGCCTGGCCTCTGAACTTTGCAATCTACAGTAGACCCTGCCTTACTTGCCTTGCATTTGTTCGTAAAAGTGTTGGTACCTAGTTGATTTCATACACTGCCTTTTCTCTCCCATCCTAACGAATACTAGAGTGCCATCTAGGTTAACGCATTCACCTCTGTCTGCAAATAAGTGGTGCCGTTGAACCTAGACTTGTCGAACTATTGTTAGGGGAATTGATTTACTTATAGTAATTGTGATTGAAGTTGTTTGCCTTATTAGTGCCAGAGTGTTTTTCATAGATGTGTTGTTATAAATAAATACCTATATATCTTTACACCCAAGCTCTGTTCCGTGTTTGCTTGTTCTACTGTGTAAATTGCCCTATCTTGTATACTCCACATACTGCCTAACTCTTCTTGAGAGAAGTCTGACTGCTCAGCCACAGCTACCAAGTGAATCTGTGTGGTACAGACTGCTACCAAGTGGGTTTACTGCCAAACACCTGTGGTCCTAAATCTTTTGCAGCGGTCCCAGAGGGAACTGCACAGGTTTCCGCCTAACACTGGTGTACAGCTGTGGGATTTGTATCGAGTATACAGTTTAGAGTGCTTTTCAACACTTTAGGATAACTAATCACAAAGCTTAGCACTAAAAAGCAACTTTCAAAAACATGTCTACTATGGAAGTTTACAGTCAAGAATCCTTGTCAGGTGAAAATACTGAGAGTTTGAGAGCTCTCTGTAGACAAGAGAATTTTTCTGTAAGAGGCAAGAAAGTAGAACTGATAGCGAGATTGCTGGAAAACCAAAGTCTGGGTACTGGTTCAGAGGAACCAACTTCTCCAGCGAATGTAGAAAACAGTGATGGTATTGATCTGAATCAAAGTCTTGATAATGAGTCAGAAGAGGAAAGTGAACCTAATAAAGTTAGCCACTCTGAGCCTCTGTCTGCCTTACCTTCTGTACCTACGGGGTCCATACCAGGTCCCACATGTAACCCTGCTTATTTCGAACTTGAAAAAATGAAGCTTGAATTAGAATACAAACGGTTTTTGGCTCAATCTGAAAGAAACAAAGAGCTAGAGTTCAGACGGATGAATGCCCAGACTGAGCAGAAGCAAGCTGAGTTAAGACTCAGAGAAATAGAACTTAATCACGAGTTAGAGATGAAAAAGTTGTCTGTGGAAAATGCTTCTCTCTCCTCTGGTTCCTCTAGAAGCTCCAGTCCCAAAAGACCCCGGATGCCGAAGGAATTAGTGGGTATGTATGAACCGAGATTGGATGTGTTGGATTGGTTAAAACTGAGTATAATCATGGGCTCCAGGACATCACCGGGAATGAATTACTTCCCTGGTTGTTCTCTAGGCTTCCCCCTGTTGCGACTGATGTGGTAATGGAGTTGGGGGCGGTGGATAAGAAGGATTACGAAAGTGTGAAACTAGCTTTGATAGTTAGATTCGGGAAGACCCCCTCCCAGTATCTTAAGATGTTTAGAACCCTCAAAAAGCATGATGGTACCCCTTGGGCTACCTGGGTGAGTGAAGGGTTGAAAAACCTAGAGGGATGGATTAAGGGTTACAGGGTGAACACTTATGAGGGTATGAAGAATCTTTTTATGTTGGAGTCTATTTATGATGCCTGTTCTCCTGAGCTCAAACAGCACTTGGCTGATTCGAAGGAATTGGATTCCAGGAAGCTAGCTAAGGCTACAGACTTTTGGGTTGCCAACAGGGCTACTCATAAGGATTCTGGGGCAACTCAGAAAAAGGATGAGGGAAAACAGCCTAAGAAAGGCTCAAAAGAGAATTCGAATAACTCAAATTCCAAAGAGGGCCCTAAACAAAACCAGAAGGGTAAGCCACAAGGAAAACCGCAGCAGAAAGTGTGCCTTCTGGTGCCAAACCAGAAGGAGGCCAGAACAAGCCACCATTCCAGAAAGAATTCGGTAAATGCTTTGTTTGTGGCTCGACTGACCACGTGAAAGGCGATCCCAGATGTAAGGGTAAACCGTCAGGGGTCCAGATTGTCTCCTTAGCCTTCGCTCCAGAAGAGGAAGTCCAAATGGCAAGTGGAAACTTTCTACTGCTGGCTGATGAACCCATTGGAGTCTCAGCCAGTGTTTCTTTAGTATCTCTTGGGTTGTGGGAACAACAGAATTTAGATGTCTATAATTCTATCCCCGATAATACTAAAGAGTATTATAAGGACAGTGTCCAGGTGAATGGTCAGGAGACTCCTGCCATTAGGGACATTGGGGCCAGCATAACTGTGGTGGATAAATCGTTTTTTCAGGCTGAGGATGTTGCTAAGGCACCCAAACGCCTCACCAAGTTAGCTGGAGGGCCTGTGCAGATGCTTCCCCAATTACCAGTTCTCATCCAGTGTAACGACATGACTGTGAAGATACCTGTCAGCATACAGAGTGAGGTACCAGGACGCGTTCTGTTGGGTAACGACTTGAAAACTCTCGGAGTTGTGTCACATACCCCCAGACCTCCTAGTAAACGGTTACAGGAGCTAACCAGACCTGCAAGGGAGAGAACCATGCAAGGTACTCTCCAGGAGATGATGAAGGAAGAAATCACTCCTGCTCCACTGGAATTGTCAGCTGCTGTCTCAAAGAAATCAGAAGCGAAAGGGAAACCTAAGACTTCTATACCGAAACCAGCAGCCAGCATTTCAGTGCAGCCAACAAGGACTTCCCCGCGCTTGTCCAAAGTTACACCCGTAACTCCCCCTCCAGCTGAATATGAGAGGGTGGTACAACCCTGTGTGGTAGAATTAGACTCTGAAGAAGAGCTAATGGAAGGCCAGGAACTAATTGGAGATCTGGATCCTGTTGACCATCCTGAGCTGCAGTCTTTACTGGCAGAAGGTGGACCCAGCAGGGCAGACTTCAGTAAGGGACAGAGAGAATGTCCAACTCTGGAAGGTCTTCGCCACCAGGCAGAAGCTCAGGCTGAAGGGCAAGAGCCTGGGAAATACAGGTTGCATTGGGAAGATGGCCTCTTCTACAGTGAACCGACCGAGTCTGCACCTGGAGACTACAAACGACTTGTAGTACCCCAAGAGAACAGACCACAGTTCTTGCAGTTAGCCCACGAGATTCCTTTGGCTGGTCACTTGAGTTTCAAGAAGACTAAGGAAAGGCTCTCTCTCTACTTTTATTGGCCGAAGATGGGGGCCGAAGTAGAAAAACACTGCAGGAGCTGCCACACCTGCCAGACCTCTGGTAAGGTTGGCTCCAAGAATGTGGCACCTTTAGTGCCTCTCCCAGTTGTGGGAGTCCCATTTGAGAGAGTAGGGATTGACATTGTTGGTCCCCTTGATCCTCCAACCTCCTCAGGCAACAGGTTTATACTTGTTGTAGTAGACCATGCTACTAGGTATCCTAAGGCAATTCCTTTGAGGACTGTTACAGCTCCGGCTGTGGCTAAGGCCCTCCTTGGTATTTTTACTAGGGTCGGGTTTCCTAAGGAAGTAATCTCTTACAGGGGGTCAAACATTATGTCCCACTACATGAAAGCCATGTGGAAAACCTGTGGAGTTACTTACAAGTTCTCAACAGCCTACCACCCCCAAACCAATGGGTTGGTAGAACGGTTCAACCGAACCATGAAGAGCATGATAGGTGCTTTAGAGGAACCCCTTAATCGTAAGTGGGACCTTCTACTGCCATGCCTTATTTTTGCTTATAGAGAAGTCCCTCAGGAGGGAGTAGGTTATTCTCCCTTTGAGCTTCTCTATGGTCATCCCGTCAGAGGTCCATTGGCCCTGATTAAGGAGGGGTTGGAGAGTGCTCCTTCCCCCAAGCCAGTCAGAGTGACTGACTACGTGATAGGTCTCCGGAGGAGAATGTCGCACATGATGACGGAAGCAAGCGATAACTTGAAAGCTGGACAAGCATTGGTCAAGCACTGGCATGATCAAAAGGTTAACATGGTTGAGTTTGCTCAAGACCAGCTCGTTCTCATTATGATCCCAACAAGGCAGAGGGCCTTGCAAGACAAATGGATGGGACCCTTCAAAGTTGTGGGTAAACTTGGAGAGGTCAACTATCTGGTGTACTTGGGCAATCCCAAGGAGGCTCTGACAGTCTTCCACACCAACCGACTCAAAGCGTATGTCTCGAGACTTGATGTAGGAGCGTTGCTTCTAGCATCATCAGAGGAAGAAGAAGAGAGTGACCAAAAGGTGGTGCCTTGTGACGGAGCACTCCGCGACTGGTCTCTTCCCTGGTGGTGCAACGATCTTCAACTTTCCTTCGACGACAAGAGCATCTCTTCTCTTGGCAAAGCCCCGACTTGCATCCACCACCAGGAACAACTGCCCCCGCCAGAGCTGTCTCTCCACATACAAGGTACCGTGTCCACCTGGCTTCCCTTATGACGGTTAGCGTGAGGTGTCTTAATCCTTGCCTCTCCATTGGGTCGCCTCCAAGCTTTCTTAACTTTCTGTTCTGAACTGGTCCAATCTTTCGATAACAATTTGCGACAAAGACTCGAAGTGCATTTCCACTGTGATACTTTTTGGGACATATCGCCTTGCCTCTCTCCGAGTGGGCCTGGCCTCTGAACTTTGCGATCTACAGTAGACCCTGCCTTACTTGCCTTGCATTTGTTCGTAAAAGTGTTGGTACCAAGTTGATTTCATACCCTGCCTTTTCTCTCCCATCCTAACGAATACTAGAGTGCCATCTAGGTTAAAGCATTCCCCTCTGTCTGCAAATAAGTGGTGCCGTTGAACCTATACTTGTCAAACTATTGTTAGGGGGATTGATTTACTTATAGTAATTGTGATTGAAGCGTATTAGTGCCAGAGTGTTTTTCATAGATGTGTTGTTATAAATAAATATCTATATATCTTTACACCCAAGCTCTGCTCCGTGTTTGCTTGTTCTACTGTGTAAATTGCCCTATCTTGTAAACTCCACATATTGCCTAACTCTTCTTGAGGGAAGACTGACTGCTCAGCCACAGCTACCAAGTGAATCTGTGTGGTACAGACTGCTACCAAGTGGGTTTACTGCCAAACACCTGTAGTCCTAAATCTTTTGCAGTGGTCCCAGAGGGAACTGCACAGGTTTCCGCCTAACAGGGTGCGCTGTAAGTTTTACACGCGATTGGCCTGGGTACGTGTATTTCAGGGGTGCACGTGAAGTTTCACATGCGATTGGCCTGGGTACGTGTATTTCAGGGGTGCGCGGGAAGTTTCACACGCGATTGGGCTGGGTATGTGTATTTCAGGGGTGCGCGGGAAGTTTCACACGCGATTGGGCTGGGTACGTGTATTTCAGGGGTGCACGGGAAGTTTCACACGTGATTGGGCTTGGTACATGTATTTCAGGGGTGCGCGGGAAGTTTCATACGCGATTGGCCTGGGTACATGAATTTCGGGAAGACACGGGAAGTTTCACATGCGATTGGGCTTGGTAGTGTATTTCAGGGGTGCGCAGGAAGTTTCACATGCAATTGGCCTGGGTACGTGTATTTCAGGGGTGCGCAGGAAGTTTCACACGCGATTGGCCTGGGTAAGTGTATTTCAGGGGTGCACAGGAAGTTTCACACACGATTGGCCTGGGTACGTGTATTTCAGGAGTGTGTGGGAAGTTTCACACGCGTTTGGCCTGGGTATGTGTATTTCAGGGGTGCGTGGGAAGTTTCACACGCGATTGGGCTGGGTACATGTATTTCAGGGGTGCGTGGAAAGTTTCACACGCGATTGGGCTGGGTACGTGTATTTCAGGGGTTCGCGGGAAGTTTCACACGCGATTAAGCTTGGTACGTGTATTTCAGGGGTGCGCGGGAAGTTTCACACACGATTGGCCTGGGTACGTAAATGTCGGGGGTGCGCGGGAAGTTTCACACGCGATTGGGCTTGGTAGTGTATTTCAGGGGTGCGCGGGAAGTTTCACACGCGATTGGGCTGGGTATGTGTATTTCAGGGGTGCGCGGGAAGTTTCACACGCGATTGGCCTGGGTACGTGTATTTCAGGGGTGCGCTGGAAGTTTCACATGCGATTGGCTTGGGTACGTGTATTTCCGGGGTGCGCGTGAATTTTCACATGCGATTGGCCTGGGTACGTATATTTCAGGGGTGCGCGGGAAGTTTCACACACGATTGGCCTGGGTACGTCTATTTCAGGGGTGCGCGGGAAGTTTCACACGCGATTGGGCTGGGTACATGTATTTCAGGGGTACACGGGAAGTTTCACACTCGATTGGGCTTGGTACGTGTATTTCAGGGGTGCGCGGGAAGTTTCACACGCGATTGGGCTGGGTACGTGTATTTCAGGGGTGCGTGGGAAGTTTCACACGTGATTGGGCTGGGTACGTGTATTTCAGGGGTGCGCCGGAAGTTTCACACACGATTGTGCTTGGTACGTGTATTTCAGGGGTGCGCGGGAAGTTTCACACGCGATTGGCCTGGGTACGTGTATTTCGGGGGTGCGCGGGGAGTCCTACACGTGAATTGGCAGTGTGGGTTCTCCCAGGTGTCCCTTCTACCCCCTCCACGGCCCCTGCAGGCAGCCCACACCACAGGGGACTACCCTGCACCCCTGGTCATATCCCGCAGGCAGCCCATCCACAATGGGCATGCCCCCCAGCCAAGCCACATGTCACGTTGCAATATGATCACCAACTCATGTCTCCTAGCACCCCTACCCCCCAGCAGTGCAGGGCACGTGCCAGCATGCCCCCACTCATGTCCCACACATGTCCCCCTGCACCCCCACCCCCCAGCAGTGAGGGGCACCTGTCAGCAGGCCCCCACTCATGTCCCCCAGCACCCCCACACCCCAGCAGTCAGGGGCACCTGCCAGCAGGCCTCCACACATGTCCCCCAGCACCCCCACCTCCCAGCAGTGCAGGGCACCTGCCAGCAGGCCCCCACACATGTCCCACTCATGTCCCCCAGCACCCCCACCCCCAGCAGTAAGGGGCACCTGCCAGCAGGCCCCCGCACATGTCCCACTCATGTCCCCCAGCACCCCCACCCCCCAGCAGTCAGGGGCACCTGCCAGCAGGCCCCCACTCATGTCCCACACATGTCCCCCTGCACCCCCACCCCCCAGCAGTCAGGGGCACCTGCCAGCAGGCCCCCACACATGTCCCCCAGCACCCCCACCCCCCCAGCAGTGCAGGACACCTGCCAGCAGGCCCCCACGTATGTCCCACACATGTCCCCCTGCACCCCCAGCAGTCAGGGGCACCTGCCAGCAGGCCCCCACACATGTCCCCCAGCACCCCCACCCCCCAGCAGTCAGGGGCACCTGCCAGCAGGCCCCCACACATGTCCCCCAGCACACCCACCCCCCAGCAGTCAGGGGCACCTTCCGGCAGGCCTCCACACATGTCCCTCAGCACCCCCACCCCCCAGCAGTCAGGGGCACCTGCCAGCAGGCCCCCACTCATGTCCCCCAGCACCCCCATCCCACAGCAGTCAGGGGCACCTGCCAGCAGGCCCCCACACATGTCCCACTCATTTCCCCCAGAACCCCCATCCCCCAGCAGTCAAGGGCACCTGCCAGCAGGCCCCCACACATGTCCCACTCATGTCCCCCAGCACCCCCACCCCTCAGTAGTCAGGGGCACCTGCCACCACGCCCCCACTCATGTCCCACACATGTCCCCCAGCACCCGCACCCCCAGCAGTCGGGGGCACCTGCCAGCATGCACCCTCACATGTCCCACACATGTCCCCCTGCACCCCCACACCCCCCATCATTGACAGGCACCTGCCAGCTGGCCTTGACACATATCCCCCAGCCAACACGTCATCACAATCCAGATCCCTGGCTCTTATGGCCACACAAATCCCACCCCACAGCACCCCAGTCCAAACACCCAACCAAGCTTTACATCCACTCCAAATTGAAATCCCCATTACATGATAGATCACAAATAAGCAGTATGCGCATGAGTACAAGTCTGTCCGACCCACACAATGGCAACACATGACTGAGAAAACCCACATTGTGACATGCATGAAACCAATGAGAGAAGACCACACATTGAAGTAAGAAACAAAAATGTAATCAAGTCAAAATGAAGTGAATGAAATAAAAACACACAATAATGCCAATAATAATGAAAATGCAGCATGTCCCAAAAAATGATAAATTAAAAAAAAGGGAATCCAAATTAATCCAAATGAAAATGTGTCCAAAGTCACCGTCCAACAAAGCAAATCCAAAGGGAAAGAAAAGCGTTATATCCATTGCTCCATGGTGAAAAAAAATAAAGATTAATGAGAAAAATCCACTGTGAAACTATGTACACATAGCAAATCCAGGGTCCATGAGCCCAACGACATAAATGAAACCTACAATGAAACCTACCTAATTACTAGCTATATACAAAAATGTGGGGCATAGTCCATGCGCCCCAAATGAAAGAAAAAAGAAATGAAACTTAACACTAATGAACTATATACAATGGCGGCGGGCAAGTCCAATGGCTCACTTGTTGATGTCATGGGCCAGGGCATCATCGAACTCCTGTTCAATGTCTTGGAGGCGGGCCTGTTCTCTGGCCCCGAGGTCTCGCAGGGATAACGCCATGTCCAACTC
This sequence comes from Ambystoma mexicanum, assembly GCF_040938575.1. Taxonomy (NCBI): domain Eukaryota; kingdom Metazoa; phylum Chordata; class Amphibia; order Caudata; family Ambystomatidae; genus Ambystoma; species Ambystoma mexicanum. Next base: position 973,449,068 of record NC_090924.1, read on the forward strand.
CAACTCCCTGCAAATTCCCTCGAGACACTCAGAAAGGCCTCAGCGCCCTGCGCATGGAGTTCTCCGCCATGACCATTGTGAGCCGTGCCTACTCCGCCCGCCGCCACTACGCACCTATCTGCTGGACCAACCACTGCAACACGGAAGACACTCCCATTCCAGGGTCCTCCTGCCCTCCGGCCGATGCCTGCCCCTCTGGTGTAGATGGCCCGAGCCATGATGCCTCCCACGTTGAGCCTGCCGCTGCCTCCAACGCAACTGCCTCTGCCAGCACAACGGCATCCAGGCTGATGGAATCCACCGACGCCGTCGTGCACGTGCCCTGCTCGATGATGCCAGCACATCCTCCATCTGCTGGGGTCCAGTTGCTGTGGTGTCCACCCCTGCTGGACCTCTGACTTCCGACTGTGGCAGGGATGGGATTCCCACCGAGCTGGCTGCGGTGGTCAGGGCAGGTCCACAGGGGACCCTGGTGGCATCTGGGCCGGAAGACGGCATGGAGAATGACTGGCGCATAGTCTCCACAGAGGAGGAGAGGGCCGCCAGAGTGGCCGACACATGTCCAAAACCCCCGACCATGGACACTCCCAACTGGGCCACTTTGACATGCTGCTCTTTGTGATGACGTGCGTGCTCCCCCCGGGAAGCACGCACGTCCTCACGAATGTCACGGGTGCGCAACGCGACACCAATCAGGACCTTCTCCATATGGCCAGGGGTCCCCTCGTCCACAGGTAGAGGAGTGTCAGATGACATGGACATCCCCCCTACCTGCGCACGGGCCTGGGATGGGGCATCCCTGCTTGTGCATGGTGGTGCAGTCACAGGGTCAGGGACAGCGACATGCACAGGCCCCTCCGCGGTGACCTGTGCTGCCTCCTGCCCCTGGCCCTGGACTGCACCACTTGCACCAGTGGTACCACCCCCACCAGGCCCCATGTGCGGCTCAGTAGCGACCTCCTCCTCCTCTGTGGAAACTACCAACCTGGATGGCTCCACACCGTCTTCCTCCGGTGCAAGCCCCTGTGGGGGCTCACCCACCCCTTCCACTGCAGGCGTAGTGGCAGACGCAGCACCAGTCCCCTCACTCCCAGACGATGGTAAATTCTGGGAGGGTGACTGGGCCTTGCGTCGCTGGCCGGTGGGGGCATCCCCGCCGCTTTGCTCCACTGCGCCATCTCCGCCCTCTTCATCACTTGCCGCTGTGTAGAGGGAGACATAGAACACAAGCATCAGGGTACTGTACAATGGTCCCCTAGACAGGAAGCAATAGCAGATGAGTGGCACTGTCAAACATCACTTCCATCATGTCCCTCCAAAACACATGGGTCAGTGCAGGCAAAACAACATGCAGTAACAGGCATGGCGCATGCTATGAACATTAGCATACATGTTCAAGGGACTCTTGAAACATACAATGCTGGTTTGAAACTCACATGCATCATGGGTCATGTCTATCACATGCACACACTTCACCCTAGTTTCATCCATCTGGCCTCGTACACCCCAGACACAGTGGATACAAGGATGAGTAGGCTGCATCAGTGAATCTGAACATTGTCACAGACATGTGTCATGCATCCATGGCATTTCCAAGTCACAGACACGCAAGTCAGACACACAGACATGGACACCATACATGTCCATGACAGCAGCACCCATCTCTCACACCCCATCCATGTCCAATAACAGGGACAGGCATGCATTGATGTGCGCATTCCCCATGCTGCTCCGCAGGTTGCATTGTAACACATGCACCAACCATGTGGTGCACACATTACTGGTTTCGCATGCATGACCATGATGTCCGTGCACACACACATATGTAAATGGCCTATGTCACACATATAGGCAGGTACCAGACAACCAGCACCCTGCAACATGCCCTGTCTCACACAGCAATGCTTGGCCACTTACCGCTCAACTCCGGACAGGTCTGCCTCCAAAGGATCTGGGCGTGGAGCGCTGGGCCTACGCGTTCCAGGACCCTCATCTGGATGGTACTCATGCTGCCCCGGCCCCCCTCCACGAGGCGCCGGGCCTTGTTGAGGGTCCTGGACCTCAAATCCTCCCAGCACTTCTTGACTTGCTTGATGTTGCGGGTTGCCACCCCCTCCGCGTTGATGGCAACCACAAAGTCGTCCCAGATCCTATCCCGTCCTTCCTTGTTGGCGCGTGATGTTCCGAAGAGGGCATCATACTGCCCCAGGTCATGCTCCACCAGGACACCAACTTCGGTGGCAGTGAAGCTGGTGGCCCTCTGCCCCTCTGGCTGGGGGTCGCCAGTGGTCTCAGATGGTGTTTGCCCCGACATGGCGACCCCCGAGGCAGGCGTGGGGGGGCAACTGGGTGCTGGGGCTGGGCTGTGGAGCAATGGTATCCCAGTCGAGAGTCTTCAGTTCCAGCAGGGGTGGACACAGCTTTTCGTGGAGAGCGAGTGGGTGAAATCTGTACTTCTTGTCGGTTCACACGCGATTACTTCACAGCGTTTCTAGTTCGTACTCCCTGTTACCTCTGACAGCTATTTTCTGATTTTTTGTTGGGCCTGTTTCCTCAAACAGAGTTCACTTCTCCTTTTGTCCTGTCTCCTCAGACAGCGTACAAATTTTCTTTTGGCGGGGGTGTTGCCAACACGCGTATTTTTCACGTTCTTTTTCCAGGCAGACAGTGAATTCCACACGTACTTAGCAACTGTGCTTGCCCCGTGTGTCGCGTTCCCCTTCAGAGGTCATTGTAGGCTGCATGTATTACGCGTACGCTTATTTTTGTGTCTCTGGGTGCCACAGCGTAGTGCGAGTTCATTTTTTGATGCGCGTGGTCTACGAGGGGTTGCATGCACGTTTATTTTTTATTTTGGGCTGCCTGTGCATTGCGTGACCCGTCATCTACCCCCAAGGGTCACAGACAGCCTTGTTAGAGCACTAGAGAACGTATTCCATCTGGTATCCTACCCCTTTGAACCCCAATGGCCCAGGACAATAGTTTACTGCAACTCCCATACGCACAACAACATCAGTGCCATGGCTGGGAGGTGACCAAGCGGTAAGGGAGGCAAAGGTGGCCGACCCTCAAAAGGTGGGCGTGGTGGGCGCGGTGGGGGACGTGGCCGGGTTTTTCAGGGTACCCCTATGCCCCCATGTGTGGAGGAACAATCAGAGACAACCATGCCCCCCCCATGGTTGAGGGAAAAGTGGCTGACACCATCCAAGCTCAGCCCCTGTTGGACCAGCCCATTGTGGCACCTGACCTGGCACAGGATGACTCCCTGGCTGACTTCCAGGTCAGCAAGTCTAGGCCTCGTGTGGCGGTGCAAGTTGTTGTCACCAATCCACGTGGATCTGGGGCAGCTATGTCATCTGCTGCCCCATGTATGCAGGGTGGGGAGGCTGCAGGGGCAGCTGCAGCTCAATCCGCCCCAGTTCTGACTCTCCCAGCCAGGACAGTGTCAGTTCCAGTCCATCAAACTGACGTTCCTGCTGCCAACATTACCCAGCAACCAATGCCTGCATCAAGAACTATGGTCATTGTGCATTCCCACACTCCTACTACCCAGTCTACCGGTGATTCTGCCCCTACTGACCAGAGCGGCGTAAGCCACTCTGGCTCTGCTCCACCTTTAAAGAAGAGGAAGAAGGGTGCTCTGGCACGACAGGCTGAGACCCCAGACACGGCTACACACCCCGGCTCGTCTAGGAAGCCTTGATTTAATGACGCGGAACTTGATGCACTTGTGCGCTATGTGTCGGCACATAGCCACGAAATGTTGGTGACTGCAGGGTGCAAGACCACACCTGGTCAACGTAAGGCACACTGGAAGACCATCGCCAACCACATAAGTGCCCTTGGATTTGTGAGGCGCTCAGCTGATGATTGCTACAAGCGGTGGAATGACCTGAAACGCAGAACAAAGAAGAAGCTGGCCTCAAATCATGCCGCTACTCCGGTGACTGGCGGTGGGTCTCCACAAGAGGACAACAAACTCACTGAACATGAGTCTGTTGCTGGGGCCTTCGTCACAGAGGAACAGATCCAATGTGTGGGAGGACTACCTGATTATGAAGCATTGTCCGGTGAGTGCCCATGCATGTGTGTGTAATGCATGTGTATGTTGTTTGGGTGACGGGTTCTGATTGAGTTCCAGGTGAGGGTGTGTGTGCCTGAGTGGTATGGGTCACCCATGTGCTTCATCCAAAACATTCAGCGGCCTGGGATTTGGGTGTGACAGTATCCCTTCTGCCCACATTAGTAATTTGGCTCAACAATACGGTCAGTCAACTGCTTTCTCTGGGAGTTCGTGCTGGTGCTCCTGTTACCAGTTTTTGACCTTTCATGGATATCCTCTTTTGGCCTTTTGATTCCTGTTGCTGTTGATGCTTGCAGCTCCCTCTCCCTCTCCTCTAAGCCCTGAGGAGAAAAGGGCTGAGGATTTTTCTCTCTGCTGTTTAGCTGTGGCGAGTGCGAGTGGCGATACCGAGTGACTCACCTTCTCTTCCGTGCATCCCAACCTACTGCCAACAAAGAGGATAAAGAGGTGCGTGTGCCGGTACCTGTACCTTTAATTTCAACAACCAATAAGGTCACAGGGTACAAAAGGCCGCCTCTTGCGCCCTTGTGGCGCTAAGCCCTGAGGAGAAAAGGGCTGAGGATTTTTCTCTCTGCTGTTTAGCTGTTTGGCGAGTTGGGAGTTGAGGGGCAAAACCTCATTAAAGTACTCTTGACAAAGATGTCCTCGCCCAAAACTCGTGCTCAGAAGAAACATGGGGATTCAGCAGCAATTCATCGAAGACTGCTAAGCAACCGGCAAAATCAAGTAAGTAATTATCATTCATGTGTATCAACAAGCGAAGATCCGGACGACACGGAAACACACACGCATACAAACTTGCTTGCAAAATCTGCCGCATTATCAAACTTTGGCATTCTAAATGATGATGTATTTTGCGAAGGAAGCACCTGTAACACACAGACTCAGCAGGGGGGGACAAAAACTCTCTATTCAATTGACTCACCAGAGGATCAAGTGCAAACTCTGCCCCTACATCCTGCACCTGAGCCACGCAACACTGTGGTAGATCAAGTAGCGCAACCCCCACATGACATACTGGAGATACGGATAGACAACAAAGCCAAGAGAGACACAGGAACTCACACAAATTTACCTGTGGTGTGTTGTTCCTTGGCGGAGGCCGAGTGGGGGGCCGTGTTGTCGGTGGCGCCGGGGGCGATGGTGGGTGCCTCGGCTGATTTGTCCGCGAGTGCGGCGCGGGGCGAGGGGCTGTTGTGCGGGGAGTGGAAGGCTGGAGTGGAGGACCGGCGAACTGTCGATCCGGGCGCCCGTGTCTCGCTGCCTCCCGCTGGGTGCCTGTCTGTCGGCGTCCGGCGACCTGGCCCGCCCTCTCCTTGGACCGAGGACGGCCCGGTGACTGGCGGGATGGGCGGGATGGGTTGTTCTGGCGGCTCTGGCATGGACGCGCTCGCACTCGCGGAAGAGGAGTGGATCGGCCTGCCCACTGACCTTTGCGTGGGCTCGCGAGCTTGCGCAACGATGACGGACATGCAAATTACTCAGAAAGCACGGCGAGACCCGTCAGATCCCGTAACAAACGTACTACAAAATTCAATTACATTAAACAATGTACAAACAAAAGATAGTGTAGCTGACACAGTCACAACCATAGTTACCACTAACAACGAAGGGGTTAAACATTTATTAAAACGCGACATTTCGAGATTAACCTGTGGGGGCGGCTCAAAAGATGAAGGAGCTGTAAACATTCCACACAAGCGAGCTAAAATGTCGACAACAAGAGAGCGGGTGGACTTCAGCCCGGATTCGCACAGTTTACCACCTCTGTCACAAAAAAGATCAAATAACACAACAAAATGTCAATTGACCATGACTTCGGCACACAAAAAAAAGACACTGTCGTTGTGTAGCAAAAACTCTGACCTTGACTCAGACAGTGATGAGACCACTGAGTCTTCCTTCATTGAACGACCATTCCCGAAAATTAGAAGAAACAGAACTAATAATGCCAGAAGCCTCAATCAGTCGAAAGCACCCACTCACAGCTCCTTAGATAGCACCGCTATGACGACCACAGGTCTGCAAGAACTAGTTTTATCCACATTAACCATCTCTCTTGCCCCGTTCATAAAACTATACGAACATTTACATGAGGCCACCCGAGATTTGACCACGGTAGTGGCTCTACTCAATTCAAAAGTAGTGAATGTAGAACAAATATGTGGACTAACTAATAAAACACAGCTGGTGGGCGTAGGAAAACTAGACGACCTACATAAGCTTGTGTCTAAACAAAGGAATAATGAGGCAACTGACAAAAGACTACTCGCCGAAGTAGCCAAGGAAGCATTAGCCTTATTCAAATGGGAAGGAAATCGACCACACTCACTACCAGGACAAAAGGGATCTTATGACCTATCACAACTGGCAACTGAAGATTCTACGCAAGGAACAGATCACTGCGGCGTCACCGCAAATTCGTTAGCCCTTTGTCCAACTATTAAATCTAGCCTAACACAGGTGAACTCTGGAGTCTTGTCTGAGAAGACACTTGACCAGACCCCACCTGTGGTTTCCTCTACGGCCCCTATTATCACATCAAAAAAACCCAGACTACAGCCAATAAGTCTCTGTGCCTCAGCAAGTATAGCAACTCCAAGTTCTGATGCTATTCCAATCATTGAAATTACTGACGTATCCTTCCACACTGCATTCGAACAAGCTAAAAACTCTGCAAATTTAGCTTTGAGAGATTCACAAGTTGAATCAACTTCTACCACACAGCCGCAGTGTGCGGAATCAAACTGGACCGAGCAGGGCCCTATTGAAGATACAAATCGTCCATTATTCTCCATTTTCAACAAAGAAGACGAGACATCATCACAAAAAAGTGTGGGTAAACATCTAACTGGACAACAATTAAAAAAAAAATCCAAAAACCTACCTGTCAAGAGAGGCAACAAACAAAATGGAGCACGCAAATTTTTACGTAACATCAAAGTGGTCCATACGTTAGCCCCAGGAACAATAAAGCAGTCTGCTAAGCAAACTCAAAAACAGGCTTCTGCCAGTCTATCTGACACTGAGAGTGTCCCTAAGGAATCCAATAAAGTAAACACAGAGAAAGAACCCTCAATTGACTTATTAAATATGTCAACTTATGATGACAGCGTGTATGAAGACTTGGAATCCAGTGCTGTACTTTGTGAACAACCATGTACTGGTAACGAGCCGAAAACGGAGTGCTTAAAGATAGAAGCATCCGCGGTGGGCAGAGCGATTTCCATTGGGAACGACGCCAAAGCGAGTGCTCCTACCACGTCACTCAAGGCTGACGTTGAGTGTCCACCTGGGCGAAACTTCCAAATAAACGACAAGGGAGTCGCCCTACCGAATAAGAGTTACAATTTTCTGACCATGCAAGACAAACGACAAGAGCAAAACAGAATTTATCAATTAGAAAAGTGTATGGATCAAGTTCATCCACCCTCGGATCAGAGAAAGAGTCAAGTAGGAGCCTGCAATGAAAGAGTCGAATTCCAACGCTCATTACTACCAGAGAGGAACAATAATGATTACAAAACAAGATCCACAAACACAACTAAAACAATGAAAGAGATTCTAACATCCAGGGGATCCCATCATCATCCCTTAGTCAGAATACTTGTCGAGCAATTGCAGCCTCATGACAATGTGATTCTAAATCGCAGGAACATAGTAACATTATTACATCACGTCCCGAGATTACGTGCCATCAACTCAGACGACCCGCTTTTAGTCGAATTCCCAGAAGAGTCCCGGAACGACAAAGTGGTGCTTCACATAACCTCTCCCTTGATCGCTTCCTCCATTTTGGAGGAAAACGTGTCCCTGCTTTCTATGGGCTTTGATGTCTATAAGTTGCAAGACGAATCATCCACCGTAGTAACATACAATCATAGTCCACAACTCAAGTCTATAGGACGTGTCTGGGACACCCAAAAAGCAACAGAGAGCCTGTCCGAGGCAGCGGTAAACGCCTTTGCGGGTCGGTTAAAGCCCCCGCACCAGAACTCAAATGACGAGAGTTCAAAAGCAAAAACAACAAATAATAAGTTTCTGTCTATTGGTAAGAAACACGTCTCATTTGATAACGGTTGCTGTCAAGAAGAAAATGTACCCATAAAGCAGTTTTCCATAACAATTCAAGGGTATGGAAAAACAAACGATGAAGCAACAAATACTCATATTACCTCTCTTCCTCTTGGGGTGGAACAAAACTGGAACTGGGTAGCAGCAACACTGAACATTAACCAACCACAATAATGCCAGGCTGAGCCCCCATCCCAGACATGTTCATTTGGATCGTGGAACACACGGGGCTTCAACCATTTGTTCTACAGTGAGTGGTTGGGTGACTTGACAATTGCTTGTTTACAAGAAACATGGTTAACTGAAGCTCCTGTAGCGACGGGCTTTCAGATCGTCGTAAACCCTGCTATACAATCTGGCAAGGGGCGCCCAATGGCTGGCCTGCTAACGATGGTAAGGAGTATATCTGGGTTCAGGATTACAAACTCTGTGAATCATTCTCCTTTCATTCAAGAATCAACCTTGACCAGACCAGACTGCGACAAATTAGCACCTGAACAAATGACGATTATTAACGTTTATTGGAACCATGCCAGTGCGGGGAATGACGACTTTATCGACGCAATCTCGACCATTATAGATCGTCTACTTGTGAACCAAAGGAGTTCCAATATAATACTTTGCGGCGACTTGAACATTGATTTCTTTCATGCAAGAAAATCCTTAACAAAAAATCTGGGGTCAAAAATAAAGAAAGAACTAGGCGCTCGAAATTTGCAAATGCTAAATGGTCACACTCAAGGCGACATACCACCAGCGCACACATGGAAAAGTGGTTGCCACGGCTCAATAATTGACTATATATTTGTCTCAGCAGATCTTCACAAACGAGTAACCACACTAAAAGTGATCGCAAAGGAAATGAGTGACCATGGCATGTTAATAATGAACTTTTCTATTCAGACGCAAAACGCCAAGTCGAAATGGCCACAAAGGATCAAAGTTGGACCAAACAGAGTGAGATTAAGGCTTGACGCTGAAGAAGTCACTCATATATTAGACCAATATTGTACAGGAGAATATTGACTACGCAGGTCTATTAGTAAAATTTCAAACAAACAAAGGTGGGCTAAAACGACCTAGCATAAAACGCCTTCATTGCTTTGATCTCAATGTATTGCAACAAAAACGTTTAATGAGGCGTACTATCCGACTAGCCCGGAACCACGATAACGCTACACGCGTAATTTTGACCAAAGATGCCAGACAGCGGTACAAAAACTGGATCAAATCTCACAAAAGGTCAATGTTACAAGGTGACTCAGAACGAATGTTAATAAGTGTTGGAAATAAAAATACCAGAGACTTCTGGAACATCATTAACGATTCAGAAGCCTCCCAGTGTGGCATGCAAGCCGTGATGGTGCCTGAGTCAGTTTGGATTGCCCACTTCAGTGATTTGTACAAAAAGAACTTTGAAATACCTAATCCGTGTGCCATAATCTCAAACAAATGGGATTTGGTATTCAATAAAGATGACATCATAAACATAATTAAGAAAGCCAACAACTCGCGAGCTCCCGGCCCGGATGGCCTTACAAATTTTACAATCAAGCAACAACCAGAGTTGTGGGCCGACTTTTGCATGATACTATTTCAGAGAATAAACGATCAAAGGCAAACCCCAAGATCATGGAAATCAGCAGTAATAGTACCCATCTACAAAAAAGGTGACAGAACCTGCCCAAAAAACTACCGACCAATTGCGTTACTCGACGTATTAGGAAAAATGTATGCAACCGTGTTACAAACAAAGCTAGTGACGTGGGCAAACCAATCTAATCATGTTGATACGCGTCAAACTGGCTTTGTCAAACGTGTGGGATGTTCTTTGAATTTATTGCTACTGAATTTACTGAAGATGGAGGCCATTAGATCTAACACAGCTGTATACCTCGCATTTATTGATTTTTCCAATGCCTTCGACATGGTAGACCGAGAACTGCTATGGGAAAAACTGAACAAATGGGGGTGCCCAATCGACCTTTTAGACGCAATAAAAGACTTACATACTGGCACCACTGTGAGAGTAAGACTGGACCAAACTGGAACATTGTCTGCACCGATCGAAACATTTAAGGGTGTTAAACAGGGTTGCCCCCTGGCGGCAGCCATATTTTCCCTGTTTATTTCTGACATTGGAATTCCAATAGAGGCAGTAAGATCTTTCCCGCCGAAGATTCATGGGTCTCCCTTGAATTGGCTTCTGTATGCGGATGACCTTATATTACTGGATCGGACACCGATTGGTCTGCAAAGGAAAATCAACGCAGTACAGCAGTACGTGCTTGAAAATCATCTTCTTATTAACACAAAAAAATGTGAAATTCTTGTGTTAAACAATTTGCAGAGCGGTCAGAAAAGAACGCGAAAAAACCAATCTTGGTTCATAGGAACGGAAAAACTTCTGATATCGCCGAGTGTAAAATACCTTGGAATGATCGTCAGTTCCTGTCTTAACGACAATCCTTGGGTAACAGAGGCAAAACGTAAATGTAAGCAATTAGCAAACCAAGCTCTAGTTCTAAAGAATAGATTCGGCAGGTTTTCACTTAAAGTGGTACTAAAATTCTATCAACAAAAAGTAATCCCATCCCTAATATATGGAGCTGAAAACACCTTGGGGTGCTCTTGGAAAACTTGGTCCACGCTTGAGAACATTTTCTGGGTAAAAGTCCTGGGATTACCCAAAGGGACTTCAACAGAATCAATTAGGTACGAACTATCACTGATCTCCATGCACGCACGTGTTTGTTGGAGTTTGTTGTCTCTATATCGGAAAACAAAGGTCAGAGAGGGAATTCCGCAATTTGCCATTTTCAACAATGAAACTACATCAACTTCAGGAGTACTAGAAATGTGGCTAAAGCGCTGCGAAAGCTTAATGTCGGAATATGACATCAAACCAGCCCTGTTAGAAGGAAATCCGGATGCTGCAAAACTAAAACTATGGCGTCTAGACTGGGAGCTGACTTGCTCTGAAAGAGGAGCCTTGAAACTATTGAGCGAAGTGCCACCCGAGGCTTGTGCTTTTAATACATTGCAAAAATACATTGAGTTATTTCCTGATCCGAACGCAAGAAGACTATACATGCGGTTTCGGCTTAACATGTTCCAAACAAAAGAACGTCTGAGAACATGGACTGTTAACAGGAATATGAATTCAATGTGCCGACTCTGCGATCAAGAACCAGAAACTTTAAAACACTTAGTGCTATTTTGTACAAATCTACGCACAGAAAGAACCCGACTGCTGGGTAACTGGAGCGAGAGTCACCCTTCCCTCAATGCTGAGGAGTGGTGGTCTCACATGTTTAGAGGAACGGATCAAAAATTGATACTACCACTGACAACTTTGCTAGCATTAATTGAGAATTGTTTAATGGATTAATGTGGTGGCTCAAAAATCAATGTAGATAATGTGAATGTAATGAAGAGCGATTTATGGTCTCATCCTTTTTGCTTTTCTTTTTAAAGGTTTGTAAATAAACCAATAAAAATAAAAAAAAAATAAAAATAAAAAATTACGGCAGTTGCCCTTGAAGTGGCATCTTGCAACAACATTGTTTGTATTTTTCAGTGTTCGTTCAGGCTGATTGTTTCAATTCTCCCACTTTGGCTACGCATTCCTCAGCCCTATTGTCACATTTGTGACATGCTTCTGTCATTGATGAACCCCACATTGGACCACATGTGTTACCTTGTTAGATGAATGATTTGACCATTCAGGCTAATTGAGTATTGGCCTGATCACATGAATTTTTGGGGCCTGTTTGAATGTGGAACATGATAGTTGTTTCCTGTCATGTTGAAGTGACAAACCATTGATGTATACATCGGCCTGCAATCACTGTATTTTTGGACACTGGATGTGTTGCAGTGTGTGGCACATGCCTATTTTGTCACACTATGTAGCATTTTTCATCTCATCATGTCCATCTCACATGGATGGCTGACAGTATTCATTCACTGACATATGGATGTACTTGTGGAATGTACCATGGCTATGGTACATGCCATCTGTGTGATGGCATGTGTCATGTATGTGTATTGGACATGCCACTCACAGGCCAATGTGTGATGGCAGTGCTACCCAGCATGCAGCAAATGTGTTGCTCTTCCATGTAGGTGTCATCAGTGTCTGCCTTTTGGGTCCCCTTCAAACTCAGTGACAGTGGATGCATGGGAGGGTTATAGTCATGTGGGACATGTGTAAATCATGTAAATCATGTAGTGGTTCTGTAGCTTGTCAGGCCTATTTGTGTGCTAGGGTGCTAATGCCTGTTTCCATTTTTTGTCTTTCATGTATTTGCAGGGGATGACGCACTTGATGCTGTTGAGGTTGAGGAGATGGCACAGACCCAGGAGGAATCTCAGGCACGACCGGGCACCAGTGGGGGACGTGGTGTGGTGGTGGGTGAGAACCCAATCTTGCAGCACAACATTCTATCGAGGGGTGCCTCTGGGTGCACCTCCCCAGACCTCTATTCAGGTGTTGATTCGGATGATGAGACCTATGTGGCGTTGCAGGTAAGTTTTTTTGGCAGGGATTCTGTTCTGTCCAACCCACCTGTATCAGGGGTAGAACCCTCTATGGGGATGTCAGTGTTGGTAAGTCCGCCTTTGGTGGTTACGGATGTAGGGTCACACTCCACAACATCTGATCCTGTTCGTGGGCCAGCAGATCAGAGGGGGAATGTAGTCCTGCAGCCTCCTGCAGTGCTGGCACAGCAAGGCGCAGATCACCTTGCCACAAACAGGTGTGGTGCCCGCCGATGCGGTGGCCGTACGCCACCAGGCAATACCGCATGGGAACAATCCATTTACGGTATGGCAACCCAACCGGCAGAATCAGTTGAGATGATGGCTCAAGCTATGGAGAGGGTGGCCACTTCCATTGTCCCCCCTGACAGGCAGATGGAGCTACTACAGCAGGCAACAGACTCCATTTGCCAATCACACAGGGAGGACATGTTGGCGTCCAACAGGGACAGACGGGCGGCACTGGAGACTCTACGCCAATCGATATCAATAGAGTCCCAGGGCCACAGGGAAGCCCTGAGGGTAGAACTCCATCACCTCAGGGAGACTCTTGTTGACCTTGAGGCTTCCACTAACTTGAGGACAGAATAGTAGCTGGAGCAGCTCACACGTTCGCTCTCAGCTGAGATGCAGGCAACTCGGGAGGAGATCCGTGCATCACTTCAGGTGCTGCATGGGGATCTCCGCACTATAATCCTCCAAAATGAGACCTTCCACACCCGCATGCTTGCTGCCATGGAGGACCATACCAGGGCTTTGCGTGGGCTGCCTCCCATTGCACCACCACCTCCTGTGGCAGCACCACCTCCTGTGGCAGCAGCAGAGGGTGATGATAGCGACAGCAGCAGTTCTCCCACATTGGCATAGCCGTGCAGGCCATGAGCCCATGGAGGTGTTTTTTTTTCCCAACATCCACACAGGTGTGTGTTGGTGCGCACCCTGTCCTCGGACCTCCTGGGTGGCCTCCTCTCAATCCCCCCACATGGCCATTTTTGATTTTTGATTTTTTTTTTTTTTTGCAGTGTGTTGCCTTGTGTGGCTCTCGTGGGCATCCACTGTATTCCGGCTGGGCACATGCAGGCTTGTCCTGAGTTTGGGTTAGATGCTTGGGTTCGTGAGACACACACCCCTCCTGCTTCCCGTTTCCATGGGCTTGCAAAGGGTGTGCCCAAGTGACATTGACTTACATGGTGACGTAGGACTCCCATGAGCTGTGTGGGCAGTCTGTATTCAATACTGTGTATACATTCCTAGTGGATATTGTTGTTGAATTGTACACTGCATGGTGTATTGCTATGTGCTTGTGCATCCATGTCTTTCCCCTAATTTGCAGGTTAATTCCTCATGTCTTTACAAGGCCGTCTACTTTGGAGATGAGTTCATGTTGTAAGCAGTGCACTTGGACATTTGCGTGGCAGCAGCACTGTACAGTTGGAAGTGGCCGATGTGCTGGCATGATCAGGTTGTAAGACTACCACTACTTTAACTTAGTACTGTCATGTTTATGCTATGTTTGAGGTTGTGTAGCTGCATTGAATTGTTGGTAAGTATTTGGTCATGTTTGTTGTTAGTTCTACATTACTGGAAGCATATTGTGTGTGGGCAGTTTCCATTGAGGACACTGTACTTTGACACTTGTGTGATGTTTTGGGGATTGCTTTGTTTGCTCTCACATAGCATGACGTGCCATGGTGTGTTGGGTGGCGGTGCTGGGGAGGGGTTGGGTGACATGGCACTGTTGTCATGTTGTATTTTGCAAGGGGGTAATGATTTTTGCAGCATAGAAGTGGGTCTTTTGATGACACAGCATTGGTGGTGTTTGTGTAGATAGGGCACACAATGTAACACTATCAGGTGACCAATCTCAGGCTGGTATGGTTGTGACAGTTGACTGTCCCTTATGTCATCATAATTGATTGTCAGCTGGCATGTACCAGGGCTGTGTGCACTCCACAGGGGTGTTATTTTAGGTGAAGTCATTATCCACTAGCTGTGTACGGGCTGCCTCACCCCGTGCCATTTCCCCTCCCATGCGCAGCGGCCGTGCTTGTGGTTGGGGATGTGGGGGCACCACTATGTCCACCGGCAGGCCCCGGCGTGTTGCAACGTTGTGCAGGACACATGCTGCCACTATGATCCTGTACACTACTGGGGGAGCGTATAACAGCTGCCCGCCAGAATGGTCAAGGGAGCGAAAGCGTGACTTGAGCACTCCGAATGTGCGCTCCACTATGCCCCGGGTTGCAATACGGGCTGTGTTGTATCTTACCTCGGGTGGCGTGGTGGGGTTCCGAATTGGCGTCATCATGTGGGTGCTCACAGGGTAGGCACTGTCCCCTGGGGAGGTGGTGATGGGTATCATTAGTGGGGTTGTGACATTGCTCAGTATCTGACATGCATGTGCTGTGGCATTTATACTCACCGAGCAGCCATGTATCGCCATGCCGCCCAGCTTCTAGGTCCTGGTTTAGGGTTGACATTCTGTAAATGAAACTGTCGTGGGTGGACCCTGGATAGTTGGCATATACTGAGGTGATGATTCCCTTGGCATCACATACTACCTGGACGTTGATGGAATGCCAGTGCTTGCGGTTTCTGTAGATGTGCTCTGATGCCCTGGAGGGACGTAGAGCCACATGGGTGCAATCAATGGCATCTAGCACTTCGGGGAAGTGTGCCACCCCGTAAAAATCCTGGACGACAGCCTGCCTTTCTGCAGGTGTTCTGGGCAGGTATATGTGCCTGCAGACTGATGGGCGTGCAGTCATGATGGCCAACTCCTGGTGTAAGCAGCGTGACTGCGTGGCCTGTGACACCCCCCCACTATAGCAGTTGTCCGTCGAAATGATCCAGTGGCCAAGAATTGCAGTACATTGAGGACCTTCTGCAGGGGGCTGAGTGCTTGGGAGGTCATCTTCCCACTCACTGACCAGGTTGAATATTATGTGAGGTGGAATCCTGTACCTCCCATACACCTGGTCATCAGGCATCCCAAAAAGGCTTGTTCTGGGTGTAGAAATTCTGGCCCTGACTATCCTCCTCCTCCTGCGGTATCCCACGGCCACTGCTGCTAGGAACGGTATATTCATCCTGGCGTCTGAGCTTGTTTGTTGTTTGCGCGCACTTTCATGCTGCACGGGTCGACGTACGCCTGCTTCCTGCAGGCGTACGTCTTTCCGGATTGGTGTGTCTTTTTTGACGCACGCGTTAGCCCTGTTCGATTCCATTAATATGCGTTGTAGGTGAGCGTGTGGCCGTGCAGCACACTTGCCTCCTGTACTTCCCGCCCACCCCAGTAACACTGCTGGGGGGTGGGGGTGCAAGGGGACATGAGTGGGGGCCTGCTGGCAGGTGCCCTGCACTGCTGGGGGATGGGGGTGCTTGGGAACATGAGTGGGGGCCTGCTGGCAGGTGCCCCTCAGTGCTGGGGGGTGCGGGTGCTGGGGGACATGAGTGGGGGCCTGCTGGCAGGTACCCCTCAGTGCTGGGGGGTGGGGGTGCTGGGGGAAATGAGTGGGGGCCTGCTGGCAGGTGCCCCTGACTGCTGGGGGTGGGGGTGCTGGGGGACATGAGTGGGGGCCTGCTGGCAGGTGCCCTGCACTGCTGGGATGTGGGAGTGCTGGGGGACATGTGCGGGGCCTGCTGGCAGGTGCCCCTGACTGCTGGGCGGTGGGGGTGCAGGGGGACATGTGTGGGACATGAGTGGGGGCCTGCTGGCAGGTGCCCCTGACTGCTGGGGGGTGGGGGTGCTGGGGGACATGAGTGGGACATGTGTGGGGGCCTGCTGGCAGGTGCCCCTGACTGCTGGGGAGTGGGGGTGCTGGGGGACATGAGTGGGACATGTGTAGGGGCCTGCTGGCAGGTGCTCCTGACTGCTGGTGGGTGGGGGTGCTGAGGGACATGAGTGGGGGCCTGCTGGCAGGTGCTCTTCAGTGCTGG
This sequence comes from Ambystoma mexicanum, assembly GCF_040938575.1. Taxonomy (NCBI): domain Eukaryota; kingdom Metazoa; phylum Chordata; class Amphibia; order Caudata; family Ambystomatidae; genus Ambystoma; species Ambystoma mexicanum. Next base: position 973,465,707 of record NC_090924.1, read on the forward strand.
GGGGGGTGCTGGGGGACATGAGTGGGGGCCTGCTGGCAGGTGCCCCTGACTGCTGGGGGGTTGGGGTGCTGGGGACATGAGTGGGGGCCTGCTGGCAGGTGCCCTGCACTGCTGGGGGGTGGGAGTGCTGGGGACATGTGTGGGGGCCTGCTGGCAGGTGCCCCTGACTGCTGGGGGGTGGGGGTGCTGGGGGACATGAGTGGGACATGTGTGGGGGCCTGCTGGCAGGTGCCCCTGACTGCTGTGGGGTGGGGGTGCTGGGGGACATGAGTGGGACATGTGTGGGGGCCTGCTGGCAGGTGCCCCTGACTGCTGGGTGTGGGGGTGCTGGGTGACATGAGTGGGGGCCTGCTGGCAGGTGCCCTGCACTGCTGGGGGGTCAGGGTGCTGGGGGACATGAGTGGGGGCCTGCTGGCAGGTGCCCCTCAGTGCTAGGGGGTGGGGGTGCAAGGGGACATGAGTGGGACATGAGTGGGGGCCTGCTGGCAGGTGCCCTGCACTGCTGGACAGTGGGGGTGCAAGGGGACATGCATGGGACATGAGTGGGGGCCTGCTGGCAGGTGCCCTGCACTGCTGGGGGGTGGGGGTTCTCAGGGACATGAGTGGGGGCCTGCTGGCAGGTGCCCCTCAGTGCTGGGGGGTGGGGGTGGAGGGAGTTATGCGTTGGTGATCAGTAGTGCAAGCTGACATGTGGCTTGCCTGGGGGACATGCCCATGGTGGATGGGCTGCCTGCGGGACATGACCAGGGGTGCAGGGTAGTCCCCTGTGGTGTGGGCTGCCTGCAGGGGCCGTGGAGGGTGTAGAGCGAAACCTGGGAGGAGCCACACTGCCGTTTGACGTATAGGACTCCACGGCACCCCCGAAATACACCTACCCTGTTGAAATCACGTGTGAGACTTCCTGCAAACCCCAGATTTACACGTACCCAGGCCAATCGCGTGTGAAACTTCACGCGAACCCCAGGAATACACGCACCCCACTCGCACAGGGCCTATCGCGTGTGAAAATTTGCGTGAACCCCAGATTTACACGTACCCAGGCCAATCACATGTGAAACTTCACGCGATCCCCAAAAATACATGCACCCCACTCGCACAGGGCCTATCGCGTGTGAAACTTCCTGCGAACACCAGATTTACACATACCCAGGCCAATCGCATGTGAAACTTCACGCGAACCCCAGATTTACACTTACCCCGCTCGCCCAAGGCCAATCGTGTGTGAAACTTCCCGCGCACCCCCGAAATACACGCACATGCTATTTTTGACACAGCGGGTGTCGGTGTTTGTCGTGTACCCCTTTGCACGTCATTTGTGCTAGAGGGCCACAGTATGGGACATTCATCAGAGCTGTATATACGTGTTTTTTGTTAGCGCACATTTTGGCGCACATTTTTTTCATGCGCAGGGACGCTACCGCCTGCCTTCGTGTGGCGGACGTGTTTAGGCCTGTGCGCGTCTTTGCCGTGCGCTGTTTTTCCCTATTCGATTCCATGAATACGTGTTGTAGGCGAGCATGTGGGCGTTCCGCGCACTTGCCTCCTGTACTTCCTCCGTGATGCCCACATTTTCACACGTTTTTCCCCATTCCGCATGTCACGCCCCATATTACGCCTACTTTTGTTATGTGCGCCGCGCTATGTGCGCTTTCGCTGTGGCCGTAGCGCATGCCGTTAGATGACCTGTGCGCCACGCAGATTTTCAGCGCACATCCCAGATTTTACTTGCGCACGGACTTCCATGAATCAATGTGTGTGGGTTTCACTGCGATTTTCACACTTGCACTGCAATTTTCGCACTTGCACTGCGATTCGCACGGTTTCGCACGCTTGCGCAGGAATTTTCAGCGCACATTAATTCCATGAATCGGCCTCTTTGTGTTTTTGCTCAGCCAGTTTCAGAGCCATTGTGACAGTTGAAAAGTCAAATCCGTTTTTCTCTTGTGTTTAAGGTGGGGAAGGTGGGAGTGATATTTTGTTTGGTCTGTGTTATTCCTGAGTACCAGCTCTCTCCTCACATCTATTTAAAGTGCCTATTGGTGGGTTGAGGGGTGTTGCAGGGGGAACCCCTAACCATAGTGCTATCTGTTCCAAACCAACCCAAAAGTATTCTTTTCTGTGCTGCATTCTTTTTGTGTTAATTACCTGATTCTCAGTGCATTAAAGATATTATTCATTGTTCTTGTCACCCATTGGTGATTGTTGTTATCTATTAAAAATATATTGTGATTTTAAAGTCTAAATAAATAAACAAATAATTACCTTTACAACTAGCCTGATTCCTGGTTCAGTGTAACCTGGGGGTATTGTGAGAAGGGCGTGATATGAGCGGTATATCATTTAGAATATTGAACTTATAGATAAAAATAAATAAGGGTTTCATTTGCACACTACATGCTGGGCGAGACTTGGGTGTGTGCCTGATTACACAATTACATTTTAAACATGTATGTACAACTGTGTTCATGTTTCTCCAGGTTCTGTTGTGATAAAACTCAGATGTGACAGAAACATGTGTTCTGCCAAGTTTTGTTGTGAAGTTCAAGGCCAGTGTTGGCAGAACTCTGGGCATTATCGCAAATAGAATGTTTTGAAAGTCATTGCAGGAAAGGCATAGTTTATGTTTGAATTACAACGTGGATGCACATGTCATTCTCTGTAACTTGCATATTTCTAACTTCTGATAAAGTTACCAATTCAGATAAGACAGGCCCCCTACACTTTAGTAAGGAAATGAAGACCCTACTCTTTCATTCTTCCAATTGTCATGTGTATATGGCGGTCGAAATGTTTTCAATTTGCAGTACAAAGTACAAAAAAGGTATAAAGGCAATTTCACCTGTTTTTATAATTTTCTTTAATGGCCACTGATATGTCTTCACTGGGGTATCATTTTCTAAGCCTGGTGTGCAAAAGTAAGGAAGTAAAGCAAGGTGTTAGCTATTTACATCGTACACGTGTCAGGACATTTTAAAACCATTTGGAGGTGCAATAAGGGCACAGACATTTGCACTGTGTATTCCACATGTGCTCAACTGGCATATTCTTTTACACCTAGAGGTGTAAGTTTAATTGATGCTTATGGAAGCTATCTGCTTTAAAAACGGGAACATTCCATATGACTCTATTGTAAATGCTGTATGAAAATTAATTTGTGGAAAGCAGTATTTACACGTTTTTATGCAACGAAGAGTAAAAGCAACACGTGAGCCCAATTTGCCTGTGTCTATGACGTTTTGTAAACGGGGAAAATTGTTCAAAAGAGTGTAAATGCTAACGTTGGGGTTCCCCTGCATGCAGTTAACACTTTTTATAAGAATGCCCCTGAAAATCTCTTCCAGGAAAAAGGAAGATTCTGTTTCAGTTTTGCTCTAATATTTGGTGGCCTACGATACCTGTATACATGCCTGTAAATAATGTTTTTATTGCAGGCTGATTTTGCAATCACTACTGACCTGTATTAAGAAAATAACACTAGTACTGTCTGTAACTGCAAATGAAATCAATTATTACAGTTGCCAGGTCCGAATTCCAGCTATCAATGCAGCACTAAATTAAAGCAGTAACTAGCTTTTCAAAATCCGTTCTTCTTAAATAGCTTTCCCTGACAATTAACAGCCAATAATTGATGAGGAACTTGTTTATGGTAGCATGTTTATTTTGTGCAATGCTGGGGTTTAATGCAGGAGAGCAGGAATCCATCTGCATGTTTTCATTGATTTTAAACCATAAAGCATTGTTCTGGGATGCATTTTACTGAACTCCTTAAACACATTTTCTGCAGCACATTGCAAGCTGTGTTCTTGTTTTTTTCAAATTCAAACTGATTTTGTATTGGTTATATGTCTCAACAGCAGGATGGACTTTTGACTCAGATTAAGCAATACTACAGGAATTGAACCGGGATTTAACATTCCCCTTATGTAAAAGGGCAAGTCACCTTGGAGTTCTGCGACCTTATAAAAGTTCATTGCCTTATTCGTCTATTTGGTCGTGTAAGTCCTCAGGTGACTTACAACATCCTTACTATACATGAATACCAGAGAAAGGGGTGTGTGTAGTGCTAAAAGCTGGCAGCGAAGAATAGAGTTAACTATTAAAGGGATTCTCTCTGCAAGATCCCATGTTCATCTTTCTTTGCAGCTTTTAGGCAGGCAGGTTGGTAATTTTACTACCAGCTTAACGTGAAAGCCATGCATGAAACTTCTTTCATTAATCGGAGCAGGGGCATGAAGTTGAATTAGGGCTTGCGCCACCCCCATGCCATCCCCATCTGCTCTGCCATACACATTTGAGTGTGTTACCGCCAGCATATGAGTTTCATGCTGGCTCGATTCCTATTTTCATCTGCTGGAAGAAATTTAGATTCAGTAGGAATCCATTGTAAATTCTGTGTACATTGTTGACATTTACAGAGTTTGCGCTGGGGAGTGCATATAGAAAGTAGGAAGGCATTTTGCCTATTCACACTTCGTTTTGCATTTCGTCGCGCAAATGGTGACAATTGTAGGGAGGTGGTGCATTTTTCAACAGGTGCCCTCTGGGTAATGTATGAGGTTGTGTACAGTGACCTTTAGCACGCCCTGAGCCTATCCAATGATTGCTTACCAGCCATATTGCATTTCTTTTTACACGGCACACCGACATTTCGGTGGCTATTTATATCTTTTTTCTTATATGTTAGACCGGCAAGCATTGTAATAATCCCCCCAAGTATTGTATTGAAAACATTGCAGTCTGTAAATTCTTGGGAAATGTTGAACGCAGCAGGATTTTATAACCCATTCTCAAGAGAATTGTGTACATCAACCTTTCCTTTCACTTTGTACTAGATTGTGCTTCTAATTCCCCCGACAATTCTGCAGACGAGCCTCTCCTCTCACTGTGTACAGAGAGCGGGCCCCGAGGCTGCCTGCTCTCACATGCTGCCATCTGCGTACGTCACCAGCCAGGTTTTCGCGGCAAGCAGACAGACAGTTCATCACTGATGTGTTGAATACAGCGTAAGTCACGCTGCCGGTGTATTCTTTTATGGCGTGAGCTTACGGGTTTAAAAAAATAAGAGTCAGAAATGTATGTATCACTTCTTCCAGGCAAGAACATGCCATTTGTTCCAAAAATTGGACACGTTCTTCGTCTTCTATTGAGATTCCAACAAGTGCTAGCTTCTCTCTATCCAGGAAACGTGTTTGATGCCTCTAAATATTTCACTGGGCCATTGTTAGGGGCTGATTCACAGAAGAGTTAAAACATGACGCAATCCCATAGGAAAACGCTTTGTGAATCAGTCCCTTAATGTCAGCCCTGTCCTGAGCCATGATTGCCGGCCGCCTTTATTCCCTTCCTATGTAACTAGGGTTGCTTTTCTACTCACCTATATACACGCAAAAAGAAATTCTGAGAGCACAGCAACATTGAGCACGTTTGTTATCAGTGCACATGTGTGCGCATATAAATATCCTATATGATAAAGGCACAGGTAAAGTAACCCACCAAAGGACAGTCGCAAATGTATTGCTGGCATTCTTCCAAACAGTCATGGGACGTATTTACCGCCAGTCATATGTATTACCACTGCACGATATTTACCATCCATTTGGTATAACCTGCCCAAGTAGTGTGTCATTCTTATTAGAAGACAGTGATAGTTGAGCTTTGCACATAAACCATCTGAAGGGCAGGCAAGATGGAACTCTGTGCATGTGTTTAAGCAGTCAACTTCTCTGGGTCCAATTTCCAAAGAAGGCTGTTATTAGCATACGCCTGTCATAACTCCCAAACACAAACGCTAGTCAGAAAAACGAACTCACTTCACTATGTGTAAAGTACACACGATTCACAAAAAGACATGTCCTCTCGATATTGATGGTCGGGTGCTTTGTCTCTTGTCCAAAGTGTATTTTAAACACTTTGGGACTTTACATGCTTGAATGAAATTTCTGAGTTTTCTTCTCAAACAAGCTTAATAGGACTCTTTGGTATTTAGGACTACATTTCCCAGAATGATGCATCAGAACGCCTCTTCTCTTTCAGCCTTACATAGACAGGTCAGTACATTAACTTCAATTCCCAGCATTCAGTGTCTGAACTTTCTTCCTCTCACAGTATTTATTAGACACTGATACTTTAAGTATAACTCACCGAATTTAGTATGTTGAACGCTCTTCTCTTCCAGTCTTTGTTGGAGGCTTGGTACCCTTGCTCAAATTCCCAGAATTCAGCATCTGACATCTTCTTGTGTTTCTTAGATACGTTAGTGCTTTGACTCCCATTCGTAAAGTTCAGTGCCTGATATCTCCTTATGGCACAGTCTTGATTGTATGGTACGTGAGCTGAAAGTGACAGAAAATAACGTCGGAACACTCTCACAGTCTTTATTAGACAGTGGCCCTCATTACGACCCTGGCGGAAATCGCGGTGCAAAATGCACCTTGGAGCACGGCGGAAAGCTGCCGATAGCGCCATGGGGGTTGGCGGATTTTCCGCCCCATTCCGACCTTGGCGGGGCAGTAAATCCCCATCCCCCATTTTACCCTTCCCCATTCCCATTTTTGCCCCATAGGGTATAATGGGAGTGGGGAAGGCGTTAATTACGCCACCTCAAAATACGGTGGCGTAATTAACGACAAGGTCCCGTAGCGCCATGGATTTCTCCGCCCGGAAAAACCAGGCGGAAAACGCTCCATGGCGCTACGGAATCTCGTAGTAGGGCGGACGGGTCCGCCGCGAATAACGCTGGCGTAAACCCACTCCGCCAGGGTCGTAATGAGGCCCAGTGAGTTTGAACTGCAATTCCCAGAATGAGTGTCCCAGCGCTCCATCTCTCACACTCTTAAATGGATATTTTGGTGCTTTGAATACATTTACCAACATGCATTGCCAGGCCCAACTTGTGCACTAGATTACAGGTTCTGTCCTTTCACTGAAAATCGTCCTTGTTCTCCTTCTGGCACCTTCTCTGGTTGTCCCATGGACATCCAATATCGGTCGATTGTGTGGCTTCCCTCAGCACACTGGATTGGTCTCCAGATTGTATTCACACCTCTCCAGCTCCACAGGGCATCTCACAGCTCTGGTGATGGTATCTCTGGTGTCCCTCACTGTGCAGCACTGTTTCCAGAATTCTTTGCCAACTGCCATATATCTCTAAACCATCTGGATCTGATGATGCAGCAAAAAGTATATATGCACTCTTTCATTACAATGTAAAATGGTACAGATGTGTGAAAATCCACGGAAACCATTTGTCCACAGGATTGAGGCATCCACACCATTTTGGATTGGTATTCCTTCCCAGAGAGGGAAGTATAACTGTATCGTTCCTGTATTGTTTTCGGTGCAGGGAATCTCGACTCCGCCCTATTTTTTACCACGTGCTTAAAGAGGGCAGAGTCAATTGGGATCTGCTGTGCTGATACCCACAACATTTTTTTGAAGGCCGCTGGCATTGTAGGTCTTCGCGGTGAAAGCATCAACACATTAAATTGCCCCTTCAAAATGGCAATTCAATTCTCGACCACGGACCTGGGACCTCCCTCTTTATTGTTTATGCCAAGCTGACCATGCATGTCCTATCTTATTGACAATGCACAGAGAGGATAATCACGTGCTATGCATGTGCCTTAAACTAAGTGGCAATAACACAGAAGAGATGTACTCACACCAGTGGATCTCAGAAAAGAAGTACATCCTTGTCCATAAATTCCATGGATTAAGTGGTAAAAAGAGGTAAGAGTCTGGGTTCCTACATGTATGTAAAAAGCACCAACATGAATGCCCCGTTGCAATACGGATTTTAACACAGGCATTTGGCAAAGGCAAAGTTCCACTGAGCCCTTTGAATGCCTTTACCCAAACAGTTGGTAGTGCTAAATAAATTGATAGGATACAATTTGGAAAAGAGAAATGCCATTATTGTTTGGCAGATTACAATGCTCCTTAAAAGATTGGGAGTCATTAACACTGCAGATGTGCGACATGTGTGACTGTAAACAAACAAATCACAACTCTTCTTTTTTAGTGCAATTATTTTCATTGCTGATTTAACATATATAGAATTCTACCTTATTTTCACATTATGATGGGGTAAAAATCACAGATAGAGAAAGGAGATAAGTAAAAAGTGGATTAGAAAGCGTTACATGTTCAAGGCAGTAATGTACAGTTAGGTATAGGAAACAATCAACCTGCAGTAGGACCATGAAGAAATAAAATAATCTGACAATTCAAAGCAATCAGATGCCCAAGCATAGGTCAAGGAAGTCACTCCACATTTCCTTGGAGATATTTTCTATTACATGGTTTCTGAAAAATATTCCTTATATACATCAGTGTAGCAAGTACATGGTTGTAGTGGCCTTTGCAACAGCACCTGACCATGGACTAATCCCAATGGAAGCAGAGAACGCAACTCAGAGTATTGTGCTACTGTTAAAAGAGGCTAGCAGCTGCCTACCCAACCTTGTACAGTGCTCTGCTGCTCTCTAGCTAGGTCTGCACTTTAACATTTATCATTTGCCGTTACATTATGTCTACGATTGTGAGAGATTTAGCAAATTCTTTTCAACATGTGAGACACCTTAACGCTTGGCGCTTTATTTAACATGATGACATCTTTCACAAGGCTTTTTTTCTGTTTGGCCAACTAAGCCTTCTGCCCACCAATCCCTAACGAGAAGGCATTCAACAAACATATCAAACTAGTGGCCTATAGGCATACTGCATCTTCAACATTTACCAATTGGAAGCAAGCTCAGACTCGCTGGTTTTGCTGCTGCCCAATGTAACCAATGCAACCACAACAGGATTCCCTGTTACGTTAACTGAATAACCATGTCTGGAACTAAGAATGTCACTGATGCCAGTGCCATGAACCAGCAATTTTTGTCAATCATGATGTCGAATCATGTTCCCAGCCGTCAATGTATTTTCAAGAATTTGTTGGTCTGCTGTGTTTATTGCTTTGTTTATTTTTGAGGCTCTCAGCGATCGGGTCTAAAAGTCGAGGAGTGCCGCAAGTAGGGGTTTGGTTAACCCTATCTACATGTTAGACAGCACAGCTGAACAGTGGCGGTTTACTAGTATAAGGTCAATCAGGATGAAAAGGGAAATCATTTCTGAACGTCTTTAAAGTTTTTCATCTTGTTTGTTTTCTCGATCTGACTGATTTGTGATATGCTATGTTTTGTCAACTTTTCCCAAAATGTAATTGCTTTCTTAAATCCTGTTTCAGTGGTTGCTAAGTAGTTGGCATTATATTTAATTTAGTAGATATTCAGTATCCTCCAAGATGCTCAGATGCTTTGTATATTGCTTGGTTAGCCTAGACATGTTGGCTCATCCTGTTGTGATTGGATTTTCGTTCCCCAAGCTTGCCGATCCCAGACTCACCAAGTTTGAGATTTTGCTTTCAATTGATTTTATCCTAAATTGCATTTGATAATAGAAGTATTCTTTATCAAATTATCCTACGTTTGGGAATCTTAATCTACCTTTGTTTCATCGTATTTGAAGTTTGCACAATGAAAGTAGGTGTTTCCTCTGGTTCCCTAATAAACGTTTAAATATATATATATTTATATGTATATATATATATATATCCAAAGGAAGGAGGAGAAGGCGGACTGCACTCCTGCGGGCCAGTAGCAAATTGCAGACTGCAGGAAAATAGCAAAAAAAACCACCATGTAATGAATACAGATGTTAGCTTTAATAATTAAAAAAAGGTAATGTTGTACAAAAAGTAAAACGCACAATGGGCAGCAACACATGGACAGACAGAGGCAGGATGCCGTGGTGCACGACCTGCAAACAATGCGTTTCGCGCTACACTGAGCGCTTGATCACGTGGGGGGGAGGAGATATAGCTGACATAAATATCAATCGTGCAAGTGGTCCTTCTACTCTGTTGATTGACTCTGTAAGTGCCAAGCAGTTGATAAAAAACACTGGCGGCCATGATGGAATGGAGTAAAAATGCATGCATGTCAAATGGAAGCCAGAAAATAGGGAAAAACCACGTACCTAGATACAAAGTGCATAAGTACTGGCACATATAAATGATAATACGTCAAGAAAAGGAAGAACATATAGCCGTCTAGTGTGAAAATACACAAAGATGTCAAAGTCCCATAAATGCACCACGAGTACAGAGTCAACAATGATAGCATGTGTAAGGACAAAATGTGGCAAAGTGATCCCCAAATTAAGTTTGGCCATGCATGCATTTAAACAAAAAAATGATAATACTTCATATTAAAATTTAGCCAAATGGAAGGAAGGTAACATGTGAAATGTTAAAAACACAAGACTGTAAATGGCAATAAAAAGACCAACATGAGGCGTGCACATGAATATATAGTCTTTTTTGTTGCCTGTGCTTCTCATTCTCTAGTAACTGGAGAGTAGAGGTGAATAAAGAGTGATGATCCACCAGGTGCCTGGAAACTGTCCCTTGCACCTTAAATGCACCTTTCGGGCAACTTCTTGGAAGACTCAGCTCTGGTAAACAAGATATATCTCCTCATTCAGGCATGGAGGGCATCCCATGGCCTCTGTCTGAATGACGATAAAATGGAGATTCTAATCCTCGGCACAGAGACAGCGATTAAAAAACTTGCCTCATTAACATTGACAACAATGTCATTAAAGTGATGCCTGCAGTCAAAACTCTCAGGGTCTATTTGGACTCAGCACTCACCTTTAAGAAACAAATTAACTCCTTAGCTTCATCCACAGCCTATACCTGTAAATTGATCCGAGCATGATAGACCATTCCTAACAGAGGCTCGCTGTATTACCTTAGCGAATTCACTTAACATTTCCAGACTGGACCATTGTAATGTCCTATATGCGGGATCTAACAAGTATATCCTTAACAAACTCCAATCTAACGCTCTCAGAGTAGCTTTAAATATTCCTAACAGAGCCCATGTCTCTACCTCCAGAAAGAACATCCACTGGCTAAAAATCAAAGACAGGATTACCCTAAAAATTCTCTCGCTCATGTCTAAATGCCTCAAAAATACATCTCCTCCGTATCTAGCAAACAGAATTAACAAGAGAATCTCAAACCATCCCACGAGAATGACTAACGCTTATACCTTCATGGTGCCTAGATATAAAAAGAGTACAGCTGGCGGCACCAGCTTTCTAGTCATAGCTGCCCAAACCTGGAACAAACTCCCCTTAGAACTTAGAAAGGACCAACCCTACCTAAGCTTCAGGCGTAAGGTTCTCTCATGGACACGATCTATCAACATCTAACGTGATCACCCTCTTTTACTATAACCACTTGCCCTGAGTGAAACCACCCGACTATGCCCTCTTTTAACCTGACCCCATTGTCCTCCGACTACCACGGCTAGCATCTAGGAATTCACTGGACCCTACCAGGACTATGAAACTATGGTGACTGCTACTTAACTCTATATGCCTCCTACACCTGGCTCTAACAGTATGTATATCCAGACTGTAATGCTGCTGAACTGTCCTACTGCCTTTTCTTGCTTGCCACTGTAACAAAGTAACTAAGTTCTCAAGTATCCATGTAATGTTTGCGCCCGGCTACCTGCGGGTTTGGTTCTGCGCTATATCAAATAAACAAACAAACAAACAAACAATGTTAGCAACTGGCTAATTCACCAACAATAGCTGCCACATCAACTTAAAACACAGTAGTGGTACCATGGCTGTGATGGCATAATCCTGTTGCCACTGTAGCAAACGTCCCATCAATTATAGTTATATAAACCACTTAACAGCCAACAAGAAAGAACATAATTTTACTGTGCAGGTGGCCACATTATGGCAAATTGTGATGTATCAGCTACATTCCTTATAGAAAGAGGGGTGAGGCCCACCTTCACACCCATTGAGCCATTGACAGAGTCACTTAGAAAAGACATCCTTGCCATTGATACATCAAAATACAATTATTTGCAGATGATCTAATTATGTACTATTCATTTTCATAGGAACTCTTTGACAATCCAACTCAAATCAAATCACATAGTAAATCTGTCTACAAGATAAACTTGGATACATCTGAGTTAATGCATTGGGAATTAGGGGTGCACACTGGGTTAAGCAAGTCTCAAATTACGTGCTTACAAGTAAGATTAACAAAGGTTCTTGAGAATTTCAGAAAATAAATGCTAGATAAAATTGTTACAGCTATCAAAGCTAAGAAGAAATAGGAAAGCATATAACAAACAAAATCACCCTCAATTAATTCTCTTTTAACTAATGCTTAACTGTTTTTATTCATATTTTATCATTTGTAAACAGTTTGTAAACATTTTGTTTTTTGCACTGAAACATGAGAAACATACCCCATTACAAAAGCACATGTGCATTTTTATACACTGTGCTAAAGCCTAAGTATATAAATTACACTAAGATTTCAAATTTATTTTGAGGACGTAGCACACCTATTTATTTTGCTTAATGCAATCCCATCAACACACTGTGTTTATAAATCATAAAAACATTCAAAATGCTGTTCTTCTACACATTTATTAAAAGAAACCATTTAACCCCAACATGTTTCTGTTCCTGGTGTTGAGAACATTCTTTCGATGGGAACAGTGGGTAGCATACGGGTGACAAATAGGGCTTTCTTAGGTATACACTTCTTAATGTCAACTGTAACTATAAAATTACTTGGTGCAAATAATCGTATTAGAATTAATGTGTCTACAGACAGAGTGTAAATAAATGTTACAGTACACACAAGTAATCATGTTACCCTCTGTCTTGGACTTCTCCTCTATGTAGGACCCTGATTGGGACATAAGGCACATGCTTTTGAGGGAACTAGGCTAAACAGAAAGTAAATGTACCCTGTGTCATGTTGAAGCCCTAATGCAAATTAAGTGTCTTATTTTGTGGCATGGAAAACACTATATTTAAAGAATGCTTTCTCATATGATGTAAAAATTACGTACGTGATGTGCCAGATACGTCATGGGATGAATGGATGGGATTTGGTCCTAAGTTAATTTTAGTCCATTAAAGTCCGTCTTAGAACCACTATCACCACATGCTGACTTTTTTCTTAAACCAGAAATTCCTGAAATTAGCTTGTACACAAAATACACTACCCACGTCATTAATATGGTGGAAGGGCTGCCATTTGACCTAGAAAAAGATGTCCTATAGAGTATGGATATATAATGTCTCTATACCAATATCACACAGGCAGCATTTTTAGACACTGAGTGAACATCTAGAAATGAATGCTACCTCTCTGGAAGCAGAATATAGAGAATTCATCAAATGGTGCACAGAAACGGCGTTGGTGAATAATGTCTTTTGCTTCATAGACATCTTGTACCAACAAATTGAAGGCAGTGCCATGGAGTCCACTCTGTTCCCCCAATGTGGCCAATTTATATGTAAATCACTTCAAGGAATTGGCCATATATACCATTGACAATCAATTTCAAAAGCATATTAAATTGTGGAAAAAGTACATTGATTATGTGTTATTCGTTTGGGAAGGCCCATGAGATGAAATCCTATACTGTTTGCAATGGCCTAGTCATCTAAATCCACAATTACATTTCACTCATACTATCTGTGAGCAAGATTTCACTTTTTTAGACATCACGATATTTTGTGATGAGGCAAAACTGAAGATAGACCCCTCTTACAATCCCAATGGTAGCAACTCCGTGTTTAATTGTTTAAGCTTCTATCCTAAATCTCTTAAGGGAAATTAACCTGTCAGTCAGTCCATTAGGCTCAGAGGCAATAGTACTGCCTGGCTACATATCGAACAGACAACAGGAGAGCTATCCCAAAAACTAAGGGCTATGAAATACCCCAGAAAAATGTCGAGCTCACAAATGTGCCATGAATAATCTGAGATAAGCTCTATTGCAACACAAAGACACACATTGCACAAATGATCATTTAGTGTGTGTGTGTCTACTTGCATTTTACCTTTACAATCAAAAAAATGTATTTAAAAACATTGGCACTTGCTACAAATAAGGCCACCTTGAGTTACAGATTCCTTTATTTGCGTTAAATAAAGCAGAAACATACAAAATGCATAGTATGAACTGACACAAATCAGAAACATTTAACACTCCATCATACCATCACTGAACTTTGGGGCCTCCCCAAAATAATGGACCATTCCCACTGTGGCAAGTGCAGTATATGGTATCTAACAACTAAATCCACTTAGGTTGATTTAGGGCTAGATGGACCTTGAGACTAGACAACCTTTACCAATTGTAACAAGGTAATGGTTCTATATCTTATTGTTATAATGTAGCTCATGTACATAGTTGTGCAGTAGAATGTTGATAGGTGAAGTCAGTGGGTGATGTAGATAACAATCCAATGGAGTATTAAGTATTGAATAGATTCCAGGAACAGCCGTTTGTTTATGTATAACGAGAGAGGCTGTGCTGGGGGTATGTGCAGCTGTAATCCAAATAAAGACTAATTGAAAAGTGTTCCAGTGTTGTGGCTCACTTTCACATTTGGCGACGAGAATCCGTGGATGAGGACACAGACCCCGGCAACCACCATGGGTTGCATGAGATGGATAGCGTGGGTAGTCCAATGTTAAGCATAAAAGAGCCCAGTCCCTGCAATTGCGTGCACCTCTGCACCGCTCCGAGCATTTTTCTAGGCCCCTGGAGCATGCGATTACCCCTCTGAGCACATCGTAGTGCCCCCAGGGTGTTAGGGTCCCTATACGAATGCCCGATCTCTGTCTGTAGCCCCCGAACTGTAACTCCACACAAAAGAAGTACGACCTCGCGAGACGCCCCATCCCTCAGAAGACTGCCTGACCTGGCAACCCGATACAAACCTTCTCTGCGCATGCACGAAATCGCACGTTTGTGCAGAATCAGTTGAAGCCAGTATCAAAACAAAAAATGGGTCATAGCATGGAGATGTAAGCTGTATACGCTTGTAAATAAGCAGAGCAAAGCAACACAAAGTCATGAAGGTATTTAAAAACATTTCAAGCCTACACTCAAACGGAAAAGGGGGCATAGCATAGAAATATCAAGTTAAGCAAAATACGGTGGACAAAGGCATGAACAGAATTTTATGAAAACAGAACAGACCAGCAACGAGATTTGCAGTAGAACTGTACACAAAATGGCAATGACAGGATTACCTGGATCCCCTGTTTTCATTGCATTTCTGGGTCCAGCTAAAGTAAAGTGGGCCCAGTGGAAGAAGGGATTTGTTCATTACATCAGGGCTGCATGTAGAAACTCATATTACATGGACAGGAAAGTGTCATTCTTAATGCACTTTCTTGGGCATGAAGGACAATGAATTTACGAGACCTTACCACCTTTGCCAAATGAAGGGGATGGTGATAACACAAGTGATTTGGACATTGCCCTAAGAAAATTAGATATACACTTGAAAGCCAGAACCAGCATAATTTTGGAAAGGCACAATTTCGGTGGACGCACCCAAGAACAAGGAGAAAGCGTGGAGGAGTTACGTGATTGCCCTGAGACATTTGGCTCTGTCGTGTAAATTTAAAGACACTTTTTACAAACACATTCAGGGTCAGTTTATGATTCACTGTACTAGTAACAAGATAAGAGAAGAATTGTGGATGAAAGATGAGCCTTCATTGGAAGAAGTCTATAGCAAAAAGGGTTGAACATTTGTTGGCCTGTGTGGCGAAAATCACAGAAAAAGAACACAATGAAGTTAAAGTTGAAGTGATGAATGTGGCAGAATCCACACACAAGAAGAAAGGAAGAGAAAAAGCAGCAGCGAAAGAAAAGAATGATGACAGGACAAATAAGTGTAGAGGAGAGTGAAAGGATGATCGTGAGAAGTTGTGTTTTGGTGTGCCAGCAGTGCACATTTTGCCAGATCATTGGCGTGTCCAGCCAGAAGAGCTGTGTACACTAAGTGCAAAAGACATGGCTATTTAGCAAATTGTCGGACCTGGGCGCAAAATGGCACCTGCGAGCACAGCATGTCGGATGCACCGGCACCGTTATAAATGGTGCCGGTGCATCCAACCTCCCCATTACCATTCGGCCCTATAGGGCCGAATGGGAATGTGGAGCATCTTTTTTCCGGCGCCCACAAATGGGCAAATGACCCTGTAAGTGCCCATTTGCTGGTGCCAGAAAAAATGCCAGGTTTGGCGGCAGCCTGCCGGTTTTACCAGCAAGGCTGCTGCCAAACTTGTAATGAGGCCCAATGTTTCAATTTCCTCGTACATACAATGTAAAATTAAAGACAAGGTATTCAGAAAGATTCTCCAAAAATGTCCTAGATTCTATGTCACATGCTGGAAAGATGTTTCAAACTACCGTTAGAGATGGTAGACAGGCCAGACACAGGCTTGGTCCAAGCCTTGAGCCCAAAGCAGCCCTACATGCACTCCGGGACTCAACAATCCCAGCCCTCTCCCAATACAAGTCACAATTGCAGACTCTAACTGAAAACCTCACCCAGGGGGAAGAGCGAGCAAAGTATGAAAACACCCATCGTGGCAATTTTTTGGTGAATGCTGGAGACTGTGGAGTGGTGGAAGAAGGAGAGACTGGAGGGACAGAGGAGAGCGGAATGGTAGCAGAAGTGGCGATCGGGGAGAGGTGTGAGAACTAAGATGCTCAAGGATAAGATGGTAACATTAGGTGTGAGAGTGGACAGATGGAGGCGGTGGGCGTTAAGGCGGTAAAGGTTAAAATTATAATATCAGAGGGTGCCAGAAAACCGTAGGAGGTGGTGAGAATGTAGGTACTGAAAAGGAGGTGGTAACATTGGGAGGAGGGAGGCTGCAGAAGGATATGGCAACATTAGGACCCAAGTATGGAAGTCAAGTGGTAGGTTTAGAAATCAGGCTACAGAGGAGGTTGTAAAACTCAAGATGAAGGAGGCTTAGGCAAAATCAGAGGTTGAAAGTGACACAGGGGAAGCAACATCAGGGGGAGAGAGTGATCCAGAGAAGATGGATTAAGGAACACCACGAGGTGGAGCTAGTAGTGAAGGTGGTACAACAGACGTTGGAACTGTAACATCAGCAAAGGGAAGGTATACCCAAGAAAAGGTAGCCTCCAGTTGAGGATGTGGCTTAGAGGTAACACCATTGGATAGAGAGACCAGAGCAGACTGGATGAGCATCCATAGAGGAGTAAGGTGAGACAAGAGCATCAATTGGTAAGGGGAGGATTGAGGTAGTGGAGGAGAAACAACTGCAAACAGGTTCCAGGATTCCTAATCTGATCTAGGAAGGACCAGACAGTGAGAGGAGGAATGCGAGGCATCATTGAGATTATTGTGAGATTGGAGGAGGTGGCACAAGAGAAGCCAGGCTGAGTTAGACCCCACAGACCTAATTCTAGTTGTTCCTGCCAGCTACGTCCACTGACCCATCTGCTAAAAAGTTATTAAAACAGATTGAATCAGTGGGTGCGGGTCTATGGAATGCCTGCATCTAGTTCACACTGAGAAACAAGGGTTCAGGTCACCCTGAAGCCCTCAAAGCCAGAAAGGAATGAGGTAACCCCTTTTAAATTGGCACATACTGATACACTTTCTCCAGAATTTCGGGAAGGTCTGAGAATCCTCACCTTGTCACCTTGTGGAAGAGACATTGGACAGGGGGAGGATCAAAGAGGGGAATAGGATGTTTTGCCATTTTCAAAGAACCATTACAGGTGTTCAATTCTTGAAACATGTTGCCTAATAAAATGTGTGGCCTACAAACTATGGTCTCAGCATCCTTCTTGGTCCCAGGCAGACCCATGTAATGGTGTGCACTAATATAATATACACATCCTGGGCTTGCCTGCTCTACATCTCAATGAACTCCCGCCACCAATTTATGGTCACTTACCCCGTCTGCACGGGGGAAGGGAGGCATATTTTCAACAATCCTCCACCTCTGAATTTTGCTGCTTCCTCGTGCTTCACACTTCCTTGCTATTCCTTTTTTCTGGGTGTGCTTCTTTGCGTGTAGCTTTTTGTGAGGAAGACTATACCCTCGGGCTCGGGTTTGGGTTGGCAGTCACAAGTAGAGCTGCACTGGATCTCACAGCTGGGCCAAATTCACAAAGGCATGAAGCATAGATGGGGAACACTGCAGCGCTTTTACTGGGTTGGTTCAGGAGCTCTAGCTATGTCTGTCTCAGGACCCTGGCTCTGCTTCTTAAAACCCCCACTAAATATTCTCCTCATTATCGCCACACATACTCACACATGAACTAGCCCCTTTGTCTTCTACACACTACTGTTTCCATTGACCTGTACTCCCATAATGGCCAGAGCATGATCATTTCAACTCTCTTCTCAGGTGCACCCTTCATGAGCTCTGGGTCTGCGGCCCCCCTTAACATTTCCAGTCACATCAATCCTCTTAGTGTCTCTCCTCAATCTTCTAATGCCTTGCTTCCTCTTCCACGTAGTGCCTTCTACAACCACCTACATTTAATCTTCATCCTTTCTCAGATTGTAACTCAACCTCTCCTTCCTTCTACTCCTTCAATCCACCTCCTTGCTTTTCATGAGGTTTCTTCCTCCTCCGTCTCTCTTGTCACTTGCCTACTCTCTCATCCTAATGCTCCCTCTCTCCTCCTCTATCCTCTGGTCAGCCTCCTCTTTGTAAGGTTCCTCTTGTCCTCCTCTCACCTCATAATGCTATTATCTTATATTATCGTATTTTCACCAGCGCCCCCTTAACTAGATCCTTATTGCTAAACAACACCTCCTCAATCATCTCCTTACTGACCACCTCATCAAAATCCCTCTCCTCACTGTTCACTATTAACTCTTTATCCTTATACTTCACCAGATCCAATAACCTCTCCTGCCCCCTGTCCACTGCTCTTCAACCTCCTGCCTCCTGCTCAAGCTCCTTAGACTTACTTCTCTAGTCATTTCTAAAACCTCACCACCTCTGGCGACTTCTCCAAAGAAATGAGATCCCAAATACAGGTTGAACATGTTTTTCCATACAAATATACATATTCCAAGAAATTATGTACTATTACAGGTACTGTGTAACGCTCACCTGATTCCCGCAGAGGCGCCGATCTTGACTGGGTGAATGCCGTATCTTCAAAGGTGATGTGTAACACACGGTTGGCTCTTTGGGCTGGTGTAACGCTCACCTGGTTCCCCCGGAGGCGCCGGTCTTGATCTGGCGAGGATACTGTCTTCAGTGTTAGGCGCAGGGTTCGTTTTGCTCCCGGACTGGGCCCCCTTCCCACCGACAGTTTAAGCTGAAGAGTGAGATGTCTGCAAGGGTAAACCAAGGTATTAGTGTTTGGAAGATTCGGAAAGTTCCTAGCCCCTCTCGCCCTTTCTTTCCCCGTGGAAATGGGTTGATATTGCGCTTACCTTATATAGGTAAATGCCGGGCTCTCCATCCTGCGTCTTGTGCAGGGGCGCTGGATCCAGTTGCTTCACTGGATGCGAGCTCTGCCTCTTGATAGCAGAGGATTTGCTGAGAGCGAAGACGCCGTTAATGCACGAGCGTGCCTTGTAAGTATTAAAGTTCCTTTTGCATTGTTCTCTTCTCCTTCAAAAGTCTTAAGTCTGTAAAGTCTATGTCTTTCCTTTTTCAGATGCTGTGACGATGAAGATTATCCTTCTAATGGCACGTAAGTAGAAAGACTGCACTAGCGCTGGAGAATGCTCCGTAATGTCTCTTTTGTCTTTGCAGGTGCTGATGTGCAGCGCGAACAGATTGAAAGCGACGGGTAAGCAGTCTTGTAAGTAAGCGTTACTAACCGATGTATCTTGCCTTGCAGGTGCCGGAATGCAGCGCGAGCTGAGTTGGAACAGGCGTAACACAGGTAAGCAGAACTTGTAGTTGAATATTACTGACCGATGTTCTTTCTCTTTGCAGATGTCGGATGCCGGAAGAGAAAGGCAGAAAAAGGCGCCTTGGATGCTGCCGTTGGATTAGGTAAGTAGATTTGCTGCCTTTACTTTAGCCTAACCTGTGCCTTTGTTTTGCAGGAGCTGCAGAAGACTGAAGAAGACTGAAGATTGGATTCCAGCAGGTTATTTCGTGTTCACAGGATCTGGAGCTGGAGGTTTCCTGGAGCTGACACGGTGAGCGTCCTGCTGCAGATGCAGAATAACGCGAAGCACGTGAAACCAATCGGGTGTGGTTTAAATAGCCTTCTGTAGTGCTTAGGCGTCTCCTTCCACGGCCCCACCCAGGTAAGAAAAGAGTTCCAGATTTCTAGAAGAGTTCCTGTGTTCTGCTTCCAGGGAGTGGCTCCTGCTCCACCCAGACAGAAAAAGTAGTTCCAGGCAGAGAAGGATCAGGAGACCAGTTAGCTGGTAAGTAAGCAGCATGGTCTGCTACAGGTAGGTCCACCAAGCACTCTTATCTAATATGAGCCCGGCGCTTCCTGTGCCGGGACCAGTCACAATCATGAGCCTGGCGCCACTGGCGCCAGGACAAGGTCCAGAGGGTCCCTATAGGGACTGGCTGGTTCCTGGGATCAGAGTCATGGGCCTGCTTCCAAGGTCGTGGGGCAAGTCCTGACCCCTTGGAAGCAGGGATCATGACAGCACCCCCCCTCAAGGCCCCTCCCAAGGTTGACTTCTCCGGAGGTCTTGGTTTGTTAGGAAATGTCCGATGAAATTTCTTGATTAGTCGGGGTGCGTGTACATGTTCTGCAGGTTCCCAAGATCTTTCTTGGGGGCCGTAGCCTTTCCAGTCAATCAGTTAGTGTAGTTTTGATTTGGAGATCTTGGAATCCAGGATATTTTTGATTTCAAACTCAAGTTCTCCGTCAACTAGGATAGGTTCAGGAGATTTAGTCAATCGGGTTTCCGGTTGAACTGGTTTTAGTAGTGAAACATGGAAGACTGGGTGCATTTTCATGCGAGGGGGTAAACCCAACTTGACCGCTACTGGATTTATTATGGCAGTAACAGAGTAGGGTCCCAGGTATCTTGGGTTAAAGGTGCGTGGTCCCTTTAGGGGTAAATATTTGGTAGATAACCAGACTTGATCTCCAATTTGGTATTGAGGGGCTTCCTTTCGATGTTGATCTGCCCCTTTCTTGTATTGTTCCTTGGCCCTTTGAAGGTGGCTAGTAGCTTCCTTGAAGGCTTGGGTGATGGTTGAATGTAGGTGGTCAACTGCTGGTGTTCCAAGATCCTGAGGTGGATCCAGGTTAGAGGTTCGAGGATGATTACCATACAAAAGAAAAAACGGGGTCTTTCCGGTTCCAGAGTGGACTGAGTTATTGTAAGCGTACTCGGCTATCCAAAGGATGTCCTTCCAAGTTCCTCCTGTCTGTTGCAGCATGCAGCGTAGGTACTGTTCCAAAGTCTGATTGGTCCTTTCGGTCTGACCATCGGTTTGTGGGTGGTGACTGGTGGAAAGCCTCACATCAATTTGAGCTAACCGACAGCAACTCCGCCAGAAGTGGGAGATGAATTGACTTCCTCTGTCTGAGATTAAAACTGAAGGAAAGCCGTGCAACCGAACAATGTTTTCAAGAAATTCTCGAGCCAGGATTGCTGCTGACGGTAACCCCTTTAGTGGGATGAAATGTGCCATTTTTGAAAATAAGTCTACGTTTACCAGGATTGTATTGTATCCGGAACAGGGAGGTAAATCGGTGATAAAGTCCATGGAAAGGGTATGCCAGGGATGAGGTGGGATTTCAAGTGGTTGTAAG
Source organism: Ambystoma mexicanum (assembly GCF_040938575.1). NCBI lineage: Eukaryota > Metazoa > Chordata > Amphibia > Caudata > Ambystomatidae > Ambystoma > Ambystoma mexicanum. The sequence continues at coordinate 973,487,366 of NC_090924.1, forward strand.
AGGCCTGCTGGTTTTTCCTTAGGACTCTTGTTCTGGGCGCACACTCCACAGGACATGACAAAGTTTCTGATGTCTTTTCTCCAAGATGGCCACCAAAAGTGACGCTTGACCTTTTCCGAGGTCTTGGCCATACCCGGGTGTCCTTCCATTAAGGAATCGTGATAACAAGAGATGACTTGATTTTGTAAGCTGGTACAGGGTAGATAAAGTCGTTCCTTGAAGTATAATAAGTCGTTCTTTACTGTGAAGTCTTCCCCCCGAAGCTGCCATTTTTGTATGTCCGTTGGAGTTACAAGTTGTTTAACCTGGGTTTCAATTTCTTCAATGGATTGCATGCTGATCAAACCCAGGATTCTTTGTTCAGGAATAATAGGTACGATCTCAGGGTTAACCATGTGTTCCTCTACTCCGATTCGAGAGAGGGCATCCGCTTTACCATTCTTATTGCCTGGTCGGTAGGTGATTATAAAATCAAATTCGGCAAAAAATAATGCCCAGCGAAGTTGTCTGGAGGATTGAGCTTTGGCTGATTTAAGATACTGTAGATTACGATGGTCAGTAATGACAGTGACTGTGTGTCGGGCTCCTAAGAGATAATGCCGCCAGGCCTTAAAGGCGGACTTAATAGCCAACAGTTCCTTGTCGGTAATGGTGTAATTGATTTCTGGGGCTGATAATTTACGAGACCAAAACGCCACGGGGTGCAACTGGTTGGTTTCTGGATCTCTTTGTGAAAGCACTGCTCCCATAGCAAGGCTGGAGGCATCGGTCTCGACGATGTAAGGTAGTTCCGGGCGGGGAACCTGCGATAGAAGTTGGCGAAGCCCAACATACTTTGAACCCCTTTTACAGATGATGGTGAGGGCCACTTGATTATTGCATCTACTTTCCTCGAGTCCATGTGAACTCCGTTAGGTGACAAAATAAATCCCAGAAATTCGACCTCCGTAACATGAAAGACGCACTTCTCTAATTTTGCAAAAAGTTTGTGTTTGCGGAGCCTCTCCAGTACTGCGGTTACATGTTTTGAGTGTTCTGCCTCAGAGGACGAATAAACCAGAATGTCGTCAATGTATACAACTACACACACATCAATGAGTTCACGGAGCACGTCATTCATAAAGAACTGGAATGCGGCCGGTGCGTTACACAACCCGAAGGGCATCACTTGATACTCGAACAGTCCATACTTGGTACGAAAGGCCGTCTTCCATTCATCGCCCTCCTTTATTCGCACCAAATGGTAGGCTCCTCTGAGGTCTAACTTAGTATATATGCAGGCGTTTTTGACTTGGTCAAGTAGTTCTGGGATCAATGGCAATGGATACCTGTTCTTAATTGTAATCTGGTTCAGGGCACGGTAGTCTATACACGTTCTTAAGTCTCCCTCCTTTTTTGGCACGAAGAACAGAGCTGAGGAGGCCGGGGACTTCGAAGGACGGATGAATCCGTTAGCCAGGTACTGGTCCAAATATTGCCTTAGGTGGAGATTTTCAGGTTCAGTAAGGGCATAAATCCGACTGCACGGAGGAGTGGATCCGGGAATCAGGTCTATCTGACAGTCGTATGATCTGTGAGGAGGCAAAGAATTAGCTTGGTCTTTCCGAAAGACATCTTGGAATTCCTGGTATTCAGGAGGCAGTTGCGGACTCTCAGAAACAGTTGCAGCTAGTTTGGTGGAGAGCTGAGGGTAGCAGGTAGAAGCGCATTCTGGAAACCGTATTGTCTTTGCTCGCCAATCAATTTGAGGATTGTGTTTCTCCAACCAAGGAACTCCCAAGATGACTTGAAACTGAGGGGCCTTGATCACATCAAACACGATCTTCTCTTGATGCCCATCTTGGCTTACTAACGTTACTTCCATGGTGGTGTGAGTTACGGGTCCGGAAGCTATTTCCGTCCCATCCACGGTGGTAATGACGTCTTTCACCGTCTTTGGACAAAGAGACAGATTCATCCTGGCGGCCAGCTCACAGTCCAAGTAATTCCCGATTGCGCCACTGTCAATGTATGCTTTAATGGCATGCATACGATTAGGTTGTTCAGGACTCACGAGGACCATGGGCATGATGAAATGCGAGGTCAAAGAACTGGTTTTAACGCTCGGCAAGCGGACCTCTACACTTGCCGGGCGAGGTCGTTTCCCGGCTCAGAATTCTCAGTACCTTTATCAGACGCCCCTACTATCTTTTCTTGGGTTTCACTGGACAATATCGAAGAAAGTGCCCTGAGTTTCCGCAATAGAGGCATAATTGCAGTTGTCTCCTCCTTTCCCTCTCCTTTTGGGTTAAAGGTCCTTTTACACCCCCTATTTGCATGGGTTCCACGGAATCAGTTCCTTTCGTAGAACTTTGTGGCCTTGAAAAAAGTCGGGTTTCAAATCTGGATCGATCGGCTTTCCGATTCTGAAGTCGATGATCCAATTGCACTACCAGATCGATATATTCGGAACAGTCTTGTGGAGGATTTACCACTTGAGCCAGAACGTCTTTTAATTCCCCACGCAGACCTCTGTAAAACAGTGTGATCCTCTTATCCTCCGGCCATCTGGTTTCCACCACTAGTCTGTTGAATGATACAATATAAGTCAGAAGATCTTGATTGCCCTGTCGTAGCGAAAGAAGTTCATTGTCCAAGGCCTGTCCCTGATAGTGCCTTGCGAACAGTTTCTCCATACTGGCTTGGAAGTCCTGGAAGTTATGGAGAATGGGGTCATCTTGAGACACTAAAGGAACAGACCAATCTGCGGCACTGCCACTGAGATAAGAGAGCACGAAGGCCACTTTAGACTGGTCCGTTGGAAAAGCGGCGGGTCTGCACAAAAAGTGCAAGCGACATTGATTGAAGAACACAGCAAACCTTTTTGAATCACCTGAAAAGCGTTTGGGCGGAGCCAAAGGTATATTTCCTGGTAGATTGATTTGTACTGGATTCGAGGAAGCTGGAGGAGCGTGGCCCCCACTTGGGGTTGGTAGAGGAATTTGTCCTGCTTGGGCTTGCAGCAATTGTCTAGCCAAATCGTCTGTTCGCTCTTTGGAGACCACTAACTCCCTCCTTAGGGCATTTGTTTCCTGACGTGCAGCGTGTACTTCCGCCCTCAACTCCCCGAGTAATTGGGCCAACTGTTCTGTGTCTGAGGTTTCCATTGCGCCTGGGCGGGAATTTTATGGTAAGGCTTCGCGTTCTGTAACGCTCACCTGGTTCCCCCGGAGGCGCCGGTCTTGATCTGGCGAGGATACTGTCTTCAGTGTTAGGCGCAGGGTTCGTTTTGCTCCCGGACTGGGCCCCCTTCCCACCGACAGTTTAAGCTGAAGAGTGAGATGTCTGCAAGGGTAAACCAAGGTATTAGTGTTTGGAAGATTCGGAAAGTTCCTAGCCCCTCTCGCCCTTTCTTTCCCCGTGGAACTGGGTTGATATTGCGCTTACCTTATATAGGTAAATGCCGGGCTCTCCATCCTGCGTCTTGTGCAGGGGCGCTGGATCCAGTTGCTTCACTGGATGCGAGCTCTGCCTCTTGATAGCAGAGGATTTGCTGAGAGCGAAGACGCCGTTAATGCACGAGCGTGCCTTGTAAGTATTAAAGTTCCTTTTGCATTGTTCTCTTCTCCTTCAAAAGTCTTAAGTCTGTAAAGTCTATGTCTTTCCTTTTTCAGATGCTGTGACGATGAAGATTATCCTTCTAATGGCACGTAAGTAGAAAGACTGCACTAGCGCTGGAGAATGCTCCGTAATGTCTCTTTTGTCTTTGCAGGTGCTGATGTGCAGCGCGAACAGATTGAAAGCGACGGGTAAGCAGTCTTGTAAGTAAGCGTTACTAACCGATGTATCTTGCCTTGCAGGTGCCGGAATGCAGCGCGAGCTGAGTTGGAACAGGCGTAACACAGGTAAGCAGAACTTGTAGTTGAATATTACTAACCGATGTTCTTTCTCTTTGCAGATGTCGGATGCCGGAAGAGAAAGGCAGAAAAAGGCGCCTTGGATGCTGCCGTTGGATTAGGTAAGTAGATTTGCTGCCTTTACTTTAGCCTAACCTGTGCCTTTGTTTTGCAGGAGCTGCAGAAGACTGAAGAAGACTGAAGATTGGATTCCAGCAGGTTATTTCGTGTTCACAGGATCTGGAGCTGGAGGTTTCCTGGAGCTGACACGGTGAGCGTCCTGCTGCAGATGCAGAATAACGCGAAGCACGTGAAACCAATCGGGTGTGGTTTAAATAGCCTTCTGTAGTGCTTAGGCGTCTCCTTCCACGGCCCCACCCAGGTAAGAAAAGAGTTCCAGATTTCTAGAAGAGTTCCTGTGTTCTGCTTCCAGGGAGTGGCTCCTGCTCCACCCAGACAGAAAAAGTAGTTCCAGGCAGAGAAGGATCAGGAGACCAGTTAGCTGGTAAGTAAGCAGCATGGTCTGCTACAGGTAGGTCCACCAAGCACTCTTATCTAATATGAGCCCGGCGCTTCCTGTGCCGGGACCAGTCACCATCATGAGCCTGGCGCCACTGGCGCCAGGACAAGGTCCAGAGGGTCCCTATAGGGACTGGCTGGTTCCTGGGATCAGATTCATGGGCCTGCTTCCAAGGTCGTGGGGCAAGTCCTGACCCCTTGGAAGCAGGGATCATGACAGCTGGACCTCTGTGCACTGTATGTCTGACTCGAAGAGTAAAATGTCTGCAGATAGAAAATATGGGATTAATGAACTGGGGTTATTGGGTGCCTCTCTCCTCTTCCCTTTCTCTTCTCCTGTAGAACCCCAAAGGTTAACACCCTCACCTTAGGTAAGTGAACGCCGAGCTCTCCATCTGCCTCGGGGCAGGGTGCCGTAACCAGTTTCTTCACTGGATAAGGGTGCAGGCCTCTTGACCTCAGAGGACTGCTGTCCGTCGTTAACTGCACGAACGGTAAGTTCTGGGCACTTCAAATGTCTTAAAAGTCTTTTGTAATGATATCTCTTGTTTTGCAGGGTTCCGGCGATGGTGGATGGCGGGCTGATGGGAGTTGAGGATCGAACCCGCGTGAGGAATAGAAGCGCCTGGAAGCACGTAAGTAAGCGCTTGTAGCCTGCTTCACGATGCGCACTAACTGTCCCTTTTATCTTGCAGGTACAAGTTCAGAGCTTTAGAGAAGCTGAAGGGTGCTGGAATACCCACTGGATTGGGCGTGGGAAGGAGTAATGGCACGTGAGTAATAAAGTTGCCCAATGTCTTTAAATGCACCTTCTTTTGTCTTTCAGATGCGGGATGCAGCGCCGAAGGCCTCCGGAGCGTGCGAAGAGCTGGTAAGCTTTTGTCTTTCAGATGCCGGAATGCAGTGCGAAGACCTCCGGAGCATGCGAAGAGTAGGTAAGCCTTTGTCTTTCAGATGCCGGAATGCAGCGCGAAGCGTTGGTGACAGCCGATGGACCAGGTAAGAGATGCACTGCCACTGAAGACCGTAGTGCTAACCTGTTCTTTCTTTGTCTTTACAGGTGCTGCTGAAGACTGGATTCCAGGATGGTAAACCTTTGTTCCCTTAGGCCCAGGATCAGAAGCAGAAGACACGATGAGCGTTCTGCTGCAGAGAATGCAGAATAACGCAAAGCAAGATTCATCCATCGGGTGTGGTTTAAATAGCCTCCTGTAGTGCTTAGGTGTCTCCTTCCACAGTCACGCCTAGGTAAGAAAAGAGTTCCTGCTTTCCAGAAGAGTTCCAGTGTTCTGAACCTAGGGAGTGACTCCTGCCCCACCCAACAGGAAAAGTAGTCCCAAACAGAAGAGGATCAGGGGTTCAACTGGCAGGTAAGTAAGCAGCATGGTCTGCTGCAGGTAAGTCCACCCAAGCATTATGAGCCCGGCGCTTCCAGCGCTGGGACTGGGTATCTTTATGAGCCTGGTGCCACTGGCGCCAGGACAGGGTCCAAAAGGTCCCAATTGGGACTGGCTGGCACTCAGAACCGGGGTTATGGGTCTGCTTCCAAGGGAGTCGGGCAAGTCCTGATCTTTTGGAAGCAGAGATCATGACAGCCTGCAGTGGTTAAGTTGCTCAACTCATAGAAGGAGCACTTTTTGGGTGGCTTACAACTTTGCCCTGCTGGACAAATCCTCACTAAACCTTGCAAAAAAGTATATGGCCCCCTCGGAATGGTTCTGCAAAAGTTTGGTACAGTTTTGTCCAGGGGGGCAAAGTTATATGGGGGGGCCTAAAATGTGTGGAAATCCTCATAGACGCAATGGAAAAAGAAATCTGCTTGCGCCTGCAGCCCAAACCGCTGTATCTGTATGGATTTTCACCAAATTTGCACCAGGAGCAGCGGTTTGGTCCCAAATGGATTCTTTTGTAAATTTGGTGCAAATCCATCCAGTATTTGTATTTTTAAATGGCCAAAAATTAGGTACAAAACAAATAGTGATATCCGGGTCCGGTCTGTGGATGCGTCTGCACCAATCAAGGTATGTTGTATGTTCCCAATGATTGGATGGTGAAAAATATGAAGTGTGTCATATATTTTTAAACGGTCGCCATGTTGGATCCGCAGACAGGGGCCGTTGTCCACGGATAGCGCAGTGGGAAAAAGCCTGAAAAACATTTTTGGGGTTATTTGGTGTCCAAAAGAGGGCTAGAAAGGGTGGCAGAGTGGAATAAAGATGATATGGAGATGTTTTATAGGTGAAAAAAGGGCTTGCAGGTGCCACCAAGTCCATGGACACTGTGGTAGTCCGCAGACAACGCTGTGAACAAACAGTTTGGAAAACACATTTGGGGTTATTTGGTGGCCGAAAGAGGGCCTGGAAAGGGTGGAGGAGTAGAATAAAGATGATATGAAGCTGTTTTTACAGGTGAAAAAGGGCATGCAGGTGCTGTCGAGTCTGCGGTCAATGTTGGTATCCGCGGACATCATTTGGATGGAAGGGGGTTCAGGGTGAGTTTTGTTATGTAAAGGTGTTTTGTATGTACTTGTTATATGGTTTCATTCTATTGTGATATTTGTAACCATGCCCCCAAGAATCTGCCCACTGGCCACATTCACTATAGTAATATGTGTATAGTAATTATAGGTACTGTAGGAGGAGAATACAGTATTCGTAATATGGTGGAATGATATAATTGAAGTGTATATGGTATTTATTATTGCAGTACAATTGAGGATAGTACTTATGGAATATGCATCTGTTTATACTTGGTATAGTTACTTAGTTGCATACAGTAATAAAGCTGGAATCTCTGGTTCTCTTTCTGTGAAAACAAACAGTATAATTTGTTTCACAGGATAGTTTAAAAACTTTAATTGCATACAATTTTACATATGCAATTACTTTCGTTGACCCTCATAAACAGTATATTCTATGTACTATGTTTGGTACAGCATTAGGTTGTGCTACTCTGGTGTTATATTGACATGAAAAATCCCTAGATGATTAAAACAAAAAGATTATAATTATGTGAGTGTAAGTATGATACTAGGTTTGAAGTGTCTTGTAATTAAGGGAATGTTTAAAATAGTTAGATACCTGTTGGCATATTGTAACCATATTAGACTTCATAAGATGTTTTGCAGTGACAAGAATTGTGATGGCGTATTTGAAGTGTATTGTAATGAAGGCTATTTTTTAACTAGTTACATACCTTTTGGCGTATTCTAACTATCGTGACTTTTAAAAGGTCTATTGTAGTATTATGGATGTAGTTAGATACCAGTATTCCAACCGTTTATTTTGCTACAAGTTTAGTGAGTACATTTGGGTTCAAGGAATATTAAGAAGCATTTGTTAGATTTGCTGCTAACCTATATTTAGGAGCAACAGAGGTGTTGTTACATTCAAACCAACCAATTCTTTTTTTGACATATGCAGTATAGTAACATGAAGTGGTTGTAGCACCAGTGTGGTAGATTATGCCCATTGTTGTAAAGCTGTTCTTCCCAAGAGATACTTGGTCATTTGTGAAGCATGTGAGCTTACAGTTCTTTTGCTACCTTCTATATTATACCATAGAAACACTAGTATCACATATGGGCCATTTGTATGGTGGGACGATTGTCTGAATTGCAAAAGGGCATAATATGCCATGATTTGCATTCTGCTTAAGCTGGTGAAATGGAATGAATTCACAATTTGGTATGCATACATATACAAATCGTTCATTAGGGATGTGCTCTTGTGGAACATGGTTGCAGAGAGTGCATTTGTGTTTCCACGTGTATGAAATCTGAACTATTTCATTTATAGGGATGTTTTATGCTTTCCAGTACTAGTAGTAAGCACATTAGGAATTATTGTGGATCTTCCTGTGTGTTTACGGTAAACATTACCATTCCTTATACGTGAGACACTGTAAGTGCTGTCAGGATTATTTGTGGCATTTCTATGAAGGATGAGCATTTGCAAACACAACTTGTCCGAGACGTTTAAGTAGATGTTGTGAACAGTAGGTGGCAATTGGAAGAGAAGATTGTTTGTTACATTTGCTTAGCAATATACTCCAGTTGTGTTGCTGAATTTAAATGGACCAGAGAGTTGTGCCTCTTTTTCTTTTGATGGATGTTTAGTTGAGTTTGTACTCGACATTTTTGTGATTGTATTATTTGATGGAGAAGCAGTTGGCCGTTGTTTCTTTAGTAATATTGTAGGGAGATCTGTTATCGGCTCTGTTTGTATTAGTTTTATTTTCAAATGTTTTCTTGTTTGAGGTACAGGGTACATATATAGACGGGGGTGTATAGTGCAGGTAGCCTATTGTATTCTACGAAGCTAGGAACGTCAGCATTGATTTTGTTTGCATCAAAGTTATCTAGGAATAGACCATTGAGTGTATGCAGACGCGAACATTCTATGTACCTCAAACCCTCTTTAGGGACTGTGCTGCCAATGTCAATCAATGTGTGATCTAGGGTTAGACCTTGCAATTTGTAAATAGTAACAGCATATGCAAGAGATAAAAAGTATTGATCTCTGTATATGTACATGTCTTTGAAAAAAAGTAAAAGTGCTATTGTGCGGTCAATTCTTTTAACTTCTGCAAGTTTGTCAAAGTGGATGTTGACAAACTGAATGTTGTGATGTGGATATGTTTGGAAAGTCAACCATTGTAACAATTACTTCATTGACTAAACCTTGTTCTATGTTAAGGAAATGTTTTAGAATCATTCTGCGGTGTAGATACAGAGTTAATACTTTTTCTAATCCAGCTGTGTTGGAGATACGTTTTTCTAAGCTATTTGGTCGTGCTGTTGCTTGTTGACACATAGGAAGTGTCATTCTGTGCACTTCCAGTTTATCGGTGGAGCTGATATGCAGTATGGGTTGCATTTCTTTTTTTAACATTGTCTCCGTGAATTGACTGCAGCTTGCAAGGGTTGGCATTAAGGACATGCATTTTATATTTTGCTGCGTTAATTGTTCCATGAGATCAGGAGCAGATGTTTCTGCTCAATAGCTCATGAATTTAAGATAGATTTTGCATCTTTAGTAAGCAGACCAGTGCTAATGCTTTTTCAAATGTTAGCATATGTCAGGTCTGCAGACTGGCGCATGTTTTGAGTTATTTCTTTGTAGTGAAAATGTTGCCAGAGATTTCAATTTCCAATACTGCTGAGTGTGTTACAGCATTGTTTGTGTCCTAATATGTTGAAAATAGCATGACCTTTTACTGGTATTAACTGTAGGAGGTCTCTGAAAATAATAACATGTTTTCCTCCAAACACTTGTTCATAGTCGGTTTTTAGGACTTCTTTGCATTCTAAGGTGAATTAAAGAACTCTAAGGACTCTTCAACTAACTGTTTTATGAAGGGATGTCACAGGTAAAATTATTTTCAATAAATTGTAAAACAGTGGCATCACTGTCATGGCCAATTTGGAGCATCTCATATCCACAAAAGCATGTGGATGTGTGGTGCTCCTCTGGATTGATATTCTTTTCTCCAAAAGAAGTGTTGCACTTCTCCGAGCGGAGGGTTCGTTTTATTTCAGATAAAGTGCAGTATGCCAATCAAGCAATGGTAAAAGTACCTTGATACATTGACAGGGTCAAGAGAACAGACTTCTCGTGGTGTTTTTATATCTATTCCATCCTTACTTTGGTTTGCAGTACGTAAGAAGTTGTGCAAGTCATCCCATGCATACTCTGCACAACTTAAAGTAACAAACCATGTGGGTGGGCCTAGGTACCTTAGCATACAACGCGCATCAGTGTCACATCGGAATCAGTATTCTTTTATACCACACATGTTTGCCAAGAGATTTGTGATACTTGCTTGAAAAACTTCATCATTATCTTTTATCTTGTGAGCAGTTAGGTTGCTGACATGTTAGAGCATGTTTTTAATGTGTGTGCAACTCCATAACAGAGTTGCTAGTTAGTTTCCTTTTGAACAGGAGGTGGAATATGTATTCTATATTTTGTCTGAATCTGGGGTCTTCAGAATGCATTCGTAAAGAGCAATCTTCTGATGCACTAATTTGTGTGGATCTTTCATCATATCTTCCACCTTTAACTGTAAGAAAGAGTAGAGGAAAAGTACGTGCTTCTACACTTTTTTCCCATATGCTCATTGGGGAGCCTTTGGCTTGACGCATTTGATATGTTTGTAATACATTTTCAATGGTGTCTTTGAGGTATAGTGGGTACATTTTATACTGGTCTAAATTGTTCGCTTCATTAACAGGATCTACACATTCAAATTGGCCAGTTGCTGGTGAATCTTACATTATTTGGGGGGTTTCTCTTAGGTTTTCCAATGTTTTTATCTTTGTATTCATTGTTTTCTTTCAGATATTGTAGGGCGTGTTTAAGTCGACTACTTGTTGACACATTTTTTGTCTTTTGTTGGTACAACATTAACTAGTACAATCAAAGATTGATCTATTTATCATTGTACTCCTAGATTTTGTACAGTTTCTTTAAGATCTAATGGCAAATGTACTACTTGGTCACAGATGCCTTTTAGTAATTCAGATGGAGGTAACTTAGCTGTTTTCGATTGAAGGTGTATTATAGCTTGAAATGGGCGTATTGTTTGGAATATAATGCTCTCATACAAGTTAAGTTGTTGGACAGCTTTTGGAAGTGGGAAGATTTCTAAGTTATTAGTGATAGCACCTGATGGCATTTGGTTATTGTCAAGCTTTGTGTTGCAGTACGTGCAAACTATTGAGATGTCAGTTATTTTGTATTTATTTTCAGCTGTTAGATATAAACCTAATTGGAACCACGGGGATTCCACATTGTCCTCTATTTTACAGGCCATATCTACTATTTTTGTGCTCTTAAAAAAAGAATGTTGTGTGACACAGACACATACTTGGTCTGGTATTTTAGCAGTGGTGGTTTGAAACTTAGCTATTTATTTTTTGTATTTGTTTGTTAGCAGGTTGGTATTTGTGAGGTTTCCACTAATGTTTTCTGAAATTAATGAATTTTCCAAGTCAACTTCAGTTTCAAAGTATTTACTTTGGATGTGCCCTATTTCTTGAAGGAGTTATTTGTCTGTTCCATGTAGGATAATGTTATTTATATTTTGCAGGTCTAGAGCAGGACTTTTTTCATAGTATAGTCTATGCACAACATTCGGTATAGCAGAATGGTGTGTTGCTAATATTTTAGTGTGGTGGATGGTCATTTTGCAAGCAGTTCCTAAAATGCAGGCAAATGAATGTCCTCAAAGTCCACTGTGGCTGCGAACTGGACAACAGTCCTGGTTGACAAGGTTTTCATTTTAGTTTTGTCTTTTAGTTTTACATAGTGATTGAGGAATTGTTGCAAAGATTTAAAGGATTGTTGGCGTACATTACACATTGAGCTGCATGTGCATTTATACACTGGATGGTTTGTTTGGATGAAAGGAATATTTGGGTGAAAGTTTGTTGGTGCCATTTTTTCTATAAGGGTTTCTTTTGCCACAATGCTGTCTCCTATCATTTCATACCCTCGGCCATTACTGTTTATGGCAATTGGGTTGTTTTGATCTTGTTTAGAAGCCTCTTCATTGAAATATGGTTCTGTGCTGCTTGTGTGAACACATTCACCTTCACAGAAGTTTGAAAAGGTATCTATATTGACATTACACATGTTAAAAAGTACTTTTTGTAGTTTATTGATTAATTTAGTGGTTTCATTCTGTTTAAAATCAATATAAACAACGTTCTCTTTAGGAGAATTTCGCTGTCAATTAGAGGATTAGTCTTCTGCAGTAGGTTTCAAGTGTAGATTGTGACTTTTCAGCTGTCCTCATAAGATTGTGAAGAACTCTATGGTGGAATGCTTTTTGGAAAATGTATTTTTTGGCATGTGTTTACTGTCGCTACGTTAACGTTTGTAGACATAGGGCCTCATTACGACCCTGGCGCTAACGGGTTAATGGCGCCGTAAAAGGCTGCGGTGCCGTTAAACCATTAGCGCATCACTACGAGGTCCCTTTGCGGGACCCGACTTGAACGGTTGGTCTAGACCAGCCGTTAAAGTAGGGACCCGCAAAGGGACCTTGGTGCTAAGTACGGTACCGCAATTTGCGGTACCGTACTTAGCGCCTTCCCCAGTCCCATTGAGCCCTATGGGGCAAAAATGGGAATGGGGAAGGGCCAATGTTCAATGGGGAATTACCACCCCGCCAACCTTGGAATGGGGTGGTAATTCCCCATTGAACATTGGCGGACTCGTTACGATACCGGCACCAACCATGGTGCTAATAGCGCCATGGTTTAGCGCCAGTATCGTAATGAGGGCCATAGTGTTAGGTTCATTAGTAGGTCTGCTTTTGTTTGTTCATCTTTTTTTACTTTTAGTTTTTGGAAGAGGGGCTGTACTTTTCTTGTGGTCACTGGTTTAGGTTTGTTGAATGAGGTTACTGGCTGTTTTGTTTTAATGTTTTTATACAGTGTTTTAGTGGTGGATGACTGCATGGCTTGCTTTTATTCTTATCTGGCTTTTTTCTCTTTTTTTTCTACAGAATTGATTTTTAGAAGGCATTCTGTTCTGTCTGTTGGGGAAAAAGAAAGTTTGGGTTTGAAAGTTGTGGAATGTATGTGCATGTATTATGAATGGGTGTGTTGGTGTGATTGTAGAGATGAAGCAAGTGCTGTGTGATTGCATAGTGGGATGTTAGGTGTGGCTGGGAAGGTTGTAAGAGTAAGAGTGTGTGTAGGTGTGATGGGCCTGGGATTAGTGAGTAATGGATTAGTGGTGTGATTGTAAAAGTAGGGATATTATGATGGTATGAGAAAAACAGTGGTTGTTTTAATGGTGGTGTTTAGATGGGAATAGAATGAATGTGAATGTTGCAATATGAGTAAGAGTGAAATAAATGTTGATGATTTGAAAAGAATACTTTAGGCTAATATATAGTGAAAGTACATTGTTACAATTAGGAAAATATACATGCTATATTGATGTACTTACTCAGTAGAATGTGAAGAGTGTTCTTGTTATGGTAGCTGCCTTTGGCAATCTTCTTCTTTCCTGTAATTGTAAAAGAAAGTTAGTGGGTATATGTGGTAATGGTGAGGTACCTTAAGTAAGTAAAGTTGTTATTTCAAAAGGCAGGAGGAGTTGTTGGAAAAAGAGTTAATAAAGTTGTGTTATCGGTGGTGTACGAAATAGGGATGTAACGGTATTACGGTATACCGTTAAAGATACCGTGAACCACTTAATTGAACAATAATAACCGTCACATTGTTTATACCGGTATACCGTTCATACCGTTAAGTGTGCTTTTCAATCTGATTTGGAAAGGCTGCAGTAAGCAAGTTCTGCGCAGTCTTGGTCTTGCACTGTTGGATGTGCCGTCTGCAAAGTAGTTTCAGTTTGAGCAGTTTTTAATGCCATTCCATAAACCACACGTGCCTGACACAAAATCAACATGTTAGCAATAGGAAGAATAAATACAGTGCCAAGAAGGAAAGGGGTTTACTTTTTTTTATTGACATTTTTTTTTTAAGCGCTCACACAGCCCCAGGGCATCGAGGCGCTGTTAAAGAAATTGGTTTTGTTTATTTTGTTGCGTAATTGTTTTTGTCTTAGTTGCGTATTTATAACGTGCTTAAACACCCAGAGGTTTCTAAGCGCGGACCCAGGGATCGAACCTGTGTTGCTTTGTGTCGTCTTGTTTCCAAGGCACGCACGTTGCCGCTGAGCTATCCTCCCGGGACTTTGGGTTGGCGGCTTTGGGATTTATATATTTATAATGGATAATGTTTTCTAAACATATGACAATGGCGGATTTCCCTGGTTCTATCATTGAATTTACATATAAGTCACACTGCGAAATTTAATCATCTCTGTGGGTATTCCCTGCTGCCATACCAAAGGGTAACATGTCCGTGATTACTGAACACCTTTTGGCCCAGAAGTAAACTAACGGCTGTAACGTAAAGAGAGAGTGCGTGTGCGTGTGTGTGTGTATGCGCACAAACGTATACTACCATCAGACTCCATTGATCTGTGGCATGCAGATTATCAATATGGCAACATGTTCATCTTCACCAGTAGCCAGTGGGGGAGCTAAAAGCCTAAATGACCACTTAAGAAAAGCTATTCAGTTTGCTTTGCCAGTCGCAGCAGGGCCCCACCTCCCCCTCCTCTCCACACGTGCGTTTGTGTTTGGTGCAAGCAAGGGGTGGCATTTCAGTGGAAAGTATGTTGAAAAGCCCAATACTGGCCCTGGGTGCATGGTTTTGTTTGTGATGATAAATCTGACAATTTATGACCTTTTAGAAAATATTTGTTAAGATTAGTTAACTCCACCTGCTATACCGGGTTAACCATGATATACCGCCATTTGGCAAGAAGGTTATTGTACCGTCATAAAACTAATACCGTGACACCCCTAGTACGAACGTGTGTTAACTTTATTGTTAAAACAATTGGAGTATGAGTAGTGCTGTTTGCCACATTAGAAGGAACAGGGCAACAATGGGTGTGAGAAAAAGGTGCTTGGGCCTCATTATAAGTCCAGCAGTAACCCTGCCGGTGTTCCGGCGGGTTGCTGCTGGATTTGCAAGATTTACGGGCACCTGGCTTGCCGGTAACACCGGGGGATTACAACCCCGGCATTCCGGGAAGTCAGGCGCCGATAAATTGTAAATCCCCATTCCCATTTGGGTGCCATAGGACTCAATGGGAATGGGGACCACGGAAGCACTAGCACCAGCACTGTTAATAATAGTGCCGGTGCTTCCATGAAACTCTGCGGGTGGGTGCCGTTCCACCCACCAGGTCTGACCCTGGCAGGCGGGACGTCACCCGCCCGCAGATTCGTACTATGCTGGTCCGGTAACAACAGTGCCTGTAGATTTACGGGCACGGTTGTTACCGGACCGGCACAGTCATAATGAGGCACTATATCTAGGTTATTTCTGTGCTGCTGATTTTAATAGAAGTGCTGTTTTTGTGGTGTAAGATATTTGTAATATGTTGCAGTGTTTTTACAGAATATGAAACTGTGGCCTAATGGTAATGCAATGGCAGATTTTTGCAGTAGTGTTTGGTGTCTTATAGTGGAGATGTGGAAAGAAGAGTACTTTATACATAAGGTGAAGTGTTGTAATTAGATACTTTGGTGGTATACATATGTGTGAGCAAGTGGAGAAAGGTGGCAATTTAAGGGATGTAATGAGTGAGGTTGGAAAGTGTGAGAATTATACAGAATGAAAAATTGAAAATGCTGACCATTTAAAAATATTGCTTTTTAAGAGCATTTTCATGAAATTTAAAAATGCAGATGTGCATTTATAATAGCACTGCGTGTAACTTTTTTGAAAAAAAAATGGAAAAGCTGATGAAGAATATTTGTATCACAATTTTATGTGGTGTGTGGAAGTTTAATATATTACCAGTACATGCATGCTTGCCAAAATGATCCATTGCAATATGTAGGTGGTTATGAATTTGTTTTGTTGATGTGAGCAGGTGTTGAATGCTGCAATACATGGCATTTGCTAAAGTGATTAAAAAAGAGACAATGCTTATTGAGAAGCTTAATACAGGGTAAGTGGTTGTAACCCTTTATATATATAGATTTGTAAAAGAGTTGACCAAATACTTAAAAAAATACATGCATATCTG
This sequence comes from Ambystoma mexicanum, assembly GCF_040938575.1. Taxonomy (NCBI): domain Eukaryota; kingdom Metazoa; phylum Chordata; class Amphibia; order Caudata; family Ambystomatidae; genus Ambystoma; species Ambystoma mexicanum. The sequence goes on from NC_090924.1 coordinate 973,503,387, forward strand.
TAGTATTTGTTTTTAGAATCATATGCTGTTGAATCTGCAAACAGAAATCTTGGAGAGCTTTATAGTAGTTTCTGATGCAGGTGGCTGTGAATAACAGGAGACATGTACTCTGAGAGTTCAAGAGTACATCTGAATTGTTGAACTGAGTTGACAGGGTTACATGTAGAGTTTTTGGATGTGATTGGTGGATGGACATGCGACTGTTTAAAAGCAGCCAATGAGGGAGTGTTACAAATATGAAAGTAGAAAGGGTAGAAGGACTGCCCTGTGCAACGGTGTCCGTGGGCACCGCAGTAGTTCACGGACACTGCCCATGACATTCCAGTCTTTTAAGGATGCCTGCCATGGAAACGGGATTGTGGAGAGCGCAGACAGTCATGGATGTCTGCGGACATCGGGATCTGACAATCAGGTTTCCTGGGTGTGGTGTATGGTGGGCAGAAAGACTGGGTAGAAAGAGTTATCTTTGTTGTGTGCAGTGAAGATGGCTATGGCTAAGGCTTGGAGGAAGCAGACTGTCTGGATTGTGGGAGACACCTGGATGTCATGGACACAGGTCCCAGAACACAAAAACCACACCATCTAGTGATGGGGGCAATGGGTCACTTGACTCACTTATGTTCCTTTGGGACCTATAAATATAGGCGCCCTGGCTGAACTCAGTCCTGGTGCCTTTGGCGCCAGGCTCATATAGAGATGTGAGCAAAAACACTTTATTTCAGTGCAGGAGTGCTTTTACTTTATTTCAGTACAGGAGTGCTTTTATTTTACAAGAACTTTCCAGGAGCCGAAAGCATTTTTTCCAGAGAACATCCTCATGTGCTGACTCATCGGGTGTGGCTCCCTAGGCCTGGTCTTCATGTGCTGACTCATTGGGTGTGGCAGGGTGTGGAAGGCAGGCTGAACCTGGTGGGCGTGGCTTCAGAAGCTCAGCTATATAAGCTGCTCCATCCTTAAGTCAGGTGCTTTGTGTTACTGTACGCTCACCTGCAACATGACGCTCACTGCCTCTTGGACCAGTTTACTTACTTTTGAAACCAGGCATTCTCCTGCATACTCACCACCTGGAAACCGGTGCTTCATTGCTTCATCTGCCGGCTCATCTCCTGACATCCAGTAATCTTGATCCCGACGCCGCCGAACTGCACAACGCACCCACGAACTCGGACCCTGTGAAGAAGAAGAAGAAAGACAAGGTTAGAACATCCGTCCTAGGGCCGCGCTGCATTTGAACCCTGTGCGCCCCCTAGTTAACAACTTACCAGCTACTGTACCACTCCAGCTTTGTGCCTCATTCCCTCCGGCTGTCGCCTCGAGCTCTGCAGCTTCTGCCGGGCTGGCAACATCACCTGCAAGGGAAGAAAGCAAAAGAGCAAACATCAAAAGTGGAACCGACAGCAATACAAGACAACAAACTTTACAATACAACAAAAACAGACGAGGAAAGACAAAGGCAAACAGAAACACTTACCTGAAGTATAGTGGTTTAGTCACAGGAGGACTGGATTACCACGTGCAAGGGACCAGTGAAGGAACTCGGTCCAGATCATACAAGCGATCCTGCCAGAAGTAGCAGGAAGGAGTGCTCACCAAAACTAATCAACAGGTGAGTTTTCCAGGGACGGCGCATCCCACAGGTACCATGGTTTGAGAGAAGGGGTCGGGAAGGGGATCAGGTGCACAAGCTGGCATACTTACGCCCCCTATTCTCCACGTAGGAGCAGTCCCAAGCAGCATCACCTATTATCACCAGTCACCACATAAGTGCAGAGAGTGAAGTTGAACCTGAGCGACCTCACCCCTGGGAGGGCTGCAACCATGCCCCAATGCCTCCGCAGAGACCAGGCGAGCGTAACACTGGATCCATTAGCTGAAGGTGGATTCATTCTGAGCACTGTGGATTGTCTGAGAATCTTGGATTTGATGAATTTCAAGTTCCATGGTATGGAGTTTGAGGAATAAAGTGGGCAGAATTCCTCCCATTTTGTGAGAACCGGGTTAACTTGAAGCATCCAAACATCATTGCAGTTCACTGTGGAGGTGACAGTTTGGGCTATGTTACCGGAATTTCATTACAATTTGCAATGAAGAATACATTTGGAAAGTTGATGGAACTGTTTATACATTCAAAAATTCTTTTTACATGGATAACGCACAGACTAATGCGGGTCCGTTCAAATTAATTTTGTTCACAAATTGAGAAAGCAAGGCACAAAGTGAATAAAGTTGATTGTGTTTTTTTGTGGGATGGTGGGATGACATCTTTCCCTAATCAAAATACTAAATTTGATATTGTCAACATTTTTCAAACAGATGGGGTGCATCTGACTGTTATGGGCAATCAGATTTTTCTTAAAAACATTCAAAATGCATTGAAGCAGTATTGTGAACATGCAGAATATGGATTCAAGTATTCTTTTGTAGTTGAAGTAAAAAAAAAGGAAAAACTGAAAAAGAAATTAGAAGCACTCTTTGTGAAAGGTAGAAGAAATAATTAAGTATAATATTTGTTAGTTGAGTTTATACAACTACAAATAAAAAAAAAATATATAAGCCAAAAGCAGAAAAAAGGTTCTTTTAAGAACCACCATTTCTGAACAAAAACAATTTAAATGATTTTAATTCTCACACCTCATGCCTAGGATTTTCCTGGTGTCCGTGGACTATCGCACTGTCCGCGGACTATGCAGGCTGAAAAGGGGCCTGTGATTTTATTTTTAACTGTATTTTGTGATTTTGTATTTTTTGGGGCTTTTATTGTTTTTTTTCAGGTGAGGCAAGGCAAGGTGGGGAGGAAAGGGAGGGAAGGGGCACCAACCACAGAGACAGAGGGGCAGGTGGACAGAGGAAGGTGTTGGGTGGCTCTTAAATTGAAGGTTCGGGAGAGTGTTTCCTGTGATCCTTTACCCTGGCCTCAAAAGCACTATGAAACTGCTAACCCCTGCATATTGGTGATTCACAGTACAAACATAACACTGTGACCCTCGAAAAATAAGTTTCAACAGTTTTCTGTATGGCCTGCGAGGCAGCCACTGGGATTCTCTGCCCCACAGTATCCCCCACAGGAGAAGTCTGTGTGGTAACTGAAGCGGTCGAGGAAGATGGGGTAGAGGTCATCAACCTGCTTCTCCCTGAAAAAAGTACCGGCTTTTTCAGAGCACCCGAGTGGTTTCATCTGGTGTGGCACACCTGTTCATCTTTACAGGTGGCTGAGGAGGAGCAATGGCCATAATAGATGCCATAAGAGCAGATAATAAGGTCTCCAAAGCACATCTGCAAAGCAGGTGCTCTCTCCTGGCCTGCCAGATTGAGAATGACTGAAAGTAATGGGTAGGTCCTTCAGAGGAACTGTCCACATACTGTGTGACTGTCTGCGGACTAATGAGTTGAAAATAGGCCTTGAAAAGTTGTAATAAGTTGCCAGATCAACTAAGAATGGATCTAGGTGCTCTGCAAGGCTAAACGTTCAACTTGAAACACACTAGAATAGCGGAATATGCAGTTTTAGACTGTCCGCAGAGCACGGACACCGTCTGCAGTCTAGCTGTCACACTGCATGGGTGCAGTCACATGATGACATCTGGGGACATCCACATACATCCATTGGACAGGAGACGCAGGGCTCATGTGCATGGGTGTCCGCAAATGGACAAGCTGTCCACTGACTAATTAAAAGTGCTTCATGCAAGAATGGACATGCCCGGACATGGCACGCTGTCTGCGGACACCCCATTTTGAAACAGACATTCCAAACAGTCGTATCGTCCGCAAACTATTAGTTGGGCTTTAAAAATATATCACAGAACAATACACAAGACATTTATAGTAGACAATTAATTTAATTCATGAAAGGGATGGGGTATCGGAATAGGAAATATAAATGGGAGAATTTGGAATTTGTGGGAAGTCATTCGTGTACATTTTCAGAAACTGATTGGAGTGATTGTTGGGGGTAAGGGTGATAGGTGCAAGTAGGACAGTGATAATGAACATTTTGAATAACATGATTTTTTACATTATTTTTTACAAAAATTAAAAGTTCTTTAAAATTATTATATCCAACTCGTCAGACAAAATGATTAGTTCATTATGTCCTGGATGTTAGTTTTCGCATTGCACGGTGGATGCACGAGTAATGGTTGCTTAGTTTACCATGACTGGCACATTTCTGGGATTTTTTTTGGTTTTACATGTAACCATAACGCCCTTTAACAACATTTTTCACTGAATTTCATTGTTTTTTGTTAGTGCACCTTAACAATAACATCCCTTTAGCAAAGTAGTTTCACTGACTATATATACATTCAGTGAAAAAACGTTGTTTAATGGATCTTATGGTTAAGTTGTGTTAATAAAAACCTATGAAATTCAGTGAAAAAACTTGGTTAAAGGGAGGTTATGGTTGAAGTAACACCGAAAAACCCCAGAAATTCACCAGTTATGTAAATCTAAGCAATCATAACTCGCACCACCGCAGTGCACTGTTAACACTAACATCCAGGACATCAAAGATGACATCACAATTATCATTGATCACATCACTGATTACATCACATATCCAGGTCACTTGTTTTTGTTGACCGACATATGTAGGCCAGGTGGTTTTGTTTCTTGACAGTCAAAATATTAAAATGTAAAAGTTGGTATATATGTAGACATTAACCTTCTTGTATGTTCTTAAGGTGGCTTCTTTAGGGTGTGCTCTCAGCTCATGATGCACATATATTGAGTAATAAGCAGGCTTCAAATACACAATTCATTTGTATTCATAATGATGAGCTTTAATATTATTGACTTTTTCTGGTTATGTCTCTTTTTTGCTTACTTTACTTTCCCTGTATGTGCCTCTAATTTGTATGCATTGTGGATCTTCATATGTATTGTTTGTACTAACACAGTTGTGTAGTAAGTCTTGAATTATTACTATTTATTCAATGTTTAACATTACTAAAAACTCCACTAAAGTAGCATTCATTATTTGAGCAGCCAGAATTGCCAGCGCAAACATACTGTAATTCTGTGGTGCATGCTGCAGCCATTCCCTATGTGTATATATAATTAGGTTCCTGTATTAACAACACTCCAGTATAAAATTTGGTTTAGATGAACACATTCTTTAATACATGTAGTAATACATGATAGGTCTCCTAATCACCCCTGACATCTTGTTACCAACATTGTGAACACAACCTCTTCTAGGAACCTTTTCTCACAATTAATTTAATATTTAACATATGATGTCATCAGTTATGTGATCAATGACATTTGTGATGTCATCTTTAATGTCCTGGGTGTTAGCAGAGCTCCTAGACCTATTCTTACTGATTTTCCATCTGCAATCCAGGAGAAAGTGCATACTTGGAAGAATATTAGCACAACTGCAATTTATTTTCATAAATGGCATCAGCCATGGCCATCCCTCCTCCCAAGGAGCCACCATCACCACCAAAAGCTGGAGTGCCTAGACAATGGAAAAGCGCAATAATTCAGAAAAGAATAAATAGGACAAGGAAGATGAGGTAGAGGAAATGCCTACCTCCAGCAGCCAGAAAGAATCATAGGTGTGGCAGTTCTTTACCACCGTTGGGGGTGTACCGGAGGCTAAGGCTACCAAGGTAGAACTACTCAGTCACAAACAACCTGGGCAGCACTCCTATGGGAACACCTTCATACGCTGCCACACCAAATTCAACCACCTGGAAGCTCTCAGAAAGGCTGTTCCTTTCTCAGGAAGTAGTAGGCTGTCCTTCTACCTTATCTTCCTCAACCAATACTGTCACCACACAGGCTACTCCTGTGGGACAGACAATCCCACCAACTACCTTACAAGCCATATAAGAGGCTGTTGATCCATATCTTTCCAAGACAACAGTACTCTGTATTTACTGCAACATACCACTCTGCAGGGGGCAGCAGTTTTGAAGTGTCTTCAAGGCTGTAATCAAGGAGCATAAGAAACAATGCCTCCTAGCTTCATTATAACACATACCCAAAATCTTCCCATGTCCACCAGCCCCTCCATATCTGTGGTTGGTGTCCCTTCCCTATTTTCCTACCCCCAGCTTTCTTCCTGGCCTTGCCTGAAAAATAAATTCAAAAAGAAAAAAACACATATAAAAAGGTTCCTTTAGCTTAAAGACTCCATCTACTTTACATTTTTCAATTACGTAGTTAGACTCAATCAGATTGTCCAACATTTCCATTAGCATTTTCTACTAGGCTAATGGCAATAATTAATTTTATTTTATTTCATCCAGAATAGGCTTGCAAGACTGATCCTTGTCCCCAAGACCAGACATGGTATTGCTGCAGCCCTAAACTGTGTGATTGGCTCACGTTCGTGGACATCAGCGAACAAAGAAATGTGTAAAAAGTTGCAGAAAGTTCATAGAATTGGTAAACGTGTTGCTAGAAGGTTGGGAATGGCACAGTCTTAAGGTGAAACTTTCTAGATCATCTGAAATGCTGCTATATTGGGGGTAAGTATAATATTAGCAGATTAAGGTGCATTGGTAAAAACCTATGACATTCAGTGAAAAAACTTTGTTAAAGCAGCTGGGGAGCAGGTGTATGTTTGTTACTACTGACTTCCACAATTGTATTTGCTCTCCCCTCTTGCTTCACCACTCTTTTTGACTGCGTACTCTATGTTCTCTCCTCCCCTCTCCCTTTTCCTATCTCCTCCCTTCCTCCCCTTACTTTCTTCTATGCACTTACTCTATCAGAATTGTCCGTGGACCTAGTATGATAGAAACCTTGTCTGTCGCTCCCCATTCCCTTATTGCCCCCCCGCTCCTCCCCTCCCTTTCTGCCTCCCTCTCCCTCACCTTTTGTTTTTCTCTGGCTCTACCAGAAACGTCGTCAGGCCTAGTACGGTAGTCGCCTGTCTGTTTCCATTTGCTTCCCACTCTCCCCCTCCCTTCCTTATCTATGTCTTAGCTCTTGCACTATCTGAAATGTCGTCAGGCCGAGTATGATAGTTAATTTCACATCCTTAATGTTCATGGCCTGTAAGATTGTCGTATTTTCCATACTCTTTTGGAAGTGTAAGATATGTGTACGTAGGTCACTATTGCCTAATTCAGCGATCGTTTTCCAATGGGATTGCACCATTATATAACGGTTCTATGAATCAGGCCCTAAGTGTGGTTTCTGAAGGGATGTTGCAGCTAATGTAGTTTTTAATAAACTGTAAAACAGGTGCATCACTGTTATGCCCCAATTTGGGAGCATCTTGTATCCACAAAAGCATTTTTCAATGTGTGGTGCTCCTCTGGATTGATATTCTTTTCTCCAAAAGAAGTGTTGCACTTTTCTAAGCAGATGGGTAGTTATATTGCAAATGAAGTGCAGCATGGCAATAAACCAATGGTGAAAGTAACTTGATACATTGACAGGGTCAAGAGAACATAGTTCTCCTGGTGTTTTCATATCTATTCCATCTTCATTTTGGTTTGCACTGCGTAAGAAATCGTGCAAGCAACCGATGCATACTCTGCACAGCTTAAAGTAACAAACCATGTGGGTGGGCCTAGGTTCCTTAGCATAAAACGTACATCAGCGTGACTTCTGAAAAAGTATTCTTTTGTATCACTTGTGTTTGCCAAGATATTTGTGATACTTGACTGCAAAACTTCATATTTGTGTTTTTTTGAAGCAGTTGGGTAGCAGACATGTTTAAACAATTAGAACCCGTTTTTAATGTGTGTGCAACTCCATAACATAGAGTTGCTAATTCACAGAAGGTGGATTATGTATTATACATTTTGTCTGAATCTCGGGTCTTCAGAATAGACTGTGTGGATCTTTCATCATATCTTCCTCCTTTTCCTGTTGGAAAGAGTAGAGGAAATGAAAGTGTTTCTACACTTTTTTCCCATATGCTCATTGGATATACTTTGGATTCATATGTTTCTAATGCATCTTCAATGGTGTCTTTGGAGTACAAGTACAGTGGGTGAACGGTATACTTTTCTAAAATGTTGGCTGTAGGTACAGGATCAACACATTCAAATTGGCCAGTTGCTGGTGAATCTTGATTTATTTGGGTGGTTTTCCTCTATAATTATATCTTTGTAGTATTCAGTATTTTCTTTCAGATATTGTAGGGCTTGTATATGATATGATATGATATGATAGTTCATTTATATAGCGCCAGTACACAATGTGTTTCAAAGTGCTTCAAGGCAAGGGAGGGAACAAGGGAAAACACAACGACAATGGAGATTAGGTGGTAGTTAGCAGGGCATGAGGGGTCAACTGAAGGTTTCTTAAGAAGAGGGTGCACAAGGGAGCGCTTCAGAGGGGAAGGGAAGACTCCAGTGGCGAAGGAGTGGTTGCAGAAGGCAGCCAGAGCAGAAGCCAGGGTGTCAATGTGGTCCTTGATGGTTTTAGAGGAACAGGGGAGAACTTGTTTTAACAAGACTTTCATAGATCGGACTTGTCTAGAAACCTTGTCTGGGGAGAACAGGGGACAGGCAGGGAAAGAGGTAGGAGGGGTGGCCACAGAAGGGCCAGAGGAAGAGCGGGGAGTAGAGGGATGAGGAGGAGAGGAAGAGAGAGAGGACAGGATATCCTGAGTTTTAGAGATGAAATGAGAAGCCAGAGCCGTGCAGAGGGCCTGGGAGGGGTAGAGATTACTGTAGAACTGGCCAACTCCTTGCAGATTTGAAAGAGTTCGACTGAGCTGTTGGATGCCGCAGAGACATGGGCTTGAATGTGGGCTCTCTTCTTGGTGTGGACAGAGAGCCGGTATTGCCTTTGGAGCAGGTGGCTGGCCAGTTTGTCAGAGGATGTACAAGAAGCACACCATTTTGTCTTAGCCACCCTGCACTTGTGTTTCAGGGTGACGAGGTCTGAGTCATACCAGGAGTTAAACTTGGCTTTGGGCTTCAGGCAGATCCTCATGACAGGGGCAAGAACATCAAGAGTATCAAATATAGCAGAGTGGAGCATAGCAAGGGCTGTGTCAGGGTGTGAGTCAGCCGAAGGGGGAAGGGGTGTGTGAATGTGGTGGCAAAAGCCTCAACTGACACATGCTTCATGGGTCGGATAACCGAGAAGGTAGGTGGCAGTGCTGGGGTTGGCTTGGCCTGCCAGGTTGAGAGAGTAAGCTGGGAGGAAAGGAGAAAGTAATCACTCCAGGAGAGAGGAGTGGTGAGAGGGATAGAAGGAGAAGGTCTGTAGAGATCAGAACATCCAGAGTGTGCCCTGCAGAGTGTGTCAGGACAGAGTGGAGGATAGAGAGTGAGAGAGAGTTGCAGAGGTTTCAAAAGAGTCCAGCGGAAGGACAGGAAGCATCCAAGAAGGAGGAGTTGAGTGGTCGGGACTAGGAGGGAAGAGGAGAGGTCTGCCCACTCTTAGAGGAAGGCGGAGATCTGACCAGTTGACCGATAGATGGTAGCCACAGTAGTGGAATGGCTAGGAGAGAAAGAGAGCCTGCAGACAAGGCATTCAAAAGAGGAGTAGGCCTGTGTAGGAATGACATAGGCAGGAATCCACTCAGGGAAGATCAGGGCTACACTCCCTCTGGAACGGTTGGACCTGGGCGCAGAGAGGATCTTGTAGCCATCAGGGAGGAGAGTGTCAAAGCTCATGACAGAGCTGGCTGTGAACCATATCTCGGTGAGACCAAGGACATTGAGGTCAAGTTCTTCCAAGAGGCAGCAGATGTCAGATGAGTCTTTGACAGCAGAGCAAGGGTTTAAGAGTGGCAATATAGAGAAGGTTGCCATTCTTGAAAGACTTCCAGGGAGGGGTACAAAGAGTTATGCCCTTCGGAGGTGTAGAAGAAGCCTGAGAGGGGGCAGAAGAGGAAGGAGGAGAGGGCAAAGGAGCCAAGGAGAAGACAGCAAGTGGAGGCAAGGGAGCCGTAGAAGGAAGAGAGGGGGCAGCAGGGGAAGTAAGGAAATTGATGAGGAGAGGGAAGCGTCTATCAAAGAGGAGAAGGTTGGCCTGAGGGCCTTGGACCAAGACAGTACCATTCAGGTAAACATTAATGATGACATTAGAGGAGTCGAAGGAGGCCAGGAGGACCTCCCATCTGGTGCCTCCATTAATGGGACAAGAAGAGAAAGGAGAAAGCACAGAGACCATATGAAGAGTCAATAGGTCTGGCAAGGGAACAAGAGATAGGACGTTGGTGAGGGTTTGCCTGGAGGAAGCATTGGTATAGGTATCAGCGATAGGGAGGCCTGGGATGGAGACTAGGATGTCCTTTTTAAACTTCTTCCTACCAGATTTAGTGAGGAGAGCAGGATAGTCGATAGAGAAGCAGTTAGAAAAGATAGGAGAGAGCACCATAGAGTAGATATGGAGGGGAGAAAAGAGGAAGTGGGGATGGAGGGGATTAGTGGTGGGGAGAGCACTGGGGAAGGACACAGGGAGGGGTACAAGAAGACTTGACACAGAGAGACGAGACACAATACAGTTTGAATATTTTCACAATGCAATTAAATAAAACACACCTAGGTATGTGAGTCCTGTATAGTGAGAGAAAGGCCTAAGTTTCACAATGCAATTTAAATACTTTCACAATGCAATTATATAAAAACACACCTAGGTCAGAGAGTCTTGTATAGTGGGAGAAAGGCTTAGTTTTCACAATGCAATTTAAATTCTTTCACAATGCAATTAAATAAAAACACATCTAGGTCTGAGAATCCTGTACAGTGGGATAAAGGCCTAGGTTTCACACTGCAATTTAAATACTTTCACAATGCAATGAAATAAAAACACACCTAGGTCTGAGAGTCATGTCTAGTGGGAGAAAGGCCTAGGTTTCACAATGCAATTTTAAATACGGCCAATAACCAAGTGTATCTGAGTATGGCACAGGTTAATAATCCCAGATAAGGTTGTTATGTGGCAGGGTATTCAGGGGAGAGTGATGGCTCTACTCCTGAACCCAGCCACTCCTACCTTACTGTATAACAGTGAAATCAAGGCCCAGGAGGTTTGTTGCCAGAGACACTCACCTGTGGAGCACACCTGCTGAAAGTGAGCCATAAAAACATAGGTAAATACTGTACCAAATGTCGCTTTGGCTTCCTTAGGCCAGTTTACTAAAAAAGTTGAATAAATAGCTTGATGTCTTCTGTTAGACACAGTGTAAAAGGACAAATGCCCTAAAAACACATACAACATTAAAAGAGATTAAGAATCCAAGTACATCAATGATTACAAGGTAATCATTGCCCTCTTTTGGAATGCAAACATAGACAAACAATACAATGTGGACAATTCCACTGCAGTTGTAAGATATGTTGCAGCCTATCTCACCAAAGCTGAGAAAACATGACTAAAAGACCTCCGGGATGACATTTCATCTGACAAAACACTGTAATGAACATTATACAACTTCGGTATAAAAATGCTCACCCATAGAAAATACAGGCACTACAAAGCTACAGACCGTTTAACAGGTACAGCCTTATATGGAAAATCTGAACACATTGTCTGGCTAAACCTTGGACCAGCTTCATCTCGAAAAAGAGTACTAAAATGCTACCAAGAGATAGAAACAATAGCCACAAAAGATCCGAACAGCCAGGGTATTTTAAAAAACAATGTAATTGACACATACTACCCAAACAGAAGTACTGCTTTGGAAAACATGTGCCTGTATGGCATAACCCAAAACTAATCTTACAAAAACAATGTCACATCAGACGAGACAACTGGCAAATATGCAGTCTCAACTTGTGAAGGAAGCCTAGTGAAACTTACCAAAACCAGCCTAATTATTCATATAAAGTTATCAGTTAAATCTCTGCAACATAGAGAACTTTATTAGATGGCCCTACTGCAACATTTTAAACCTTGGAGAAAAGAAGAAGATTTATTAGATGACTATAACTCATTTGAAGCTGCATTCAAAGCAAATGAAAGCAGTTAAATGTCGATTTCAAACAATACAAAGAAATGTTGTACAATGAACGCCTAAAATAGGAAGAAATTGAAGCTCTACTAGACAAATACACTCCTGAGGAAAGTCAACCTTCTCTTACAAGCCTAGAACCACTTGGAGAAGCACATATCCTAATGAAGCAGAAATAGTAATGACTGAGGTAGAAAATACTGTGTATCAGTCTAATCAATCTGACAAAGACTTGTCAGTGCTCAATTCACAGCTAAATGATGAACACCACGCCATTTATGTCGAAGTCACTGAAGGAATCAAACATGGTTTTAAACACGAAACGAAAACGTTTAGCTGTGAAAATGTATAAACCTCTGTTCCTGTATGTAAGTGGTGAAGCTAGTTCTGGCAAAACATTTTAAAGTAAAATAATCAGCAAATTTCTACAAGACTTACCAGCCCCAACAGGTTTAGGTGCATACAACATACAAGGTGTAACTTTAAACCGACTACTTCTCCTCCCAGTAGAACACCACAACAAATTAGAGTACTGCAAATTATCAGCAGAAGCTGCTACTGAAGTATGCATAATTCGGAAACAAATGAAAGTGCTCCTCATAGATAAAGTAAGCATGGTTTCCAACGTCATGTTGACTTTAATTCAACTCAGAATGCAAGAAGTCTTAAAAACCATCTACGAAGAACTGTTTAAAGGAAAAGACCTCCTACAGTTAACACCAGTAAAAGTTCAAGCTATTTTCAAAACATTAGGACACAAACATTGCCGTAACACACTCTGCAGCATTGGAAATATAAATCTCTAGCAACAAAACATGCGTCAGTCTCAGTCTGCAGAGCTCATCTATGATGGCTTATTGAAAGCATTAGAACTGGTCTGCTTGCTACACATGCAAAATCCATCTTAAATAGTAGACTAATCCATGATCTATAAATGCAAAACTCATCTGCTCCTGATGCCATGGAACAATGAATACAACGCACTATAAAATGGATGTCCTTAATGCCAACCTTTGCTAGCTGTAGTCAATTCAATGATACAATGTTGAAAAAAGAAATGAAAACCATAGAGCATATCACCTCCACAGAAAACCTAGAAGTGCATGGCATGACACTCCTTATGTGTCAACAAGCAACATCATGACTAAATAGCTTGGAAAAATGTATCTCCAAAGCAGCTGGATTAGAAAAAGTGTTAACTCTATGTCTAAACTACATAGTAATTCTAAAACATAACCTTGACGTAGAACAATGTTTAGTCAATGGAGCAATTGGTACAGTTGTTGGCTTCCAAACATATCCACATGACAACAACATTCAGTTTGTCAACATCCACTTTGACAAACTTGCAGAAGTAAAAAAAATAGGAAGGGCAAAAGCACATTTCCTTCTTTTTAAAGACATGTATCTACGTAGAGAACATTCTCTTTATCTCTTGTATATGCTGTCTCTATTCAAACATTGCAAGGTCTAACCCTAGATCAGGCATTGAATGGCATTGCCAGCACAGTGTTTAAAGAAGGTATGAGTGACATAGCTTTTTCATGTCTGCGTACACCCAATGGTCCATTCCTAGTTAACTTTGATGCAAACAGTCAACACTGACATTCTTTGCATTCTATAATACAACAGGCTACATGTACTGTACACCTCCATCTAATTATGTAACCTGTACGTCAAAAAAGAAAGCCTTTAAAGAGAAAACTAATACAAACAGAACCTATAATAGATCTCCCAATAAAAAACAAAGAGCAACTGCTGCTCCATCAAATAATACAACCACAAATCTGTCTAGTCCAAAATCAACTGCACGTCCATCAGAAAACAAAGAGACAAATATGTCTTCTCAAAAATGAATTGCAGACCCATCAAAGGATACAGAGGCACAACTCTCTGGTCCATCTAAATTCAGCAACACAGCTGGAGTAAGTTGCTATGCAAATGTAGCAATTAATGTTCTCTTTCAATTGCCACCAATTGTGCATATTGGGCCTCATTATGACCCTGGCGGAAGACCATGGTGCTATTAGCACCATGGTCCATTCCGGTAAGTTACCGACTCGGCCATGGAGAAAGGGGGAATTACCACCCCATTACAAGGTTGGCGGGGCGGTAATTCCCCCTTCCTCCATGGCCCTTCCACATTCCAATTTTTGCCCCGTAGGGCTCAATGGGAATGGGGAAGGCGCTAAGTACGGTGCCGCAAATTGCGGCACCGTAATTAGCACCAAGGTCCCTTTGCGGGTCCCTACTTTAACGGCGGGTATACACCAGCCGTTAAGGTCGGGTCCTGCAAATGGTCCTCGTAATTAGGCGCTAATAGGTTAACGGCGCCGCAGCCTTTTACGGCGCCGTTAACCCATTAGCGCCTGGGTCGTAATGAGGCCCATTTACTTTAACGGCTCAGACCAGTTGTGTTTGCAACTGCTCGTCCTTCATATAAATGCCACAAATAATCCTGACAGCACTTACAGTGTCTCATGTATAAGGCAAGAATTGGACTATTGTACAGGAATGTTACAATGTAACATAAACACATAGGAAGATCCACAATAATAATACAAATATTTTGCATTTATATAGCGCTACAAACCCTCATGCATCCTAGCGCTGCTTATTATTACCCACGGTGTGTGATGCTCATTTATCAACCTCAGAAGGATGAAAGACTGAGTTTGGCCCTGCCTGGATTTGAACCTCCCTTCGCAGGCTCTGCACGGATATCAAAGCGAGCACACTACTCGCATTTCTAGCTGACCACAAGAATTCCTAATGTACCTACTACTAGTACTGGAAAAAAAAAACATCCCTATAAATGAAATCTTCCAGATTCCATATACATGGAAACATACAGGATACTCTCTGCAACCATGTTTCACAAGAGCACATCCCCAATGAACAATTTGTGTATGTATCCATACCAAATTCTGAATCCATTCCATTTCACTAGCTTCTGCAGAATGCAAATCATAGCATATGTAATTCAGACAATTGTTCCAACATACAAATGAACACCCATGGCCAATATGTGATACTAATGCTTCTAAGTTACAATGCAGATGGTACCAAAAACAATTGTATGCTTGCAGGCTTCACACACGGTCAAGTATCTCTTGGTGGGCATAATCTACCACACTAGTGATACAACCACTTCAGGCCACTATACTGCATATGTCAACTTGCAAAATGCCTATTTAATATTCCTTCAACCCAAATGTACTCACTAAACTGTATCACAATAAACAGTTAGAATATGCCAACAGGTGCCTAACTACTTTAAACATTCCCTTAATTACAACACACTTCAAACAAACATACTATCACACTTACACTCACAGAATTATACACTTTTTTTCAATCCTCCATGTATTTTTTTCCCCAATGACCCAATGATTATTTCATGTCAGTAGCACACACTAATGTTGTACCAAACATAGTACATAGAATGTACTGATTATGAGGGTCAGGAAAATTAATGTACATGTAAAATTGTATGCAATTAAAGCTTTTAAATAACCCTGCTTAACAAATGATAATGTTTATTTTATTTAATTAAAAAGAACCAGAGATTCCAGCTTCATTACTGAGTAACCATACCAAGTATAAACAAATACATATTCCATAAGCACTATCCTCAATTGTACTACAGTCATAAATACCATATACACTTCAATTATATCATTCCACCATATTACAAATACTGTATACTCCCCCTACAGTACCTACAATTACTATACACATATTACTATAGTGTGTGTGGCCAGTGGTCAGATTCTTGGGGACATGGCATGGCCACAACCACCACAATATAATTAAACCATATAACAAGTACGTACAATACACCTTCAAATAACAAAACTCACCCAGAATCCCCTGCCATCCAAATGATGACTGCGGATACCAAAATTGACCGGCGGCATCTACAAAAAAAGTTCACCTAGAAAAAAAGCTCAATATCAACTTTATTCCACTATCCCACACTTTCCAGGCCCTCTTTCAGCCACCAAATAACCCCAAATGTGTTTTCCAAACTGTTTGTTCACAGCATTGTCCGCAGTCCACCGCACTGTCCGTGGACCCAGCAGCACCTGCACACCCTTTTTATACTTATAAAAAAAGCTCCATATCATCTTTATTTCACTCCCCCACCCATTCCAGGCCCTCATTCAGCCTCCAAATAACCCCAAATGTGTTTTCTAAACTTTTTCCCCACCATGCTATCTGTGGACACCAGCAGTTGTCTGCAGATCCAACATGGCTACTGTTTTCAAAAATATGATACACTTCACGCTTTTGAACATCCAATCAGCAAGTGCACATGATGTCCGTAGACATCATGCCACCCCCTGATTGGTCCAGAGGTGTTTAACCTAATGTTTTGCCATTTTGTTTTTAAACTACTGGGCAGATGTATACCAAATTTACAAAGCACACTTTCCTGACCAAGCTGCCAGTATTGGTGCAAATTTGGTGAATATCCGCCCAGCGGCCTGGGCTGTAGGCGCGATCAAAATTTGTTTTCCATTCTGTCTATGAGGATTTCCACTAATTTAGGACCACCCCTATAACATTGCGTCCCCCCCTTGACAAAATTGCACCAAACTTTGCAAAATTAGTCTGAGGAGGCCATATACTTGTTTTGCAAAGTTTCGTGAGGATTGGTCCAGGGGGGGCAAAGTTATAAACTGCCCAAAACATGCTCTTTCTATGAGTTGAACAACTTAACCATAACTACAGTGCTGCTACCGCATCCCCTGTAATATCAATAATATATAGCACTACATTTGCAAAAAATATATATTTTGATTTTATAAAAAGCCCAAGCCTTGGGGAGACAAAAGATAAAATCGCATCACATTTCACACCACTTGTTGCTTGATTACACGGTAATGAAAGGCTGAACACTGCACACATCAAAGTAAGCACAAAGTCTGTCATCTGATCATTGTTCACACACCGGCTACCCATTCATGATGTTACTTGGAGGCCATGTTTGCCTATGGTATTGTACATACTGAACCGTTATTGCACCAGAAACATGTAAACTACTTTAATTATATATGAAAGTGTCAATGCAATGTTAAACTGTGAAACACTTTTAAATAGCACACACATAAAAATGCATGAAAAAAAAGAACAATCTTCAAGGTTAGCAACTGCATGATTTACATAAACTAGCACAAGTGCTCCGTAAGCAACCACTGTGAAAATCATCCCCAAATATGTAAGCAAAAGGAAGATAATGCATTTACACGAGCTGCGCAGTGCCCAACAGCAATAAATCATTGCTACATTGTCTGAGTTCAAAATGAATTTAAAAAGAGCAGGGAAACAGACACATGACACGGGGAAAGGCTGACTTGTGCTACTTCATCAAACCCTTGTATTTCATAAAAGGAGTTAAATGGGTAGATGCATCAATATGTGCACCTGGCTAAATGTGCACACTCCATATCGATAGACCTCCGTGCTGGATGATATCTGTATATGTTAAAGGCACACCAGGAATAAGGCACATAATCAGGGATGCCATTTCACCAAAATGCCATGGGTAGCAGAAGTGACATCACATGACCCTTGACCTATGATGACATCACAGGAAATGATGTAATTTGACCCACACCCCAAAATGACATCACCGGCAGTGATGGAACACAACCTTTCAGCCCTTGACAAAACAGGAAGTGGCATCACATGGAATTGTTCCTAAGTACACTACGATAAATATGGTTACAATATCACTGTAATGTGATATACATTTCATACAAGAATGAATCACCACGTGTATCGATAATATTAGTGTGTGTAGTCCCATATGACCAAATTACCGTGAATACAAGGAGACGTCCAAGGCCAAATGATAATGATGTGTTATTATAGAGCACTTACGCTTAAGCGCTTTACATAAAACAATTATACCTACAATATCCCCCAACCTGTGTTGGTACTCATTTATAGACCTCAGAAGGATAAAAGGCTGAGTTGGCCTTGCCAGGATTCAAACCTGCAACCTGCAGATCACACATAGATTGCAGCAGCAAGCACCCAACCCACTGATCTATCTTGCCAGCTATAGCTATTTTACCGGTTATAGTAAAATGAGCAGAAGGCAAATGACACTCTGTAGTGGATACAAATAAACTGGTAACTGAGATTTAACTTCAGGGCAGTTCATCTGCAGGTCTGGTGCAAAGTTGACCACATGTCAAGCCTGAGTGGATCTACTTTTTAGGCTTCAGAGGTTGGCAAAATACATACCATTGGGTGGGTTCATAACTGTGTATTAAAGAATTTAGAGTAGTGCAGGGAAAGCAGAGAAGTCACGCGGCATCCCGTACTCTGGGCACTCGTTACCTCATATATGCAAACAAACATCCTGAACATCATGCCAGGGAGATAGGAAAGATAGACACTTTACAACATAGCATTAATTGTGGCACAATGAAATCAAGGGCCACTTGATGAGCTATGATCAAACATTTCTACATTGCACACAAGCTTTTAGGCACAAGGATGTTGTCAAGTGACCGAGGACACTGAGATGGAATGTCTTGTGATGATTGTAACAGAGACAGCAGTAGAAAAACACATACTATAACTGCAACTTGCGAAAAGAAAATAACATATAGTTTTTGTCTGCATTGTGAATTTGAGGTGTTTAAAAACAGACTAAATCACTGACTCAACCCCTGAGGTCTGCCTAAAATAAACCTTTAATGAGCCTAGCAAATATTTTACAGAATTCCAAAAATACTATTTGTTATTCCTATTCTTTCTTATTTAGGGTCACTGCTCAAAGTATTAAACTTGTGGAACCCTCTGTTTTTAAGAGGCCTGAACAAGAAAACCAGCAACTCTAGAAACAAAGAACCACATGGTGCTGGCCACAGACCAGGACCTTCCATTTAAAAAAAAAATCAAAAGCTTTTTTAAAATAGATTTTTTAGGGGTAGCAAGGGAGCCCACAGGGGTAGGAAGGGAAATATCAGGGGTCACAGTTGCGACCCTTGGCAACACCCAAATGATGTCCTTGCACATAATGCAAGGTGTAAGAGAAATGTGCCAGAATGAAAATAGTAACTCTGCTTGAGGGTAAATACTGATGCCTGGACTCAAAAAGAAAAATTATGATAGTTTAGTCAGCTGATGAAGCAAAATAAAAATTTGAAGTTTTTACCCAACATTCTATCGCTAACAACTTTTTACTTGCTTGGATCGATTTGGATGAAGTTTTCCAAACACAAAGTTTATTATGGGCCCACCGAAACTAGATCTTCTGGGAACAATACACTAAGAAATGAAAAAGTTATTAAGAAAACCAAAAAACTCATTTGTTTTCAGCCTACTCCCATCAATGTTCCCATAGAGAGAAAGAGCAGTTTTTGAACAGCCGTAGCACAAAAACCAATGAGCAGATCTCGGCCAAAAAGGAAACAACTTGATCACAAAGCATTTAATTAATTTCCTTGTCTGGTTTGGGATAAAACCATCCAGTAGTTTTAAGAATATTCCACAGACACCTTTTCCTTTAAACCTTTATATCAGCCTTGGTGCTTTGCAACAGAAAGACTGAGAGAGCCTAATAACCTTTGACTTGCTGGATGGATTTGGGTGAAATTTTCCAAGTAAAATGTTTGTCAAGGCGTCAACCAAACTAGTAATTTTGGGAACAATACATAAAAAAATGAAAAGGGTATTAAGAAAACAGAAAACATATTTTGTTTTCAAAACGATCCTATTAACTTTCCCATAGAGAAAAAATGTTTTTTTTAACAGTCGTAGCATGAAAACCGCTTTGCAGATTTCCACCAAATAAGAAACAACTTGGGCACAAAGCATGGACTTCATTTCCTTGACTGGCTTAGGGTAAATACATTCAATAGTTTTTAAAATATTAAAGAGAGAATGGTAAAATATTAAAGAGAGAATGGGGTTCCGCCGGCTTCTTTAAACCTTTATATCAGCATTGGGGCTTTGCAGCAGAGAGGCTAATAACATTTGACTTGCTCCATGGATTTGTATGAAATTTTCCAAGTGAAATGTTTGCCAAGGGCCCCACTGAAAAGGAATCTTTAGGAACAATACATTAGAAAATGAAAACGTTATTAAGAAAATGAAAAACACAATTAAGTTTCAGCCTACTCCCATTAATTTTCCCATAAAGAAAAAGTATAGGTTTTGAACAGCCGTAGCACAAAAAACACTAGAAAGATTTGCACCGAATAAGAAATAACTTGGGCACAAATTGTTGACTAAAATTTCCTTGACTAGCTTCGAATAAATCCATCCAATAGTTTTAAAAATATTCAACAGACATGGGATGCCCCTGATCCCTTAAACCTGTATATCAGTCTTGGAGCTTGCAGCAGAGAGGTTGTGAGAGGCTAATAACTTTTGACCTGCAGGATGCATTTAGATAACATTTTCCAAACAAAGAGTTTGCCAGAGACCCCCAAACTGGACGTTTTGGGAACAATTTGTTAAAAAATTTAAATGTTATTAAGGAAACATAAAAACGTAGTTTTCAGACTACTCCAGTTATTTTTCCTGTAGAGAAAACATACAGTATGTGAGCAACTGTAGAGCGTAACTGCTCATCAGATTTGGACCAAATAAGAAACAACTTGGGCAAAAAGTAATGACAAAAATTTCCTTGATGGTTATTGGGTAAATCTATTCAGTAGTTTCTAAAATATTTGACAGAGACATGGGGGTGCTCCTGCTCCTTAAACATTTTATATATATCGGCCTTCGTGCTTTGCAGCAAAGTGGCTTTTCAGAAATGAAATATGCAGTGACCACAGCCGTAGGCCAAAGCTAGTGGGACCCAAAGGAACCTATTGGTGCAACATATACAGTGGCAAAGGCTGCAGGCCCTGGCTAGTGGTCCCCAAAGATACTTATTTGTGCAACATCTACAATAGCCACGGCCAAAGGCCATGGCTAGTGGGCCCCAAAAAAACATATTGATGCAACATGTACAGTGTCAAAGGCCAAAAGCCATGGCTAATGTGCCCCAAAGAAACCTATTGGTGCAGCGTGCAGTGGGCATGGCCAAAGATGGCCAGGGCTGTTGGGCATCAAATAAACTATAGTAAATCAAAACCCTTGGCATTCACTGAAAACACATTTAGTTTGAAAAAGTTAGGATGAGCAATACATTGCAACCAAACCTTTCAAATTCAGTGAAAAAACCTTTGTAAAAGAGACATTAAGCTGAAAATGTAATGCAACAAAGTCCTTGAAATTCAGCAGAAAATTCAGGCAAAGTCACCTTAACTACATGCCCCGTGTTGCACAACGAATGACCACAATGATGATAGAAGAGATTACACTACTGATGATATCACTGATGATATCACTGATGACGTCTCTAATTACATCATATATGACATCACTGATTACATCACTTATGACATGAGATCACTCATTATGCATGTTAAAATATTTTTGGGTCACTCTCTTGGCACATATGTTATTTCAGTACACAACCATAGGAACACGTCATAGAGCACTTGCTGCATAAACATGTATGATATGAGTACTTGTGGAGCATTCATGTGTAGCATTTATTACAGAATGACATTTAAAATATAAATATGCAAAAGTTTAATAATACCTTTAATTTTGTTTAATAGCAAACAATTAAAATAGTCCATTGCATAGAATGTACCTGATTGTGGAAAATGTACTTTAGATGATATTTTATTCATAGACAGTAGTAAAAAAAATGATAATAGGAATAGCTAGACATAAAAACATGTTAAATCCTGATTCTTAAGAAAATTTGAAATGTACAGATGTACATTTTCTATTGCGCTTATTATAAAAACACATAAAACAAAGTTCATGCACTTATTTATTGTGATATATTATAACAATTCTAAGTATTGTCATTCTAAACAAATTATTATTACTACATAATTACAAATATATTTAAAATAAATTAAGTTAAGAAGTTGAAGATTTACTTTTAGACATGTAATTGGGTGTATATTGATTTCAGTTATTTCTTTTCTAAATTAATTATGACTTTGTATTCCACTCTGACAGATAACCTGCCAAAGGAAATTCATCTTTACATGCTATACCATTTTTTTGTTGCACCCATATTTGTATCTTGTGGACCATACACTAAATTTAACGACATTAAATCAAAATAAAATGTACTTTGAAAATATGTATATATATTTTATGTAAAAGAAAATAGACCTAAATGTTGAACATGTAATTAATGCATTCAGTGCTTTTATTAGTCATATATGATGTTTATGTCTGATAGCATCAGTGATGTAATCAGTGATGTCATATATGATGTAATTAGTGATGTCATCAGTGATGTGGTACCTTCATTGTTGCCATATGCTGCCCAACAGGGGGCAAGTAGTTAAGGTGGATTTACCTGAATTATCTGCTGAATTTCAAGGGTCTTGTTGCATTAAGTTTTCACCTTAATGGGCCTCATTAGGACCCAGGCGGATTTCGCGGTGCTAAATGCACCGCGAAGCATGGCGGAAAGCCGCCGATAGCGCCATGGGGGTTGGCGGATTTACCGCCCCATTCCGACCTCGGCGGAGCGGTAAATCCCCAATCCCCATTCTGCCCTTCCCCATTCCCATTTTTGCCCCATAGGGTATAATGGGAGTGGGGAAGGAGTTAATTACGCCACCGTAAAATACGGTGGCGTAATTAACAACGAGGTCCCGTAGCGCCATGGTTTTCTCCGCCTGGTAAAACCAGGCGGAAAAGGCCGCCATGGCGCTACGGGAACTCGTAGTATGGCGGAGAGGTACGCCATGCACTACGCTGGCGTAAAACCCTCTCCGCCAGGGTCCTAATGAGGCCCAATGTCTCTTTAACTAAGGTTGTTTTCACTTAAAAATATATATATATATATATATATATATATATATATATATATATATATATATATATATATATATATATATATATATATATAGAGAGAGAGAGAGAGATGACTATATATTGACAAAAGAAGCAAAAAAGCACACTAACTCACGCTTTCGGATAGCACTCATGGGAACCCTTCGATAGTGCTTGTTATAGAAACCGCAGATTGTTAAAAAGCCAAATAAAATGTATTTCATCACATAGAGCTCGAAAGAAACATGGTATAACACGTTTCGTAGCCTTCTGGCTATTTGTTCACACACACACACACACACACACACACACACATATATACGTGAACGGTTTGTTTACTGCGTCATTGTTATGTGCTTCCCTGTTCACCTATTTGCAAATTGAAATGTAACTTTTGTGGACATTGAGAATGTGATTGCTTGCAGACTGAGGGATTTGCCACAGTCCGCTGCTCCAGGAGTGCCTCCCAAAAAGCGTACCATGGTACGCATTTTCTATATATATATATATATGTATATATATTCAGTAAAATCTTTGTTAAAGGGACATTATGGTTAAGTTGCGCTACTAAAAACCTATGAAATTCAGTAAAAAAATGTGTTAAAGGGACATTATGGTTCAAAGTAAAACCGAAAACCCCTGAAATTCGCTAGTTATGGTAAGCTAAGCAACCATAACTTGCGCCACCACCGTGCATTGCTAAGACTAACACCCAGGACATCAAATATGACATCACAAATGTCATTGATGACATCACTGATGACATCACATGTCTGACTTACTCTTTTTTCCTTTAGTGCTATATCTTGGCCAGCAATAGTTAGGAACAAACAATGTAAAAAGTACTACATTTGTAGACTTATACCTCAAATATGGTGTTACAATAATTCACTTAGGGTCCACTCACAGCATATGAAACATATACATAAGGAAAATACACACTTGAAAGAGAGCAATGCTTTCTGTGTATGAAGAGAATCAGTAAGGTTATCAACACTTTCTTATTGTTCTGCTGTTTTTTTATTAATGTACTTTCTCTGGATATGCTCATATTTGTATTCGCATTACTTTCTTTAGAGTGCAGTCACATCATGTGATAGTTATACATCGAGAATTAGTAGGTTTTAAGCAGAGCAATCATTTCTGTGCATAAAGATAATCAGTTAGGTTATGAACACTTTCTGGTTCTACTGCCGCTTTTTTGCATACTTCACTTTCCCTTTATATACTCATATTTGTATGTGTTGTTCTGTCTTTGGGTTTTGTATGTAATAATGAAATTATGTAGTAAGTGGATTAGTAATTGGGTTTCATTAGATACTTATTACATGTTGCACAGTACGCAAAACTCTAATAGGAAAGCATTTATCATTTCACTATTCAACATGGAAGATTATTAATATTGCACCTCCATGTTATATGCTGTACACAATGCTTATGTTTATACATGAGTAGCTTACTATAATATTTATATCAATGTACTACACAGCTCATGATATTTTTTCCAATGATTCTTGACACTTTTTTGTGAATATTCTAATAAGAATCCTTTGTACAGACTTTTCATGAAAAGTAAATGAACATGTGATGTCATCAGTGATGTCATGAATGACATTTTGTGATGTCATATTTGATGTCCTGGGTGTTAGTCTTAGCAATGCACGGTGGTGGCGCAAGCTATGGTTGCTTAGCTTACCACAACTAGCGAATTTCAGGGGTTTTTCGGTTTTACTTTGAACCATAACGTCCCTTTAACAAAGTTTTTTTACTGAATTGGATAGGTTTTTAGTAGCGCAACTTAACCATAATGTCCCTTTAACAAAGTTTTTTTACTGAATTTCATAGGTTTTTAGTAGCGCAACTTAACCATAATGTTCCTTTAACAAAGTTTTTTTACTCAATTTCATAGGTTTTAAGTAGCTCAACTTAACCATAACGTCCCTTTAACAAAGTTTTTTTTACTGAATTCCATAGGTTTTTAGTAGCACAACTTAACCATAACGTCCCTTTAACAACGTTTTTTTTACTGAATACACATATTCATAGTGTAAACTTGAAAGATGTTTACTAGGATTCCCTTACTTTATATACATGTAACATAGAACATACTGAAACTCCAGCTAGTGATTTTAATGTCCGCGGACTGTGGGTATGTCCGCGGACAAACGCAGACAAAATCAACACTACGCAAAAACTCAGGGGGTATCTTAAATTGTTCTATCATACCATATGAACACTGCAGAAGTTCAAAAAGCAGCACACAAACACATTATATGTAATAATATATAAGAAGTAGAACCTATATATCTAACACATCAACCACCCATTTAAATACCATATGTACTAAAATGGAATATACCAAAACAAAAAAGATATGCATCCAACATAATTACCTCACAGAAACTGCACAACTAGGAGCAACAGCAGACCTACAGAACAATAAGAACACAACTTACCAGAAGCTAGTAAGTAAACTGATTTTTTCTTATATATTTCTAAACTTTCTGTATTAGGTACAGTAAAAGTAATATATATTTTGTTTTTACACAGAAATGTCCAGTACTTTAGAATGGCTTGAGGAAAATTTCCCACGTGAGGAAATGTCTGAAGATAATGATACTAATGTTAGACGCTTCTCTATATAACCAAATTAATAATCATTACTTTATGTGCACTTAACATATATATTTATTTTTAACAGACCATACAAACATTGAAAATAATACATGAAAAGAGAAATTAGAAAATACTCTGCAGCGCATGGAACAAAAAATGGACATGCTCATGGAAAATTTCAATCTTTTGAAATATTTTGTGGAGGACCACATAAAAGAAAAAATTAAATATCATTGTCCCACATGTACCTGTTCCCCCTCTCCATATCCCAGTCAACTCTCCCCAAACCGTCCACACCAAGAAAAACGTTATGATGAGATCTCGTCCTATCCATCCTCTCGAAACACACAATTCCCCTGTGTTTGTGTCAGTTTCTGCTTTCCCCTCTCTTTCATACATTTTATAGCTGTATATAATTAAAAAAAATGATGTGTGTTTTAATTCAGTCCTTTGTGTCTTATTTTTTTTTTAAAAGGCAGTTAAGATATCCAAGGACAGCGCGGGTGTCCGGAATGTCTGTAATGAACCAAAATGAAGGTGTCCTGAGGACACAAAACCTGTCCGTACTGTCCGCAGGCAAGATGAAACTGTTCTAAGAACACACGCAGTGTCCGGAATGTCTGTAATTAACTAAAATGGGGGTGTCCTGAGGACACTAAACTTGTCCGTAATGTTCGCAGGCAAGGTGAAACTGTTCCAAGAACACGAGCGATGTCCGGAATGTCCGTAAATAACCAAAATGGATGTGTCCTGAGGACACTAAACCAGTCCGTACTGTCCGCAGGCAAGATGAAACTGTTCTAAGAACTCACGCGGAGTCCGGAATGTCCATAATTAACCAAAATGGAGGTGTCCTAAGGACACTATACCTGTCCGTAATGTCTGCAGGCAAGGTGAAACTGTTCGTAGAACACGCACGGTGTCCAGGATGTCCGTAATTATCCAAAATGAAGGTGTTCTAAGGACACAATACCTGTCCGTACTGACTCTAGAACATCTACGCACATGCGCACTACACCCATAAGTTTTACGAACATTGCGCCTGTCCGTAACTGTCCGTCTTACTTGTGTCGTACTTTTAACACTGCCTCTAGAACACCCACACGCATGCGCACAGCCGTTCCTGTCCATTTGGTGTCCTGCGGACACCCGTCCCCTTCACGGATGTGTTCGCGACATCATCATGTGACCGCACCCACGCTGAGCGTGTGTCCTGAATTGCGGACAGTGTCCGGGTCCCCGAACATTTTAAAAGTACTTTTTCAGGCAATCCAATGTATTTCATAGTAATAATTCAACATAGCACATGTCCCAGACAATGACCCTGACATTCTACATACTTTTTGGAACTTTTTGAGCCTTTCTTTGGTGTTTGATCTGTCTGCGGACAGCACGGCTGTCTGCGCAGTACGCACCAGCACCCCTATAAAAGGCCACACCCCAGAGCTGATCTTTATTCTGTCTTCCTACTATTGAAGATTAGCTGCTTTTGCTGTGCTACCTTTGCTGAAACCTGATGGCAACCATGGCTGCTGTTGTTCCAGCTGGTGCTACATCTGCCTCAGCACCACCCCCACCCTCTCCACCACCACCACCTCCCCAAGGGCCTGAAGAGGGGAACAGGCGTGAGGATGTAGAGGAGGATGAAGAGTATGAGGTAGTGGAAGTCCCTACTACCAGCACCCGCTGTGAGTCTTGGGTGTGGCGGTTGTTTATGATTCAGGGTGGAGTGCCAAAAGTGCATGTGAACAAGGTCACCTGCAATCAGTGCCACATGGTGCTGAGTCGTGGAAGGCCTGGTTCATACAGCTTTGATACAACATCTATGAAGCAACACCTAAGGTCGTTCCACGGTGGGGCCGTTCGCAAGGTTGTACCTTTGTTATCAAAGTAGTAGGTTGAGTTCCTCTACCACATCCTCTTTTTCCGTTCCTGTCACCACAAGAGACACTCCTGTGGGAAAGCGCATCCCTCCAGCTGCCTCACAGGCCATTCACAATGCTGTTGACCCTTACCTTTCGAGGGTCACAATATTGTGTATGTACTGTGACGCAGTACTCTGCAGGGGGGAGAGTCTTCGGAGTGCTTTAGAGACTACGGTCAATGAGCATGAGAAGGTCTGCCCACTACCTAAATAAGGCCCACCCTACATCTTCCTCTCTCCACCTGCCCTTTCTTATCCCCGTAGTTGGTGTCCCTTCCTTACCCTCCTTACCCCACCTCTCCTAGTGTGTCTTGTGGAAAAAAACAAAAAAAAAAGAAAACAACATAGGCGCCGTTCATAGTCTAAAAATAGTAGAAGTGGTAAATAAATTGACCACTGTGCATTTTTTAGAAGTCCACGGACAGTTCGCGGACATCTACATTTTTGGGGTGCTGCCCTATCAAAATCATTGCACTTTTCTCTGGGAGGAAGTGGTGGCTCTGAAAAGAGCCTTTTGGTAGTGTTTTTTTGTGTTTGAAAAACTTGAAATAGTCAACACCTACTGCAAAATGGATGGCTGTTATTCCAAAAAAGATCGCAATGCATTTTGTATATTTCTCAGAAAAATCTGATTACCAGCATAAGTAAGATGGACTCCATCTCTGCGAAAAATGTATGTGCTACGAAACATAATATTTTCATTGTGAAAAGAAGACATGCCAACATCTCTTAGAAAGGCACAAACAGCCTTATTGACATTGCGCCTCGCTTTCTCCATTTGTGGACCAAATGAAGAAGAACGCATCCACATTTGTCTCTGCGCAATATGAGAAAAAATTGCTTGGGAATTTGGAAACATGTTAATGACCTTCCCAAGTCCTTCTTTCATTGCAAATTGCAAAGAATTTCCAGACACATGTCCTAAACTGTTCCCTCCACAATGAATTATAATTATGTCTGGATGATGCTCTGTCTCCAAACTAGCAGAGAGAGGTATCAAGTCCAGCCACTTCATTTCACGCACTCCATGCCAGTGCACTTCCACACGAGGGAATTAAAGATCTGCAGCTACTCCACAGTGTTCTGCATGCACCTCCAACCAATGTATCCATGAGTCTGCCAAAATACAGATAATCTGTTTTCTGAAACACACAGCCATACCTAACTGTTCTTCTCTCAGGAAAAAGACTTTCTGACAAACTCTCTCCTTACACAACACACCCAGTAAACTTTACTGACCAATCCCTTGCCCTGCTCATTCTCATTTGCATTCTCATTTGCATGCCTCTCCACCCCAAAATCCCCATATGTAATACGCGATGTCCACGGACTACCACCATGTCCGTGGACATATCGAAAATCTGAGCATGCTTAATGTAAATTTAAATAGTGTACCCCATTTCACTTTTGAGGTTGGCTCTGAAAAGAGCCTTTTTTTTGTTTTTTTTGCAAATGCTTGACAAACACCTATTATTTTGTATTTTTTGGGGTTTTTATGAATGCATATAAACAGAGTAATGCCACTAAACCTGTATAACCTATAAAATGAACTTATTGCAATTTTTCCCATCTGCTATAATCAACTATCACTTCCAAACCTGTCTGTTATCTACAATTTTATACACACACGCCTATCTAAAAATTATAATATTAGAAGATAACAGAAATAGCAGTATAAATGTGGAAAAACACTTAGTAGTGTATTATAAAATTACACACAGCCAGGAAAAGGTCATGGATCTTCATACACTGACACACATAGACACTATCATTGAAAAGCTCCCAGCTGCAATAACACCACTGCCTGTAAATCACATTCTTCTGCTTTATAACCCACACCTTTACAAATGCATACATTCCATGCTTTGCGATACAGTTTCTGCCATTCACCTTATAAAGATTGCAAAATAAATATGTTATTATCTATTCTTTCTCCTAACATTCTATAACACAGCTTTAAAAAACCAAGTGAATTTCATACACTTAATATTCTACTCATTTTAAAGCATGTTGAACTAACATATTGTAAATAAAATATAAAGGCTGCACATAGTCAAATGAAATGCATGCATACACTATGTTCAGCTATCAAACAATAATACTACTACAAAAACATAAAAATCAACGTCTAAATTAATATCAGTACTATAAACACACAAAATTACTAACTTCTTCCTTTTACAATTGCAGTGAAGACCACTCTCCTGAAAAGCAGCAGCATCTGAACTACAACATTTCCGAAGAAACCTGCTCATTCCACAAAAAATAGTAAGTACAATACTACCTTAATATTCTTACTGTTACTCAAACACACTGTGTGGTTCTTTCATGTAATTTCTGCACCAAAAAAAACATTCTGCCCACAAACCCCCATTTATTAGACAGGGATTTGCAGGCAGAATGGCATACAAATCCCCGTTTTCTGGAACACAAATAACATAACTCAACCCCTAGAATGTTAGTATTACAAAACAAAGAACTGTTTTAATTTTATACCATTTGATTTACTATTAGTGCTTCTCCTCACCACTAGCTCACTTTATACTGTCATCTGAACCACAGTATAGTAACACACAAATAGAAGAATAGCCTTCCCAACTAATTGTAGCTGCCCAATGCACAATCACACACCACCACATACATCTTAACCATCATACTCAGACACTCATGACACTCATGCACACAGCACACATACATTGCAGAACAGCCCAACTCATACCTTCTTTTTTTTCAACAGACCCCAAAGAATGCCTACCAAAAAGCAAGTCCGTAGAAAGTAACGCAGAAATAGAGCAAATGAAAATAAAAGTGTCCAAAATAAGCATCCATCTCTAGCAGAGTTTGTACAAAAAGTTCAAACAAAAGAGATAATACAGTCCTTTAGCGAAACAAAACAAGCTTCCAGTACAGAAACTTTGCCTCCTCTATCAAAATGTAAAACGAAACAGAAAATGATTAACAAGAATTCAGCTAGCACTACTGCTAAAACTGCTCCTATAAATCTTTGTATAGTGGCAAGTAACCATACCAAAAAAAGTATTTTAGCAAAAATGTTCCGCCACAGAGTCCTTCAGAATCTTATAAAAACAGGAGACAAATCATGCACAACCCTTAAAACCTACCATAGAAAATTAATCTTAAAAGCTTTGATAGACAGTGCAATCCTTCTCAAAAGAAAGTTATTTATGTTAGTGTTAAACAGAATGAAACCAGTAACAAAACTAACTACTAAATTACAAAAAAGACTTCTCAATAAACTGAATGTCAACAAAAATAACTTCTTTAATATCTGTGGAGGTGAATGGAGTCGCACCATGAGCACAGAACCATATTTTAATGAATAAGCATACAAACAAAAGCAAACACACACAATTGCCATCCATAGCAGTGGACCAGGTTATGAAAAACTTAATGATACCATAATGGGACAAGAAATACTGCTTGCAAAAATATCCCCAGAAAACTGGCAATGTGTAACATTGCCAAAAAATCTTTCAAACCTTTACTCCAGTTCCTCAATCAGTATGTGAAAGGCAAAGACAAAATCAAAATGAAACTGCTGCAAAATATGGATACCTGTCCAGTGAGCAAATACACAGGACTACAAGGACATTCATTAGCCTGCATTTCAAGACCTATTTGCAAAAGCACCTTCCATCATATCAAAATGATATCACCACATCATTCAACTATCAGAAATCTAGTCTATAAACTGTACTTTGCTAAAATTCCTGCTTTAGCACTAGCCAATTTAAATAACAATCTTCTACATGGGAAAGCCAAAGACCTACTCAAAGAAATAGAGCATATTCAGAAAAAATATTTTGGAAGTGAAAGCCACTTACAAAATGCAGAAGCTTTACAACAGACTAGCAACAATTGTACAGATGGCAACCTTCTACTACACACATACAAAAAAGAAGTACATCCGCTGAAGTACCAAACCATGTGTGTGTGTGTTGCCGCAGAACTTTTTATAAAAGTAACACAAAAACTATAGACGGAACATACAAAATAGAAAACAATGATGATTCCAAATGGTTTGAATTAGCTCTCTACCTTATAGCAGAAAACAAATACGAAATAACTGACCCCTTAATACTTTCCCTTACTGCACTACAAAACTTGGACAACAATCAAACTCCTTCACGTGCTATCACAAATCATTTGCAATTATTCCCACTACCAAAACCCCTGCAACAACTGAATTTATATGAGAGCATCATAATTAAAACAGTGCACCCAACAATAATACGCCTTCAACCAAAAACGGCAAAATTACCTCTCTCTGAATTGGTGAAAGACATTCGTGGCAAAGTAGTTTATTTACCATTAGATCTAAAAGAAAATGTGCACACTTTGGGAGTGCAACGTCCAATAGAGCAATCTTTAATTGTCTTATTAAATGGTGTACCTTCAAAAGACAAAAAAAATTGGCAACAACTTGTAGCCTTACATAAAGTTAGACAAGCCTTGCAAAATCTAAAAGACAATAATGAATACTACAAAGAAATAAATATTGAAGAAAACTTAAGGGAAACAACGGAAATAATTCAAGAGTCACCAGAAACTGGTCAATTTGAACTTCTAGATCCTGCTACAGTATCCAATATTTTAGACCATTATACAATTCATCCATTACACTCTAATGACACCAGAGATGATGCACTAGAAAAGTACCAAATGCGACAAACCAAAGGATCACCAATCAGCATATGGGAAAAAAGTATAGAAGCACATGCTTTTCATCTACTCTTTCCTACTGGCAAAGGAGGAAGGTGCGATGACAGACCTAATCAGATAACAGCATCGGAATACCGCTCATTACGAATGTATTCTGAAGATCCCAGATTTAGACATATTCCACCTACTCTTTGAAAGTGAACTAGCAACTCTATGTTACAGAGTTGCACACACATTGATATCAGGAACCCACTTTCAAAATATCTCAGCTACGCAATTACTACAAAAAGTGCAAGAAAAAGATGAAGTTTTACAATCAAGCATTACAAATCTGTTAGCAAACATGTGTGGTACTAAAGAGTACTGGTTCCGACGTCACGGAGATGTACGTTGTATGATAAGAAACCTTGTCTCACCCACTTGGTTTGTTACATTAAGTTGTGCAGAATATGCATGGGAAGATTTACATGATTTCCTACGCATATCAAACAAAAACAAAACAAACATAGATAGAACTTTGCTCTCTAGATCCTTTAAATGTTTCAAGAGATTTCGATCATCGTTTCATTGCTATGCTACACTTTATTTGTAATAAAACTGTTCCTCCCATCGGAGAAGTGCAACACTTCTTTTGGAGAAAAGAATACCAAGCCAGGGGAGCACCTAAATTTGTTCAAGACAGTGATGCCACTGTTTTACAGTTTATCAAAAAATGTGTCACTTGTGAAATTCCACAGAAGCAACAAATAGTGATCTTCATGCACAAATTGTACAATTTCAAAGACACAAATGTGGCAAATATTGTCATCGTAAATACAAAAACAAAGCAAAATACTACACCAAACGCTGCTTTGGTTTCCCTAGACCAGTTACAGAAACAGGTGAAGTGAACAACTTCATGTCTTCAGTTAGACATAGTGTTAAAGGTAAATCACCTAAGAAAACATATTACATAAAAAGAACAGAAGAAGCAAAATATATCAATGATTACAATGCAATCATTGCCCTCTTATGGAATGCAAACATAGATGTGCAGTATGTTGCAGACAATTCCACTGCAGTTGCACGATATGTTAAAGCCTACTTAACAAAAGCAGAAAAAACAGAGCTTCAAGACCTCTGGAATTACCTATCATCAGACAAAACACTGTCTCAGAAATTGCACAGCTTAGGCATAAAAATGCTCTCTCATAGAGAACGTGGCTGCTATGAAGCTGCAGATCATTTAACCAGTACTACTTTGTATGGAAAATCTGAAAATATAGTATGACTAAGTGTTGGTCCTGCTAAATCTAGAAAAAGAGTTCTCAAATCATACGACTACATAGAAACAATAGCCAAAAAGGATCCCAACAGCCAAGAAATTTTGAAAAACAATTTACTGGACACATACCACCCAAACAGGAGTACCACTTTGGAAACCATTTGTCTCTGCCACATGCCCCAAACTTCACATCCAAAAATAATATAAAACCTGATGGAAAAAAAAAGGTAGATACAGAGTGACAAATTGTCAAGGCAGGTTAGTGAAACTTACCAAACGAAGCTTAATTAATCATATCAAATTGTCATTAAAAACTCCTCAACATAAAGAACTATATTACATGTCCCTGCTACAACTTTTTAAACCATGGAGAAAAGAAGAAGAGATACTAGATAACTATGACTCCTATGAAGACACTTTCAAAGCAAATGAAAGCACTATAACTGATGTAAACTATACACAGTACAAAACAATGTTGCACTATGAACAGCAACATGAAGACGAACTCCAGGCCCAACTAGATAAGGACACACCCAATAGTAGTCAACCTTCTGTAACAGGAAGCCAAGAACAACTGGGAGAGCCACTAACAGCAAATGAGGCAGATTAGCTATGACAGAAGTAGAAAACACCATGTGTCACTATGAAGAAGATACAGAAGACTTAACTGTACTACAATCAAAATTGAACAAAGAGCAGCGTACCATTTTTCAAGAAGTAACAAAAGAAATTGTACATGGTGTACAACGTGAAAATAAAGAATGTACCTGCCAAAATTACAAACCTATACGTCAGTGGTGAAGCTGGTTCAGGCAAAACATTCTTAATCAAAATCATCAGCAAGTTCCTTCAACAATTGACAAACAACAAACTGTCAGCTGTTGTCACTGCCCCCACAGGTTTAGCTGCCTACAACATAGCCGGTGTCACTTTACACCAATTACTACTCCTTCTAGTAGAACACCAAAACAAATTAGAATATTACAAACTTTCTACAGAAGCTGCAATGGAACTACGCAGAGTGTTAAAACAAATGAAATTGCTACTAATAGATGAAGTGAGAATGGTCTCCAACCTAATGTTGGCTTTCATTCACCTCAGATTACAAGAAGTACTTAAAACAAACTACGAAGAGCTCTTTGGAGGAAAACACATTATTGTTTTCGGAGATCTTCAATTGACACCAGTGAAAGATGAACCTATTTTTAAAACCTTAGGACAAAAACTCTGCCGTCAAACTGTTGGCAGCATAGGAAATGTCAACCTTTGGCAACATTTCCATTACAGAGAATTACAAGAAAACATGCGCCAATCTACAGACCTCACTTACGCCAACATTTTAAAAAGTATTAGAGTTGGAGTACTAACTTAAGAAGCACAAGCGATATTAAAAACTCAGCACATCCATGCACGTTATGGCCATAACTCATGTGCTACTGATGTCATGGAACCATTAGCACACACAAATATCAATTGTATGTCCTTAATGCCAACTCTTGCAAGCTGTTCCAAATTCAATGAAACAATGTTGAAAAAAGAAATGCAACCAATAATTAAAATTTGCTCCACAGACAAACTGGACGTACATGTTATGACACTACCCATGTGTCAACAAGCCACAACAAGACTAAATACTTTAGAAAATTCTTTCTTCAACACAGCTGGTTTGGAGGAAATATTAATATTATCTTTAAACTGTAGAGTAATGCTTAAATGTAACCTTGACGTGGAGCAAGGACTAGTTAATGGAACACTGGGTACAGTTGTTGGCTTTCAAACATACCCGCGTGACAACAACATTCAGTTTGTCAATATTCTCTTTGACAAACGTTCAGAAGTAAAAAGGATAGGGCGCTCAACAGCTCGATTCCTTCTTTTCAAAGACATGTATGTACGCAGAGAACAATTTTCTCTAACTCTAGCATACGCAGTCACCATTCACAAATCACAAGGTCTTACCCAAGAGAAAGCATTGATAGATATTGGGAACACAGTTTTTACGTACTTACGTACACTTGACGGTCTATTTCTAATCAACTTTGATGCAAGTTAAGTAAACGCTGATATTCCTTGCTTTTTTAGAATACAATAGACTACGTTCACTATACACCCCCATCTAAAAACATATCCTGTTCCACAAAAAGGAAACCATTGTAAAAGAAAACTACTTCAAACAGAAATGCAACAGGATCTCACTGCAAAGCCTCCAAAGAGAGTCAAAAAAGCTAATACTTCATCAATTACTACGACTAAAGAAGAATCTATTACTTAAAGTAACTTAGGTACTTCTTCAAAGAAGCAACATACACTCCGAAAAAATGACTTGGGCACAGAACTACCTGGTCCATTCAAATGTTCAAATATAACTGGTGTAAATTGCTATGCAAATGTAGCAATCAATATTCTTTTTCAATTGCCACCAATTGTTGACAACATTTAGTTACACAGTACAGACCAATTGTGTTTGCAAATGTTAGTCCTTCATAGAAATGCAACCAACAATCCTGACAACACATATAGTGTTCATGGAATAAGAGAAGAATTGGACTACTGTGCTGGAATGGTGAAATTCACTATAAACTCACAAAAAGATCCACAAGAATTTCTAATGTACTTACTACAAGTACTGGAAAACAAAAACATACCTATAAATGAAATCTTCCAGATTTCATACATTTGGAAACATATGTATGTTTCCAAATGTATGAAATCTGGAAGATTTCTCTGCAACAATATGGAACACGAAGAAATCCCTAATGAATGTTTTGTGTATGTATCCATACCTAACTGTGAATCCATTCCATTTCAGCAACTTGTACAAAATGCAAACCATGGCAGATTATGTACTACCTGCAATTCAGATAATCGCTCCATCTTACTAATACAAATACATGGTAAATACATAATAGTAATGCTTTTATGTTACAATGCAGATGGTACCAAAAACAACTGCAAGCTGACTGGATTCACACATGGTCAAGTATCACTTGGTAAGAAAACCTTTAAAACAAGAGGAATAATATACCATGCAGGAGCCACAACCAATGCAGGTCACTACGCTGCATATATAAAAAAGAAATGTGGATGGTTTGAATGTAATGATACTACCATTACTCCAAAACAGAGATTACCAGCAAATCTTGTTAACGCTTACTTAATATTCTTAAAACCAAACATTTATAGCTAATCTGTGCATAAACATTAACAAAACTTCAATTTCAAAACTATAAACAGTTAGAATACGCCAACAGGTATATAACTGCCCCAACATTCTGCAACAAGCAAACAGATGAATGAATACCACTAAAATGTAACAAGAAATAAACAGTTAGAATACGCCAACAGGTATCTAACTGCCCCAAAATTCCACAACAACCCAAAATATAGATGAATTGAATGAAACAAGAAATAAACAATTAGAATACGCCAACAGGTATCTATCTAACTGCCCCAAAAATCTGCAACAAGCCAAAAGATAGAAGAATAGCAAGAAACAAGAAATAAACACTGAAAACAATGAAAGAAATATATTGTACCACAACACAGAAAGTTTTTTTTTAATCCAGCATGGATTTTTTTCCCACAGACCCAATGATTTAATAAACAAACACAGGAACTGAGCAAATTGCACAGTACTAACTATGAGGATCAAATAAATACAGAAATATCTATTATGCAATGCAATAACTCATTATGAACTACCTACACTAACATATGATCTTTTCTTTTATCACAGACATTGAAAAAGAATGTCTGCTCCAATTACCAATGTCATGAAAAAACTGCATACAACCACAAAAGGTCCAAGAGTAAGTATATAATAAATGGACTTACAAACACCGCAGCATAACACACCCATTCAAACAAACAGCGAACCATAGACCACAATCCAAAATGTTTACTTCCATGGGTATCTTATCAGTGATGTCATGAATGAGATCTATGATGGCATCTTTGATGTCATGGGTGTTGGTTGATTTTACCTGTAACCATAACGTTCCTGTAACAATGCTTTTCCATTGAATTTCACTGGTTTTTAGTAGTGCAACTTAACCATAACGTCCCTTTAAGAACGTTTTTTGTTAGTGAATTTCATAGGTTTTTAGTAGGGCTCTTTAAGCATAACGTTGCTTTAGGGTAGTTTTTTCAGTAAAGGGAAAAGGTTTTAAGTAACACATGTAGATTTCACCTGGTTGGCGTATGTGCAATTACATGGCAAGTATCCGTAGAACTGCATTAGGGACCGCATGTCCGCATCTTTAAAAGCACTTTTAAGTAGTTGTGGAAGCGCACGTTTTTATGTTCCAAACCTAAACCCATGCTTAGATCATGCACTGTATGCTGATAACACCGCCCCTGTCACTTTCCCTACTTATTCATGCAGTAGGCTACCGCATTTGAAGTATTGCTGTCCACTTAGTCTGCGGCTCTGCAAACTTAGCAATGTGTGGCTAAAGTATTCCTAAATGTATAATGGCCACTGGTAAACAAAGAACAGCAACCTGCACTGCAACCTGCACTGTGACGTGGGGGTGTTAAATGTGCCATTACTTTGATTTCTCTGCTGCTCCCCTTTCCATGACCCCTGAAACTGATACATTGTGTGTGCACTCAGCAGTGTGATGGAAAGTATGAACAGGGCGTGTGCCGGTTATACAGTTGAAGAAAACATGTAACTGCAAGTGGGACAGTTTGTAGTAAGGCTGCAAAATTGCAAAGCTGGTGCACCTTCCTCATGCACAGAATATGCAAAGCGTAAACAATCTTACTGGTGGTTAGAAAAGCGCTGCATGTGCGTGGGATGCACAGAATAAATGGCTTCATGGTATACGTAAAGAGGCAGTGGTTGGCGTTGTTGTAAACATTCTTGTATTCCACAATTTATGTATGTCCGTGAATGGTACCGCTAACAGCAATGGTGTAGCATAAAGTGTTTGTACTGCATGTGACAGCAACTCAAATTAAAGGACAAAGGAGCAGTGGTCCAGCTACCGTCTTTCGGAGAATGACGTTGGCTACTTTAATGTACAGCATTTACCACATCTGCTGTTGGCAACAAGAGGGGCACTCCTGTAAGGCAGCAGGGGTGTACAAAAACCGTTCCAAAGCATATGCTGCACTATCAACCCTTAGCCGGCAAAGGGCATTGTATTGTTTAGTTTAGTTAAGTTGATTTATTTGTAATGCGCACCAGACCCGAGGGTATGAGGGCGCACGAGCAACAAGATTATTCACAGCTTGGTTACAGGTTACAGTGCAGTACAATAATTACAGTAGGTACAATGGTTGAAACAGTCACGATAAAGGCAGTAGTTTGCAAATTTACAAATATACATATTTACATAATTTGCAGCGGTGAGGTGGGTTGAATAGTCACTTTAGCGGTCATTGGTCTTTAACCAATGGATATAGTTGCATCTAAAGTGTGTGTAGGTTTGGGGTGTCCTTAGAGAGGGTGGCAAGGAGTTCCAATGTTGGGCTGCTTTCAC
Source organism: Ambystoma mexicanum (assembly GCF_040938575.1). Lineage (NCBI taxonomy): Eukaryota > Metazoa > Chordata > Amphibia > Caudata > Ambystomatidae > Ambystoma > Ambystoma mexicanum. The sequence continues at coordinate 973,542,125 of NC_090924.1, forward strand.
CTGGAAGCTGTTGCCGCCCATTTTGGTACGTTTGAACCTAGGAACTGTGAGCAGATTTGCATTGTAGTGCAATGCGCTACTGTACACAGGGAAGGTACGTGAAAGTGAATTCCAACGGTTGTTACAGGAGCATTACATTGAGTGCCGCCTATATAGGTGGGGGCCACCCAATAATTCTGTCTCCTGGTACGTCGCTATAGCATCAGGCAGGTGTTGCCCGTTCTGCACCGGACCTTTCCTGGCTTTTCTTCTGTGGCGTGTGTGAGACCACAATAATAAATAAAGATGCACTGGGGCATGAAAAAAGGTGAAAAAAGAAAGCACCTTTCACAGATGAAGTATAGAATTTCCAATGCACGCATGCAGGGTGGGAGGCATGGCATTGTGCAGAACACTGTAGTTCAGTCGGTTAGAAAGGAGTGCACTTTACAAAGAGATGTCTGTACGTGTTGCAGACCATTTGCAAGAGAATCAGAGTGCAACACTTACTAGAAAAAAATATCACTTCTTGCAAAAAAGGCACCAAGACAATTTAGATGGGGTGTGCAGAAGTCAAGATAGCTGGCACAGTAAGATTAACGTTGTAGCTAGGCAAAAGTATTCGTCCTGTGAAACATCATAATGCCATGGGCGAAGTATCTCATTGGCACATGACAAGGAAATGCACAAATATACTTCTTTGCAATGTACAGCGCTGTCCCCATTGACGTACCAAATAGAAAATAGCTCCATACTGCGATACAAAGTTATGCAAGGGATGGGATAGAAACGTATGAAGTGGGCAAATGCCTCCTTCATCGCACAATGAATAACAATATTATTATCATGATTGCATATCACACACACAAACCAAAATCAGGCACTTCATTGTACCTAGTCCATAGTACGACACAGGCACATCATAGATTAGTACATGAGTAGCGAGTGCACAGTGTTTTGCATTCACTTTCACTGAATGTATGTCGGTATACCCTAAAATCTGCGCGCTGTGCCTCGTAAAATGCACAGCCATAACGGCACCCTCTGCATTTCAGTGAACAAATACACAATGTAGCACAGTCGGTCCATACACACCACACCCACAAACTTTATTGCCCAATCCCGTAGCCTCTGCAAACCCATTTCTATGGGCGTCATCTGCAAAAGGGGCACATGTACCACGTGCTACCCTGAAGCTTTCACGATATTCGTGGACTTTTCATGCAGCGAGAGTGGGGGAATAACTTTCTACCAGGGGAGCGCATATCGTTGGTTGTGGTGGCTCTTAAATTACATTTCTTTTTGTTTTGTTTTTTTGTTTTTTGTTAAAGGTGCTTCCCTAGAACAATTTTTGGGGGTTTTCATACGGAAATGTGTGTTTTCAACTTCAACTCTCATTCTTACAGTAGCGGCTTCAGTGCAGTCTGTAGTTTACGAATGAAGATTTCATTGCTACTGGCCGACAAAGACATGCCATTTCCCTTGAAAAGGTGTATGTATCGTGAACCAATATTCTCATTCTCACAGGAGAACATGCCAGCAGCACTCAAGAAGTCACACATGCTTCTGTTGATGAGACCCCTTCTGACATCTGGCTGGCAACAGGAAGAATTTGAATAGTGCCATGCGATTCTAGGCAGTATACATGAGAAAAGCACCTTGACAGTGCGAAAAATGCGCTGCACTGCTTTTATCAAAATCTTCAGTTGACTCAACACACGTGAACAAGGCATGTTGCCCAAAAAGAAGCCTCCAAAGTGCATGATCACAACATATACAGTTGCTGAAGAGGCCATGCGTCAACATTCTAGAAGCAGTCTACCGAAACAGCACGATTCCATACCACTCCACAAAACGTCCACTCCCTCCAAACCTAAGTTGTTAGACAAGTCTTCTTGCAGGGCATACACGCACAGATCTTCCACAAAGTAATCACCCACACTGAAAACTGTGTGTCTTGCCATGTTTGCCAGCTGCAGTATAGAAAGTAATGGAAAAGTGAATGCCTCCCTTTCCTGTGACTTACATCCAGAGCACCTCATTGGCCAAAGGCCATAGTCCCATTTCCATTGGCAAACATGGTGGAAAAATGTGGCACATGCCTTTCCCCAATCACCGCAAGGGAGGCAGGAGGATTCCTTCTCCCTATTGGTGCTTTTTTCTGTAACGTACACCCTGACCACCAGATTGGCCAAAGGACATAGTCCCATGTCCATTGGCCAGCATGCTCACAAATGCAGAATGTGGCACGTGCCTTTTTCCAAGGACCGCCAGGGCCGTGCCCAGTCAAGCCGGAGGAGTCCTTTTTCTTATTGGCGTGCATTCTGCTGACACACACCATGAGCAGCACATGATAGGACAGTCGCTACAGTCCCATTTCGGTAGGCCAGCATGGTGAGGAGCATCGAATGTGGCACGTGCGGTTCCCCAAATACGTTTAGGGCCTGTCCCCAATGCAGCAGGAGTCCCTCTTCCGATTGCCACATATCCTAAGCAACTCATTGGACAATCCCCACAGTTCCATTTTCATGGCTGCCACCCGCAAAATCTCTGCATGTGACTTTTGTAGTGCGTGCATGCGAGGGGGAATAACGTGCAACCAGGACAGGGGAGTTCGTAGTAAGGGGCTACTCTTGAAAGAGTCTGTTTTTTTTGTGTAGATCCTTCTACAAAAACACTTTCTTGATCGTTTTTTAGTAGCTTTTATTTTTTCTTCTACGCACATTAGTTCAGTAAACTCTTGACTGCATCCTGTAGACGTGCAAACAAAACTGCTTTGTCAATGGATGACAACAAAATGCCATTTTCTTGGAAACACTCTGCATTTCTACCAGTAGTAAGGTCCGTGTTGCAGACGAACATTCCACGAGTGGAAAATAAAGTGTACATGCTTCTGTTGATGAGACACCTTCCTTCGTCTGTCTCGAACAAACATCCATGAGCAGTAGGCCATACTCTTTGTGGTATTATAGATGAGAAAAGCACCTTGGCGGTGGGAAAATGCGACCTCACGACATCCAGCAACCCCCTCAGTCTACGGAACAAATGTAAGCAAGGCAAGTAACCCATATGCATGCCGCCGTAATGGATGATGATGAGATGTACTACTGGAAAGGTGGCGAGGTCTTTGCAAAGTTCACGCTTATGGAGGAAATGGAATTCATTCACAGCGTTGTATAATGCGTCCACACCTTCCCAACCAGAATTGCTGTCAAAGCGTCTTTGCAGAGCATAGTTGTGCAGGTCTATTACAAAGGGATCACCTAAAGTCAATACAATATGTTTTGCCATGTCAGCTACCCTCAGTACTCAGAGTATATTGAGCAGCCGTTTCACCTCCCCTTCCTGTTAACCACACCCACACTACCTGATTGACTAATCCCCACACTGCCATGGCAATTTGGCAAGATAATAAAAGGGCAGATTTTGGCATGTGCGACTCCCAAAGTAGCGCGAGGGTCGCACCCCTGTAAAGCTGCAGCAGTCCTTCTTCCTTTTGCACTATGTGGGGGGGTAGAGTGGGTGGTAAACAATGTGAGACTGGGCAGGGGGTTCAGTCTTGCAGCATAGATGTTTAAAGTATTTTTTTACGTGCATGCGAGCAATTTATTTTTGTATTTTCTCTTTATATGCGTCTCTGTTTGCCTGTTCTCACATTTTTACAACATTCTGGTCAATGCTTCTTGCAGAGTGTGAAAGAAAACGGCATTGCCAATGGCGTTCAAATAAATGCCATTTCTGTGGAACCACTGCATATTTTGCAATCTCATAGTGGGTGGAGAACATGCCAGCAGTCTGCATAAACTGATGCATAATTCTGTTTATAGCACACCTTCTGACCGCTGGCTGGGGACAAATTACACAGTCATGGACCCACACTGCTCTGGGTGTTATGCATGAGAAAACCACCTTGACAGTGGGAAAAATACACATCACTGCAGTCAGCAACCTCATCAGTAGACAGATTAATCGTCCACATGACATGTAACCCAAATGTGCACTTCCATAGTTCACCACGACACAGTCCACGCTCGTGACGGACTCCACATATATGCAAAGGCGAAACTGCAGTAACCATGACAGGCCCACAAAGCGTCTACTCCTTCCAACCCAAAATTACCAGCAACGCCTCTTTGCACGCAACACCTGTGCAGATGGCGCACAAAAGTATCACCGACTATAATCACTGTGAATCTCTCCATGTCGACCACCCTCACGGCACAGCAATGTGACTAAATGGTACCGCCCCTTCCTATGAACCATGCCCTAACCTCCTAATTGACTATTTCCCACAACTCCATTTCCACCCTGCTAATAATGGGAGGAAGTCCACGTGTGCTTTCCCATGTACAGTGAGGGCCACAGCCCAGTAAAGCTCTGACAATACTTCTTCCCTTTGCACAATCACTTTTTGTAGCACTCCCGAAATTGGGTGCTGTCACATTTCAAAACACGCATGCACCAATCACATCCAAAAACTCTACACTGGACACTATTATTTCTATATACCACTCATTATTTACTGTTAAACACTCTCAGTACACATTCAGTTTATGCTAAAGAAGGCACTATTGCAGCCTCCACACACATCCTAACATGCCCCCTGCACACCTTTAGATATGCACACAACATTTCAACCCTTTCCATACCCAGCGCAGCACTACACATCCAAGCAAGCAACCATGTGGGCACCTAACATTATGCAGAAACATTACATACGTAGCGGCAGTTCTACCCATCTCCCCCAAACCGTAAAACACACATTCACAAAAACGTGTCACACTTAGCAGAAGCCACAAACATAGCGCAGCCTGCACTATTCCTACGCACTAACATTCACACGCTATTGTGTCACTGCCAACCTATGCACACCACCTTCACAACATTGGGCCTACTTCAGTAAATATGCACACAGCAAAATAAGAAACCAACCACATACAAACTGCCCTTCAACCATACCCACTTCCATACTCACATTACGTACGCACTGCAGTCTGCGGGCACACAACCCGACTTTGCACTGCACCATCTCCTGTCACACACCAAATACTGTAGCATGTTCCACCTATCACCACAACCATAGAATGCACAATACACACTTTTCAACTTACTTGTGCTGCTGCAGTATGTTGACAATGTGCTCCACACACATTCTCCATAGATCACCACCCTGTGCCTCATACACTGCCAAACCTGCATTGCTCCAGTGGGTCTGCTCCTTTCACACATTCCCCCGACCTTATTCAAGAATACATGTCAGCATATCACCACCTACCACTATGCACATATGCACCAGTGGCACCAGCACTCCTAATCAACCTCAACAATGCAATGGACATGCACATCATTACATACAACTGTTAACATAATATATAAACATTACACTGTTTCCTGCACCCCTACGCCCTTTCATTCACATACTATTGTCTCACGCACTTCCACTTAGAAAGGATTGTTCCACTGGAAACGTAAACACAACATGTTTAGAACATTGCCCCTACTGCAAGCATTGTGCACACAGCACACTGTCCAAACACATATAAGCTGTCCTTCAACCGTACCCTGTAACATACTGACAGTATATAAGCATTACATCTAGTGCCCACACAGTGAGACATTTCACTGCAGCATCTCCAACCACAGGGCTGCGCCATGCAGGTATGCAATAACAAAATGCAATAGTTACCATAGTGTACAAACAAGACACTCTCTCCTGCATCCCTGTGCACTTTCAATTACATACTGTGGCTGTACCCAGTACCATTCACAAAGTATTGTGCCACTGCCAACCGACGCACAATCTGTTTGCAGCAGTGGCCTATAACGGCTTAAATGTGCTCCACACCCATTCCTTACATGTTACCACTCTCTAACTCAAGCACATTGAAAAATGCATTACTGCCGTGCATGTCCTCAAGGCCTAGGCTCTTGAATGCATGACCTATGGCCTTCGGCCATGCATACAATAGTCTAGGCCTTGACCACACTCACGGCAACATAATGCAACCATGCATGTCTCCATATCAGCAACTACGACAATCCACATAGACACCACTGCCATCAACACTCTGACCCAACCTGTACTCCGCCATGACGCTATGCAGCAACAAATGGCAACAGTTACCATAATGGCCATGTGGGCAGCGACCATTTTGCACAAACCTGCCACACGTAGGTAGCAGCACTTCACCCCAACTCCCCCACACCATAAAACACCCAATTATGAACACAGGTCGCACTTACCAGAATGCACAAACATACCACAACCTCCACCACCTCTACCCACAGCCATTCGCAAAGTGTTGTGTCACTAGCCACAACATTTTCACCACATTCCACCTACTTCCACAAATCTGCACACAGCATAAGCCTTGAGCACACCTAAAGCAACGTAATGCCACCATGCATTGCACCATTTCACTACCTACAACCATCAGCATACACACCACTTCCACCAGCAGTCCTTCACAAAGTATTGTGTCACTGCCAACCTACCCACATTCAGTTTGCATCACTAACGCTACTACAACCAATCTGCACACACTGAACTATGCAAACACCACCCTGTACTGTTGCACCCTGTACTGGATTCAGACTCAAACATGCCTTTCTGCAGTGTGTATGTTGCAGCCCTACGCTTCTCAGTGCATGCCCTACAATCTACGGACTAGGGGCTTCGGCCATGCACCCAATAGTGTCATCCTTCCACAGACCCACCGCACCTTTATTCACCCATGCATGCCTCCATGTGCCCAACTACCGCATTCCATCCGCAGCACACCACCACACACGCTCCCACCCACCCTATGTCATGTGCAATTCACTCCCCATCTGCACGTGACCTGTACATGGCGCACAGGCCCACTCACCATGAAAAGAATTTGCAGCGAACAGGTCGCGCCAGAATATAAGGGACTGTTATGACAGCTGCCTCCAATCATCACAGAAAATACTACTCTACAGATGTCACATATATACCACTTCTCACTCCCCCAAACATTCCTTCCCTTATTGCTGCCAACACAATGGATACAGTACCTTTCCCAGACCCTTCCGCTGCTGCACTGTCCTCCGATACACCATGGCGGCTTTCCCAAAAAAGGTTGATGCACAGCACGCTTCCCTCGAGCCAACCACCGGCCGTGTCCAAACTTATCTGACAGCACGCCGTTCCGCGATCCAATGACACTTCTGTCCACGGAGTTTTGCAAAAAATGTACTTGTCCGATTTCCAACAAACACACAAAGGCATGCTTTCTGGCTTAAGCCCCCACTCCTGGAGTAAATTTGGTGAAAATCCGTCCAGCCGTCCAACCTGTAGCCGTGTGCAAAGTTTTTCCCCCATTCAGTCTATGGGAAAAAAATATTTGGGACCCTCTATAACCGCCCCCCCACACGAAACCTCGCCCAACTTGGTGAACAAATTCAGAGCCCCCCATATACTTTGTCTGCAAAGTTTAGTGAGGATTCGTCCAGGGGGAGCGAAGTTATACGCCGCCAAAAAAGTGCTCTTCCTATGAGTTTAGCAACTTAACCATTACTACACGCCCGCTACCGCGGGCCGTGTGAGATATATATATATATATATACATATTCAATGAAAAAACTTAAGGGGACGTTATGGTTAAGTTGCACTAATTAAAACCTATGAAATTCAATGAAAAAACTTTGTTAAAATGACGTTATGGTTAAGTTGCAGTAATAAAAACCTATAAAATTCAATGAAAAAACTTTGTTAAGGGGACGTTATGGTTAAGTTGCAGTAATAAAAACCTATGAAATTCAATGAAAAAATGTTGTTAAAGGGACGCTATGGTTAAGTTGCACTGCTAAAATCCTACCAAATTCAGTGAAAAAACTTTGTTAAAGGGACGTTATGGTTACAAGTAAAACCGAAAAAATCCTGAAATTTGCCAATTATGGTAAGCTAAGCAACCACTGTGCACTGCTTAGAATAACATCCATGACAGCAAATATGACATCACAAATATGATTGATGACATCACTGATGACATCACATGTTCATTTAATTTTCATAGGAAGTCACTACAAGGGGTTGTGAATGTAATGTTGGCAAAAACATGTCACGGGTCACCTGGAGATGTGTGATGAACTACATACTTGATTATGCAATGTATTGCTCCAAAGAACATTCCACTGCAGTGTTGTTTTTAGTACAGGAACCTACTCATACAGAAACATAGGCATTGGCTGCAGCATACACCATAGAGATGTAATATTTCTAATTTTCCAATGTTGGATAGTAAAACGTTAAATGATTCTGTATCACACTTTTGCATCCTGTGAAACATATACTAAGTAGGTAATAATGTGTCACTTACTACATACTTGTACTACTATACACAAAACATTAAGGGGGTGATTCATAGAATCAAGTGCACAAGTGGCGCATGCGGCTGGTGCACAGTGTGCGCGTGCGACAGTCTGCGCCAGCCGCGTGCGCTAAAATCCATTTCCGCGCACAGCGTATTCATGGATTTTAACATCCAAAACCAGCCGCGGCGCAGAGTGGCGCAGCGACCCTGCAGCAGCGCCAGTTACGCCACCAACCCCTCCCCGTGCGTCATGCACAGCGCACAAATCCTGTACATGGCGCACAGGCCCCCAACCATGAAAACGCCTGTAAAACTCCCCGCGCACCCTGGCGCGGGGAGTTTCACATGCGATTGGCCCTGTGCGAGCGGGGTACGTGTATTACTGGGGTTCGCGGGAAGTTTCACACACGATTGGCCCTGTGCGAGCGGGGTACGTGCATAACTGGGGTTTGCGGGAAGTTTCACACGCGATTGGCCCTGTGCGAGTGGGATACGTGTATTACTGGGGTTCGCAGGAAGTTTCACACGCGATTGGCCCTGTGCGATCGGCGTACGTGTATTACTGGGGTTCGCGGGAAGTTTCACACGCGATTGGCCCTGTGCGAGCGGGGTACGTGCATTACTGGGGTTTGCGGGAAGTTTCACACGCGATTGGCCCTGTGCGAGCGGGGTACGTATATAACTGGGGTTCGCAGGAAGTTTCACATGCGATTGGCCCTGTGTGAGCGGGGTACGTGTATTACTGGGGTTCGCAAGAAGTTTCACACACGATTGGCCCTGTGCGAGCGGGGTACGTGTATTACTGGGGTTCACGGGAAGTTGCACATGCGATTTTGCTGTCAGAGCGGGGTACGTGTATTTCGGGGGTTCGTGTGAAGTTTCACACGCGATTTTGCTGTCAGAGCGGGGTACGTGTATTTCGGGGGTGCGCGTCAAGTTTCACATGTGATTTCGCTGTCAGAGGGGGGTACGTGTATTTCGGGGGTGCGCGGGGAGGCCCACACTTCAATTGGCAGTGTGGGTCCTCCCAGGTGTCCCCTCTACCCCCTCCATGGCCCCTGCAGGCAGCCCACACCACAGGGGACTACCCTGCACCCCTGGTCATGTCCCACAGGCAGCCCATCCACCATGGGCATGCCCCCCAGCCAAGCCACATGTCACATTGCAATATGATCACCAACTCATGTCCCCCAGCACCCCCACCCCCCAGTAGTGAGGGGAACTTGCCAGCAGGCCCCCACTCATGTCCCCCTGCACCCCCACCCCCCAGCAGTGAGGGGCACCTGCCAGCAGGCCCCCACTCATGTCCCACTCATGTCCCCAAGCACCCCCACCCCCCTGCAGTGAGGGGCACCTGCCAGCAGGCCCCCACTCATGTCCCACTCATGTCCCCCAGCACCCCCACCCCCCAGCAGTGAGGGGCACCTGCCAGCAGGCCCCCACTCATGTCCCCCAGCACCCCCACCCCCAGCAGTGAGGGGCACCTGCCAGCAGGCCCCCACTCATGTCCCACTCATGTCCCCTGCACCCCCACCCCCCAGCAGTGAGGGGCACCTGCCAGCAGGCCCCCACTCATGTCCCCCAGAAACCCCACACCCCAGCAGTGAGGGGCACCTGCCAGCAGGCTCCCACTCATGTCCCCCAGCACCCCCACCCCCCAGCACTGAGGGGTACCTGCCAGCAGGCCCCCACTCATGTACCCCCTCTACATGAAATAAAGATGCACAATCATGGCCCACTTCTACACCAAAATACCACAGCACGCCACCCCATTCTTGAGACGCAATGATTTCCCAATCCACCCCACACTGACATGCCTATCTCAAGACACAAATCAAAAGTCAACTATGTACATCAACACATGTCCGTCACACACACCCACTGGTTCGCATGGATTGTGTAAACCCCCCACATTTTCACATGCATTAACCCAATGAGCAAATTCAACACATGGAACTAAAATATCAAAATGTATTATGTACAAAAATAAAGCAATGAAATGAAAGCATAACAAAATAGCAAACATGAAATGAAAAGCATGTGCAAAATATGAGTAAATGAAAAGTATAACCAATCCAAAGAAATCCAAAAGAAAAATAGTCCAAACTCTCCCTCCACCAACACAAATCCAAAGGAATCGTAAAAAGAAAAATGCATTGATCCATGGTGAAATCAAAAGAAAAAGTTCAAAATAATCCATTGTCCAACTATGTTCAATCCATTGTCAAGGGTCCATGAGCCCAACTAAAGAAATGAAACCTACCTAAGAAACTACCCAATAAAAAAACTATATAAAAATGTGTGTGGCATAGTCCATTCACCACAAATCAAAGGAAAAGGAAACCTAACTCTAAAAACTATTTACAATGGCAGCGGGCTAGTCCGATGGCTCACTTCCCGATTTCCCGGGCCAGGGCATCATCGAACACCTGCCCGATGTCCCGGAGGCGGTCCTCTTCCATGGCCCCGAGGGTTCACAGGGACAATGACATGTGGACCTCCAACTCCCTGCGAATTGCCTCGAGGCACTCGGCCCGGCTCAGAGCCCTCCGCATGGAGTTCTCCGCCCTGATCATTGTGAGCCGTGCCTCTTCCGCCCGCTGCTGCTCCGCATCTATGGTCTGGCCCAACCGCTGCCACACGGAAGACACTTCCAATCCTGGGTCCTCCTGCCCTCTGGCTGATGCCTGCCCCTCCGATGTTGAAGGCCCCGAGCCATCATGGCTCCCACCTTGTTGCTGCTGCTGCTGTGCCTGTGCCCTGGCTCTTGCTGCCTGCATGTCCTCCTCCGGCTGGGGTGCAGTTGTTGAGGTGGCCACTCCTGCTGGACGTCCGACTCCTGACTGTGGCAGGGATGTGTCCTCCACCAGCCTGGCCGCAGGGTCAGCGGCAGCTCCACAGGATACCCAGGTGATACATGGATGGGAAGATGGCATGGAGGACGACTGGCACATAGGGGGTTCAGGTGAGGAGGGGGTCGGAACAAGGTCCAGCAAACGGAGGAATCCGGCCCTGGTGACCCGTCCCAGTAGGTCAACGTGGTCAATGAGGCATTCGAGATGACGTGCAGTGTCCTCACGAAAACACTGTAGGTCACATCGCATGCCCCGTTGACGCAACGCCATCCCACTCAGGACAGGCTCAACCCGGTCCCGGATAGCCACGTCCGCAGGGAGAGGAAGGCCAGTTGTTGTAAGCGGATGCCCTCCCTGAAAACGGGTCTGAACGTAGGCATCCCTGCTGGTGCGGCATGATGCAGTCACAGGATCGGGACAGGATTACACACAGGCACCTCCGCAGCGGCCTGTGCTGCCTCCTGTCCCTGTCCCTGCACTGCACAACTACCACCAGTGGAATCCCCACCTCCAGACCCCGTGTCTGTCCCTTCCACGGCCTCCTCCTCCACCAAACCCCCCACCAACCTGGATGACTCCGTGCCATCTTCCTCCGTCGGACCCTGTGGGATCTCAGCTGCCCCTTCTGCTGCCGAGGAGTCCAACTCCGACCTACGCCTCTTGGACCTACCCTCGGCAGCTGCGTCCTGGGACGCGGCACCGGACTCCTCACTCCCTGACGAGATGACAACCTGGGAGGGGAGCCGGGCCTTGCGTCTCCGGCTGGCGGTGCGATCCCTGCTGCCTTGCTCCACAGCACCCTCTCCGCCCTCTTCATCAGTTGACGCTGCAGACAGGGAGAGATAGGACACAGGCATCAGGGCACTGTACAATGGACTGATACACACATGACATTTTCACATGAGTGGCAGTGTCAAACTTCAGACATGGCATCACAAACCCCAACACACATGTCATTTCAACTCACACACATGAGCAATTCCACAGCAATATTGCACCAGGCAGCACCATCCATACACATACAACAGCATGAGCAGCCGAAGGTGAGCCTGACATCACATGAAACACAGGGAGTGCACAAGACATGCACAGACGCCACCACACTTACATGCATGTGTACATCTCCACCAACTGTCGCAGTGATGAGATCGCCATCCATGTCGCATCTGGCATTCAGCCTTCTACATATCAGGGTCACATGCATCCATGTTGCATCACAGTTGCACACTTGTCAAATACACACACAGGCACATGTACACAGTGCAGATACATGGAGCTGGAACCAACATCCATGTGTGACACCACAACCATGCCAACCAACATACACAGTAATTTAAACATGTGTGCTCCCACATCTGCAATTGGCCTGCATGCTTACCCACACATACACCATCCATGTGTCTCACAGATGAGAGGACTTGCGATGTGTCAGCCTCACGCCCCTGTACATACACATCCATACATGGCCCTACAAAAACACATGTGCAACCTGCACACTACTGGCACACCACAACACGCACAGCGTCCAATCAGTATGCATGTACACTTACCGCTCGACTCCAGACGGGTCTGCCTCTCAAGGACCTGGACGTGGAGCGCTGGGCATATGCGTTCCAGGACCCTCATTTGTTGGTCGGACAGGTGGCCCCGGCACCCCTTGGCACCCGCTGCCTTCAAGAGGCGCCGGGCCTTGTCGAGGGTCCTGGACCTGAAGTCATCCAAGCGCTTCTTGACATGTTTGATGTCACGGACTGCCACCCCCTCCTCGTTGATGGCAGTCACGATGTCCATCCAGATCCTGGTCCGTCCTTCATAGTCGGCACAAGAACTTCCAAAGAGGGCATCATACTGCCCCAGGACTTGCTCCACCAGGACACCAACCTCCCTGGCACTGAAGCTGGTGGCCCTCTGCCTCTCTGGCTGGCGGTTGCCAGTGGTGCCAGATGGTGGTGTGCCCGACATGGGAACCCCAGAGGCAGGTGTGGGTGGGCAACTGGGTCCTAGTGCTGGGCTGTGGAGCGATGGTATCCCAGTCGGGAGTCTTCAGTTCCAGCAGGGGTGGTCACAACAAGTGCACCCCTGCAGATGGCTGATGTGCAGGCAGCAAATAGCAGGACACGTGGGCGGCAGCAGGCAGGCAGCAGCAGATGGCAGATGGGAGCGTGCTCGGTGCTCTGGGGGGCAGTAATTTGGCCTTCTGGGCAGGAGCGTGGTCTTCCGTGTGTTGTTGCGTGGCCAGCTTGATACGGAGTGATTTGGCTCGTGAAAAGATTGCACGTCTGCGTGTAATTCGAGGAAAGGCCCTAAGCGCGTAAGCGTGTCTGTGACATTACGAGCGCGGGCGTTTCCCTCGTGACGTGGGCATAGTGCATCAGCGCATGAAAAAACTGCACGTCTGCGTGTGAATGTGTGTAATCCGAGGGAAGGGCCTACTCGTAAGTGACGTGACGCGTGTGGGCGTTTCCCTCAGCACGGGTTAAAGGTGAGTGGGGCCAGCAATTCGCTGTACGTGCCTTTCGTGGAGACCGACTAGCGTTGCTGCTTCGTGTTGTTTCGCGCACCATCACAACTTCACAACGGATCGAGGACGTATCTCTTCTTTTGGCGGGGGTATTGGCTACGCGTATTTTTCATTATCACGCTAGTCATACGGTGAGTCGTGCATGCTATTTTTCCCACTGCGGGTGCCCCTGTGTATTGCACCCGTTTTCGAGGTCATAGTAGCCTGCGTGTTCCAAGCGTACGCATTTTTTTGTGTTACTGGGTGCCACCACGTACTGCGGGTGGTTGATTCCACGCACATAGGCTGCAGGGTTGCGTGCACGGTTTTACTGCAGTTTTGGGGTGCTTGAGCATTGCGTAACCCGTCACTACATCACCGGGGTCACATACAGCCTTGCAGGTGCAGGGGGGCTGTTAACATCTTGCATCCCACCCCCTTCACCCCAATTGCCCAGGACAATTGTGGTGTACACCTCCCATTGGCACTCCTCCATCTGTGCCGGCACTACTCCATCTGTGCCATGGTTGGGAGGCCACCAAAGGTGAGGGGCGCCTCAGCTGGGCGTCCTCCTCGTGGAGGGCGTGGTCAGGGATGTGGCCGGGGTGACCAGGGAGTAGGGGGACTCCAGGGTGTCCAGGGTGGCCGCAGAGGGGGAAGAGGCAGGGGTGCGCCACTTGAGCACGATGTTGTGCTATGTGTCGGTGCAGTCTTGCCACCACCCCCTGTGGTTCGGGAGATGCAGCTTCTGCATCTGGCACTGGCGCCCGTGTGACCCGGCAGTCTGTTTCATCAACTGCCACAGGCTCAAGGGTAGTGGTAGCTGCAGGTGCAGCTGTGGACACCACCACCCAGGCTCAGGGTCTGCCAGCACAGGCTGCGTCGGCACTTGAAGAGCCCTTGGAAGATTTCCAACAGGCCAGGAGGGAAACTGTAGGTGCACGCAGGGCTGCCCTGACCAAGACACGTGTCCCTGGGGCAGTAATGTCATCTGCTGCCCCGACCAGCCGGGTGTTGGCAAGTGCAGGGGCAGATGCAGCCAACAACACCCCGGTTGTGAGTCTGCCAACCAGGACAGTCGCGGTCAATGACCCTGCCACAGCGGATCTTGCTGCGCAGGGTCCATTAGAGGGCACCCAGCTGCCACTGACGCAAGTCAGGCCTTTGGTCGAACCTCCACCTGCCATTCCCTTGGCTCAATCCACCGGTGCTACTGGCCATAGTGATCAGGGCGGCATTTGCCAGCCAGGATCTGCGCCACAATCCAAGAGGAGGAAGGTTGCACCTGCAGCACAGACTGGAACCCCACACACATCCACGACCTCCAGCACGTCGAGGAAGAAGCCTTTCTGCAACCAGGAACTGGACTACCTCGTGGACTACTTGCTGGCCACAGCCGTGACATGCTAGTGGGTCCTAATTGTCAGACTACGGCTGCCTATCGTGATACCCACTGGAAGCAAGTTGCGGAACATGTGAGTGCATTCGCCATGAGGTGCGCACGGTGCAAGAGTGCAAAAAGTGTTGGAATGACCTCAAACGCAGCGCTAAGGCTAAGCGTGCCTCACATTACAACTTGACTCTGGTGACTGGCAGTGGGCCTGCACCAAAAGGAGGAAGACCTCACTCCGCATGAGTCACTCATTGCGGAGTTCATACCATCTGAATCGGTGGAAGGAGTGGGAGAGATGCCGGACTTTGATGCCCAGTCCAGTGAGTGTTGCTGCGTGTTTGTTGTGGACATGTGTGTTTTACTTGTGGGATGTGTTGTGCAGGACTGCCACTACATGTCACGTGTACATGGTTCTGATGTGCAAGTAATGCAATGCTTCCCTGATGCATGTCTGCTCTGCTGGATGGTGGACATGTGGACCGGACGGGGACTGTCCGCATCACCACTATTGCACCCTACTCACATGCTGGTCAACAGGATGCCCCTCAAGTCCATGTTCCAGCTCACTGGCCCTTCTGCATGTAGCGTGGGGTGACCTTCCTCTCAGCCCAGGGACTATAAATAGCATGACTGACGTGCATGTGTCCTCTGCCTGCATGCGGATACTCCATGTAGGCATGCTCCCTTGACCCTCTACCCCCGCTCTGCACCCCAATTCCACATTAACACTGGTATGCTTCAATTTTGCAGTTGAGTACTTCCCTGTTCATGCGTCCTGTGTACATGCTAACTTGCAGTGGCCAATCTGCCAGACATATGCTGTGTGGTACATCCTTTGTACTTGATGAAGGGTGTCTGACTTGGACTGTGCAGAGGTCAGATGCCCCGCAGAGACATGAGTGCCCATTCATGCTCCATGTGTATTCCACTCAGGCCTTATGTGTCCTTGACTGGATGATCATTGTAGTAGGAGTCCAGGGGGACCTACATTGCATCATCCTTCACATTTCCACTGTGGCTCAGTCCTGCGTCACACACATGTTTAGGTTGGGTTACAGGCCTCAGCCTGTTTAATGGCCAATGACTCTGTCCAACTGGTGTAGTGTCTTCTTCACACATGGGTGTAATGCGGAGGTGTCATCATGTGTCCTGCTTACTGTCCCATCATCATTTGCTGTGTTGTCACTTGACTCACATGATGCAGTTGATGCTAGTCAACACTGTCTGTCAATACACAGGTCTATGTTCAGCCTTTTGATACCATGCTAGGCATCCCTGCATTTGCACTTGGGGGGAGGGGTGGTTTGCTTGTAGACATGCTACCAATTGAATGCACATTGCACGTGATGCCTGAAGTTGACCTTGCACTGCCTTCACATTTTCTGACACACATCATGAAGTTCTTGTACATGTAGATAGTGAGTAACATACATATTTGCTGAACTGCATCGACCCACTTCAGTGTAAACTGACACCTTTCGACGTGCCTAATCACAGAAGCAATTTCAAGTTGACCCAGCATGCATGGCAGGTTCTATTCTGTGTGTGACATGTCTGCTAGATGTGTTTGGTGTCTGTGTGTGTGTTGTGTGCTTCTAACATGTGTAGTGACCTTTTTTCTCTCTACTTTTCAGATGATGACGCAATGGAGCCAGAGGATGGTGTTGTCATGCCAGGCACAGGGTTGTCATCACTACAGCAACCCGGTACAAGTGGGGGCCGTGGGGTGGTAGGCCAAAAAATCCCACATGTGCTACAGTCCATCTTGTCTCTGGCTGGCAATGAGTCCAGCCCTGATGACCACTCTGACGTCCATGTCGAGTTGGATGAGCATCAGGTCCATATGTCAGGGGTGAATGATTCTGATGTGGACACTCCTCTGTCCGCGACACCTGCACTGAGGGGTCAGACAGTCTTGGAACCTCCGCCTGTGGTGGACCGGGACACAGGGTCACCCTCCACACCAGTCACTGATGTGCCTGGGCCATCACGTTGACGGGGGCATGTAGTCGTGCAGCCGAAAGCGGTGCCAACACAACGAGGACACCCAGTCCTTGGGTCCCGCAGGGGTCAAGCCCAGCAACGTGGTCGCCGTGCGCAACCGCAGTATACTGAGTGGGAGCAAGACATGACTGCCAATTCTGAACGGCAGGGGGCAGCAATGGAGAACATCGCTGAGAGCATGGAGCGCGTGGCCCAATCCGTGCTCCCCCCTGCTAGTCAGGTGCTTCTCCAGCAGCAGGCGGCACAGTCCGCGGCCCGCTCGCTCAGCCTGGGCATGGCGGCCTCAGACAGGGCACGCCAGGCTGAAATGTCATCTCTGCGTAAAGCGATTGCTGCTCACGCAGAGGCACACATGGAGGCCCTGAGGCAAGAGTATGCTTCCCTCAGATCCACTCTGGGTGTCCTTCTGATGTCCCAGAGGGAGCGGGCAGAGGAGAGGTTTGCGCAGCTTGAGCGTACCATCTTGGCTGAGCTACATGCTTGCCGAGAGGTGCAGCAGTTGTCCAGCCAGGCCTTGCAGGAGGAACTCCGTGTTACACGTGCTACCTTGCAAGAGGAAGCACGTGTATCACGGGAGGTTCTGCATGCAGACCTACGTGTGATCGCCGCACAGAACCAGGCTCACCCATCCGGCAGACTTGCTGCCGATGAGGGGCAATCTGCGCCTAGACGTGGTCAGGCTCCTGTGCCATGTCCTTCTTTCCAGGAAGAGCCAGACTCGGACGACAATCTATCTCCCACATAGGTCGGGCTGTGCTGGCGTTGAGCCCATGGAGGTTTTTTTTTCCTCAACATCATCGCATGTGGGTGTTGAGCAGCACCCTGTACCTCCCCCCTCCTGGGTGTCTTCCCCCCCAGGTCGTATGTGGCCATTTTTCATTTTTCTTTTAGTTTAGTTAGTTTAGTTTCATTTTCATAGTTAGTTTAAATAGGTAATGTAGGTTTTTCATAGTTAGTGTAATCAGTTAATATAGTTTAAAATTGTTTGTCTATTGTGCTTTCTTGTGACGGTGTGGTGCTTTGTGGCTTTTGAGAGCATCCACTGTCTTTTCCAGCTGCCCCCTTCAAGCTTGTCTTGTGTATGTGTTTGCAGCGTGGGGTCCTTGACTCACATATGCCACTCCTGCTTCCCTTTTCCATGGGCTCGCAAGGATGGTTCGGTGTAACAGCCTATTACACAAGGGCTCTGGACTGTCATATCTGTGGCATGTCTGCTGCTGTGAAACTTGTGTTAACACCCCTAGTGGGGATGATAGGGGCGTTATTGGCCACTGTTCTTCATTCGCTAGATGGGGGGTTTCATAATTGATGTGTACATTCATTGCTATCCATTGTGTAGTATGTTTATTATCTATACTGTACATGTGCTTGTTGCAATTCATGGCGTAGATGGTGTGTTCAACAGTTTGCCTGTGAAAGACGGACTGATGGTGTGATTTGTGTTGTACGTCTCTGACATGGTCCAGTCATGTAATGCCTGAAGAGACACACACAGATGATTTTAAAGCATTAATCATGTGTTTCATGCCCTTTCTGCAGGGTGATGAGCCTCCAGACCACCTTTGCGAGCAGACATGGGCCATTGGACGTCTGGAAGCTGGACACGTTTGGTGGTGCCGACATGCGCATGTGTGCGCATGCAGAGGCACAGGGATTGCGCTCATACATCTGAAAACAGCTGATGTATTTCTAGGGACTCCAGGCAAGGTGAGCAGCACAGGGGGGCCACAACGCAGCAGACCTTCCACCTGGCCAGTTGCACATGTATGCTTAGTAGCAGCACTGACGGTGAGCTTGGACAAATATTGGTGTTGAAGCGCACAATACAGCTGAGATGCGTTGGTGGACTAATGGCTAGTTGATGGGAAAGTTGTCTGGGGCACCTGCAGGGCCAGTGGCACATACCCTCCGGTCCACCATGGTCCATTGAGGCACTTGTATTAGCCATGTAGCATTCTGAGACATGAAAAGAAGCAGCTCACAGGGACAGACAGCATGGGACAGACTTGTGTGCAGTGCATTTCATTACCATGAACAATTTGACACATGCACTACCTACTTCATTTGGGTCATGGTGGAACACGACTTGTTCAGAAGTAGTTCCTTGCTACATGTGTCTGGCTGCTTACCCAGGGAACATTGCATGTTGTGTGATTCGTGACACATTGTTCTTCCATTTGCAATGCACCCAGCAGCGCATGATTTACTGCATTGACTGTGTATGAACCATCACAGGGGTAATGTTACATATGGGTACGAAGCATCCACACCAGATTGTTTGTTTGTAGAGTATTTTGTTACTTTGGGGCATATATGGTGGTGTGTTTGTGTGTTATGGGCACGCACAGATTAGTAACTGTGGCTCTCTTTGCAGCATTAAACTACTCCTGTTACCGGACCTGAGAGTGCGCAGGCAGGAGGCCAGCACTCACCCCAGAGATGTTTCTGTTTGTCTTCCATTTGAGGAATTTGTTACTATGTGCATGATGATCAGGTTTGGTGTACTTGTGTATGTGTTAACGTGAGTAGTACAGTTTTGTGCATTTCCTACTTTCCCATGTGAAGCCTACTCCCCTCTCCTGCCCCTCATTCCGGTTATCCAGTATAGCATTGCCTGTCCCGACTGCATATCTCTGACCCTCCTTCCCCACCAGGGTCTCAGAGGCCTGTGTGAGTTTGACCTTGCAGGCACCCAGCCACGGTGGGGGTGGTTGGTTCGTGCCACTCCTGCACCTGTACACGGGAGCAGTGACAGTACACATCAATTTGTGGTGCATTATTCTGTGTTATGTACCACACATGGTACACATCCTGTTGTGACATTGTTTTACTGTGCTACCTTGGTTGTTACGTCATTGTGGTAGTACTTGGGCTTTGCGACGTACTGCTACTTCAAGTCATCTACTGGAGGGTCTTCTGGTTTGTTTTGCTGCCTGCAGGCTTTTACTTGGCTTTTGTGTTGGCCTGCTTTGAGTTCTCTTTGATGTGGTGTTTTTGCAGGGCAAGGTGGCCTCTGAGGGTGCTGGACACTTTTTGCACACAAGGTGGGAGATGGTGACAAAGGGGAAGGGTGATCCTGTGGCCAGGTGAACTTCAAGGATGAAGGCTAGATAACCCAGGTGCAGTTGTTCAGTGGGTCATGGTGATTTGTGAGGGGGGGGGGTGTTTTGTTGTTGACAGTTGCCTTGCCCTACAGTGTGATGCACACCCTGACATTGTAATTGCAGTATCCTATGTGCATGATGTATTCTGCTGATCAATGCCTGTTCATGTGTTGTGTTTACCTTTCAGGTGTGAGGGAATAGTTGTGGCTTGACATGCTGGGGTGTACACATGGTGAATGTTCACATGTGATGTGTAGAGGAAACTGATGGTCACTTGATTGCACATGCATATATTGAGTGCATGTCCCTACTGACCCATACACTCGCTCTATGATCCACTACATGTACAACCACCCTTCCATGTCCACATGTGCACTCTCTTTGCCTTCTGGTGCCCACTGTGTCCCTGCAGCACATGATCTATGACCAATTGTGGATCCTGTACATGCGTAATTTGCTTTTTGATGTAGTTTGTCGCTTGGATGTGATGCTCAGGGTGTGCGTCACACACAATGGCTGTTCACTATGCTGCGCGCTGAGCAGTGTGTTGCATGAGGTGGGCACGGCACACAGAAGCTGCAGTGTTGATTTTGCAATGCACAATGTGCATTTAGACAGGCATTCATTGCTACGTTACAAATACAACTGTTGAAATGCACTTGGGTATGACTTCTTTTGGGTGAGGTGTTGTTGGTCAGTCATTTCATCTGATTCCATGTCAGGCATCATTGTGTGATGCCACTTTACATTTTTCACATGTCAATGTGTACCTTATTGGTACTGTGTTGGTGTATAGCTATTGCTTGCCATGTCATGTTGTGGTTTAGGAGGGTTTGGGTGACATAGCAGGGATAGTCATGACCTGTTTTGCAGGTCTGTGTGATTCACACCTTGCATGTGTGCCTTTTGGTCACACAGGATTGCTTATGTTTAAGTAGCTAGAGATGCACACAATGTGGCACTTGCATGGCAACATTCTCAGGGTGGTAAGGTTGTGACAGTTGACTGTCTCTTTGTCATCATCGATTGTCACCTGGTATGTGCCAGGCCTGTGTGAACTCTGCAGGGGTGGGAGTTTAGGTGAAAAATGTGGCCACAAGCTGGGTCCGGGCTGCCTCGCCACGTGCCCTGTCCCCTCCCATGGGCAGCGCCTGTGCCTGTGGTTGGGATGTGGGGGCACCACCATGTCCACCGGTACGCCCTGCCGTGTTGCAACCTTGCGCAGGACACATGCTGCCACAATGATCCTGCACACTACAGGGGGTGCATAGAGTAGCTGTCCGCCAGAGCGGTCAAGGGAGCGGAAGCGTGACTTGAGCACTCCGAATGTGCTCTCCACTATGGCCCTGGTTGCAATATGGGCAGCGTTGTATCTTACCTGGGGTGGTGTGGTTGGGTTCCGAATTGGTGTCATCATGTGGTTGCTCAGAGGGTAGGCACTGTCCCCTGGAGAGGTGATGATGGTTGTGATTATTGGGGTTTGTGTATTTGTGTGTGTGTGTGACATGCATGCATGTGCACAGGCATTTATACTCACCTAGGAGCCATGTGTCATCATGCTGGCCAGCTTCTAGGGCCCGGCTCAGGGCAGACATTCTGTATATGAAACTGTCATGGGTGGAGCCAGGGTAGTTTGCATAGACAGAGGTGATGATTCCCTTTGCATCGCATACCACCTGCACGTTGATGGAATGCCAGTGCTTGCGGTTTTGATAGATGTGCTCAGTGGCCCTAGGCGGACGTAGGGCCACATGGGTGCAATCTATGGCACCAAGCACTTTGGGGAAGTGTGCCACCCTGTAAAAGTCCTGGACAACGGCCTGCCTTTCTGCGGGTGTTCTGGGCATGTATATGTGCCTGCGGACTGAGGGGCGCGCTGTCATGATTGCCAAGACCTGGTGTAGGCAGCGTTACTGCGTGGCCTGTGAGACCCCCCCACTATGGCAGTAGTCCGCTGAAATGACCCAGTGGCCATAAAATGCAGGACATTGAGCACCTTCTCCAAGGGGCTTAATGCTTGGGAGCAGAGGGTGGGGGATGTAAGGTCATCTTCCCACTCCCTGACCAGGTCTAGGATGATACGAGGTGGAAACCTATACCTGCCGTAGACCTGGTCGTCAGACATCCCAAAAAGGCTTGTCCGGGGTGAAAAAATGCGTGCCCCGGCTATTCTCCTCCTGCGGTGTCCCACGATCAGTGCTGCGACAAATGGGGAATTCATTGTAGCGTTGTATACGTGTTTGTTGTTTGTGCGCACTTTTATACTGTGCGCGGGGACGCTTCCGCCTGCCTTCCTGTGGCGGACGAGTAGATGCCTATGCGCGTCTTTTGCCGTGCACAGGTTTCCCGTATTCGGATCCATGAATATGGGTTGTTCGCGTGCGTGTGGGCATTCCGTGTAGTTCCATGCAGTACTTCCCCAGTTATGCCTTCTTTTTCACACGTTATTCCCCATTCCGCGTGTTACACCCACTGTTCCGCCCACTTTTGTTGTGTGCGCTGCATTATGTGTGCTTTCACTGTGCCCGTAGCGCACGCCGCTTGATGACGTGTGCGGCCACGAGCGCCACGCACGGATTTGGCGCACAACCAGTGGTATACACGCGCAACGCCTTCCTTAAATCGCATGCGTGAGCTTGCTTTCTCACGCTTGTGCCACCTTGCGCCTGCTTGCGCTTGGATTTTCGGCGCATGTTTGTTCCATGAATCGACCCCTAAGAGACCACAATGTATACAAATATAGGGCTTATACAGGGAGAGTAAATTAGGTAAACAAGAGGCATTGTCATGAGCCACTGTGTATAACCAACATGATTATCTTTACGCATAGAAATGATTGCTGTGTTTCAGGCCTGCTCCTGGCCCTATGTATGTGCATCATAAGATGCGATTGAATTCTAAGCAAAGAACTGTAAGAACATGTGAGAATAGCAACATCTACATATGTAATGCCTTTTGAATTTTAAGTTTTTGACTGTCAGTGAATAAACTCACCTGGCATTGATATGTCAGTGAACAAAAAAAGAAGGGGCTAGACATGTGATGTCATCAGTGATGTAATCAATCATATTTGTGATGTCATCTTTGATGTCATGGGTGTTATTCTAGTGCACGGCGGTGGCGCAAGTTATGGTTGCTTAGTGAACCATAACTGGTGAATTTCAGTTTTTTTTTGTTTTACTTGTAACCATAACGTCCCTTTAACAAAGTTTTTTCACTGAATTTGATAGGTTTTTAGTAGCACAGCTTAACCATAACGTCCCTTTAACAAAGTTTTTTTCATTGAATTGCATAGGTTCTTATTTCTGCAACTTAACCATAACGTCCCCTTAACAATTTTTTTTCATTGAATTTCATAGGTTTTCATGAGTCCAACTTAACCATAACGTCCCTTTAACAACGTTTTTTCATTAAATTTTATAGGTTTTTATTAGTGCAACTTAACCATAACGATTCCTTAACAAAGGTTTTTCATTGAATTTCATATGTTTTTATTAGTGTAACTTAACCATAACGTCTACGAACATCTGAATTCATTGCGGACCTTCGGGACAGTGCCACATGACCATACGCTGGCGCGCGGCATGATGATGTGTCCGAGAACCTGTCCGCACTTCATGATAAGATCTATGCTTTGCGGACTGTTCGGAATTGCATTTTCTACTGATCTAGGAACTTTCAACTTCAAAGTTTCCCTTGCACAGCTCCAACACCTATTCCTACTCATCCATTAACAATCTAGTACACAGTACATACTTTTAGCAAAACTGCTATTTATCTTTAAATGGAATCAGTTAATGCCATCCCTCCTCCCCAAGAGACACCACCACTGCTGTTATCAAGGAGCTTGAGAAACTATGCCCCTACCTTAGAAATAACACACGCGCATCATTTTCTCCTGTCCACCTGCCCCTCCATATTAGTGTTTAGTGCCTCTTCCCTCATTTCCCTCCCCACCTTTCGTTCTAAGCTCTCCTGCCAAACAAAAAAAATGCATCCAAAAACAATAAAAGAAATGTTCCTTTAGGAACCACCTTTTACAGTTAAAAATTAGAACAAAAATAAACGTATAGACTCGATCTACTTTATATTTCTCAGTAAAGTACATAGACTTACTAAGATTTTGCAACATTTCCATTTGCATTTTGTGTTATGCTAATGGAATATTGTGGAATGTATCCCCCGTTCCAGGGATGGAACGGTGGATACTGGCCTGGCAGCCCAAGTTATCAGCCCAAGTGAAGCGAGGGTGGATAACGAGGTCTCCGGACCATTATCCCCCCATTCCAGCCCCTGTAATGGGGATGAAGGCTATTAGCACCCTAGGTTCCCAAAATGGGAACGCGGGGTGCTAAAAAAAGGATTTTCCAAGATGGCCACCATGGAAAGTGAAGACGGTGTTCTGTACAGGGCCCCTCTTTGCTTTCCATGGCAGCCTGCAGAAGGCGAAAAGAGAACCCTATGACCATATTACCATTAGCACATTTTTCTTCCCTTTCAAACCTATCCCAATTTTGAATAACTTTACCACAAAGCCAGTCCCAGGTGGACATGGCCATTTTAACCCATGTGTTGTCCCTCGTGGTCATGGCCAGTAGCCTGATTGTCCGGATCATGACCTTATTCCATGACCCGGACAATCTGGCCACTGCCAATGGCCACAGGCTACACCTCAGTCACCAAAGGTATATCACTTTTTTTGTACCTACATTATGGCACTTGCCAAAAAACAAAATCCATTCAGATTTTATGAAAACATTTATATCTAGATGTATAATCTGTTTGCAAACCTTTGTGTAGATTTGTCAAATGGCACCACATGTATAAGCCTTTACAATATTTTGGGATCCCCCTCTAATTTTGTCCACGCTTGACAAAATCCCACCAAACTTCGCAAAAACATTTATATGTAGATCTGTTATCAGTTTGCCAAAATAAGTGTAGATTCATCAAATTGCACCTCATTTATAAACCTTTACATTATTTTGGGACCCCTCCATCTAATTTTGCCCCCTCTTGACAGAATCCCACCAAACTTTGCAAACTCATTCAGAATCAGGTCAGGAATAAAATTTCATGCATTTTCATTAACTGGTGCCAAAGTTATAAGCCATCCAAGAACTGCTTTTCACCAACCCTGTAATGCTGAGGTGTCCACAAACTCCACAGGCCTGTTCGTGAACATCTACTTTTGCGGTGAAAAATGCCTGTTTTTTGCTTCTTGCAGCCATATTCCATCCCATCCTCATCACCCCTCAGCTCCCCAGAGATTATTTGCTATGTTTGACAAGTGCAATGTTGTGTTTTTTAATATATTTTTACCGCAATATCCGCGGACACCGGTCGCTGTCTGCGAATCCTAGCTGGTGGGCGTTTGCAAAAATCTGACGCACTTCATGCTTTTCACCATCCAATCAGCGGGTGCGTCCGATGTCCACGGACACCACGTTTCCCTCTAAGCCAATTGGTGTCCTGTCCACGGAGTGAACAGGGAAGTGTATCCGCGGAGCGGACTTTGATATCACATATTTTTTGGGACCTACATTTTGGTCATTTAAAAAAAAACTACTGGACGAATTTCTACCAAAGTTACAAAAGCACACTTTTGGGACCAAGCTGGAGCTCCTGCCGTAAATTTGGTGAAAATCCGTCCAGCGGGTTGGGCTGTAGGCATGATCAAAGTTTTTTCTCCATTCAATCCATGGGAAAAAAGAAATGTTGGGACCCCCTGTAACTTTGCTCCCCCTTAACCAAACCTCACCAAACGTTGTACAACAATCCTGAGTGGGCCATATACTTTCTTTGCAATGTTTATTGAGGATTCGTCCAGGGGGAGCAAAGTTATAAGCCGCCCAAAAAGAGCTCTTCTATGGGTTTAGCAACTTAACCATAACTACATGGCTGCTACCGCAGGCCATGTAATATATTACATAATGGTTTAAATATATATTATTAAATCATTCCTTAATATCATAGAAAATTAACACAACACAACTCATCTCAGTGTCTATGTAGATATCGTAATTCAGGGCATAAAACCAGAGAAAGGGCTAAACAAAGTTGACGTTATCTCATGTCCTGAACAGGGAAGGAATGACTTTTAGAGCTATGTTGCACCGCTATTCTAAAAGAACTGAAGTAAAAAATCAGAATATAAGCATCCAAGCCAAGGGCTGCTGTTGGACTGATCTTCCGCAATGCTGGACATTTGCAGTTGCTTAGGCTCATGACTACCAGCCTTCATTGGAAGAATTTATTCTTGGATGTCCCACCCTTACATTCTCATACATCAATATGTTTTCCGTTTCAATGTAGTCTGAAAATCATAACCCACAAGTTGTCCTAATAGGATCTCGATGGATATCATTTAACAACTCATCAACAACTGCATTAAAACCACACTTCCTAATACCAGTAGATATACTTCCTAAAATCCTTTTTTAGATAAGTATTATCCACCAAATTCCCTACCATGGGGCATTATTGCCCTGTATAACAGCATCACTTTTTTTCTGTTACATTTCCAATATCATGTACCTTTTTTTTCAAACATGCTCATCTTATCTATTACACCCACAACTACAGCTGTGAGCCAACCCTTTTTATGCCCTGGCCCAGAAGTTAGATGAGGCTGTAAAGGCTGAACTTGTTCCAGATGTGTGTGTTTTACAGTGAGGATTCCAAATTGGTTACCTTTCTTTAACACTACAGGTAACTCAGCTGAGGGTGATGGAGAGGGACTTCTGCACACAGACCTACAAACTGGGGTATCAAGATCCCAAAATCCAATCTTCTTTTCCCATATTAGCGGCTCCTCTGCGCTGAGAGGAATGCTTGCACCTCGACTTGCTGTAGCGACAATGCCTTGCTGTAGATCACCCCCTTCAAGCCCAAAATGCTCTCTCTCAACTCATAATGTGTGTAAGTTACAATATCTGGTGGGATTGCGCTCCTTCTCACATTTTGTGTATTCCTAATATAAATCTGCCTATAATATAATTTTCTCCAGACTAATGTTGGTGTTCAGGTTTCCATTAGTATTATGGGTGTCTATGTGAATGTTCTAATGCAAAGAAGACTGTATTATATTTTTTGCGGAGTGTCATGTCAAGCCTTCAAAAACCATGTGTTGTATCAGTGCTTTATAAATACCCAATAAAATAAATAAATAAATTTAAAAAACACAAAAGCCAGATCACAGGTACTGTTTACAGTATGTTTTATTCAGACGAAGTGTACAAATGGGTAGCCAAAATAACAACACAATGGGATCTCAGTAAACAAAACAATCAAGATGGATAATCCCTGCTAAATTTCTTGGGAACTCAATCAAAAGGAAAAGTGTCTCTCAGGAGAAATGAAGTGCGGAACAAAAGTCACTTTTTCCTGCAGCCCACTTTTGCCAGTTTTCCAGACATTCCTCTACCTTGGTGTTGGATGCCTCATGGTGTTTCTGAAACCTTGTCTCAAGTCTATTCTTAGTCCAGGGTTTTAGGTCGTCCCTCGCCATTTGTCTTTGGGACACCAGGCATGTCCTGTCCTGGCGTAAATGTCTTTTTGGGCCTCCTTGAGGGGTGAGAAGTAGCGCTATGGTTTCTCCCAAAGTGCATCCCGCTCCTTCTAGACGGTGTTAACTTTTTTGGTCACTCCTCAATCTTGTGTTTCTCTAACTCTGAGATATGCTCTTTGCAGTGTGCTGGTTCCTTATACCACCTCTTACAACCACCTTGGACAACCAGGCTCAGCAGAACCTTACTTCTCTTTTTATATGTTTCTTCCACCTGATGTTGCCTGGTCTTCACATCATTCTTTTTGGGCACCTTCTGATTCCTGCCATCCATCATCCATCTTCTGCTATTTTCATCATCCTCCTGGCCTTTTCTCCCATTATCCTCATGATACTTCCAAACATCATCCTTACTGTTGTGGACCTCCTCCAGACTATTCTTATCCACCTGCGGATGTTTCCCAACCTTCGCAAACGCTCCCCCCTTCCTCCTCTCTCCTCCAAATAACAATGCCATTTGAATGGGGTCTTATAGGGTTGGACTCCTTCCCCCTGGACCAAACTTCCTGTGAGGGTCTGCACATGTTTATTGGGCATGCTAAGTGTCTGTTATTGGTCACAACATATGGAGTCCCCTAGGTGTGTCTGTAGGTATGGGGGCTGTCTTAAAGTTTTATAAGACTTGTCTTCCATTTTAAGTGCTTTATTGTTTGTGTTGTAGTTTTTAGATCTTTTACTTTGTCTGCGACTGCATGTATCAGGAATTATGGACCTGCAAATAATACATCTCACGATGCATCCTCAAATTGCTCATTCTGTTTGACAATCATGGAGAAAATCTCTTTCCAACTTCATGTTTGCATGGGCTTGTAAAGCGAGTTCTGCAGGAAATTTCTGGAAGCATATGTGATTCACCTGAGGTCTCCATTCAAGTCACACAGAAAATGTGTGTATACTTGTGTGGACAGCGTGTTTTCCGTGAGCGAGTTGTGCAGGAAATCTGAGGCTGAATTCAATGCTGTGAGGAGATCCCATATGTACAATACCAAATAGAGGTGTGTGCCTCTGCGATCCTTACAAACAACCCAAACAGTTTCTGCTGTACTGCCAGGGATATATTAATACTTACTATGCTGGTGTCACGTACAGAAATTGAGTCTCTGAAGGGTTTCCTGATCTGATCTGTTGTTGCACCATGTGATTGACCCTGCCTTCCAGAAGTGAGATGGAGTGGCAGTGCTTCTGCACAGCAACACTGGCCACCATGATGATCTCACAAAACACTGAAAAGGTGTAATGCCTTACTTGGAAGACCTATGGACCAGCAGAAATGTAGTGGGTCCTCCACTTCCCCTACCAGGTTCCACACTAACTGATTGTACAGGTTGGCTGAACCCCATGGGAGGAATGAGGATGTGTTTCAGATAGACAACCTGATTATGTTTTCTTGAGTTGGTGTACCCCATTGTAAAACTGCACTTGTGTCCCTGAAATTAGCATTAGACACTACTATGAAGCTTTCCTTACTATTGGTCCCCATTTTAGCACCTACCACCAGTGTTGCCACCTTACAGGCCTGTGGTAACCAGGATCCTCAGGTGAATAGCAGGCTTTTAAAGGCATCCCAAGCAGTTGCTTTACTGTCTGGGACAGGGTAGACAAGCTACCATACAAGGTTGGCTGGTTCTTATTGTCCCAGTAGAATATTAGTGTCCTAGTTCTCGCAGTTGACTCACTGAGAGTAATCATGAACATCTCTTCTGCCTCTGTTGCTTCACATAAAGTGTTGCAGCAGTTGGGCTCAAGGGCCTGTTATCATTTGATATTATTCTGGAGTTATGTCTCAAGATCTGATCTTTTCCTCTGGAAACATCTTTCATGGTTTACCAGTTGAAACAGTTAGGATGGTGAGTTCAGGAAGCACAGGTCCGGGATGATGGTAAATAAAGTAAGGTGAAATTGTCTCTTACTTTCATCTCTTGTTTTTTCTTCTTTGCAGGCACAACAAATGCAGATGCAGAGCTGAAGACACAGTATTCAACCGGGAGTAGGCATCGGTTCCAGGTAAGCCACTGGAAACTCTTCAAATCTGAGCCATGCCCTTCTGATCGGTGTTATTTAAATTGGTTGCCCAAAAAACAGCAGCAATGGTAATGCATGGACAAGTGGAAAATCTAGTTAAAATCTTCTCAAAGACCGATTCCTGTACCTATTCATCCAGTTGTGATGGAGCACCCACCTCAACTGAGGCCCCCACACCTTGCCTATCCTCCAAGCCCCCAGTAGCATACATCAAAGTCTCTTCAATGAACCATGCAAGGATGTTAATTAGTGAACCATGAAGTCCAGAGGGGAGGGAGGGAGGGTGGATGCCTGGGAGCGAATGAAGGAGCTCTATGGAGGATTATGGTGACTGGAGCCTGATACAAGATGAGGCAGTGGATTTCGCAACAGGTAACAACAGTCCTGAGTTCTTAAAGGAACAGTACCACTTAGTGGCACCACATGACTATCCCCTGACTGTCACTCATGACATGGTGTGGGTAGCCAAGGGATCATCCCCAAGCTATCCTGTGCCAATCATCATGTGGCATGTGAGAGGGCCCATACTCTTGGCAAGCAGTCATCAACCAGGTTAGAGAGGGAACTTTGTCACTGCATGCAGTACCTAGCTTACAATCAGATCAATGTGAGGCTGCTATAGACCATCCATAGTAAGAGTAAATTCCCCAGAGAACACCTGCAGAGACATCGGGCCTCATATTTTGGTAAAAGATTTGGTCAGCCGATATTCCAGATGTTGTTAGCAAATATGGAAATACTGTATGAATTGCAAGATTGAAGTTGCTACTGAACAATTAATCCAAAAATCAGATTCACTGAACATGTAAATATAGAGTATGATTACTGTATATTAAATGCTTCTTCGGAATTCTTGCTGCCAGTGTGACAGGTACAGGACAGTAAGTGGGTCTGGCGGTCATCATTTGCCCTGGGCAGTGCTGCAGTAGGTACATTTTAATTGACTTCTCCCCGCCATCACCAGCTTCTGCCAGGATGCCGACTACCTCAGCCTACAATTCCTACAGGATTCTGGTAATCGAGGCGATTTTGCCCTACCACCCAGCAAAGCCTTCCTCTGTGGCATGTGACTCAATGAAAAATCATGCCAGTCCCCAATTCTCTCGACCCTATGTCCCACAAACTTGACTGTAGCCACCTTTTTGAACCTACGGGTGGAGCAATATCATCATCATCGTATGTTTATATCGCAAATGCAAACATTTCCATAAAAACAAAAATTTCAATAAAATGCAATGCAGAAACCTATAACATCAACACCAACGATCCATTACAAAGCAATAAAAAATGTAAAATAGCATCATAAGATTTTAAAAAACAAAAATGAAGAAACATTAATCAGTCCTAGTTAGTCCAGCAAGAAATGTCTTTTGTGCAAGGCCAACCTGAGATAAGATAGCAAAGACCAGAGTAAGCATAATAGCACTGGGCCTAATTGCGCCAAACCTGCCTCTCTTAGAATCAATTTTAAAGTACAATTTCTGATATTAACATATTCTGGACAAACAGTACAAAATGTAAAAGATCTTCATTTGGGTCATAGCATAATGGACAGGATGAGCCATTTAGGTTATCAAGCAATTTGGATTGAATCACTCTCAAGGGGAGACAATTGACTCTTGCCCTGGTGAGCAGGACATGTTGTTCAGGATCAGTAGCCAAAAGCAAATATTTTTGAATGCTGCCGAGGTAATAATTACATGCCTCCGATTGAATGGTCTAGAGAGCTTGTATGTTTCTCTTCTATCCTGGGTGCAAGCAATCATATTATTATTTAGTTGCTTTGCCAAGGAATGATAAAAAGTATCAGGTGCTTTAAAGTAATGTAGTCCATTGATTTCAGTGAGCATATTTTGCATGTATTTCAGCAATAGTATATTCAATCCATTCTCCTTAGCCAGTAGTGCTTTTTATTAGGGATTGTGTGAGAATTGCCTTTTCATTAGACCAGATAAGCTGTCAATAAAGTACCAGTAATATGGCTATATCAACATCAATTTGAGGCAGGTTCAATTCTAGGTGGGCCCCATCATTTGTTGATGAACGGGGTAAGTCTAGTATCTCCTTAAGAAAGCCGTTCTCACAACCTTCAACGTCTTTCAATTCCCAAAACCCCATAGTTCCATACCATACTTTTCCACAGATATTGCTTCATTCAGATAAACTTTAGACATGTGATTAATGGGTTTAACACTGGACATGCTGATAAAATGACACACCCGCCAGTGCCTGTTTAAAATGGTTCAATTGTTTGCTAATATGGGAGATGTCAGGATGACAAAAAGTCATGATTTGAAACATATTCCCAAGTAATCAAATTCAGCCAGCAAAGGAATTCTACTGTTATTACTAATCATTGCTGAGAATTTGGGTGGGCGCCTAACACTATGGCACAACATGACTGCTGATTTCTTAGTGTTAACACGCAGATCTAGGTTATTCATACTTGATATACTCCATAATCAACCTCTAAGGTTGGTAGTACCATAGACCCCATTTTTCATATATCGACTAAAAGAGATATTGGGGCTGAGTGAAGACTATTGATATATAGACTCAAGCGTAGAGGCGCCAACACACACCGCTGACAAACCCCATCCTTGCAGCAGAGGACAATTACCATGTACTCCATTTCTAATGCAAACATACGTGTTCCGATGTATGACCTCCAGTAAAGACACAATTTTTTGGCTGGGCAAGTCATGGACCTGAGCACATGCCACAATTTATGATGATTGACCTTGTCAAAGGCTGGTCTTGGTCCATCAAAGCCAAATAAATAGGTTCATTTTTGATGAAAATTGAGTTTTATATTACCAAATAGAGGTTTGGGTATTGTTTGCTTACACCCAGCCCTTCACGAAAACCCAACTAGATTGGTGCAAGTACCACCTTCTGTTCCACCCAATCCTCCAATTTTCCCAAAAAAGCACGACCAGAGACTTTAAAAGAAGAATCTAAAAGCGAGATCAGCCGATAAGACACTAGGGATTCCACCGGAGCTTCTTTGTAGATAGATTGGATACTGGCAATACCACACAACTTCAGAATGAGCCCAGAGGAAGCCAATGGCATTGAAAGCAATTAGTAACCCAGGAGCCCACAAATCTGTTTCAGCATTAAACGATTGCCAGGTATGCCATCTGGTCCTGAGCATGATTCAGCTTTTGTTTTCTGATGGCATCACATACCTCTTTTAAAGAGAATACTAAGGGGAACTGACCAGTTTGTATAGGTAAATATATTTAAAAACAGAGCTTTATGAAACAGGAGGAACATTCAGCACCCCAGTAACAGTGATTTCTCCATATAGACTAGAATAATGGTCAACCCACATCTGATTAGGAATCATTGTTTCGACGCCAGACCTAGTTTGTTTGTATTGAAGCCCCAGAGTCACTAATTCCCAGAAAGTTTTGTAGTCCTCATGGCTAACTGTTATTTGTAATTGGCTCTAGCCACAATTATTGCTGGTTTAGATTATTATTATTATTTTTTAACAAGGAGAGCAGGTCAGATTTAGGTTTAGTGCATTCCCTATTGAACCATCCTTTGCAATTACTGTAAGGGCATCATGAAGCAAGACAAAGACAACAGATTCACTTTTCCTAATAAAAAAGACTTTATTGCTCTTTATTTGTCAGGATGGAGCAATGGCTAACTTGCCCTAAGCTAAGGCAGTCTGTGGCATCAAGTTCACCTCAAAAACCTGTGTCCAAAACCTATGCTTGACCTCACAACTAAAGCTATAGAATGTGCAGCTATATCAGCACTAAAGGAAACAGTGCTCAAAGTAAAGTTCTGAGCTTCTTTCTGCTCTGGCTTGTTTTCACCTTCACGCTTCCCAAGTTCAAAAATAGTTCCAAATAGGTCTTGGACACTCCGTTCCCCAAGATTAACACCAGGTCAAAATGTGTCAAGGCTCCCTTCCCCAAGTTCAACACAGTTCACATAAACCTTGGGGTTCCCTTTCCCAAGTGTAACACAGTTCATACATTCTCGGGGTTCATTTCCCCAAGCAGGCAGCTCCTCCCATGGAACTGCTATGAGCCTATGGACTTGTAAGAATGCTGTCAGTATATCTTTGTAATCTCTTTAATGGCTCAAAAAATGTTTTCTTTCACTTCAGCAATTGTCATGCAGCATAGCCTTTGTAGCATGGCTTTCTTTTGTTCTTTCTTCAATAGGACTACTCGTTCAAGGCGTAGTTGTCGGACCACACGATCCACCCATTATATGTCACGCAAACCTATAACCCTTGGCACTGTGTGATGCTGTTGGTTTTACTTGGCCAATACAGGTTTCCTCCTTAGACCTGTGTCAGTTATTCACATTCATTGTAGCTTTCACAGTGGCAGTCTCTTGCCTTTGCCACAACTTGTATTCAAGTCACTTTGTCACTCTGTGGTGTAAATCCTTTTTACACTTGGCTTTCCCGCACTCCGGACCAAATTCGGCAGTCGAGTCCACTTTGGTTTCGGGTTCAAATCCTACAGTTCTGCGGTTTTCAGGGGCTGCATTCCAGGGATGATTGTGTGGCGGGGCAGTGGCAATTTCTCCACTCCTAATGAAGGGATCAGACCAATTCTGCTCCAGCAGGTCTGAGGGCACAGGGGGGAACAGCAGCAAGGCACCCACAAAGTTAGTCACCACAGGTGGGCGACACGGCCACCGTGCGCACTCGGGTTCAGGCGTACTATCCTAATTCCAGACGTAAGAATGCTAGGTGTACGAAACCTGGTGGCAGAGTGCCTTAGCCCCAGTGCATACAGTCTCCAAATGCTCAAGTGTCAACTCGAGACAGAGTTGGTTCCAGGGCAAAGGACCCCTGGAAGCTGGTCAGTTCAGTGTTTGTCCCAAAAACACTTCTGAAAAGGCTTGCTTACAGGTGAAGATGGAGCTGCTGAGAATAGTTAGTCCCACTATTCCAATGGGTTGAAGCGCCTTTGCAGACCATCTAAGTTCGATCAGAAACAGAGGTCCAATGGGACGACAGGGGACTCAGGGTGCCAAACCTTCCAGCGGGTTACCAGCGGTTCCTCGGCTCTGCTTCTTGGTTTCAGGATACTTGGCTCCTTTCCTAAGTAAGGTGTGAATTTAAGAGATTGACCTGGTATGGGTATGATAGATATGATATGATATGGCATTTATAACGTGCATATACACAAGTGTTTCGTAGCGCGATGAGGCAAGGGATGGGGAACAGAGGGAAGACAGAGACAGCGATTTTAGTAGGCCAGGTGACATTGAGATCGCGCAAGTGCACGGGAGGGGGGAAAGGGAAATACATAGGATCAACAGTAAAAATAAATAAAAATAGTAGGTAAAAGTGCAGCCAGCTTGTGGCAAGTGCAAGGAAAAGTGCAGAAGTAAGGTTTCAAGAGCTGGTGGGGACTGTAGGGGTATAGAAACATCACCCAAGTGCAGGGGTTGCCCAGGAGGCAGTGCAGGAGTGCAGCTGGTGGGGGAGGGGTTCTGGGCCCGAGATCAGATGGTAGCCAGGTTACCAGTGGAGTTTAAGCCAGGAGTTCAGCAGGGGAGAGGGGAAGAGAAAGCAGAAGCAAAGAGGAAGGTCTTGAGATGCTTCCGAAACCGGCGAAGAAAGAGATCTACCACAACTTGTTGCTTGGAAAAGCGACTGACCCTGAGGGAGTTGGAAGTGGATGATCGAAGAGCTTGAGAAGGAAGATATTTAGAAAGACAGAGTTGGCGGTATTGAGGCCCCAGAAGGCCTTGTGGACAATGTAGAGGGTTTTGAACTTAATCCTCACAGCCACTGGGAGCCAGTGAAGAGATTACAGTGCTGGCGAGATACGATCCCTGGGCTTGAGGCCAAGGACAAGTCTCACAGTCCTATTCTGGATGAGTGGCAGAGGGCGAACAATAGAAGCAGGCAGATTTACAAAGAGGCTGTTAAAGTAGTCCAGTCTACAGAGAACCAGAGCTGTGGAGACAGTGAGCTTCTGGGGAAGGAGAAGAAAGGGAGAATACCTCTGAGGAGGTGCAGCTGGTAGTGTGACTTCTTAGAAACATCAGAGATGTGAGGAGAGAAGGAGAGAGTGGAATAAAAGATTACCCCAATGTTTTTAGCCTCACAGGTGGGAGAAGGAAGAGGGCCTAAGAGAGGCCCTCCAGAGAGTGATAGGAAAGGACAGAGCAGGTATGCCAATGAGGAGAATCTCAGTTTTACTGGCATTAAGGCAGAGATCGTTGGCAGAACACCACTCCTGGATAGCGGACAGACGTTTGGAGATGAGAGAAGGAGAATAGGTGGTGGAAGGGAGCCTGAAAATGAGCTGAGTGTCATCCGCATAGCACTGAAAATTGGGGCAGGGAGCAGCAACGCGGTGGGCATGAAGTGCCAGGTATTTGTTGAAAAGCCAGGGAGGGAGGTTAGACCCCAGTGGAACACCACAGGTAAAGGAGCAGAAAAACCCAAGTTGGACCTGGGAGGATCGATCGGAGAGGAAAGAGGTCAGCCAAGCTAGGGTGGATCTATGATACCCAGGTTATCACTGAGACGGTTGAACAGATGGCATGGTTGACCATGTCAAAGGCAGAAGAGAGATAAAGTAAGATGAGGACACAGGGGTATTGGAGTCAAGGTTGGAGAGTTGGTCTTCACAGATGTTCAGGAGAGCAGTTTCTGTGCTTCTGGCAGCTCTGAAGCCAGACTGATGGTCATGGAGACAATCAACCAATTCAGTGTGAAGATTAAGCTGGGAGATGGCCAGCTTTTCCAGGAGTTTTCCCAGGAAAGGAGTGATGGAAATTGGGTGGTAGTTAGCCAGGCAGGAGGGGTCGGCTGAGCATTTCTTAAGAAGAGGGTGCACAAGAGAGTTCTTCAGGGGGGAGGGGAAGACTCCAGTGGCGAAAGAGTGGTTGCAGAAGTCAGCCAAAGCAGGAGCAAGGGTGTCAATGTGGTCCTTGATGGCTTAGAGGAACAGAGGACAACCTGTTTCGATGAGACTTACATAGATCGGACTTGTCTAGAAACCTTGTCTGGGGAGAACAGAGGAAAGTCAGAGAAGGAGGGAGAAGATGTGGCCACAGAAGGGCCAGAGGAAGAGAGGGGAGTAGTGGTAGGAGGAGGAGAGGAAGAGAGAGAGGACAGGATGTCTTGGGTTTTAGAGATGAAATGCGAAGCCGGGGCCGTGCAGAGGGCTTGGGAGGTGACTGGGGAGATAGAAACTGCTGCCGAATTGGCCAGCTCCTTGCAGATTTTAAAGAGTTCGGGTGAATTGTTGGATGCTACAGAGACGCAGGCTTGGATGAGGGCTCTCTTCTGGATTCAGCATTGGGGCCTTCTCTTATCCAGAATCTCCTTCGTGCCAAAACAAAGAGGACCCAATGAGAGATCTGCTCACATGCATCCATCCCAGACATGGACCAACCATGGACCATGGTGGTCCCAGTCATTCCCAGCACACCAATCATCCTGGCACCCAGGATGTGTATTGGAACTTGACAGTCCTGCCCACATCCTGGAGACACACACACACAAGGCATGCAGAAGCCTGCGAAAGCTCTGATTTGCATGGGGATCTGCATGTCCAAATAAGGGTTTTTCTGGGTCTGCTCAACCTGGGAAAGGCAAATGGACAAGATGGCCAAAGGATAGAACAAAGGACCTTGTGGAAGGGCCATTTTGGAGCCAAGATACTGTCCTGGGCCAAAAGCGGTAAACGAGATATGGACCACACAAAATGGTTAAAAATATATGAAAAATAACAGCTGCCACCAGCTCTGTGCAAGGCACATTTGTACTTCTACCAAAAAATTCTTTGAGGGTGTCTAGGGCCTTAAAAATGAAAGAAAGACCCCAGCGCACTGTACGGTAAGGTACTTTGTGCACTGTTAACATGTTGCTAAAAACTAGCAACAAAGTGAAAGGCTAAGGGAAAGTCTCCAAGTACTGACTGTCTTTAAGGGCGTGTCAGTTTCCCCATAACATAGTGAGCAAAAGCCCAGCAGAGTACACAGAAAGCTGGGCTCCACTGGCAAAAGTCAGGCTAGGATGGTCAGACAACAGCAAACAGATGGGGAGTTCAGAACTGGAGGGAAAATTACACATAAATGGAAATCTTTCCTTATACTTGTCCATCTGCCTCAATGTCTGTGGTTGGTACTGCTTCCCTCATTTCCCTAAAAAAGATTCCTTTAGGAACCACCTTTTACTGTTAAAAAATAGAACTAAAAAAAATAATCTCATAGACTCCATCTGTTCTACAGGTTTCAGTAAAGTAGTTAGCCTCAATAAGATTCTCCAATATTTCCATTAGCATTCTGTCCTATGCTAATGGTAATAATGGACAAGTATATACTAGAGAAAAATAGAAAAGGACAGAAATAATTGTCGTTCTCAAATTCTTTTCACTAGCATACAATAAGGACCTTAATCCATGGACCTTCAGGACCATCCACAGTCTCTGCAGTCCCCTTTCCAGGGCATGCATCATTGAAAGACCGGGATGGCACATGCACAACATCGCACAGGACACCCCTTCTACCCTTTTTACTTTTATGTTTGTAACACTCCCTCATTGCCTGCTTTCAAACACTCACACATCCATCCACCAATCACTTCCAAAAATTGTACATATAACCCTATAAACTTCCACACACCAACTGCCATTTCACAACGTTCTACAAATCTTTTCCATCTGCATTTTCCTTAACTATGCAAAAAGATTGCGCACAGTGCTGCTATAAATGCACATATGCATTCTGCAGTAACAGAAGTGCGTGAATGGAAGGGGGAGTAAAGATGGGCAAGTGCTGATGAGAGCACAGGATGGAAGTGCCAAGAGATGCCAAGGTGGAAGACCACTGGCTAACTGCTTGGGCAGAGAAGTCCCAAGGGTGGAGTGCACAGCCGCCAGGCGGTAGACCCACAAAGGGCAGTGCTTAAGGGGGAGGTACTGGTGTCGGCTACATATAGGGCTTGGAACCTGTGAGGTTTATGAGGGACTAGGCCACCAGTGTCAGTGGCAGTGATATGAGTTAGCAAGATAGACGGAAAGAGGAAGAGAAAAGCCGAGTTTTCAGAAGTTTCCTGAAATTAAGGAATTCCGACTCAAGGCAGAGCAAAGATCAAGCAGCACTTTCCTCAACTGCACTACGATAATAAATACCACATATACCACCATGGCGACCGTTTCAAATAATATGACTCAACTCATGTTTTTTTAACCATCCAATCAGGGGGCACATACGATGTCTGCGGGCATCAAACCAGACCATGATTGGTCCAGACGTGTCCACGGAACCCGAATTGGGAAGTGAGTCTGAACCCGTAGGCCCTTTAAAATGAGTTAACAGTATCTGAGATGGATGGGGATCAGATCTTAGTCATACATCAATAATCAGTCCGACTTAGGAAGTTGGCAAAAACACAACTGTTTTAATTGCAATTGTCTAAAACAAGGAGTACAACGGGCATCAATGGACACAGCACAGTCATAAATCTCTCTCAATGATTTACATGAAAAAACACAGTTATATACTAAAAACTTGTCATGAGTGACATCATAGAACGTGACAAATTAAGAAAACCTACTAGGGGATGTTATAGGCTTAAAGGGAACATCTGTGTATACTTTCTATGGGGGACTGGACTGTGATTGGGTCTCTAAGGTCAGATGAACAGCCATGCCCACCCCTAGTGCAATTCATCTTTCGTGTAATACTAATACATGATGTTCTATTGGCATCTCAAACTATAGGGTTCTTTGCTACATGGCCCTCCATAATTGGCTGGCAAGCTTGTACCCTTCTGGAATATTCCACTTGCTAGCAGCACGCAAGCTGGTACACCAGGTGCTGGAGGGTTGGCTTGGCCATGCCTGCATACCAAATTAGTCCAACATCCATCATCAGTCCTGTGGTCTGCGATTAAATTAATGCTTTGAACTCAGCCTTGCAAAGGATCACTGTGCCTGAGATTAAAAGGGAGTGTGAGCATGGCCTTATCTTCTGGTCTCGGTGTAGCTTGCTCAATGTTTATTTTCAACTTGACCATGTGACAAGAGACCACATTTTGAGCTCCTTTGTTGTATTTAATACTATTAAATTATAAAAACCTGGCACTTCTAGTGTTTTTGCATTACACCTCAAACAGGTGCTCAGCTTGCTACTCACGTTCATTGTATCTTCTTGAGTAGATAACCAGGTTCTTGGCTGCTTCAGGCCTTGACACTGGGCAACGCAAGCCTTCTCAAATCTTCCTTCGCCGTCAGCTGTTTTATTCTACTGCGCCACACTTTCAGCCCTTCTGTTCACAGGGTTCAGGTTTGCTAAATTGTGTCGTGGAACATCCAGATTCTATACACACTTTTATATTTGTGGCACCTCCTGTAGTTTATTCACTACGTATAGCCAGCCTTATGATTACTTAGTTCTACTTGTGTTACTGCATCTGTACAATTATAAAACGGCATTGCATTTTCTTCAGTTTTTCTGCGCACGTGCAATCTTTATTTTGCTCATGAAATGTTATTCAATTCTCTACTTCGCCATCAGATTCTATGAGGTCTATTCACCTTCTTCATTGGCATCTCTTCTGGGTGCACCATTTCTGCTTCAGATGACGACACCAGTCTTCTTTTTCACTCATCTTCACTCTTCTTCTGGAATTTCCTTCAGAAGACTAATTTCTTTGCAGATATATCATGTAGGGTTTTCTCAATGGATGCCTTGATTCAAGGACTTTTCGTGGTATAGGTACCATTACTGGCGTTGCGCATGTTGCAATTTCTGGTTTCCAACATGTAGGCAAAATATGGGCGGGTCTTCCAGCAGAGGCATTTGGCTCCTCCTCTACAAGTCCGTGAGCCAGATCCAGATATCACTAATCTTTTTTACCTACTTTTTGGCCATTTTTAAAAAAGAACTAGTAGACATATTTACACCAAATTTACAAAAGCATGCTTTCGGGGCCAATTACCACTCCTGGTGAAAAATTGGTGAAAATTCATCCATTGCGTCTATGATGATTTCCACAAACGTTAGAACCCCTCCATAACTTTACCCTCCCTGGATGAAACTGCACCAATCCTCGCAGAATAATTACGAGGGGGACATATATTTCTTTTTATAATGTTTGGTGAGGATTCGTTCAGGAGGGACGGCAAAGTTATAAGCCACCCAAAAAGTGCTCTTTCTATGTTTTGAGCAACGTAACCATTACTACAGGGCCGCTATCTGATGTATCCTGCCTCCTGCAGGATCTACCTTGAGCCAGAAATAACAAGGAGCAGGAACCAGGCTGACTCAGGTATGTAGAAAATAGGAAGTACGCTTTATTGTCTTAGTTACAGGTTTAGTGTAGAAGTTAGGAGAGAGAGATCACTAGTAGCTTCTTCCCTGGTTCCCTGCCCAGCTCCAAGTCCCTAACCGTCTCCCTTGGAATCCCCAGGTGCCCCAACACTCCAAGCTCCACTAGCATTCCATCACAGCTCTTACACTGACTCAGACCCCACTCATACATATGCAGGATATAACACATCCCCCTCCTTTTCAATCAAAAGAAAACACACAACTCACAACCATGCTAGGACCAAACAACCACAACATTTCTACTACTCCTTCCACCCTGGCCTGCCACACCAGGGTCTCAGTGCCGCCACCACCAAGCACTACCTTGCCACATGGACAAACAAAACAAAACTACAGACATCGACCCTCCTAAACTAAACACCTTCCGCCAAGACTGCCACTCTTGACCTCAAGTCTGCCACACTTGAGCACAACCCAAAACGCCCCAAAAATAGGCTAACTACCTTGCCAAAACTGTGTAGCCACGAATGTTGCAAACTTACACAGGGCCATCACAATAGTCCTAAACATGCCAACAAAGATCCCATTGCACTCTAACAAATATCCCAACAACATGCCTCATCCTTCTCTCCTAAAGAAAACATGAAAAAGGAATGAAAAACCTAGGAAAGAGACATACAACACAAGATCACAGAAAACACAACCACAAAAGGAAGGAATTGTGGCTTAAAAATTGCATAGCAAAAGCTATGAAAAAATGTTAACATGCACTTACTACCAAATGACAAAATTAGTAGTGCATTGCACATTCACCTTTGCAAAACCCAAAATTCAGATGTAAAAATTTTAACACTACCAGAAAAAAGAACAGTAGTGTAGTGCAATTTCAAAATTTTGCAACCCAAAAGCTCCGGCACACCACTGGGATGAAAAATCAAATGGTGTGACCTGGAATTTCTAAAAATATTTTGAAAAGTGTAATAAAAACTGAAATTAATCCAGTAACCCAAACCAGTGTACAATCCACAACTTATATACTAAACACTGGCCTAATACTGTGTGCCCTCCACTCCTATTCCATACCACTTGCAAACTGGCGTGCTAAAACAACAAAATCCTCCTCCCAAGTGCACCGCCTGGCATCACAGAACTAACTAGGGAAAACCCTAAACTCAACTAAAGGAAGTATGTTGCCGTGCGGTTACCTACAACGCAGACAACTAGTGTAGCCCCTATAATGTAAACATACACTATCTGAGAAAAAAAAATTCTCCTTTCACTTCCTTTTCCAAACGCACAACTGCGTTGTAACTCCACAAAACAACTCCGAAGAGGGCCCATGCCCTAAGGTCAACTACATTGGAACACCCTTCTGTGTCCAAACTCCTCAAAACAAAACTTTGGGGTTCCTCCTGAAGGTTTTATACTACTGCCAATACACCTGGCCAGGGTGTATAAGCCTAAACCCCATTTGCATGCATGCAACTCCCATTTATATATTCCTATTTTGCGCAACATACTCCGCATATAAACGTGTACTCTCCCACACGTCAACATCTACAACCGTACAACACCCTGTACACACACCACTACAAAACACACGTGCTACCTCTCACACATGTACTAGCACAAAATGCACTACAACTGCAGAACCTGCTGCCTCCTGTGCGCACTCTTGTGTCACACACCCCATAAGCTTGCGCTCACATACGCAGACTTAATCCACAATCGTACAGAACTTCAACACATGCAAACGCAGATCAGACAATTAGAATTTCCAAATCTGCAATTCCCAAAAATTGTGCTTTTCCAAAATTTGCATTTCCCCAAAATGCAAATTACATAATGCATACGAAAGATCAAAGATTCGCCCAAAAAACCATATCATGTGCAATTTCTAACAAAAATCAAGCATTTCTGCATATTCTTTAAAATTCTTAATGCTAAACTTCAATTCTTGTTTCCCCACAAATTGCATTTCCCCAAAATGCACATCACATTAAGCATAAACATGCTCAATGCTTCCCCCAATGCTTACAAAAAAATCAAGCATTTATGCATAATTCTTCCATATTATTGTGCCATACGTCAATTCTACTTCCATTCTATACTTCAAAGTTCCTCCAGAAATGATGTGCAGTTCGTTTAAAAATAAAGCAAATTAAAACATCTCCAAAAAAAAAAACAGCGCCCCCAAATCCACTGTGCACACATGCAACTTCTGCCTGCCCATATATGCAACAATAAACACAACTTTACATTATTACTAGTGCATATATATAAATGACGTCTTCCGAAAAATAAACGTATAACCTGCATCTTGTCATTGTGTGCACTGAATGTGCTGCAACTTCAATTTAAAACCATTTCGAGTTCGCAAAAATGTATTACATTACATCTGCCAAGATA
This sequence comes from Ambystoma mexicanum, assembly GCF_040938575.1. NCBI lineage: Eukaryota > Metazoa > Chordata > Amphibia > Caudata > Ambystomatidae > Ambystoma > Ambystoma mexicanum. The sequence goes on from NC_090924.1 coordinate 973,585,571, forward strand.
ACTTTAACCTGAATACTGGCATCGTGGTCCGTAAATCAAAGTGCCATCTGTCTTCATGCACTGTCCACTGAAACTTCAAACTCCAAAACGGAGATGCCTTAAAAAACAGCTGTGCACTCCCCGTATCGAAATTACTCTGTTCAACCATGTTTGTTTGATTTAATTCAGCTGCGTGTTCCAAATTCCCATTTTCAACCGATACTTCACGGCTTCATGTTTCATTTCACCTCTCTTCCGTCAAAGATTAATCTGCAGCTGCCGGTGTAATTTATTCACTCCAACATTCCGTAGTTCCATTATGAAATAATGCTCTTGAATTTCCGCAAACGTCATCACGTTTGTACACGCACAGACGTCCTTTCCTCTGTATTCCTCTGCAGGCTCCTGAGCTCCGAGGAAATAATGGTGAGGGGCTGCCTGCATGCGTTCCAGCTCAACGGCAGAGCTGGAACGCAGGGGTTCAACTGGGCGCGCGCCACCCAGGACCCCATACGACCCTCCAGGACTTACGAAAATGTGTACCACAACACTTTTCTTTTTTTTTTTTTTTTTTTTTTCAGCAGAAACTCTTTTGCTCCGGACTTGAAGTTCCACAGACCCTTTCTCCAGCAAAAGCGCAACGGCGCTCAGGCTCCAAAAGATGACAGCTGCTTACTGGTGGCACCTTCTCCCTGCCACACGGCCTCCTTCCAGCAAAGGCCCAATACTCCTCCAGCTGCTTTATCACTGACCACAGGCTTTTCCTCTAGCCTGACTGGTGCCTCCAATGAAATAGTCAGTCACCTCCATAGACAGCGCCAACTCCACATTTATTTCCAACAGCTCACCGACTTCAGAGCTGTTTGGCGCAGGTAAATTGGGCATCTCTCTCCCTCCAACCTTCACTCCAATGTTCGCTTCTTTAAATCCCATCCTCGTCGCCAAATGATGTATCCTGCCTCCTGCAGGATCTACCTTGAGCCAGAAATAACAAGGAGCAGGAACCAGGCTGACTCAGGTATGTAGAAAATAGGAAGTACGCTTTATTGTCTTAGTTACAGGTTTAGTGTAGAAGTTAGGAGAGAGAGATCACTAGTAGCTTCTTCCCTGGTTCCCTGCCCAGCTCCAAGTCCCTAACCGTCTCCCTTGGAATCCCCAGGTGCCCCAACACTCCAAGCTCCACTAGCATTCCATCACAGCTCTTACACTGACTCAGACCCCACTCATACATATGCAGGATATAACACAATCACAGGTTCTGTAATATTGCTTATGTGGACTGTTATAAAGGTTTGCTAGCCATGTTTCACTGTGGCTGTCCATTCGGACTTTACTCACTGTAAAAAAGCAGTAGAGTCTAAAATGAGCGGCTCACATACATACACTGTTTTTGTCAGTATTGCCATACCCCCAAAGCATCTACCATGCTTTTTTTAGCCAGAAATTTGTGTGAAAAAAATATTATCCAGAACCAAATTTTCACCAAGCCACATCTCTTGGAGAAAATGTATATCAGCTTGTTTGTTTGATTGTTTGTTTGCTTGTTTATTCATTTGTAATGCGCACCAGACCCGGAGGTATCAGGGCGCGGAATACATGAGGATACAAGAATACTTTCACCTTACATAGTTACATGTGTTACATAGGTTACAAGTAAATCTACAACAGCTCCCTGGTACGGTGCTAATAGGGAGGTGTAAACAGATATATACATACAATAAAATCGTGACTATCCATAATTACACAATTTACATGTACAAAATGTTTATACGTTTGCAGATGATAAAAACAGTACAGGTTATGTTGCTTGGGGTAGTCATGTATGGCTGGGCTTTTTAATCAATGAGATGACGGTTATGATTTTTTCTTCACGGGACGCTCCCAGGCTTTTCTGAGGGTAGGGCTTTAGATAACATTGAGCTGACAACATCCCTCGGTGCTCTTCAGTTTTTGACTCCCTGTTTTTCTGGATTTTATTCCCGGTATAGGCTCTTGTAGTTCTTTTCCCCATATGTATGCAAGTACTGTGGAGTTCAAAGGTCTTTGACATGCATTGGCCCCTCAGTAGGGAGTATGAGTTAATCAAGTGTGCAAGGACATTAAGTATTTCTGTAAAGAACCCCTAGAAAGGATGTAATAACTGGGGGCAACTGAAATAGCCATTCACAGCAATAACAAAAAAAAGAGCAGTGTTCACCAAGAATTTAGCAAAGTTGCAAAATAGCTTGCTCCTTTCTCCAAGCACCAGACATGAAATTGCAAGTACGCAACCCATGTGTAGGCATTTTTAGCACTGGATTTCGTGGCACATCCAATTACAAACGCATTTTCCCAATAACTAGAACACCAGCATCAAAACAGGCATTCACCAGGCACGAGGGATTCACTCAGAACTCAGCAGAAAGAGACGTAAAGGATAAGAACCCCAAGTTCTTCCAAGGGCCAGTTTCAGAGCCTCAGTGGAACTTGATTAAATAGTGAGCTCAGCCGCGAAGCACAGACTACTCCCGGTGCCACCCACACTCCGCTTCATCAGTGCAAGGGACTGAAAAGAACGTATCACCTTACGTCACATTGATATGTATCACATAGCACCAAAACCACCGATTCACGGCAGCAGTTGTTTCCAAGGCTATTAAAGACAGTTAGAGGCTACATGGCTGCCAATGAGGGTGATGGAAACCCCTGCATAGTCCCGCAGAGGAACAGCAGGGAACAGCCTGCCTGCTGCCTGCTTCGCTGTTGTGCCCTATACGGCAATGATTAAAAAGGTTTAGGAGCTGAACGCTGCAGGAGTGGTGCTCATCCTTCCCACCATAGCTCCACCAGGTCTTCCAACTCATGGGTAGCAACAGCAGAGAAGAGCCTACCCACTTCCTGCTCCACTCCGCCTGGCTCAGAGAAATATCTTTATGAACCCATATCTTCAAATAAACAACACGAAAACAAAGAGCCTCATTTTACGATTTTGGCATTAATTCGTCAATAAACTCACTGAGTTGCCACCAAACTTGATTACCGTTACTGCCGCTTGATCCGGGGGAATTACTGCGAGATACAAGTGGTGGTAGGGAAGTGCAAGTCTTCACTTTTGGTGTGCATAGGACCCTGTGGGATTTAAGCAGAATCACTACTGGCAGTAATTCCGCAGCAGTAATTCCACTGATTTTTGGCAATAAAGTGGCAGATTAACCTCTAGCTTTTTATTTTTCGGTGGGTAAATCCTCCACTTCATGGCCAAATTCATAGTACGGTGGTGCAGTAATGTGGAAGTAACAGACTTACCACAACTTTATGGCGGTTTTCAACCGCACCGCAGTACATGTAATGAGGCCCAAACTGTTTCAGAGGCAGATCTAGACTTATGGGCAAAATAAAAAAGGTGACATCATTTGGCATTATTAAATATTACTAAAGCTTGTTACATTAGTGCACATCACTACACACAAAGCACACATAATGCACATATGGTTTGCATACCAAACCCGGTGAAGCAGGCTTTAAGGATGCTATCTGCTTGCCGGAACTTCTTTCAAACTACAACTCCCATCATGCCTCCACATTAAATTTGCTGTGTAGAGTTAATGGAAGTGGTAGTCGAAAATATTTGATGAGTGTGGAGAAAACAGACATTGCTTATCTAAATGTTTGGAGCCCTGTGGCAGATGAGACCATTTTTACTGGTAAATAGTCAACACAAACACATGCCCTTGCTATTGTACAATATGCAGGCATATGCATACAAAACTGGAGGAAACACACATCTGTCTCGAGTGCACTGTGGCCACACTGAAACTGCTATACTGTGATAAAGAGAAAATCCACGCATCTACAATATGGTTACTGTATGCACATAGTGCACACTGTGGGCCTCATTACAAATTCAGCGGTATTGCCCATTGAAATGCCACCAAACTCAATTATCATTACCACCACTTAGCTTGGCATTAAATCTGCTAGATTATGAGTGACAGGTTGGTAGAGTTAGTCCCCATTCATGAAGGCTTTCTTCTATTTTCCCTCCCCCGCTCGTCTATCACCTCTTATCTCTTATCCATATCTTTTCTTCCCTTTGATTCCTACTTTCGTTTCCATTTTCTACCTATTGTTTAGTAATGCACCCATGGTCTTGCTTCACTTTGTTGTCCCTCTCTCCTTTTACTCTTTCTTTCGTTCCCTCCAGTCACATTCTCAATTTCTCCTTACACTTCCTAAACCTCCTTGTGCTGCTTACCGCTTTCATTCTTTATCTCTTTTAGCACCTAAATACTGAAACTCTTGTTTCGTTTTCATCCACTCATGCCTGCTTCGCTCTGCAGCTGAACCGTGCTCGGTCCATCCATTCCGTACTTGGCTTAAAACTCTACTTCCTTTTCCCTTTACTTTATGATATTCCATTCCTTTGTTGCTGTTTAACTTCACTCTTTGTCTTCATTGCTTACATTTTTGTACCATTAAATTATTATTGTATAGACCTTGGGCGAAAGTGAAAAATCAGTGACAATAAATACAAGTCCATATGGCACCCTATGGAATTGGAGGATATACTGCATCTGGTAATTCCTTATATGTCAAATCTTCAAATGGTTTGCTGAAAATTTGGAGGAAAAACATCCATGCAAGTTCCAGAGGTGTTTCCTCTACTTTACCTCTAAACTTGGATTATGACGGTACAGTAAAAAAGGTGTTTTTCTGTAACTGCAATTTTTGTACACCACCATACTCGTTAAGAGATCCACTGTACTTAGAGCTGCAAAATTAGGCATCGCGAGACGTTGGCAAAGGAGTTTACCTGAGTGTCAGTGTGGCAGCTTGTTCCCTTGCTGATCCTGCTTGATACTACTACTGCTGTTGCTTTAAGTCCCCACCCACTCCTGCATGTTTAAATCCAACCCCTGGCACGAAGCGCTGGCGCAAGACTACGGCGAAGGAGTTTACTGGAGTATTGGTGTGGAGACTTTTTCCCTTACTGACCCTGCTTTGAACTACTACTGCTGCTGTTGCTTTAAGTCCCCACCCACTCTGCAACATTTAAATCCACCACCTGATGCAAAGCACCGGGGTGACAGTTCGGCAAAGGTGTTTACCCGAGTTTCACGGAGGTGCGGACGGGTTGTGATGGTGTTGACTTCTGGCCCGCGGACACAGCACTAAGTTAAGAAAGGCCTACTAATGAATGGCCCGTCCACAGAAAAAATAAAACCACACCCACTATCTGAACTAAGCACCCATGAACGCTCTGAGACTGAACTTGAACGCACCCCCGAAACACAAACACAGGTGAGTTTGGTGGTGTGTCTTGCGTATGATATGCAGGAAAAGGGGGGAACAGTGGGGTTGCCTCAGACAGTTTGGGAGAATGGTTTTAAAATAAATGGAGACTCAGTGTCCCTCACATGTGCACTAGACGCATACCAACTCACCGCAAATGGCTTGGTGGCAATTGATCTTACTTCTGACCTCGAGCCTGTTCCGAATACCGATGCATTGACATTATCGGATGACCCAGAAGATGCAGAAACTTGCTCCTGAACTTCTGTCCACCAACACGCTCCCTTGGTATTCAACATCTCTGAATGTGGAGCAGGACTGCGAAGTCATAGAAGCAAATTAAACCAATATTGTAGGGTCAGTCACAGAGGATGAGAACTTGGAAAAATGTTCATACCATAGATGGGAAATGCCACAGGAGGCTATATCTATCCACATGACAGCAGTTGCATCGAAAATCCCTCTATCTGCACACTCCCTTCTCCAATAATCTATTCCACCTGCTCTCAATGCAGCAGCAAGCGCCTACGGTGTCCCGTTTCCTGCTAGTTGTTGTGCTGCATAACTCTCAGTGGACATCACAGAGACTGAAACTCTGATTTCCAACCATGAAAACTGGAAATCAGTATTTGGATTCACACTACCTGATTTTATGAGAGACAAGAAAAGAGATTTGATATCTACCCCATTGCCTCATGCTCCCAGTGAACCATCGGAAAAGATATCTGTCTCATTAGATGTCCCTTCATGTCTCAACCCAATTTGCAGTCTAATGTCAACCCTGCCAAAAAAAGGAGAGTTTGCAGCCTGACAAAGCTGTCCCTTGGCGATTCCACAAATAAAGACTTTAGGTTATCTGGTTGTCAAGCAGAGGTTGGCGCCGAATTGTGTGCCGACCACACAAACAAATAGTAATACTGAGTCAGAAGGGGTGATCCTAAAATGCGCAAACCAGCTTTGTGCAATGTCCGTTGTGTTATTCAGGGGAGTCAGTATTCAATAAAGTGCTGACAAAATTTCAGTTTCCAAATAGTATCTCTGGATTTTATTGTTTTATTTTTTTTTCTTTGCAGAGAGGTGTTCCTTCACACCATTTTTCAAGAGATAGTTCATTCAAAGGTTCATTTCTCTGATTGCCACACTTTTAAAGGTCTCAACCCATGTTTCCCCATTTTTCTTTTCAATGGTTCATCAGGAGAGATTTCTTTGTTAAAGTGTTCTAAAAAAAGGAATATTTAAAAAAAAGTAAATCTATCTAAGTAATTCTTAATTTAAACTTAATATATTAACAAAAAATTTCATAATTAACAGATTACATTATTCAAATGACATGCACTTGAAGGCATATTCCAACCTAATTTGCAGATATGTTCTCTACATACAGCGAATGATTTCTTGGGTTTCACGTTCAACACAAAAAATACATATTTGAGCAATGTCACTCACCCTGGTTTCGCAATTCCAATTGTGGTATTTCTATAGTCTGTAATATATTCTCAGTAGTGGCTATGGTTCCCTGTTAGGTACATCCTTACAATGACTGGATGCAGAAGGGTACCCCAGAAGAGTGGGAGGAGAGAAAATAGAAAATCATTTTTAGTTAGGGTATTGTGAGGCTATAAAGGTTTAAAGTAGGTGAAGAGGCCTCACCTAAATCAAGAACTGATGAATCTTACCTTATAAGTCAATGTGTAGCATGGCCATGGTAAGCCAACTGGTGTCCCGTTGTTTCCAGTAGGAGGCACGGGATTGTAGTGCTAATTCGTGCTATTTATGTCCCGAGATCAGCGTTATGCACGATGACGTCATGCGCAGCCACGTGTTTATGTGCAGCCGCGTCATGACATCATCACGCACGTTCCTCAAGTATTTTAAAAAGGGATGTGAAATGTGTTGTTCTTTCAGCCTTTTATTTTATTACGAGAGAAGCAAAAAAATAGATTATAGATGTGCTGAAAGGAAAAAAATAGGACTTTTTGATTGTTTGCTGTTCCTCGGATTATTCATTAATAAAAAATATAAGTGGTGCGGTTGACTTAAAATTGAAAGTTATTTCAAATTTTAATCAAAAAGAGAAAAGTTAAGAAAAATACATTGTGTTAGTTAAGAAACGTAATGGTTGTAGTATATTAAAAGATAAGAGTAATAGGGGGTAAGGTACAACATATGATTGGGCCCCTCCCCAACATTGTCAAAGCAAAAATAATTTGAAAAAATGAAGCAAAGCGTAGTACATTGTTAAAGTGGCTAATGGCTAACTTTTTCACATTCACTTATAGCCAATGATGCATCTCTGTGTCACAACTCAAACCAGAGATACAAGTGTCCAAAGTACAAATCCATTTTGATTTTTTTCTGTCACAGGAGGAATTCTTTGTTACCTCCTCTTGGTGGCTGTTTTACTTTTTCCAGGCCAAACACTTTAAAGTCTTCTCTGATAAAATCTTGATGGTCTGTTGTTACATGCACTGAGAGAGGATATCTGAGGTCCTTGTTACGTATCGTCCTAAGATGCTCAAAACGTAGATTTGCGGCCAACGTAGATTTTTCCACAAGTACATTCAATCCCATAGATAACATTTTTTGTGTTGTAGTTAATGAATTGATTTCTAGGTTTTAAGTGTCCATTTGGAAGAAGGATTTCTTTCATGCCCTGATTTATGAATGGGCAAAGTTTACAATTATCACATTTGTAATTCCCCAAGATTGGATTTTGATTAAAGATTTCTCTTGGAATTTGGCTGTAGATGCGAATAAGAAAACTGAGTCTTATTAGGTTCCCTATTGTTGGTGCACGTCAGTAACATATGCTGGGATAATTTTCCAAATATTTGTTTAGACTTGGATCTGTAAATAGGATGTTCCAATATTTGTTTAGGATTCTCCTAGTTTTGGATGCTTACATGCTGTATGTTGTAATGATTTTAGGAACAGTTTCTGTGGTAGCTCTTTTGGGGTTGCCTGTCAAAAGATAATCTCTTGAAATATTTTCTGCTTTTGGCACTGCTTCTTTGACAATCTTACGTTCACATCTTCATTGTTGGAACTTAGTCACTGTTTTCACTAGGTTTTCTTGTAGGTGGTTTGTGTGCTGCAGTTTATTTTCAATCTAAGAATCTCACCATAAGGGATATTATTGATGATGTGTCTTGGATGGTAAGATGTAGCATAGAGGAGACTGCTGCTTGCTGATAATTTGGTGAATAATTTTGTGTGTATTTGGGATTTTTTCATAAAGAGTTACAGATCTAAAAATTCAATGTTTTTGGAGCTCACTTGTTAAGTAGATGAGAGATTATAATCGTTGGTATTTAAATGACATATGTATTTATCCAGGAGTTTGGTGTCCCAAGAAAAAGGAGGAACTCACAAGGTACACTTAGGAGACCCTGTCTCAGTGTATCTGAAAAAAATAAAGATACCTTACAAAATCGCCCAGACTATTCTAATGAACCCAATCCTCAGATGTTGGAGGTGTTCAACACGCCCCCAAGCAAGAACAATGTTGGAGAGTCGAGTAAGAATGTAATATCCTTATGTCATTGTCGACCGAGGGGGCAGGAACCATACCCATCAATACCTACAACGATGATGGACTTACAAAACAGTCTTATGGCGGCATCTACGATATCGCTAGCATCATTCCTTAAACTCTATGAATCATAGAGTGAAGTGATGAAGGATCAAGCGACGCTCCTTGCAAAGACTCATACAAAGCAGATTCACAAGGAAGCATTTGTTAATAAAATTCAAACAAGACTAGATACAGAAGCAGCGAGCTCTGCACAATGGCAGGTACAGCTCTTTGATGTAGCAATGAGTGAGCACAATGACAAGGCCAGTATGATGACATCAATGCTGGAAATGACCAAAGCCCTCTGTCTCGAGAGAAGGAGTGCACATGGCTTGCATAAGTCTCCAAACACACTGAAATCAATTGAAGATCCCCAACTTTAACATGGGATCCCCAGCAAGACAAAGCTGGTGAAGATCCCAAATCCTAAAACTAATGAGGTGGAAACCTCTAGTCCGTTGACTCCGAATAAAAAAAGAAGTGACTACAACCAACAGCGTTTCATAATGTCGAAGCATGTCCTGATAACTTCTTCAAATGCAATGGATCTGAAAATGAATACAATTGCAAAGGAATTAGTGGAGACAATTTGTTTTTGCAGCAAAGCATTGAAGACATCCAGACAACGTCCATCCCTGAGCTGCCTGAAACAACATCAAATGAAACACATACTCCAACAAAATCTCCACAAACTGCAGAGATGAAACACACTTTCTCCATATTTCAAAGCCTTCAAATACAGATGTGCACCAAGACTGCCTTGGTAAAGAAAGTGCAACAATAAAAATAAAAAAAATCAACCAGGAACTGCCAAATCAAAATCAAAGGGCTCGAGGTGTTTCTTAGAAATCTAAAACTACCTGCAGTAAATTCGGAGTGCTCCCCTTTAAAACCTGGTAAAGAAATCCTCCTGTTAACCTAGAAAAAACTGAAGGTAGCAAATCTCCTTGCTCGAAAGAAGAAATTGAACAAAGGAATATTCTGCTGAACCTTTCAGTTTATATAACTGATGAAGAAGAAAGTGAAAAGACACCACCCATAATGGACACCGAGCTTCCATGTGAAGAAATATTGGACAATGAATTGGAATGCTCAGTGACCCGCTTCTGAGTAGAGCTATCCAACACCCACACAATATATTAGCAGCCTCGCGTGGACCACTCTCTCAAACACTTGATAAGAAAGGAACCTCCCTACTGAAGGTGAAATAACAGCATCAAGAGACAAAATCAAAAGCGACATCAACCGATGAAGCAAATAAATTACCTCTCTTTGAGGATCCACGCTCCAATTCCCTAGCCAATACTATCATCATTGAAAGAATGACGGACCTCGCTGATAGATTAATTCTAAACCGCACTAAGGTGATGAGACTGTTAAATGTATTACCCAAGCTGCAGTTTATTAAATCTTAATACATCGAAATTGTTGAGTTCGTAGAAGAAACTAGAACAGACAAGATTGTACTGCACCTGTTCTCAAGTAGGATTCAAATGACTATACTGGATAAGATCACTGCTTTTTTGCCACTTGGATTTGATTTAACATGTTCAGCGTTTAAACCTTATCTGAATCAGAACACAGTTGAGACAGTTAACAGAGTGCGCTCAAATTCACAGTCATTGCGAGAAAAACTTAACAAAGCACATGCAAAATAGAGAAATAAACAAACATGGGGATAAAGAAATTAACTTTCAACATACGAAAATAAAATTTGATTCCTGCAATAGAAGAATGCCAAGAGAAGTAAAGACCACGTAGAAACATAGTCCATTAGCACGGAAAAGAAAGACAACATCCCATATCAAACTCACCCCACGAGTGGCGAAGAACCAGTAGCCACTACGATTAGTCGAGACCCATCCTTGGAAGCTTTGCTCGTGGAACATGCGAGGCTTCACGCACCTCTTTAAAGAAGGAAATCAGGAGCTACACAAATTTGACATTATTTGTCTACAAGAAACCTGGCTCAGTAAACAACCTACCTGCAATGGATATACAGCACACCTGAACCCGGCAATCACAAGAAGGATTGGACGTCCCTCCTCTGGGCTCCTGACATTCGTATAATCTGTAGTCAATGTGACAGTCATCGAGGCGTTAAACCGTAACTCATTCATCCAGGTGACTGTACTTGAGGACTTAAACAACAACTAAGTAACTCAGAATATGCTAGCTATCTGCAATCTTTATTGGAACACAGCAGGCATCAACGATAACATTTTCATTGATGTCCTATTTTCAACAATTGATGACCTGCAGGGGCACTACAAACCAATGAACTTCATCATATGTGAGGTTTGAATCACCACCTTTTCAAAAAAAACAGGAGCATTAATACCAAGAAGCAAGCTCTCAGCTAAAGCACACACATTGTTGGAAGAACTACAGCTAAGAGACATCCATTTAAGAAATGGACAACTGAGAGAAGACATCTCTCCAGCACCGCTCTGTGGGATGTATTAACCCACTCCGCTATGCGGTATCACTCTAATACTTCTGGTGCAAGGAACTGCAACACTGGCGGCAAAACCCTTGTGTGTGCCAAAAACCTACAAAAACTGTGTGCTTCAGCACACAAAAAGAGGGATGCACAACCAGCCACCCATGGTGCATGTGTGGTGGAATAGAGAACCCCTGCAGAAAATGTGCCAGTGGGCTCTATGACCAGCAAACAGAGGGCAGACAAAGAAGCAGCGCTTTACAAATGCAATGAAACTTCAAAAGGTGCCTATAAATGACATTTGCTTTGTGCTAAAAACTACAAAATGCCTATAACACAACACTTCTCAACATCCAAAATCTTGCTCGGCGCTAAAATTCATGTAATCTAATGAAGCATTGCAAACATAAAAAGTCTGAATGTGAAGACCAAAATATTCTTCAGAAAAACTGGATTGTATGTAAACTGGCAGCCCCTGTCAGAATCTGGGTGCAGTACACTGGGCTACCTGAATGACAGCTGTCAGATGAGTTACTGATGAAACTTTAAAGTGATCTAAACTAAAAAGTCTGCTGGATCAGCAGACATAAAAAGGATTGTGGTTAAAAAAAAATACAGATCTCAGTTGCTTTTCTCCCACAGAGTTAACACTAAGAAAGTAATGTATTTATGTTTGATGCAACAAGTTTGGTTTTTCCTGGATTTTTAATTAAGAATAAATTAGCTTGGCTGAGCTGCAACCCTTTGGAAGTGGACAAACAGGTCTCTCCGAAGAGGAGGGCCTTCCTCTCAGCAGAAACTAATGGGGTTTTGTTAATTGTGGGGTAACCCAGACTCCTGTCTACAGAAAGAGAATGAACAATAGCAGGCTCTTCAGCCCTGGAGACGGAGGTGTGAGAGGGTCATAAATGGCTCCTGGAAGGAACAAACAAGGAGGGGGATGCTCCTGGACTCCAGGGAGAAAAAAAGGGGTGTACCATTTGCTATTAAGCATGAACAAAGAACCATTTTTAAAGACTCATAACTTGTGATTCAAAATGGTGAAAAATATACCAAGGATATATCTGTTAGTCTAATTTTTGGCTGCACGTTTTAAGAGGTGGCAAAACCGTGTAACATGTTCTGGACAGGATTGGCAATATATGTGGTTTTATGTGAAACATATGAATCCTAGAATTGTGAAAATGTGCACACACATTGCTATGTTAAACACACATATTTGTGGAAATTTGCATAAAGTTTGGAAATTGTGTTCATAGCAAAAAGGACAAAATTCTGTAGAAAGTTTAGACAAGACCCCACAGCTACAGGATTTTGAGGAACAGATGCTACATAAAATAAGGCATCTTTGTGTGACTTGTGTAAAAGTGACCAATGTAGAAATGTGTTTTCAGTATAAAATCCGTTTTTGAGACCAGTAGCTAAAGGGAGGTTTCTAAGAACTGTAAAGCAAACCATAAAATGTGACATCATCCGGCCTTGATCCAATCACTCAAATGCAAGGCGGAGATGAAGTGTTGATCCAATCCCAGCTCACAGGGGCAAGCTTAGCTAAGTCGGCCAATACACCCATTTTGTGATGTCATTTTAAAGGATAAACAGAGACAGCTGACAACACATAGGGACTCACAGATCCACTACTTTCCTGATTCCGGCGAAGCACTCTGATCCAGCATTCTACATCCAACTTTAACATCTTCCAGATCCATATGCCGAGACACTTGCAAGCAGTGGAGAACTATTGACTTTCTGCAAGGCCTAAATCTTCAAACTTATTCTTGCAACCCGGTGAAGTGCTGTGGTGTGAGAAGGTCTTCTGAACTAAGATCCTGAAATTCTCTGGCTTGCTAACACTAGGCTTGCCTGAGGAACTCGCTATCCAGCTGATTGAAATATCCACAAATAGGAAGGGCTGAAACTGTTCAAATCCGGTGACCGGCCTAGCTGTCCCGATCCTGTGCCTGATGTGCTGTTCTTCCTAGACCAGATCCAATCCAATCCATGACCAGAACTGACTGTCCAAATTAATAACTTATCCTGTGGGTTTTAAGAGGAAGAGCTATGACCCATAGTATATTTGCATTGTCTTATCCCTATCTCAAACCCATCCTATCTGTCATTCAGAACCATAGTATTGCTAGAACTATCTTTATGCTGACTCTTTTCTCATCTGAAGAATCCACAACAGGCGGGTTACGCTGATCACGTGACTGTAAGATCCATCTGTGGCATTCGCTTTTTCATAGTCATAATCTATTGTACTCAACCCATCTGTCATTTTCAAAAGTGCAAAACAATTCTCCCGTTATAGTGAATAACGCATAAGGAAAAGTTTGTTGCGATTTTACATTCTGAGAAATTTTATACGTGTAAAATAGCTTTACATTGTTTCTGACTTGGACTTTGAGATTTCCATCGTTTTCTTTTGACTAAACCATTGCTTGTGATTGTGTGCAGCTGTTCAAGGCAGCTCCCATAGGAATTTATAACAATTTAAGTATTTTTGACCACATTTGGTGTTTTTGCTCAGTCAATTCCAAAGACAATTTCAAAGCCATTCTGACAGCTGAAAAGTCAATTCTGTTTTTCTCTTCTGTTTGAAGGGGGAAGGTGGGACTGATATTCTGTTTGATTTGTGCTATTCCTGAATACATGCTCTCTCCTCCCATATCTTTACATTGTCTATTGGTTGGTTAAGAGGTGTTGCAGTGGGAGATCCTAACCATAGTGCCATCTGTTCTACACAAATTCAAAATTATTTTTTTTCTGTGCTGCATTTGTTTTTGTGCTTATTCCTTGATTTCTAGTGTATTAAAGATCCTATTCAGTGTTCAATCACCCCATTGGTGATTGTTGTTTACCTATTAAAATATATTGTGATTACATTTTAAATACATAAATAAATGTTTACCTTTGCAAACTAGGCTGATTCCTTTTATTGTGACCGGGGGGAGGGGGGTTCCAGGAGAAGGGTGTGATAGGAGTGGTATATTGTTCAGAATATTGAATTTATAGATAAAAATAAATAAGGGTTTCAATTGCGCACTACATACTGGGCTTGACTTGGGTGTGTGCCAGATTGAAATCACTTACAAACTTGGCAGAAGGGCTACTCACAGGTGTATCTCGACTATATATTTACTTCTCACGCATTACTTATGGCACTTGACACAATGAAGATCATTCCCACAACAAACAGTGACCATCATATAATTACCCTTACCTGGAAAGAATGACAAGAAAGAACAATGGGATACAGACTACCGACGTTACAAATGAATAACGGGAAAAATAGGTTACGCATTAATCTCGATCAAGTGCCAACAGAAACCTCTATAAACACTTCAAGAGTTGGGACCGAGAAGCTTGACTATGACTGGCTCCTACTGTCATATAGGACAGCGTACTCCAAGCCATCAAACAGGCCAGCCAAACATGATCATGTCTACAGTGCAGAAATCACAGACAGAAAAAAACAACTTCAAGCACAACTTAATACACTGAAATGCCTTCCAATTGAGGATTGTTTGAGGCAAACAAAAAAATGTAAACAAAGATGCCAGAACTGGTTGCGCAGCACACGTGCGCTCCACTACCAAAAGGATGCGGAACGCATGCTGGGCGCCTTAACCCAGCAAAATACTTGAGATCTTTGGGGCCTTCTGAATGGGAAATTGCAACAAGCTGACCTACTAACCTCAGATGTATCAGAACTGGCTTGGATGAACTACTTGACTACTCTTTTTGCAAAGAATCCAGACTGGTGAGAACCTATTTAAAAACAAACCTCAATTAAATGGGATATCGTATGGGAGCGGGACGAGATACTGATACAAATTAGACATCTAAATACATCTTGTGCCCCTGCTCCAGAGGGGCTAACCAATTAAATCTTAAAAACAAATCCAGAAGCTTTGACTGATCTTTGCCATCTGGTCTTCAAATTGATAATGGAATTTAAATAGATCCCTAGCACATAGAAAACTGCGGTCTGATATCCACAGAATGATCGCCTCAAATTATCGACCGATAGCCCTTCTGGACCCATTAGGAAAAGTTTTCACCACCATGCTCTTATGACGACTGACAGACTGGTCAATACAATTGAATAGAAGAGATCCACGCCAGACCGGATTTGTCAAGGGTGCTGGCACCAACAACAATTTGATGATGTTTAACCTACTCAAATTGAAGGCAATCAGATTAAAATGCAAAATAAACGGTGTGTTCATAGACCTAAAACTTGCGTTTGACAGTGTTAATCATGAAAAGTTATGGAAGAAACAGTGCTCCTGGAACTGCCCGGTGGAATTGCAGGAATACAAGCCCTATATTTCAACACTTCGATACGTGTGAGGCTATTAGCAAGAGGAGCGACCACAAAGGAAATACCAATGTGGAATGGGTTGAAACAGGGCTGACTACTTGCAGCCACCCAATTTAGCCTATATATCTCAGACATTGCGGACAACCTAGAAGTAGTAACAGCATACCCCCGATCCTAAATGGGATGACAGTTCCATGGATGGTACACACGGACAATCTCGTGCTACTGGACAAAATGCAAGTGGGCCTTAAAAGATGAGAAAATGCCCTGACTAAATATGTTGAAGCCAACGATCTCATCATAAACACAGGAAAGTCCCAAACTATGTCCCTCATAAATCAGCGAGACAAAAAGAAGAATGACTTTGACATATGTCTGAATTCAAAAATATTGTAACACGTTAAAACAATCAAATACCTAGGAGTGTGGCTTAACTCCAGTATTTGTAAATCTGAATGCGAGAAATCACCTGAGAACAAAAGGTGAATCCCTAGCCCGTCAAGGCCTGATTTTGCATAAACAATATGGAATGTTTTCTTGGAGCCCACTGATCGCTTTTTATCGCCAAAATGTGGTTCCAGCACTGACATATGGAGGCAAAGCGATCTTCAATATAACATAGCAAAACTGGGTCCTCTTAGAAGTTATCTTTTGGAGGAAAACACTTTACTCCCAAAAGTTTACCCTGTGCAATGGATAAGATTCGAGCTAGCATTACAATCTATGCATTCTATCATATTATGGAAATCACTGGATTTCTTCAGGAAAACCATAGTTGAGGACAATTTACCACCGATTGTCATATTGAGAACAAGACTCTCTGCCTCCCAGAACATGGTGCTGAATAAATGGAAATCATTCTGTGCACAATGGATCGAAAATCTGGAATGCTCAATTGGAATGCTAAAGCTGTGACCACTGTCAGTGAAGGCACAAATGCAGCGTAATGAATGGATTGAGACTCAAGATAAGAAAAGCCACTACAAACTGGCTATCAATTGCCCCCAAGAAAGTAGGCACTTGAATCATTTGCCTCCATATTTACAGCTCTTTACATGCCCTCAGACCAGAGACTTGTTTCTTAGATTGTGCCTCAATCTACTACCAACGAAAGAGGTCTTGGTACAAACCAAACAATTGACGGACCAAACCAGCGCATGCCGTTTTTGCAAAGACATAACACAACAAGAATCATTACATCATCTCATAATGGTTTGTGACGCACTCACTACTACAAGAAGAAAATACAGTGCCACGTTGCCACCAGAAGCATCTTCTCTATCTCCAGAGGACCGTCGGCATACTCTGATTATGGTGGAACAAAAAAGGCATATATTGTGCAATTCTGGAGGGAAATCATTGGCTCGACAAACATATAGCTATGCAAGTGTTAACTCTATGACAGCAATAAAACTTTCTCCTGATTGGACCTCTCTCTTCCATTTTTATTATTTCGTTTGCCTTTTGAACAGAAATGAACTATGATGAACTAATGAAAAGTTTGTAACAAACTCAATCATTTAAATAAAATTTTTTTAAAAAACAACGAGTTTCAACTTGGACCATACTGAAGCTTGCACCTCTAAAGTCAACAGGGCTTCTTAGACTCCCATTGGCTGACGGACTAGTCAAGCTACCAGCAGGCATTGTAATTCCACAACATATAGAAATTGTCGCCACCTATATGTCGAACTAGGATGAAAGACAAAGGCGAAAAACGGCTAGGGCTCTGGTAGAAGGTGCATCATATCACAGAGGCAGGTGAAGGACAACCCAAGTGCTACAGTATTAATACCTGTTAATAATAGTGAGGAGTTCTACAGTACATGGACTACATTTATCCACAATGCAATTTTATTTAACGGGAACATTAAAGAAGAGTGTAGCAGCTGACTTACATAATGGATTTGTGTTCTAATCAGCTGCTAGAATATAACAGTAATGAATAAACAACCATAACCGTAATTCAAATTCGTTGCACCTTAAATACCGAGAGCGAAACAACAGGCCTTAATCACAAAGATTTGCAATGGAGAAACACCACATCAGTGGAGTTTTCCAAATGAAAGCAATTACAGTAAGGTGCCCTATGCTTGAAGCCATGAGGGCAATTGGGCTGGGATAGACTCTGTTGCATGCCAGAGGAGCCTCTATAAAACTAGTATGACTAATGCAGAAATGTTACATGTTGGGTCACTGCTCCTGACAAGCAGGAACATGTCAGTCCAAATTAGCAAAGAAAGCAACATGATATTTTAAGTCTTTAGTAATTAAAAAGTTTCACTATTTGTGGAGGTGGAGACAAAAAGTAGCTTGGGTTGTCAAAGAACTTCGAATATGTGTCTGTCCAACATTGTTACACAGGGGACACCAGAATTGATCCTACTTCACCATGCAGATAATTGCTCCTGCGTAACTGCTGCTCCAGAGCCGCTGGGCATTAACACTTCCTCATACATCACCTGGAAATGTTTGTGTTGAGGGCAATAGATACGGCTACTGCTCCAAGTGATCAGGATGTATCATTTTGTTCCATTTGTCGAGGGGTAAACAAAAACAGCAAAATAAAGCAAAAATAATATTTAAAAAACAAAATGTCAATTTAAAAAGGCAAGACGTAAGCCAGTGGCCGAAACACTTAATAATCCAACACCATATGCACCAAGCCCATTCAAGGTAGGATAGGCAAGCCTTAATACACCTCGTTACGTCACTATATGTTTGGCTCAGCCAAACACTTGTGCACGGGCAACATGTTTTGCGTTTAGCACCACACTGTGGACGCAGTGGTATCGGCAATGGAACACATGAAATAAATCAACCACAGAGGCAACTGGCATTGCACTTTTTGCTTCAGCAGGCAGACTCCAAACCATTTGTTCCTTTCTATCTATCGTCGCTGATAGGCCAAGGGACAAACTAATTGGAACTTTCCACGCTTTCAAGACATAATGTGCTAGATTCAAATCATGTGGAAGGTTGTAATCATACCCATATCATGAATCATCTACTGTCCAATCGTCTGTCTCGGGAGGATCCATCCTTAGAAGCAAGACAACAGGAGCAAAACAGGTCCGCGCTTAGAAACCTCTGGGTATTAAGCGCGTATAAATAACCTATCATATCATAGGCACTCAATTCCATCCAAAACTTGTTCAGAGCTCAGAGTAACAAGCTGATATGTGCATGTGCAAGTTTCGTGAGCATGGCATTGCTACCTTAAAGGTTTGATCACTGGACTTTAAAAAGTGAGCAGCCATGGGAACGTGGTTCAAATCTCTCATTCAATGCCCATAACTGTTATGGACTAAAATGTCCTAAAACAA
Organism: Ambystoma mexicanum; assembly: GCF_040938575.1. Taxonomy (NCBI): domain Eukaryota; kingdom Metazoa; phylum Chordata; class Amphibia; order Caudata; family Ambystomatidae; genus Ambystoma; species Ambystoma mexicanum. Next base: position 973,604,491 of record NC_090924.1, read on the forward strand.
AATAATAATAATGACTCGTGCAAAGTATTCTTTTTCATCTTAAACAATGGTACACTCGTCTATTTACTTTTTAATTACTTTACTGTCACTGTAAAATGGCCAACAATTAAAACACATTGCTTAACTGAAATATGTGTTACTGTTTGTGGAACAAATCAAAGTAGGGGGCAGTGAACTTCAGCACTGTGACCGATGAAATACTTTCTGCAGCTACATTTTTTAATGTCTAGCATGTGATTTATTTAGAAATACATTTTGCATGAGGCATTGGGCAGAGTAATGAAAGCCAAGACCGCTGTAGGGTTTGTGTGGTGAAATTAACAGCAGCCATAGCATAACATGACTGCAGAAAAAATAGATTTCAGACATATTTACAATTAACCATGGGAGCTGTGCTCAACCCACTCTGCTAGCACTTTGCTTTCTTCCCCCTTAAGTCCTGGCCCCATGCCATGTGGCACTTGGTGGGTGTCTGCATTGCCTCAGGGCTGGGTGTCCTTGTGGCAATGTCTTTCTCACATGTTATCCTAATACTGACAGCGGCCACTGCTGATGCAGGATTATCTGTTATGATCATGCAAAGCGCCCAGTATGGCAGTGAAGTTTGGTGCCTTCTGGTCTCTGCACTCCTGCAAGGTGTTCATTCAAAGCTTTCAGACGAGTGATTTCTTTCTACTCGGTATGCAAAGGGACAATTGGCCCTGATTATTATGGTGCCAGGACTTGATTTCTGTACTCAACCCAGTACCCTATAAAACAATAACAATTAAAGTCCAGACATTGGACAGCCTTCTGACCCCTTCTGAGGGTTAATAGAGCGGCATTTATGCATGCATGGCGGCCAGCGTTCTGCAGTTATTTTTGTGTAGGATGGCCCTGGTAAGATTTGGGGTTTGTCTCTGGCAGTTTGTTTTGCAGAGGTTGGATCAGATACATGGGCAATTGAACTGATTGTCTGGGACCACTGGAGCACATCTGGATCTTTGATCTCCTGAGAGAGAGCATTGAGGAATGGAGGGACGCACTTTTATTAAGGCAATAAGTCCCGAGACTGTGGGCCATTACTGCATAAGTTAATGACCCATGACCCATAGGTACAGGCCCGAGCGTAGCATGTGCGGTAATGGCCTGCAGTCGAGCGGCTTATTGCCAATAGTACCCCGGCCTGTTAGACATTGTTTTTCGCTTCTGAAACACTCTGGTGTTAAGGAACAGTAAAAAAAATAAATGGCAGCCGGGAAGGGAAAATAAAATCTGTTTTCCCTTTCCATGGCGGCCATTGAAAAAACATCGGGAAAAAGTAAACAAACAAAATGGCCACCATGCGAAGGGAGAAGAGACTACACGTAGTTCCTCCTTCCTGTCGATGACGACCTGTGGCAGATCGGAAGCGGACGTGCTGCGGACTGAAGTGTTCCCAGTGTGTCCTCTCTCACAATGGTTAAAAAAGAAGGTAATTAGGGCTAGGAAGGGCTTAAAGAGGATTCTGTGGTTGGGGGATGGTGTGGGAGAAGACTTACCTGATTCCCCAGCAAGGGGAGATGGGAGATGGCGGCCTCCAGCTGTGAGGAGGCACAGGGCAGCGGGATTACCATGTGGTAATGCCCACATTTTGAGCCTCCCCATTGGCCCGGAGGCCGCCAAACCTACCTCAACCGGGTACTAATAGTGTTTGTTGCACCTAATCAGTGTTGGTGGGTTGTAGGGATTCCGAGATGAAGAACAGTGCTGCTTATGCAGCTGGGGCTCTGATAAATGCTATAGAGGATGATGTTTGACTCCATTGTATTGTTCCTTGCTGTCCCAATGTGGTGGTTTGGACCTTTAATTCCTTTGTCTGTGGCACTTTTCTGGCATCACGCAAGGAACTTTGCTTCCTTCTTGCGCCTTAGTACTGCTTTCTCTTGGTCACATCATTTGTGGGCTCTTTCTCTCTGCCATGAGCCCTCCTCCTGGGAGACTGATGTTGGGAGACTTAGCCAATCAGATGGGACATCTTGTTTATACCTCACAGTTTTGTGCTATTTCCACTGGCATTTTGCAGTCATTTGGTGGTCACTCGATGATTTGCTGGTCCATGCATGCACATGATGATTTGTTAACTTATTGCATGCATGGGGCTCTCAAGCCTGCATATTCTTCCACCTAGCGGCTGCACTTTCTGCTCCCACAGTCACTGCTGTTTGAGGCATTTGATAAAGTCATATCTGCCTGCCCTTCCCAGACTTTGCTTTTTCCCATTCCCTGCACCAGGCTGCTCTATGTTTAGCCATCCCCATCCATTCATGTTTTTCCCACTTGACATAAACCTTACTCAGGAATTCCCTCACCCACCCTCGGTGTGTCTTGGTCATACCTTCTTTCACGAACCTGGATTTGCATCCCTGCCCCTGTCAACTACCATCGTACGTCTAGCTACTGTGTTGATTCCTGCCATTGTTTAATTATTTTTGCAGTATCATAGTTTCTGCTACTGTGCTGATTCCCACCACTGCTCCAAATCTTGCTGCGCTCAGAAATTACGCACTGACTGCTTTAAATCTTGATATGCTCAGGAGTTTAGCTAGATTCCTGCCACGTAAGAAGGCTGCCACTATTTCTATCTTGGTGCGCTCAGAGATTTAGCGTCTGTTGATTCCCGCCACTTTTGAAATCTTGCTGCACTCAGAGGTTCTGCTACTGAGTTGATTCCTGCCAATGTTTAAATCTTGCTGCACTCAGACGTTCTGCTACTGAGTTGATTGCCACCACTGTTTGAAATCTTGCTGCTTTTCAGAAGTTACACATTGTGATTGCTTTAAGTCTTGCTGCACTCAGAGGTTCAGCTAAGGCTTGATTCCCACCACATGGGAGGGCTGCCATTTTTTAAAGCTTGTTGTGCTCGGAGGTTTAGGTACTCTTGATTCTTGCAACCGTTTAAACCTTTCTACGCTAGTGGTGTAGCTACTGTCGACTACTGCCACTATTTTGAATCTTGCTGCGGTCAGAGGTTTAGCAACTGTTGATTTTAGCCACATAGGAGGGCTAAAACTGTTTTGAATATTGCTATGCTCCCAGGTCTAGCTACTGTTGATTGCTGCCACAAAGGAGAGATGCCACTGGCTAAATCGCACAGCGTTCAGAAGTTACACATAGTGATTACTCTAAATCGTGTTGCACTCTGAGGTCTTGCTACTGTTAATTCCTGCCACTCTCTTGAAAGCCTTCTTTGCTCAGAGGTTTAGCTACTGCTGACTCTGGCCACTGTTTAAAATCCTGCTGTGCTCTGAGGTAATCCCGAAGAAGATAAGAACAACAGAAGACCAAGCAATCTTCAGAAAAAGATTGAAAACCTGGCGATTCAACTCACAGTGATTAGGAAAAATGGGCGCTGTCAGCAATATCACCGGGGACCCGGGATAATTCAATAACAGTACAGATTCTGGAACCACCAACAAAATAAACACACCGTACCAACCACTAACCTTCCCAGCTCCTTGCTTCTCTCCAATATACCCCACACATACCTCACATGACCCATTCGGGAGAGTCTCACCTCACACAAACACACAACCCACACATCCACCATAAGAACTACCTGCTGTAAACAGATATCCCAGTCACTGAATGTTGCCCTTCCGGATACAATAACTCCAGTGCGCACAATTCAAACGCACCTAGAAGGCTGACCCGCACAGACGCCAGTTTCTCCTGGTTCTACAAGCACCAACAGAAAAGCACAACCTCTAGCCTATTCCCTCTTTCCTCACTAACCTACCTAACCCACCTTCTTACAGAGCTGTGTGGGCACCTGCAGACCATGCTAATGGTCTGCGGTATAAGTTAACTTAACATAACACAATTTATACTCCAGCCTTTCATTTTCTGACTTTCTGCAGACATCCCATCACTTACCTTTGAGCCTACAATTTACAACTCTTGTTCTCCTCACCCTTTCTCCCAGTGGTCTCCTCCTAATTTTCTTTCTCATATTTTCTCTCCTTTTTCTCAGACCCATACCACACCCTCCTCCATTATCCATCTGGTGGAACACTACGCCCCTCCACGCTCATGGCAGCACTAAGGACTGGTTTGGATATTCTTCACCTTGCAAGGTTTCAACTCACTGTTCGGCTTCCATGCAACCAGCGAACTGCACATTTATATCACATATGGGACTTTTAGAAATTATCTCTAGTCCCCTTCATTAGCACTCATGCCTGCTCAGCTAACTACTCAGCTAACTCAGGAGGGGACGGTGGCAGTTGAGAAGATCCCATTTCCTTCCCCCCCAAGTACTAGTTTAGAGATGAACAGCATCCATTGGTCTCACACCATGCCTGATATGGAAAATGCACATCAGATTTGTTTACTTCTTCCCAGATGCAACATACTTAACTGGCAGAGTAGAAGCAACCCTCCAGCAACCAATGCTACCCGCACTCCGATGCCAGAAACTTGGAGCCAGCAGGAGGACCGGGAGGCAGCTGGGAAAGAACTACAATGCCTACAGAGATATGAAACAGGCCATCCATCGCCCCCATCACTATCCGTAATCACCCCCAAGCAGTGGAAAAGTCCCTAGTCAAACAGTAACTAAACAAAGGGTTACAGACACACATCCAGACTGCAATCACCTTTGTGGAGCCAAGACTAAGGGCCCATAACATGAACGCGGACATTGTGCTTCCCGAACCACTATCAGCCTTGAGGCTGCTCTGTGCTGGTAAAGGCAGCAGGGATTAACCAAGTATTTAAAGTTATTTCTGTGTTTAACAGCTCCAGGTTGGAGAAGGCAGGGTCAGATTGGGCAGGGCCAGACAATCAGCCAGAGCATAGGGAGGGTGATAAAAGAGACCTCAGCAAGTGATGGATTGATTGGGTGAGATCCGAGGAAGAGGAGGTGGTAGACCAAGAAACAAGCAGGAGGAAGGAAGGGGAAGCAGAGTGTGGAGACAATTTGTCAAGATGAGCCCCTGTGACTGCTGTGTACCCCTAGTCTGGCGACTTTGATGGTCCAGGATGGTGCTAGGAAGTGGTGTATGTCCGGTCCTGTAGGTGGTGTAGTGTGGGAGTCCACCTCCTGACTGAAGCCAGAGGGTCATGACTAGCGAGAGACAGGAAGCAGTTGCCCATTATTAAAATGATGCCAGGCAGTGCAAAGGACTGAGCATGAGTTTCAGGAGTAGAACAAGAGAAGAATAGCAGAAGGCAAGAAAAGAGACAACCGAATGAGGTTTCCAGCATCAGGGCAGAAGATGAAGGAAAAGGAGATAGCAGTAACAGTCTGGCCAGCAGGGAAGAAATGTAAAGGCTGCAATTCCAGAAAGTAGAATGCAGGCAAGGCAACAAGGAAAAAGAACTAAGTAGAACTCAGCAGTGTGTCCTCTAGGCAAGAAGAGGTTGCGATGCACCGAGGTTGGTGTACACAGTGTTTTTATGTGTTGATGCACCCAATGCAGGTGGTGCTCCTGCACACGGGACACCCTTGGCCATGGACCACGCAGCCTGTACCGCGCATGCGTGGGGGGCAGCCGATGGACCCCGGTGCATTAGCATTGCTCTCAACATGGTGGCCCCCAGGAGAGGAGGACAACCGGCCCGCAGATGCTGGTACGGCTGATCCCAAAGCCGCCATCAAACCCGTCATGGAAGAGAGTCAAGTGTCAGAACACAATTTATGGAGCAGGTGAGGTACTGGGTAGTGAGTGCAAGCGGTACTGCAGTGCAAGTGTGCATGAACGTGTGACGAGTGTGGCTGGGAGAGAAACGGTAGGGAGTGAATGTGAAGTCCTTGTGTAAGTTAATGGGGTATTTCTCAGTAAGAGGTGGTGTAAAGTGGTAGCCTTGTGAAGGTGGGAGTAGTGTTGTGAATAAAGGAGCAGTAGTATAAAGGAAGGAGAGCAGTACTGTTGTAGAGAGAGTACGAACATCAAAGGGTCGAGGAAATCTTAGCGTGAGTGAAAGACATCTGAAGGATGCAGGATGAAGACACAGAGAATAGACAAAGAAAAGGTGGGTGGAGTTGGCAGAGGAGAGTAATGGGAGAAGAACAACAGAGGGAGGCATAGGGAGAGGAATACGTGTGCTGGGTAGAAAAAAGACTGATTCGATCAGAGTGTCTGAAAGGCACGATTCCAATACCCCTTTAGATTACTAACATCAGGTTAGTGTAAGGACAGTCTAGCAAGTCCCTGAGGGAGTTTAGACAGATAAGGCATCCTGTGATGATCCTTATAAGGGACAATTTTAACTGAGTGACTTGAGTTTCAAAAACACTGATCTTACAAAATGTACCCACATGGGTCATGTTGTTGGGGAGTATAGCAATGGCAAGGACATGGGTCTTCTCTGCAAGTCTAGACTTGGGGCATGATAGCATCTATTTAAACTCAGGCATAAAAGTTTTGATATCTCAGAAGGAGGAGATGCTTTAGGCTTTAGATGGAGCAGGCCTGAGATCCTTCTACCATATGAGGTCTTCTAGTTCGTGGCAGAACTTCTGGGAGACAGCTATTGCAATGAGGTCAGTGGGTCTTTCCTAAATGTAACAACCTGCATATTGTGGCTTTCATGTTTATTATGCTCTCTACACCAGCATCACAGTTTAGCCTTGCTCAAATGCCTCTGATTGCATTTCTTAATTCTTAGTTCTTTGTGCTATTTACTTGAGTCATATTTCCAAAGACGTATGTCTTGCCTGCTATCCACATAGGGTGTAGTTCCCTAAATCATGGTTTCAATGGTTGTGATCTTGTTTTTGGGTCCCACCCAATGGCAACCTTAATTCTTGGCAGTGAGGCTGGCGATCTTGCTACTGGAAGATGCTTAATATGATTTGATTTAGCTGTGTGGGGGTGGGGGTAATGATTACCATAACATAATATATAATATTTGTAAATCATTGTTGCTTTCCAACGTGGTGCACCCAGCATAGACATCTGGTGGATGATGTAACATGGCATCAGGTTGCATAAGCGTGAGGTGACCTCTGGATGCAGCGGCAAGGGCAATATGACCATGAGTTCTTCTCATACTTAGGGTGCTAGGCTTGTAGCATATCCAGAAATGTTCAGTTGATCCACAGCAAACAACCCTACCCTTTTTGTTCTCCACCCACGTTCACTTTTCACACCATCTATTCTCTGGTAGTCCACACTTGGACTCCAAACTTGGCAGCTCCCCGCTTTTCTATTGTTCCGTTTTGCCCTGTGGAAAGGTGTACAGATAATCACGGACGAAAAGCCAGCACATTTTAACGGGTGACTTGAGGACTACTTGAGCATATCACACAACCAAACATGTTTAGGATATACTTCATTTAACCAATCCAGACCTGTAGTCCACCTTAAGAGAATAACATGCAGTCAAGCTATTTCATTTCTACATCATCCGCTTCAATTATCCTTTTACCTTTTACCTGCTTTCTCATCCTCTTAACTTCTTCCAATTATTTTTTTCCACAGACTAAAATAAGGCTTCCTCAGGTGGAGGCGCAACAAGCCAACTTCCATAGAAGCCTGGAGCTTTGTGACTACTATTGTGACAACCAGTGGGTGATTTGTTTGAATTTCAGCTGCAAGAAAATAACGTACAGCCGTAAATTTCTAACACATCTACCACTCGTTACCATTGTAGCGAACAAGGGAGATGGGGTTTCCCCGCACCCTTGTTCGTTACAATTAAGGTCATTACGAGGTAGGAGGTAACCATGCTGCTATTAGTGGCTTGGCTACCCCCTTACCGGGTACCGGGTCCGGGTTCCTTGAATGAGGAATTATCGGGCCATTCCAACCTTGGAGGGCCTGGTAATTCCTCATTCAAGGATAATGAGGAATTGAGCCCCCATAGGGCTCAATGGGAATGGGGAGCATGCTAACAACGGGCCTGTTAATAATGGGCCTGTTGTTAGCATGCTGGGCTGCTTGCGGGACCCGCCAGGGGCGTTGCTAGGGGGGGATTAAGGGGTATATAGCCTGTGATCTTTTGGTTGTAGCCCCGGATAGAATTTCAGCAGCTACAGCCAAAAGACTAGCTAGCCCCCAGTCCCAACAGTTACGACATCAGTGTAGCCCCGGGTCTTTTCCAGACCTTGCAACTCCCCTGGGACCCGCTAAGGCCGCCTGGTAAAACCAGGCGTCCTTAGCGGGTCCCGCAAGCAGAACTTGTAATGAGGCAGTAAGGGGTTGACGGCTCCGGCACCTTTACCGGCACCGTTAACCCCTTCACGCCAGGGTCGGAATGACCCCCAATGGCTTCAAGGGTTGTGGGGGTTTGAAAAATTTAAAAAAAGAAAAAGAAAACAAAAGAAATTCCCTGCTGCGCCGGCTAACATGAACACAAGTGAAGGTATACAGTGTCGCAGAGTGAAGTGTGCCACCAAAATGTAAGTGGGGGATACAGGGGTAGGGGGTTACAGGTTAACAATATGTTTGGGGGAGTGAAAACCAAAAATCATTTTCGATCAAATGACTTTCGGTTTTTCTCCCTCAAACATTTCTCATTCGGTGAAATCGTGGACATTCATGATTTGATACAGTATAAAAGACTTGCAACATAAAATAACATAGCATGAATATGGTAGTACTGTGTACTGTACATGTGTATAGGACGTCCAATCTCTTGTGTGTCATGGGAAAAGGCTCCTTGCCCTAACAGAGTCCCTGCTGACTTATTTAAAGATGAGCCAGGCATTTGGGCCCCTGTCCTATTGAAAGTTTTCACGGCATGTATTCATTCGAACTCTGTCCCTGTTTCTTGGCGACATTCTGGAATAATTCCAATATATAAAAAGGGGAGGGTGAGAAAACCCGGCCAGTTACCAGCCAATATCCCTATTTGACAGCACTGGTAAAATCTTCGGCAAAATTATTTTAAAACATAAACAAGAGTGGGTAGACGAACATAACATTATCCACCCTATTCAGGAGGAGTACTGTCAACCAAAGTTTCCCCCAGTTTATGATCATGCAGATATGTACTGTATTGAGGAAGGCACATTTGTATGCTATTTTCGTCGACCTCAAGACAGTTTTTGATGCAGTCCCTCTTCATATACTGTGGCAGATAGTGCAAAGCTAAAAGATACCATCCAACCTCTTGTCGATTTGTTCAATCACTTTACAGTGGGAGTAAAGCAATGGTTTGCTATGGGTTGGCAGGGGAGGTGATGCCCTTGGTTGACGTGACCAAAGGGGTGAGGCAAGGGTGTGTCCTCAGCACCCCTTCTTTTGGTAGGGCGCTTTATGTCAGCCCAACAACCTTTGGTGACGCTTCCCTTGACGGTGCTCGCATCACTTCTTAACTCTGCAGACATGATACGTATAACAATTTGTTACTATCAACTGTCTAGCTTTTTCTCAATATATTCCAAACATTTAATTACTTCCTAGTTCCCAGTACGTTGGCAAAAGGCTATAATGTGAATTATGTGGCAGGTGTAGTAAAAAATACAGCTTTTCATAAGAATATTTCCTCCAGTTCTATTTTTTCAAAACTGTTTAAATAATGAGAAAAACAAAAGTACAAATACCAGAATGCAAAGAATACAATCCAAACTGGTTGGGCTCTGCACATATGTCATGGAACAAATTGAGAGCTATGAGAACAACATCTGTATCTGCCTCTGCAATTAACTGACCAACTTCACTAATAGCCTTTTATTAATAAAAACAACCTTTTACCTGGTTCCACTATTAGCCTGTATCCATGCTGTTGCGATCTGATGCAAACTCATGTTTCACATGAAATCAGGACACATTAAAGGAAACTGATACAATGAAAAACAGAAACAAGTCTGAGCATAAACTATTGCCCAGCGGGGGAATTATCAATATTAATAGTCAGACGGGAATACATTTCCGAGAGGGGGTTGGTGGATGGCAGAGGGATGGGAGAGGAACGTCAATGATAGACAAGATAACCCACTACAGAGAGATGTTGCCACCAATGAACAAAACTTCTTGTTGACCATAAGTACTCTCACCATTCCTAGAATCTAGGGTCATGATATTTCTCCTTAACACCTTATCCAACAATGTTCTGCTGTAAGAATAATGATTCCAAAGTCTATTTGTCTCTCCTACACCACAAATCCTTTCTATATTTCTCTATGAATTCCTCTTTTAAAGGTTATTCTTATCTTTGTGTTTGAATGATATATTTTATTTATATGAATGCAAATAAATAAACAAAGATGATACCGCCTGCTGCTGCAATAGCCTATGTGAGGGAAATGTCTGTGTGATATTCAGAGGAACCACATTCTCCTATTTGATAGCCAAACTATGGAACTCTTTACCGAAGAAAATAAGAATGACTGAAGACCACTTAACTTTCATAAAATGACTGAAAACCTGGCTATTCAACTCACAGAGACAAGCATAAAAACATGCACCCCACAAGCCATACCCTGGCATAAAAGCAAGCATGGGACAATACGGATCGAGGGAACCAACAATAAAACAGCCATACAGCCAGAGCCAAACAGAAACCAACTAACCACCCCCTCTGCTTTTCCACACCTGCATACCTCTCACGTACTACACACGGCCAAAAGGACCATCAAAACTACATACACAAACCACAAGACAACCGGCAATCATGCCACAAGACCAAACAGTTGCAAACAACAAATAACCCGGACGCTACCCCTCCGGACACATCAACCACACTGCACACAACAAAGCACACCCAGAAAATACGCATAGGTGCCAGTTTCTTCTGGTTCTGGAAGCATCAACAGAAAAGCACAACTTCTATCAAATCCCTCTTCCTTTAATAACCAAGCACATCCACGTTTCTTAGAGAGCCCCATGAGTGCCTGGAGATCATGCAAATGGCACAGGTGCACTGTATCATAACATAACATATGTGCAAGCATAGAAACTCATTGGAATACTCAAAGGCATAACTTTCAAGTCCACAACAGTTGAAGGGCAGCACCTACATTAGATTCATTTCCAGCTGCCTACATGCCAAAAGTCTTCAGAAGATGTCACAAAGCTTACCCTCCAGCAAATGTACATCACCCTCCAAAAACTGTTTATCTCCATTACCTTTTTAACCTCTGGCCTGATCCTATTTGGAAACACATGTTTACAAGCATACAAGAGGGCCAATTCTGGTACCATTTCATTTGCATTGCCATGGCTGATATTTTGGAAGGTGAAAGTGAAAAACACAACAAATATTAAGTTATTGGATAAAACCATAGGTGTACATGTAACACTCCAGCATTAAATACACCCTCTCATAGAAATACACACATGAAAATCATAAACCCTGAGAAGAATTCTCCTGGTTGGGTCTGGGGACAAGCAAGAAGGTGAGTCAGCAGACTGGGTGCTCCCATAATGAGTACATTTCACGCCTGGGTGTGGAATGGGGAGGAGCCCCTGATGGCCCCACCTAGGCCCTGATGGATGGCAAGGGATAATGACAGTACTGCTCTTCAAGCCAGACCTGGGAGGTTGGACCCTCCTCACTTCCCTAGACTGACAGAGCACCGGTGCCAAGACAGATATGCCCCTTCCCAAACACCCTGAGAGACCCCACAGAGAACCCTTAGTACAACCCTCACCAACTGAGAGAGCCTAAAGCCCTGCCTTAATAGATCCAGTGATATAACATTGTAAAGGAAAGCTTTCCTTTTAAGAAAAAGGGTTTCCCTGTAGACACTGATGGTTGCAAGTGTTGTACGTGTTTATATCAAAAAATCACTCAACACTTTAAGTAACTCTTTACCCTCAGGTTATGAGCCAGTGAAGAACTCTGTGAAACTGCACATATAGTGTTAGAAGTTTGCAGATTCCCGAATGCTGAAAATTAAGCACAGGAAAGGAAGTCTGTGTGACATTGTGACATTGATCCCTGCTGATGGATTCTCCAGCCGCAGTAATATATTATACATTCTATGCATTCCTAAGCATGCACAGTGTGATTCCAGTTGATAAAACACACACTGGGAAAATCTAAGTGCTTAGCAAAGCATGGGTAGCACCCAGGAGGGTAAAGGGAGAGAGAGTGAGATGGCAGGGAAGGCAAACATAAAGTTGATCCCGCCCAATGGATCCAAAGCAACCACATGTGCCCCGTATAGTCCACCCAATCACCGCCCTCACCAAATTATCAGGTGCAATGGTCCCAACCAGAGGGAGGAGGAAGCACACTCTAAAACCCTGAGCTCGAGTCAGCAATGTGGGTTGCTTAAGAAGGTGAATTAGTGTTGGGGGGTAATAGCAGCAGCAGGCAGGAGGTGCTGGAGGGAGGAGGGGTAGAGGAGAGAAGAGGAGGTGGTAACTGTTGCGTAGTACTCAATTCTTGTGAGCATGCGCGAGCCTCGTTCTGGCTCGCCCATGCGCGTTGTTAATAAAGGAAGTCCCAGAGAGGCAGATGCCACTGGGACCACGTTCCAGCAACACACGTCCCGTGTCTCACTTCCGAGTGTATGCGCGCATGCATGTATGCGTGTGAGGGCCTGGGGGTCACACGCCACCTTTAACACTGGTGACGAGGTACCGTGGCAGGGGGGAATGCGACAGTGCTCCTGCAGCGTTTAAAGTCAGAGCAAGTGTTTGTCTCCCCACGCGGTCACGGATCCGGCGCAGTTGGCCGGCGGCCATCTTTGGAACAAGCAGATCACGGCGGTTGGGCCCACACGGGTGCTCGTGTACTGGCTGTGATCTGATTTAAAAAAAATATATTTTTGGACACTCCATGGCCCTTTCAGGACAAAGGGCCATGGCTACTGCATTTTGGAAAAGCGATGGCACACAAAGTGTGTTGAAAACACCACCTGCAGCTACTACAGGCCCCCATCATCAAGCTGACCTACAAGACCCTGGACTTTTCTCAAGATATAAAGGAAGGTTAGTGTGAGACACATTTGGGCAGACCCTGCTTTCACACCCTCAACCTAGTCACCACCATGGGTGAGCAGGATGGAGAGGATGAGGCCCCTATGCCAGTACCACGCAGGCTAAACAGCACCTTGGCACCCATGCCTGAATTCAACACATCGGGTCCACCGTCCAAACTGGGGCCGAAGTGGCTGCTGTGGGGGAAGAAACCTGAAATGTGTTTTAGGGCCTCTGGTGAGACTGATGATGATGCGAAGGTGGCCACGATGGTGTACTCAGCTGGCACAGAGGTCCACAGGATATTTGACTCACTGAACCTTCAGGTGGTCACCTATGATGCGGTGAAACAGGCCCTCCAGAACCACTTCCTCCCCATGGCGAATGTCGACTTTGACAGATTTGTAATGTGTGCGGAGAAGCAGCAGAGGAGGAGTCCATGGACCAGTTCTGTGCACGGCTGAGGCACCTTGCAAGCACCTGCAGGTGGGTGAATGAGGAGGAGATGGTGCGGAATCAGTTGATACAAGGGTGCAGCTTGGGGAAATTGCGGATTCAGGTGCTTAGGGAGCCAGGCCTGATGCTCACGCAAATCCTGGACACAGGGTGTGCTTATGAACTGGCGGAGACCAGCGGTGTGAAGATGGATGCGGCAATGCATCCGGGGAAGAGCGAGGATGCTCGGCCCCAGGGAAGACGCGCTGGGGTCCTAAAAGAGGGGACAGTCCATCATCGCCTGTGAAACCGCAGTCCTGTCCGTACTGTGGGTACGACCTGCCACACGCTGGGGAATGCCCTGTGAAGACAAGAGTCTGCCGAAAGTGTAGCATGCCAGGACACTATGCGAGAGTGTGCAGGGCGACGACCCCAGTGGCTGCATCTAGAGGGCCAGCAAGGTGAAGTGGGGGAACCCCCAGTCGCTTCAGGAGCATGTCGGCAATCGAGCAGGGTGTGCAAGATCTGGACATTGCCGAGGAAGAGGAAGATGAAGAGGAGTTCTTCTTCATCTCAAGCATTGCCACAGGAGCGAAGCAGAGCAGGCAACCGACTTGCACAGTGAACATTGGCAATGTGCTTACTCCTGTCTTGATGGACATGGGAGCGTCGGTCTGCGTCCTGGCACCTGAACACTATGAGGCCATCCCAGGTCCTCCCAAGTTGGAAGAGTCCAAGGCTTGGATATACTCTTTGGGGGGGGGAAATGCCCCTGCCAATTCAGGGAGTCTTTGTGGCCCCAGTATCACATGGGCTGAATAAGATCAAGGCCAGGTTTTTGTGACTCATGTAAGCCCGCATTCCCTGTTGAGCTGCGCTGCCTCCGAGGCCCTAGACATTGTCCATTTCACCTTGGCAGTGTACCACACAGACATTGACCGCCTGCTGAATCGGTTCAAAAGCGTATTTTAGGGTGTGGGCAAGTTGAAAGGTGACCCTATAAGAGTTCACATTGATGGGTCTGTGAGGCCGATAGCTCTCAAGCACCGAAGAATTCCATTCCATTTTAGGGCCCAAGTGGAGAAGGAACTCCAATCACTCATTGACTTGGACATCATTGAGCGGGTGGAGGACCCAACACCATGGGTCTCCCCCATAGTGGTGGCTCCCAAGCCCAAACAACCAGAGGCTGTCCACATCTGTGTGGACATGAGGCTGCTGAATGCCGCCATAAAGAGGTAACATCACCTCACGACCACGCTGGACGATATAGTGGGTGAGCTGCAGGGGGCGAAAGTTTTTTCGAAGCTCGATTTAAGATCTGGGTATCACCAGCTGGAACTCCACCGGAGTCACGTTACATAACAACATTTACCACCCACGAAGGGCTGTATCAAATTAAAAGACTCAGTTACGGTGTCTCGTCAGCAGCGGAAGTCTTCCAGAACGTCATCCATGGAGCCCTGGCGGGACTAAAAGGTGTCATTAATATGTCAGATGACATCCTGGTCTTCGCCCAGTCAGAATCTGAACACCTGAAGAGGCTGGAACGAGCATTGGAAAGACTCAAGAGCCTAGGGATGACGCTACACCGGAAGAAGTGTGAGTTCCTCAAGGATCGAATAGAGTTCTTCTGGTTTGTGTTCCATGCAGGAGGCATTTTGCCCAACCCGGAGAAGGTGAGAGACACACGCAAGGCGGCCCCCCCAGAGTCACCGGCTGAGATAAGAAGTTTTCTTGGTATGGTGAATTACTGTGGGAGGTTTATTCGCGATCTGGCGTCGCTGTCGGAACCCTTACAAGCTCTGACGAGAAATGATGTTGCATGACATGGACATCCAAGGAACAAAGGGCATTCGCCGAAATCAAGAATGCACTGTCAGGCCAGGAAATCATGGCATACTTTAGACCGGACAGGGAGTCAGAGATAGTCGTAGATGCCAGCCCGGTGGGGCTGGGTGCAGTTCTGATGCAAGCAGACTCACAGGGACTCATGCGCCTGATAGCGTATGCCAGCAAGGCGCTCACTGAAACCGAGAAAAGGTACTCGCAGATTGAGCGAGAGGCCCTGGCCATTCTGTAGGGCTGCAAGTACGTTAGGTTATATATCCTTCGAAAGCCTGTTGTTGTCATCACTGATCACAAGCCACTCATTCCGATCATGGCGGGCGCCTCCCCCAAACCACCTCCACGCATCGAACAGATTGTGGAGGTGCCCGGGCACCCATAACCCAACAGACTACCTGTCCCAGCATCCACGGGCCAGGCGCGCCCGAGACACGGCTGAGGTGGTGGACTGTATTTAGATGGTACACAATGTCGTGGAGGCAGCCCTGCTGGTGGCCTTGTCACGTCAAGAAATTGCCGATGCTTCGGAGACAGATGAGATCTTTTTAGTCATCAAGGGTGCCATGGACAACAGGGAGTGGAGAGAAGTTCTCACCAACACTGCCAGGCGAGAGGCCGGAGCTTAAAAGGACCTCCAAGCACTGTGGAACGTGCACAATGAGCTCTCGCTGACGGAAGACGGTCTTCTGTTACGAGGCCGCCAGATTGTCATCCCGCGAGCCTTAGTGACCAAGGTGCTACATGTGGCGCACAAGGGGCATCAAGGAGCTGCCAAGATTAAGGCGTGCTTAAGACTGAAGGTCTGGTTCCCTGACCTGGAGCAAAGGGTGGACGAATTTGTGCGTGCCTGCATCCCTTGCCAGGCGGCCAGTCCGGCGGAGAGAGGACCACCGATCAGAGCCATGGAGAGGAGTGAGCAGCCGTGGGGCACAGTGCATACCGACTTTGGCTCCACGGGCGAGGCATGCATTTTCTGGCAGTTGTGGTCCAATGGTCACGGTACCCATAGGTGGAACTGGTAGAGTCCACGGCCAGTGACAACACCATCCTGGCACTGGAGAAGATGTTTGCCACCCACGGGTTCCCCACGGAACTATGCTCTGACAACGGGCCGCCGTTCCAGGGACAGCAATTCGCCAGATACTTAGAGGAGAGGAGCATCAAGCACAGGCGGGTCACCCCACTGTGGCCAAGAGCAAACGGGGAAGCCGAGTGCTTCATGAGAACGCTCAACAAGGTCTTCAGAATCTCGTTGGATGGAGGAGGGGAACTGCGTCAGAACCTCTTCGAATTCCTCTGGGAGTATCAGACGACCCACCATCAGTCCACCGGGGTCGCGCCAGCTGGGGCACTATTCAACCGCTGCCCCAGAGGACTGATGCCAGAGGTAGAGGGGCGCCGTCCAGGGGTAATTGACAACAACCGCGTCCACCTAGAGCGAAGGGTCAAGAACGAGCGGGAAAGTATACGCAGGAACCTCCAGGAAAAGACCATTGGAGTAGGGGACACTGTACTGGTCTGAAACAAGCATCCGGAAGGAAAGCTATCCCTCACGTATGAGGCCCAACCACTAGGGGTGACCCATGTCAAGGGGTCCATGGTCACGGCGGCCAATGAGAGGGGAACAATCACGAGAAATGTATCCTACTTCAAGAGGATCGAGGCAAGCACGCCGGAGGCACCACCGAGGGCGCCGGAAGAGGCGTCCTCCCCAGGGTCCCGTCCAGTGGCAAAACCTCGAGATGAAGGGTCCCCAGATGTTCAGGGGACACCGAGACCGCCTCGAGAGGAAGGCAGAAGGTACCCGAGCAGGGAGGGGCACCAACGCCCATCTAGGTTCCAAGACTTTATTATGGACCCGGTCTCCTAGGAGGTCGAGAACTGTTCCGTTACACTCAGGCTCTGTTTCGTTATGGTTAGTGTTTGTGTATGTTCATTGTTTGGAAAAAAGGAGGGATGTTGCGTAGTACGCAATTCTTGTGAGCATGCGCGAGCCTCGTTCTGGCTCGCGCATGCGCGTTGTTAATAAAGGAGGTCCAAGAGAGGCAGTTGCCGCTGGGACCCCGTACCAGCAACACGCGTCCCGTGTCTCTCTTCTGAGTGTATGCGTGCATGCGTGTATGCGTGTATGCGTGTGGAAGGCTGGGAGTCACACGCCACCTCTAACAGTAACATCAGAGGATGTCCTGGTAACATCCGAGGAGCAACTGGAAATATTAGAGAAGAAGATACTAATAGAGGGGGAGGTGATAATATCAGAGGAGTGGGTGGAATCATCAGAGGAAGAGGTGGCATTCCCGCTGGTTGAGAACATAAGAAAGGGACACAGAGATCTCAGAGGAAAATGCTGCCTGGGGCATGGAAGGACATGACTCACTGTCCTTCCATGCCTCAGGCAGAGGGATGTAGAACCATTTGGATCACACCTAACCCGATGGAGATATTCTGTGCCACTAGCTTGTGTCAGAGACTATTCTACTAATGGAAAAATTACTCAACTGTGAGGAAGAATATCTGATAAAAAAGGTTGGTTCAGGAATTCTTAGGTAACCCACACCACCACAGGGAAGTGGAGACAATTTCACATCCAGTGAGAAAGACTTAAATTTTTGTTTTCACCCTATAATTTTGACCAGAATACTAATGAAACACTGTGAAACATCCCTCACATATACTGTGTTCTGTGCATCCTATGTTGGCCTCCTTAAAAACAAAAAACACAATTAAAGGCACAAAAACACATATCCCAACTACACATCCCACCAATGTTCACCATCACACTCTATACAATGCACACACACACACACGCGCACACGCGCACACCATGCATCCAAATCCATCCCTCTCACTACTCACAAGTCTATCTAAAGATTCTAAACAAACCTACAAAATCATATCCATCAATAAGGATGCAGTCTGTGCAAATGCGTGTTTTGATTGCAGGGAATGACTGGAGCCTGCTGATTTCAAAATAATTATCTTTTTTCAACTTCATAGGTGACCACCAAGAAGGCCCTGATATGTAAAGCAGTATGTGTACCCTGGGGTGAACAACTAGTTAACATTCTTGCTACAAGCATGTTGCCCGAGTGGGTGCTACCTATGTCAACGGTATCCCTGTCTGATCGTTATTTACTGTAAGTGGTGTGTACCCCTTTTCAATGCTGTCATTTTGCAGTTTGACAGAAATCATTTTTATTAGTTTTTTTTATGAAGATGCAGGTGCATCATATGCATATTTTAATGTTCTATATTTGGTAATGCGCGTCATGGACTCTTCAAGGATTTGCATCGGCAATAGAACCTTTCATGTTGTTGTTACCAGGAGAAAACAAACGTGCCTTTATTTTCATAAACACGTACAATAGAAAAATAGCTTCCAATCTAATTTTTGCTATGAATGTAGTTACCATGGATACTCGTGAATTATATGTTTCTTGTTCTGTACTTCAAAAATACATTTGTAAATATCGCTCTCCCGAAATGTCTATTTCCCCAGCCCACCTCGCCACTATTTTAGCCCCCAATCATCTTAGATACGTGGCTGATGGAGACGTGTGAGACACTGCCTATCATTTTGACACTAGGAGTCTCCTGGTCATTGAGCAGGGGTTGAAGTGCCTGCACCTGGATGCTATGTCCACAACACACATGGGCACACTGTTCTTAGGCACATACCAATTCAGGTATGTGTCACAGCCCAAGCATTGCTGGTTTAAAGGTTAACACACTTACCCTTAGAGAAAGGAGCTGTCGAAAAAAGCTGACTCTGAGCCTTGTTTTATCAATTTCACAAAGCCATCAGTTACATGCTGATGACATGACTTCATGCATCCTAAATCAGTTACTGGAACAGATTAAAAAAAATATCTGCCAAGATAAAGCTCAATGACCTTTTCTTCCTGCTTTTGTACAGCTCAGCTTCTCTGCACACATGTGTTACAAATGACTGTGTGTGGGTCCTGTTATTTCTATTGGATACAGTAGAGCAATGCTTCCTAGGCAAGCTGCCATTCTCAGTTAATGTTCTATTAGCCCTGAAAGAATTAGAAATGGAGCTACAGTAGTATCCGGTTTGTATTTTCCATTAACAATAATGACATTTATTTTATATTGGTTTTGGAAGTGTTTGATAGGGGAGTGGGTGTGGGAGGGCTGACATAGCATGTGTTGTGTTACTTTGATTTTACGGGTGTTATCGTCTTTTTTTCTTGTTAACTCTCTACCAGCAATATCCACATCCTAAGAAATGTTTATCTCCAACTGTGATACTGTCCATGACATTATATATTTTTCCTTATTGCCATCACCTCAGCTGCCAGTGCTGGATCCCATCTTCGGGAAGACAGAGCCACTGGATAACAATATTGAGTGGGAGAAGGAGCAACAACTGGGCGCAGAATAACCTGCCTATGATCTTGACGATGGAACTGAGGTGCAGGAAGTGTTGCTAGGTCTGAAAAAGATCAGGGGCTAAGCTAATGTCGGGACTGGCGGGATTCGGGGCTACCTATATCCATCTGGTTGTAGCCCCTGAGCTTCTATCTGGGACTACAACCAAAAGACCAGGGGCTAGAGAGTCCCTAAAAAGAAGAATGACATTTGGAAGCCTGCAAATGAACCTCACACGTGTAGGTCTGCCCTTTGTCCCCAAACTCCTGGCTGCAGAGAGTGTTTGATTACCTGTATAGCCAGAGGCAGACTTTCAAATGCCTAAGCAACAATGTCTATATTTTTGTATGCAAAAGATTCCTAAAGTACAAATCTAGCTGGCAATCAATGGATCACTCTGCATAGGGGAGGCACTCAGGGGGTTACAAGTAGGGTGTGGGCATAGGAGAAGAACCGGGATGTGTAAGCTCAAGGAGAGAATACCAAACGGTGGGAGGAGGGGGTGGGTTCATTGGAGAAACCAGCCAGTGGTCTGATTTTCTTTTTAAAATTAGGGTTTGAGGTCTGTCCTGAAGTATAGGATGATGGGACTCATTTTATCTGCATTGGTAACTTGTTCCAGAGACCGGATACATAGCAGAGAAAGGAATGTTTTCTGTGTCTTCCCCCATGAAGTACTATGTTTCCTGTCTGGGGATGGCATGACTTCTAGTGGTGTTCTGCAGTCCGGAGATGGTGAGTTTCTCGAACATGCAGAGTGGTGTTCTGGATGTGACTGCTTTGCAGGTAATGCAGGCTGTCCTGAACAAGATGCATGCTTGAAGAGTAGCCAGTGCAGTGCTCTGAAGTTGTGTGTGAGGTGGTTGAACCTACTTAGTCCTGTGATGTGTGCTACAGCATGCTGAATCGCTTTGTGAGAGGCTGCATTGACATCTGGGACTCCTGTGAGTAGGGTGTTGCCACCATCCAGGAGGGAAATCACCCTTCCAAAACCTGGGGTGGGGTTGAAAGGCTTGACACAAGGGTCAAGGTACAAGGTTATATTATGCTTCTAGGGCATTCTTGATGATGTGTGTTTTAAATGAGAGGTCTTAGTTGATAATTAAAAGAGGTCTTAGTTGATAATAAAGCTGAGAGATTTAGCATTGGGTGTTAGTTGAGGAATTAATCTGTCAAGCTTCATGTCAGCCAGTCCTGGACTTGGGCATGTTTGGTGGGACTTCCTAAGAGAATAGTTTGGTCTTCATGGGGTTGAGGTGCAGGTGGTCACTTAACATCCAGGCTTGGGTGACGGCCAGAGAGTGTTTGTATCATTGGATATTGTTGATGCAATTTATATTTAGGTACAGCTGTGTTTTATCTGCTCATTGGTGCACCTGGATTTTATTGTTGGTGAGGAGCTTCACCTATGTTCCATGTGGAGGTTGAAGATGGCAGGGGGCAGTATATAGTCTGGTATAAATCTGCAGTTACTGGGTGGTACTGAGATCTGTTGCAGACATCACTATGAGTTGGCATCTGTTGAAAAGGTATGAGAAAAATCACTAGGTGAGTTTTTCGATGAAGGACTTTAACCTGCACCTGTTAAGTTACGTAGTACAAGAAGAGCATAGAGAACACGCCGCACAGGTTGAGCAGCAGAGAAACACACAGGGGCACTTGTAGGGATATACAATGTATCACTGAGGAAGAAATACAGGAGAAAGACAGGCGGAAGAACCAAATAATTCTACTTCAGCCTTCCATGCTTTCTAACCTAGCAGCCTCAAATACTACTACCAGCACTTGTTGGGCTGTCTTCAACCTCGTCTCCCTGTTCCCCTGACAATCTGCCCACCCCACAGGACTGTTGAACCTCAATTATCTGTCTCACATGTAGGGCATGGCCCCTGATAGCTTTCCCCGCACCACCACCCCCTGCACACTGGACATGGGTACCCTGAAAACCCTGATCCCTCTGTACATTCACCAGACCTGGCTGCTGCCCTTGGTAGCACCGATCTCTTGCCCCAACCATTGCTTCAGAGGATGATGAGCACAGGTGGTCTATTGCCCAACTGTGCATTGAGAGCCATTATTGTGGAAAATAAGTAGGCCATTATTAGCAACTGAAAACAACAACTCTCTAGTGGAAATGGTCCACATTCAGGTCAAACATGTTGTCAATTTTTAAAAGTACCAGCAATATTTTAAGCAAGTTACCTTTGATGTGTTGGACAAAAAAATCATGCCTCTGTCTTAAACTGGTGAAAACAAGTCTGACCTTTGTCCACTCCCGGTTAGTAGAGTTCACTGCAAGAATAAGATCAATAAATACTTTAGAATGGAGGAATGACATGCATGGATACCATGTTGCACCCCATCTCCTGCATCAGCAACCCTCCCACCTTTAGCCAGGCTCTGTCCTATCTACCTCTGGCCCCACATTTGCCTGAAATCTTCAATGCCTTATCCCAAAACACCACACAATAGCACCCCTTCACTGGACAGCTCCCTGACTGATGTATACTCAGTTATTTATTGATTACCTGTCCGTTTATAATGAAATTTAGTTTGAGTAAATATGGATCAGCTTTTCTGGCTGTAACACTGTGGATCACTGCTTTGCGCTCCTGTATTTTGACAATGGGAAGTCCCATTTTGTGGGTGGCATAGAGGAGCAGTAAATGCGAGGATGTTAAGGAAATGACGGGGGTCTAAGGGTATCTCCTCTATGAAAAAAGAGAAAAGCGACAAGAGTGTGCAAATGAGATTAAACCTGAGGAATCAAAAAAGGGCAGGAATGGGGAAAATGAAGGATCCCTGTCTGAGCTGGCAAAACAAAAGCAAAACAAATGCATCCCAAGTGGACCAGAAGAACATTGATGGAGACGCAGAAAAACAAAACATAAAATACAGAAAAGAGTCTAGACAAGGGGCCTGGAGGATGGGAAAGAAGGGCAAGCCAGGGATAGCCGTATATCGAGGGTCCTGTCTCGTTAGAGGAACTACGACATCAGGCTCTATGGTAACATGAACCCAATTGCTAAATATATATAAATAAAACTTAAAACAATGAGTAAAACTCTGTGTTCTATGTCTGTTTTAAGCACAAGTGCCCTGGTTTTGATCAAATACAAAAGGTCACATCACTTAAAATGACTAAATATCAGGGATATGCAACCTTTAGCCTCCAGATGCTCAGCCTGGCCCAGTGTAGTCAATGGTGAGAGATGATGGGAGTTCGAGGCTACAGTGCTTAATTTGTAAAAAATAAAAAAACAGAGCCAGGGCCCAAATACTTTCTTGCACACTTCTTACTCAACAGTACTGTTAGCGCCCTGCCACTGTTGCCACTGCTCACGCTGCTTTCCACAGTGACAACATATTTGGGGATAAAGCTGCAACTATCACTGGCTCTTTGGGGTGATGGATGTGCTTATTTTGAAATGTATCTGATTTACAAATACCAATCAACATAACATGACGTAACTTACTAGTTGACTTAAAATGAGACTAGTGTTTAAGTATTTTATTAGGTACATAATCATCATAAACATTTTGCTCTGAATGTACAGATGAACTTATTAACCATCTAGCAACCAAAAAATAGAGCATACATGCTGTCCTCAGAGGATGAATTGATGGACAGGTACAGGCAAAATGAATGCAAAACTGATGAACTTTCTTGCTCAAAACTGCAGCAAGATCTACTCACAAAAGGCACGTCTCCTCAAAAGTGGTTGTTTCCCTGACATTGCTGCTGTGTTGGTGCTGATTGTTTCAACCCACCCTGCAGTAGAACTTCAACCAGATCTTACACTCGTGGAACTGGACCAATGTCATGTAGGCAGACTTTGGGCATGGCAACCAGCACTGTCACTTTACAACTCATTGTTATTCATGAAAATGGGTAGCTAGCGCTGCTGTGCCAGTCTGGGTCATCACGTGCGTGGCTTACAATGAGATGGCTCAGGATGCAGACTCATGGGCAATGCACACAGGCGTTGCCTGTTGTTTAAAAATATGAAAAGTGCCAAAACCCTAAATCATAATCAGACAGAAAATATGTTGCCGGAGCTCAGCTGAGCCCTGGCAAACACTCCCAAAAATTTAGCACTCTTATGCTAAAACATTAATCAGTCCCAGATCAAGTAAAACTGCTGTTCACAAAGGCCTAGTGACTACACATGGGAGAATAAAGTAAATGGAAGAGCAGCCAGAGCTTCGCCTCTTGCAGCATGCCACACCAAATCCACTATAAAAAGAAACACTCTCATCCTGTCCACTACATTGTGCACTGTCTGGTTGTATTGGAAGCATAAGCGTTATGCTTATCAGAAAGATGCCGCTCGTAGGTAGAAGGGTGTTTGCACATCCAAACTGAAAAGTATGAAGGCATGTCCCATTGCAGCGGCACAAGTAACATTGAGTGGTGCACACCATCAGCAGGCATGAAAATGCAGCATAAGCCGGACAGTAGAACCTGTCTAGAAAAGGGATAATCTATCGTGAGTGTTCTAAATGGGGTGGTCTATGACTGACTCAAGAAGGGGAATTTGTGATGTCGAAAACAAAAGAAACCATACACAACCTCACTCAACACCACATGACGCCTACTTAACGAAAAACCACATAGGCTCTGTGACCGGTTTCTCGAACTGAAGATGCCAACAGAACATCACAGCTCTCTTGTTCTTTCTCCTGCTCAGTCCTGCTAACAAACCCTGCCACCTTCTTTGATTTACAGATCCACCAGAGTGCCAAGAGACCACGTAGGTGGCAACACTGCGCGGTACAAGAGCCTTTAAATAACATAGCATGTCTTATACAGTATACAATGGTCATATAGTCGGGGCACACATGCAATATCTGAATGTTATATCAGTGAAGAACTGTGAAAAGATAAGACAAGACAGTAGATAACATTGTACCTTGGAATATTTGTACCACACAACTGGGTGCATTTTCCATAGGCCCAGAGTAAAAGCATTACATGATCCAGAGCTGTTCTGGGACATACCTGAACACAAAAGCAACAGGGACAGAACAAAACGTTCCACTACAGATGACTGCACAGTATGAAAGTGTGGTCCCGCCATATCATAATTTCTTTTTGTAATAAATGAGGCTGCCATACTATTTCCACCTATTTCTTAAGCAAAGTAATGACTTTGTAAAGTGGTTTTGGGGCCACAGCATCAACATGGTCATCAATTGTTGGATTTGCGGGTGCTACCAGATGTGAACACAGTTGTATTGTTTCACAAACACCCCATAGAATGAATTATGTGAGAAGACTTGCAACTGCTCATGTGTCCTCCCCCAGTCATCCCAATGCATATTTCTTGCCCTCCGGTCTGCACCTGCATGGGCAATCGCCTTACAGTACTATAGATGGCAAGGTAAATCCAGTTGGTATCATGACAGTCATGCTCTATGTGCACTGTTTAAGGAGCGACTGAAGATTCAATATCATATTTTGTATTATTATTTATTTATTTAAGAGTTTTCAGGTGTGCTGTGCATAAAAACTGTTGTGATGTGCTTGTCTCTGCATGTGAAAGCTGGTGATGTCATGTTGGAGTGTTGCCTTGTGAATGTCGGAATGTTTACCCAAGGATTCCACACCCAGCCAGTTAGAGCTCCACAGCCTGGGTGATGGGAGCCAGTGTTATGGCCTGTCCACTTATGTATATAACTTCATGTAACTGTGACTTAAGTACTTGTAATAAACATATAAGTAATCCCAAGAAGCCTGGAAGTCACTTTACAACATTGGCGACGAGGTGGTTTTAAAAAGAAGAACATGCAAGCAAGAAACTGAAGAAAGTGGAAGAAGCCTGCTGCTGGGGTTGCAGGAAGACGTTGGAAAAGAAGGACAACACTGCCCCAAAACACAAATAAGACCCATCACCCAGGGCACCAAAAGGGAGGAAGGAAGCCCTATATAGGAAGGATCAGCTGCTCATAAGGTGGAGGGAGAGCTGGGTCCTGGGGCTGAAGAGAGGAGCAGGGCCTTGAAGGGAAGCTCAAGAAGGGAGCTAGGCCTTTAAGATTGAGAAATCTGTTTGAAGAAGTGAAGCCTGTTAAAGTAAAACCAGAAGTGTTGTCTGTTAAGTGAAGATAAAAGGAATCTTAAAATGACACCTGGTCCCTTAAACTGAAGAAGGAATCCCACCCCATTAGTTTAAGAAACCTGTAGATTAAACAAAGCTCGTAGTGAAGATGACTCCCATGAGAGAGGGAGGAGCTAAGGAGCTGCGGGCAAGAGAAGACAGCTGATGCCATGACCAGCAGCAACTCTTTGTGGTAGGAAGGTGTTCCTGGTGTATGGCGTGCTGGGTGAAGCTGTCGCCTGTCAGAGGTTGCATTGCAAGTGTGAAGTACTGAGGGGTGAAGAAGAAAGCTCTGCAGTGATGTTTCCATTCACCAGTCAAAGTATCATTCCCCAGTCAAGCAGCACAGGGATGTGATGCTGTTTACCCTCATATGAAACCAAAAGTAAGCTTTGTGGAAAGTATGAGGCCCAGTAAGCTTCCTCCCATGTAGGAGTATAAGTCTGCTTTGAGTTCATAAGTGGGACTTGGAGAAGGATGTGAGTCTGCGGACAGTGAGCTAAGGGGTTCCCCAATGAGCCACTACCATGTATGGGAAGATTTTGAAGTGACAGTCTGGAGTGAGCAGCGAGTACTGGCTCTGCATGTCCCAAGCGCAATGTGAACTAAAGGTTAGACCCAGGCAGCGCTAGTCTGGTAGCGTATGCTCAGGGAAAGGGATGCAGGGAAAACTGCCTGCGTGCCACTTTGTTTTCAAGGATCAAAAGCGGATCGTGTTTTGGATGCAGTGAACCGTTTTAAAATATTGAAGTTGAAGGGTGACATATGCTGGGTCAAGGTACGTGGCATGAGTGACGTTTGGCTTATGAAGATCAGCATTGCCCCGAGGCAGAAGTGTGACTGGTGACATCACAGCTGTTTTAAGGGAGTCGGCGATGCCATAGAACGCCAGATTCAAGCATTATGTTCATATTAAAATGCACTCACCATGCCAGATTCCAGCCGGTAGCCGAAGCCATTAACCGAGGCAGGATGAAGAATAAAATAAACAATGTTATGAGGAAAGGACCCTGCAACGTGCATTGCCGTGCACAGGAAGAGGAGAGCTGAAGGCATTGGGCCGTAAAATGAGTGAATAAGCCTAAGAGCGTTGTGGGGTGAGAGGAGAGACCCCCTTACGAATCATCTTCACAGTTTGCCTACGATTTTATGGGTATTATCCGGCTGAGAGATGTAGAGCACTGCTGAGCACGTCGGTGAGTCGGAAAATCAGACAGGAATAAGAGCGCAGTAGGAAATCCGAATTCCACTATAGGATTTGCCAAGGATGTCAATATTGTTGTCATGAATGTCGTTCCTGGTGAAGGGAATGCGGCAAATTTGGGTTATGGTGCATCAAGGTGCTGCGACTGCAGAGGAGGCACAAGGACCGCATTTGAAGTAATGGCTGCAGTGTATCATTTTATGTTTAAGTGATTATGATGGTCACAAATCTGGTCTTTCAGAAGATAATGTTGGACATTCAGGAGCAGCAACGTGTATCCTTTAACTGTTTTTGCATTAAGTTTGTGTTACCAACCTAGTTTTGTAACAGATTAAGGATTGACAAGCATGGGAGGTGCACGAGAAGTTTGTATGTGGATATATGCGTGCAGGAATTGAGGTTCAGATCTAAAATGTATTGGATTTAACACATTTGAGGAATTTTAGGTTCAAAAGGACTCATTTGGACATTCTGAACATGCACAATATGCGTATGCATTAAGTTTGTGGTACCAACGGAGTTTTGTTACAGGTTAAGGATTGACAAGCATGGGAGGTGCATGAGAAGTTTTTGTGTGGATATATGCGTGCAGGAAGTGAGGTTAAAAGTTAAATTTATTAGATTTAACACATTTGAGGAATTTCAGGTTCAAAAGGACTCATTTGGACATTCTGAACATGCACAATATGCCTAGATGTGTGCAAGTCAGTAGCAGGGTGTGATAGAGGTTAGAGTAACCATTGAGGGATTGCAGGGTAGACTGCAGCCAACATAGACATGTCATAGAGCCAACATAGAGCTGCCAAGATTAAGGCGTGCTTAAGACTGAAGGTCTGGTTCCCTGACCTGGAGCAAAGGGTGGACGAATTTGTGCGTGCCAGGCGGCCAGTCCGGTGGAGAGAGGACCACCGATCAGAGCCATGGAGAGGAGTGAGCAGCCGTGGGGCACAGTGCATACCGACTTTGGACAACAACCGCGTCCACCTAGAGCGAAGGGTCAAGAACGAGCGGGAAAGTATACGCAGGAACCTCCAGGAAAAGACCATTGGAGTAGGGGACACTGTACTGGTCTGAAACAAGCATCCGGAAGGAAAGCTATCCCTCACGTATGAGGCCCAACCACTAGGGGTGACCCATGTCAAGGGGTCCATGGTCACGGCGGCCAATGAGAGGGGAACAATCACGAGAAATGTATCCTACTTCAAGAGGATCGAGGCAAGCACGCCGGAGGCACCACCGAGGGCGCCGGAAGAGGCGTCCTCCCCAGGGTCCCGTCCAGTGGCAAAACCTCGAGATGAAGGGCCCCCAGATGTTCAGGGGACACCAAGACCGCCTCGAGAGGAAGGCAGAAGGTACCCGAGCAGGGAGGGGCACCAACGCCCATCTAGGTTCCAAGACTTTATTATGGACCCGGTCTCCTAGGAGGTCGAGAACTGTTCCCGTACACTCAGGCTCTGTTTCATTATGGTTAGTGTTTGTGTATGTTCATTGTTTGGAAAAAAGGAGGGATGTTGCGTAGTACGCAATTCTTGTGAGCATGCGCGAGCCTCGTTCTGGCTCGCGCATGCGCGTTGTTAATAAAGGAGGTCCAAGAGAGGCAGTTGCCGCTGGGACCCCGTACCAGCAACACGCGTCCCGTGTCTCTCTTCTGAGTGTATGCGTGCATGCGTGTATGCGTGTATGCGTGTGGAAGGCTGGGGGTCACACGCCACCTCTAACAGTAACATCAGAGGATGTCCTGGTAACATCCGAGGAGCAACTGGAAATATTAGAGAAGAAGATACTAATAGAGGGGGAGGTGATTATATCAGAGGAGTGGGTGGAATCATCAGAGGAAGAGGTGGCATTCCCGCTGGTTGAGAACATAAGAAAGGGACACAGAGAGCTCAGAGGAAAATGCTGCCTGGGGCATGGAAGGACATGACTCACTGTCCTTCCATGCCTCAGGCAGAGGGATGTAGAACCATTTGGAGAAAGGAATGTTTTCTGTGTCTTCCCCCATGAAGTACTATGTTTCCTGTCTGGGGATGGCATGACTTCTAGTGGTGTTCTGCAGTCCGGAGATGGTGAGTTTCTCGAACATGCAGAGTGGTGTTCTGGATGTGACTGCTTTGCAGGTAATGCAGGCTGTCCTGAACAAGATGCATGCTTGAAGAGTAGCCAGTGCAGTGCTCTGAAGTTGTGTGTGAGGTGGTTGAACCTACTTAGTCCTGTGATGTGTGCTACAGCATGCTGAATCGCTTTGTGAGAGGCTGCATTGACATCTGGGACTCCTGTGAGTAGGGTGTTGCCACCATCCAGGAGGGAAATCACCCTTCCAAAACCTGGGGTGGGGTTGAAAGGCTTGACACAAGGGTCAAGGTACAAGGTTATATTATGCTTCTAGGGCATTCTTGATGATGTGTGTTTTAAATGAGAGGTCTTAGTTGATAATTAAAAGAGGTCTTAGTTGATAATAAAGCTGAGAGATTTAGCATTGGGTGTTAGTTGAGGAATTAATCTGTCAAGCTTCATGTCAGCCAGTCCTGGACTTGGGCATGTTTGGTGGGACTTCCTAAGAGAATAGTTTGGCCTTCATGGGGTTGAGGTGCAGGTGGTCACTTAACATCAAGGCTTGGGTGACGGCCAGAGAGTGTTTGTATCATTGGATATTGTTGATGCAATTTATATTTAGGTACAGCTGTGTTTTATCTGCTCATTGGTGCACCTGGATTTTATTGTTGGTGAGGAGCTTCACCTATGTTCCATGTGGAGGTTGAAGATGGCAGGGGGCAGTATATAGTCTGGCATAAATCTGCAGTTACTGGGTGGTACTGAGATCTGTTGCAGACATCACTATGAGTTGGCGTCTGTTGAAAAGGTATGAGAAAAATCACTAGGTGAGTTTTTCGATGAAGGACTTTAACCTGCACCTGTTAAGTTACGTAGTACAAGAAGAGCATAGAGAACACGCCGCACAGGTTGAGCAGCAGGGAAACACACAGGGGCACTTGTAGGGATATACAATGTATCACTGAGGAAGAAATACAGGAGAAAGACAGGCGGAAGAACCAAATAATTCTACTTCAGCCTTCCATGCTTTCTAACCTAGCAGCCTCAAATACTACTACCAGCACTTGTTGGGCTGTCTTCAACCTCGCCTCCCTGTTCCCCTGACAATCTGCCCACCCCACAAGACTGTTGAACCTCAATTATCTGTCTCCCATGTAGGGCATGGCCCCTGATAGCTTTCCCCGCACCACCACCCCCTGCACACTGGACATGGGTACCCTGAAAACCCTGATCCCTCTGTACATTCACCAGACCTGGCTGCTGCCCTTGGTAGCACCGATCTCTTGCCCAAACCATTGCTTCAGAGGATGATGAGCACAGGTGGTCTATTGCCCAACTGTGCATTGAGAGCCATTATTGTGGAAAATAAGTAGGCCATTATTAGCAACTGAAAACAACAACTCTCTAGTGGAAATGGTCCACATTCAGGTCAAACATGTTGTCAATTTTTAAAAGTACCAGCAATATTTTAAGCAAGTTACCTTTGATGTGTTGGGCAAAAAATCATGCCTCTGTCTTAAACTGGTGAAAACAAGTCTGACCTTTGTCCACTCCAGGTTAGTAGAGTTCACTGCAAGAATAAGATCAATAAATACTTTAGAATGGAGGAATGACATGCATGGATACCATGTTGCACCCCATCTCCTGCATCAGCAACCCTCCCACCTTTAGCCAGGCTCTGTCCTATCTACCTCTGGCCCCACATTTGCCTCAAATCTTCAATGCCTTATCCCAAAACACCACACAATAGCACCCCGTCACTGGACAGCTCCCTGACTGATGTATACTCAGTTATTTATTGATTACCTGTCCGTTTATAATGAAATTTAGTTTGAGTAAATATGGATCAGCTTTTCTGGCTGTAACACTGTGGATCACTGCTTTGCGCTCCCGTATTTTGACAATGGGAAGTCCCATTTTGTGGGTGGCGGAGAGGAGCAGTAAATGCGAGGATGTTAAGGAAATGACGGGGGTCTAAGGGTATCTCCTCTATGAAAAAAGAGAAAAGCGACAAGAGTGTGCAAATGAGATTACACCTGTGGAATCAAAAAAGGGCAGGAATGGGGAAAATGAAGGATCCCTGTCTGAGCTGGCAAAACAAAAGCAAAACAAAAGCATCCCAAGTGGACCAGAAGAACATTGATGGAGACGCAGAAAAACAAAACATAAAATACAGAAAAGAGTCTAGACAAGGGGCCTGGAGGATGGGAAAGAAGGGCAAGCCAGGGATAGCCGTATATCGAGGGTCCTGTCTCGTTAGAGGAACTACGACATCAGGGTCTATGGTAACATGAACCCAATTGCTAAATATATATAAATAAAACTTAAAACAATGAGTAAAACTCTGTGTTCTATGTCTGTTTTAAGCACAAGTGCCCTGGTTTTGATCAAATACAAAAGGTCACATCACTTAAAATGACTAAATATCAGGGATATGCAACCTTTAGCCTCCAGATGCTCAGCCTGGCCCAGTGTAGTCAATGGTGAGAGATGATGGGAGTTCGAGGCTACAGTGCTTAATTTGTAAAAAATAAAAAAACAGAGCCAGGGCCCAAATACTTTCTTGCACACTTCTTACTCAACAGTACTGTTAGCGCCCTGCCACTGTTGCCACTGCTCACGCTGCTTTCCACAGTGACAACATATTTGGGGATAAAGCTGCAACTATCACTGGCTCTTTGGGGTGATGGATGTGCTTATTTTGAAATGTATCTGATTTACAAATACCAATCAACATAACATGACGTAACTTACTAGTTGACTTAAAATGAGACTAATGTTTAAGTATTTTATTAGGTACATAATCATCATAAACATTTTGCTCTGAATGTACAGATGAACTTATTAACCATCTAGCAACCAAAAAATAGAGCATACATGCTGTCCTCAGAGGATGAATTGATGGACAGGTACAGGCAAAATGAATGCAAAACTGATGAACTTTCTTGCTCAAAACTGCAGCAAGATCTACTCACAAAAGGCACGTCTCCTCAAAAGTGGTTGTTTCCCTGACATTGCTGCTGTGTTGGTGCTGATTGTTTCAACCCACCCTGCAGTAGAACTTCAACCAGATCTTACACTCGTGGAACTGGACCAATGTCATGTAGGCAGACTTTGGGCATGGCAACCAGCACTGTCACTTTACAACTCATTGTTATTCATGAAAATGGGTAGCTAGCACTGCTGTGCCAGTCTGGGTCATCACGTGCATGGCTTACAATGAGATGGCTCAGGATGCAGACTCATGGGCAATGCACACAGGCGTTGCCTGTTGTTTAAAAATATGAAAAGTGCCAAAACACTAAATCATAATCAGACAGAAAATAAGTTGCCGGAGCTCAGCTGAGCCCTGGCAAACACTCCCACAAATTTAGCACTCTTATGCTAAAACATTAATCAGTCCCAGATCAAGTAAAACTGCTGTTCACAAAGGCCTAGTGACTACACATGGGAGAATAAAGTAAATGGAAGAGCAGCCAGAGCTTCGCCTCTTGCAGCATGCCACACCAAATCCACTATAAAAAGAAACACTCTCATCCTGTCCACTACATTGTGCACTGTCTGGTTGTATTGGAAGCATAAGCGTTATGCTTATCAGAAAGATGCCGCTCGTAGGTAGAAGGGTGTTTGCACATCCAAACTGAAAAGTATGAAGGCATGTCCCATTGCAGCTGCACAAGTAACATTGAGTGGTGCACACCATCAGCAGGCATGAAAATGCAGCATAAGCCGGACAGTAGAACCTGTCTAGAAAAGGGATAATCTATCGTGAGCGTTCTAAATGGGGTGGTCTATGACTGACTCAAGAAGGGGAATTTGTGATGTCGAAAACAAAAGAAACCATACACAACCTCACTCAACACCACATGACGCCTACTTAACGAAAAACCACATAGGCTCTGTGACCGGTTTCTCGAACTGAAGGTGCCAACAGAACATCACAGCTCTCTTGTTCTTTCTCCTGCTCAGTCCTGCTAACAAACCCTGCCACCTTCTTTGATTTACAGATCCACCAGAGTGCCAAGAGACCACGTAGGTGGCAACACTGCGCGGTACAAGAGCCTTTAAATAACATAGCATGTCTTATACAGTATACAATAGTCATATAGTCGGGGCACACATGCAATATCTGAATGTTATATCAGTGAAGAACTGTGAAAAGATAAGACAAGACAGTAGATAACATTGTACCTTGGAATATTTGTACCACACAACTGGGTGCATTTTCCATAGGCCCAGAGTAAAAGCATTACATGATCCAGAGCTGTTCTGGGACATACCTGAACACAAAAGCAACAGGGACAGAACAAAACGTTCCACTACAAATGACTGCACAGTATGAAAGTGTGGTCCCGCCATATCATAATTTCTTTTTGTAATAAATGAGGCTGCCATACTATTTCCACCTATTTCTTAAGCAAAGTAATGACTTTGTAAAGTGGTTTTGGGGCCACAGCATCAACATGGTCATCAATTGTTGGATTTGCGGGTGCTACCAGATGTGAACACAGTTGTATTGTTTCACAAACACCCCATAGAATGAATTATGTGAGAAGACTTGCAACTGCTCATGTGTCCTCCCCCAGTCATCCCAATGCATATTTCTTGCCCTCCGGTCTGCACCTGCATGGGCAATCGCCTTACAGTACTATAGATGGCAAGGTAAATCCAGTTGGTATCATGACAGTCATGCTCTATGTGCACTGTTTAAAGAGCGACTGAAGATTCAATATCATATTTTGTATTATTATTTATTTATTTAAGAGTTTTCAGGTGTGCTGTGCATAAAAACTGTTGTGATGTGCTTGTCTCTGCATGTGAAAGCTGGTGATGTCATGTTGGAGTGTTGCCTTGTGAATGTCGGAATGTTTACCCAAGGATTCCACACCCAGCCAGTTAGAGCTCCACAGCCTGGGTGATGGGAGCCAGTGTTATGGCCTGTCCACTTATGTATATAACTTCATGTAACTGTGACTTAAGTACTTGTAATAAACATATAAGTAATCCCAAGAAGCCTGGAAGTCACTTTACAACATTGGCGACGAGGTGGTTTTAAAAAGAAGAACATGCAAGCAAGAAACTGAAGAAAGTGGAAGAAGCCTGCTGCTGGGGGTGCAGGAA
Source organism: Ambystoma mexicanum (assembly GCF_040938575.1). NCBI lineage: Eukaryota > Metazoa > Chordata > Amphibia > Caudata > Ambystomatidae > Ambystoma > Ambystoma mexicanum. The sequence goes on from NC_090924.1 coordinate 973,638,477, forward strand.
GAAGTTGGAAAAGAAGGACAACACTGCCCCAAAACACAAGTAAGACCCATCACCCAGGGCACCAAAAGGGAGGAAGGAAGCCCTATATAGGAAGGATCAGCTGCTCATAAGGTGGAGGGAGAGCTGGGTCCTGGGGCTGAAGAGAGGAGCAGGGCCTTGAAGGGAAGCTCAAGAAGGGAGCTAGGCCTTTAAGATTGAGAAATCTGTTTGAAGAAGTGAAGCCTGTTAAAGTAAAACCAGAAGTGTTGTCTGTTAAGTGAAGATAAAAGGAATCTTAAAATGACACCTGGTCCCTTAAACTGAAGAAGGAATCCCACCCCATTAGTTTAAGAAACCTGTAGATTAAACAAAGCTCGTAGTGAAGATGACTCCCATGAGAGAGGGAGGAGCTAAGGAGCTGCGGGCAAGAGAAGACAGCTGATGCCATGACCAGCAGCAACTCTTTGTGGTAGGAAGGTGTTCCTGGTGTATGGCGTGCTGGGTGAAGCTGTCGCCTGTCAGAGGTTGCATTGCAAGTGTGAAGTACTGAGGGGTGAAGAAGAAAGCTCTGCAGTGATGTTTCCATTCACCAGTCAAAGTATCATTCCCCAGTCAAGCAGCACAGGGATGTGATGCTGTTTACCCTCATATGAAACCAAAAGTAAGCTTTGTGGAAAGTATGAGGCCCAGTAAGCTTCCTCCCATGTAGGAGTGTAAGTCTGCTTTGAGTTCATAAGTGGGACTTGGAGAAGGATGTGAGACTGCGGACAGTGAGCTAAGGGGTTCCCCAATGAGCCACTACCATGTTAGGGAAGATTTTGAAGTGACAGTCTGGAGTGAGCAGCGAGTACTGGCTCTGCATGTCCCAAGCGCAATGTGAACTAAAGGTTAGACCCAGGCAGCGCTAGTCTGGTAGCGTATGCTCAGGGAAAGGGATGCAGGGAAAACTGCCTGCGTGCCACTTTGTTTTCAAGAATCAAAAGCGGATCGTGTTTTGGATGCAGTGAACCGTTTTAAAATATTGAAGTTGAAGGGTGACATATGCTGGGTCGAGGTACGTGGCATGAGTGACGTTTGGCTTATGAAGATCAGCATTGCCCCGAGGCAGAAGTGTGACTGGTGACATCACAGCTGGTTTAAGGGAGTCGGCGATGCCATAGAACGCCAGATTCAAGCATTATGTTCATATTAAAATGCACTCACCATGCCAGATTCCAGCCGGTAGCCGAAGCCATTAACCGAGGCAGGATGAAGAATAAAATAAACAATGTTATGAGGAAAGAACCCTGCAACGTGCATTGCCGTGCACAGGAAGAGGAGAGCTGAAGGCATTGGGCCGTAAAATGAGTGAATAAGCCTAAGAGCGTTGTGGGCTGAGAGGAGAGACCCCCTTACGAATCATCTTCACAGTTTGCCTACGATTTTATGGGTATTATCCGGCTGAGAGATGTAGAGCACTGCTGAGCACGTCGGTGAGTCGGAAAATCAGACAGGAATAAGAGCGCAGTAGGAAATCCGAATTCCACTATAGGATTTGCCAAGGATGTCATTATTGTTGTCATGAATGTCGTTCCTGGTGAAGGGAATGCGGCAAATTTGGGTTATGGTGCATCAAGGTGCTGCGACTGCAGAGGAGGCACAAGGACCGCATTTGAAGTAATGGCTGCAGTGTATCATTTTATGTTTAAGTGATTATGATGGTCACAAATCTGGTCTTTCAGAAGATAACGTTGGACATTCAGGAGCAGCAACGTGTATCCTTTAACTGTTTTTGCATTAAGTTTGTGTTACCAACCTAGTTTTGTAACAGATTAAGGATTGACAAGCATGGGAGGTGCACGAGAAGTTTGTGTGTGGATATATGCGTGCAGGAATTGAGGTTCAGATCTAAAATGTATTGGATTTAACACATTTGAGGAATTTTAGGTTCAAAAGGACTCATTTGGACATTCTGAACATGCACAATATGCGTACGCATTAAGTTTGTGGTACCAATGGAGTTTTGTTACAGGTTAAGGATTGACAAGCATGGGAGGTGCATGAGAAGTTTTTGTGTGGATATATGCGTGCAGGAAGTGAGGTTAAAAGTTAAATTTATTAGATTTAACACATTTGAGGAATTTCAGGTTCAAAAGGACTCATTTGGACATTCTGAACATGCACAATATGCCTAGATGTGTGCAAGTCAGTAGCAGGGTATGATAGAGGTTAGAGTAACCATTGAGGGATTGCAGGGTAGACTGCAGCCAACATAGACATGTCATAGAGCCAACATAGAGCTGCCAAGATTAAGGCGTGCTTAAGACTGAAGGTCTGGTTCCCTGACCTGGAGCAAAGGGTGGACGAATTTGTGCGTGCATGCATCCCTTGCCAGGCGGCCAGTCCGGCGGAGAGAGGACCACCGATCAGAGCCATGGAGAGGAGTGAGCAGCCGTGGGGCACAGTGCATACCGACTTTGGCTCCACGGGCGAGGCATGCATTTTCTGGCAGTTGTGGACCAATGGTCACGGTACCCATAGGTGGAACTGGTAGAGTCCACGGCCAGTGACAACACCATCCTGGCACTGGAGAAGATGTTTGCCACCCACGGGTTCCCCACGGAACTATGCTCTGACAACGGGCCGCCGTTCCAGGGACAGCAATTCGCCAGATACTTAGAGGAGAGGAGCATCAAGCACAGGAGGGTCACCCCACTGTGGCCAAGAGCAAACGGGGAAGCCGAGTGCTTCATGAGAACGCTCAACAAGGTCTTCAGAATCTCGTTGGATGGAGGAGGGGAACTGCGTCAGAACCTCTTAGAATTCCTCTGGGAGTATCGGACGACCCACCATCAGTCCACCGGGGTCGCGCCAGCTGGGGCACTATTCAACCGCTGCCCCAGAGGACTGCTGCCAGAGGTAGAGGGGCGCCGTCCAGGGGTAATTGACAACAACCGCGTCCACCTAGAGCGAAGGGTCAAGAACGAGCGGGAAAGTATACACAAGGAACCTCCAGGAAAAGACCATTGGAGTAGGGGACACTGTACTGGTCTGAAACAAGCGTCCGGGAGGAAAGCTATCCCTCACGTATGAGGCCCAACCACTAGGGGTGACCCATGTCAAGGGGTCCATGGTCACGGCGGCCAATGAGAGGGGAACAATCACGAGAAATGTATCCTACTTCAAGAGGATCGAGGCAAGCACGCCGGAGGCACCACCGAGAGCGCGGGAAGAGGCGTCCTCCCCAGGGTCCCGTCCAGAGGCAAAACCTTGAGATGAAGGGTGCCCAGATGTTCAGGGGACACCGAGACCGCCTCGAGAGGAAGGCAGAAGGTACCCGAGCAGGGAGGGGCACCAACGCCCATCTAGGTTCCAAGACTTTATTATGGACCCGGTCTCCTAGGAGGTCGAGAACTGTTCCGTTACACTCAGGCTCTGTTTCGTTATGGTTAGTGTTTGTGTATGTTCATTGTTTGGAAAAAAGGAGGGATGTTGCGTAGTACGCAATTCTTGTGAGCATGCGCGAGCCTCGTTCTGGCTCGCGCATGCGCGTTGTTAATAAAGGAGGTCCAAGAGAGGCAGTTGCCGCTGGGACCCCGTACCAGCAACACGCGTCCCGTGTCTCTCTTCTGAGTGTATGCGTGCATGCGTGTATGCGTGTATGCGTGTGGAAGGCTGGGGGTCACACGCCACCTCTAACAGTAACATCAGAGGATGTCCTGGTAACATCCGAGGAGCAACTGGAAATATTAGAGAAGAAGATACTAATAGAGGGGGAGGTGATAATATCAGAGGAGTGGGTGGAATCATCAGAGGAAGAGGTGGCATTCCCGCTGGTTGAGAACATAAGAAAGGGACACAGAGATCTCAGAGGAAAATGCTGCCTGGGTCATGGAAGGACATGACTCACTGTCCTTCCATGCCTCAGGCAGAGGGATGTAGAACCATTTGGATATCCCCGATGGAGATATTCTGTGCCACTAGCTTGTGTCAGAGACTATTCTACTAATGGAAAAATTACTCAACTGTGAGGAAGAATATCTGATAAAAAAGGTTCAGGAATTCTTAGGTAACCCACACCACCACAGGGAAGTGGAGACAATTTCACATCCAGTGAGAAAGACTTATATTTTTGTTTTCACCCTATAATTTTGACCAGAATACTAATGAAACACTGTGAAACATCCCTCACATATACTGTGTTCTGTGCATCCTATGTTGGCCTCCTTAAAAACAAAAAACACAATTAAAGGCACAAAAACACATATCCCAACTACACATCCCACCAATGTTCACCATCACACTCTATACAATGCACACACACACACACACGCGCACACGCGCACACCATGCATCCAAATCCATCCCTCTCACTACTCCCAAGTCTATCTAAAGATTCTAAACAAACCTACAAAATCATATCCATCAATAAGGATGCAGTCTGTGCAAATGCGTGTTTTGATTGCAGGGAATGACTGGAGCCTGCTGATTTCAAAATAATTATCTTTTTTCAACTTCATAGGTGACCATCAAGAAGGCCCTGATATATAAAGCAGTATGTGTACCCTGGGGTGAACAACTAGTTAACATTCTTGCTACAAGCATGTTGCCCGAGTGGGTGCTACCTATGTCAACGGTATCCCTGTCTGATCGTTATTTACTGTAAGTGGTGTGTACCCCTTTTCAATGCTGTCATTTTGCAGTTTGACAGAAATCATTTTTATTAATTTTTTTTATGAAGATGCAGGTGCATCATATGCATATTTTAATGTTCTATATTTGGTAATGGGCGTCATGGACTCTTCAAGGATTTGCATCGGCAATAGAACCTTTCATGTTGTTGTTACCAGGAGAAAACAAACGTGCCTTTATTTTCATAAACACGTACAATAGAAAAATAGCTTCCAATCTAATTTTTGCTATGAATGTAGTTACCATGGATACTCGTGAATTATATGTTTCTTGTTCTGTACTTCAAAAATACATTTGTAAATATCGCTCTCCCGAAATGTCTATTTCCCCAGCCCACCTGGCCACTATTTTAGCCCCCAATCATCTTAGATACGTGGCTGATGGAGACGTGTGAGACACTGCCTATCATTTTGACACTAGGAGTCTCCTGGTCATTGAGCAGGGGTTGAAGTGCCTGCACCTGGATGCTATGTCCACAACACACATGGGCACACTGTTCTTAGGCACATACAAATTCAGGTATGTGTCACAGCCCGAGCATTGCTGGTTTAAAGGTTAACACACTTACCCTTAGAGAAAGGAGCTGTCGAAAAAAGCTGACTCTGAGCCTTGTTTTATCAATTTCACAAAGGCATCAGTTACATGCTGATGACATGACTTCATGCATCCTAAATCAGTTACTGGAACAGATTAAAAAAAATATCTGCCAAGATAAAGCTCAATGACCTTTTCTTCCTGCTTTTGTACAGCTCAGCTTCTCTGCACACATGTGTTACAAATGACTGTGTGTGAGTCCTGTTATTTCTATTGGATACAGTAGAGCAATGTCTTCCTAGGCAAGCTGCCATTCTCAGTTAATGTTCTATTAGCCCTGAAAGAATTAGAAATGGAGCTACAGTAGTATCCGGTTTGTATTTTCCATTTACAATAATGACATTTATTTTATATCGGTCTTGGAAGAGTTTGATAGGGGAGTGGGTGTGGGAGGGCTAACATAGCATGTGTTGTGTTACTTTGATTTTACGGGTGTTATCGTCTTTTTTTCTTGTTAACTCTCTACCAGCAATATCCACATCCTAAGAAATGTTTATCTCCAACTGTGATACTGTCCATGACATTATATATTTTTCCTTATTGCCATCACCTCAGCTGCCAGTGCTGGATCCCATCTTCGGGGAGACAGAGCCACTGGATAACAATATTGAGTGGGAGAAGGAGCAACAACTGGGCGCAGAATAACCTGCCTATGATCTTGACGATGGAACTGAGGTGCAGGAAGTGTTGCTAGGTCTGAAAAAGATCAGGGGCTAAGCTAATGTCGGGACTGGCGGGATTCGGGGCTACCTATATCCATCTGGTTGTAGCCCCTGAGCTTCTATCTGGGACTACAACCAAAAGACCAGGGGCTAGAGAGTCCCTAAAAAGAAGAATGACATTTGGAAGCCTGCAAATGAACCTCACACGTGTAGGTCTGCCCTTTGTCCCCAAACTCCTGGCTGCAGAGAGTGTTTGATTACCTGTATAGCCAGAGGCAGACTTTCAAATGCCTAATCAACAATGTCTATATTTTTGTATGCAGAAGATTCCTAAAGTACAAATCTAGCTGGCAATCGATGGATCACTCTGCATAGGGGAGGCACTCAGGGGGTTACAAGTAGGGTGTGGGCATAGGAGAAGAACCGGGATGTGTAAGCTCAAGGAGAGAATACCAAACGGTGGGAGGAGGGGGTTGGGTTCATTGGAGAAACCAGCCAGTGGTCTGATTTTCTTTTTAAAAGTAGGGTTTGAGGTCTGTCCTGAAGTATAGGATGATGGGACTCATTTTATCTGCATTGGTAACTTGTTCCAGAGACCGGATACATAGCAGAGAAAGGAATGTTTTCTGTGTCTTCCCCCATGAAGTACTATGTTTCCTGTCTGGGGATGGCATGACTTCTAGTGGTGTTCTGCAGTCCGGAGATGGTGAGTTTCTCGAACATGCAGAGTGGTGTTCTGGATGTGACTGCTTTGCAGGTAATGCAGGCTGTCCTGAACAAGATGCATGCTTGAAGAGTAGCCAGTGCAGTGCTCTGAAGTTGTGTGTGAGGTGGTTGAACCTACTTAGTCCTGTGATGTGTGCTACAGCATGCTGAATCGCTTTGTGAGAGGCTGCATTGACATCTGGGACTCCTGTGAGTAGGGTGTTGCCACCATCCAGGAGGGAAATCACCCTTCCAAAACCTGGGGTGGGGTTGAAAGGCTTGACACAAGGGTCAAGGTACAAGGTTATATTATGCTTCTAGGGCATTCTTGATGATGTGTGTTTTAATTGAGAGGTCTTAGTTGATAATTAAAAGAGGTCTTAGTTGATAATAAAGCTGAGAGATTTAGCATTGGGTGTTAGTTGAGGAATTAATCTGTCAAGCTTCATGTCAGCCAGTCCTGGACTTGGGCATGTTTGGTGGGACTTCCTAAGAGAATAGTTTGGTCTTCATGGGTTGAGGTGCAGGTGGTCACTTAACATCCAGGCTTGGGTGACGGCCAGAGAGTGTTTGTATCATTGGATATTGTTGATGCAATTTATATTTAGGTACAGCTGTGTTTTATCTGCTCATTGGTGCACCTGGATTTTATTGTTGGTGAGGAGCTTCACCTATGTTCCATGTGGAGGTTGAAGATGGCAGGGGGCAGTATATAGTCTGGTATAAATCTGCAGTTACTGGGTGGTACTGAGATCTGTTGCAGACATCACTATGAGTTGGCGTCTGTTGAAAAGGTATGAGAAAAATCACTAGGTGAGTTTTTCGATGAAGGACTTTAACCTGCACCTGTTAAGTTACGTAGTACAAGAAGAGCATAGAGAACATGCCGCACAGGTTGAGCAGCAGGGAAACACACAGGGGCACTTGTAGGGATATACAATGTATCACAGAGGAAGAAATACAGGAGAAAGACAGGCGGAAGAACCAAATAATTCTACTTCAGCCTTCCATGCTTTCTAACTTAGCAGCCTCAAATATTACTACCAGCACTTGTTGGGCTGTCTTCAACCTCGCCTCCCTGTTCCCCTGACAATCTGCCCACCCCACAAGACTGTTGAACCTCAATTATCTGTCTCCCATGTAGGGCATGGCCCCTGATAGCTTTCCCCGCACCACCACCCCCTGCACACTGGACATGGGTACCCTGAAAACCCTGATCCCTCTGTACATTCACCAGACCTGGCTGCTGCCCTTGGTAGCACCGATCTCTTGCCCCAACCATTGCTTCAGAGGATGATGAGCACAGGTGGTCTATTGCCCAACTGTGCATTGAGAGCCATTATTGTGGAAAATAAGTAGGCCATTATTAGCAACCGAAAACAACTCTCTAGTGGAAATGGTCCACATTCAGGTCAAACATGTTGTCAATTTTTAAAAGTACCAGCAATATTTTAAGCAAGTTACCTTTGATGTGTTGGACAAAAAATCATGCCTCTGTCTTAAACTGGTGAAAACAAGTCTGGCCTTTGTCCACTCCAGGTTAGTAGAGTTCACTGCAAGAATAAGATCAATAAATACTTTAGAATGGAGGAATGACATGCATGGATACCATGTTGCACCCCATCTCCTGCATCAGCAACGCTCCCACCTTTAGTCAGGCTCTGTCCTTTCTACCTCTGGCCCCACATTTGCCTCAAATCTTCAATGCCTTATCCCAAAACACCACACAATAGCACCCTTTCACTGGACAGCTCCCTGACTGATGTATACTCAGTTATTTATTGATTACCTGTCCGTTTATAATGAAATTTAGTTTGAGTAAATATGGATCAGCTTTTCTGGCTGTAACACTGTGGATCACTGCTTTGCGCTCCCGTATTTTGACAATGGGAAGTCCCATTTTGTGGGTGGCGGAGAGGAGCAGTAAATGCGAGGATGTTAAGGAAATGACGGGGGTCTAAGGGTATCTCCTCTATGAAAAAAGAGAAAAGCGACAAGAGTGTGCAAATGAGATTACACCTGTGGAATCAAAAAAGGGCAGGAATGGGGAAAATGAAGGATCCCTGTCTGAGCTGGCAAAACAAAAGCAAAACAAATGCATCCCAAGTGGACCAGAAGAACATTGATGGAGACGCAGAAAAACAAAACATAAAATACAGAAAAGAGTCTAGACAAGGGGCCTGGAGGATGGGAAAGAAGGGCAAGCCAGGGATAGCCGTATATCGAGGGTCCTGTCTCGTTAGAGGAACTACGACATCAGGGTCTATGGTAACATGAACCCAATTGCTAAATATATATAAATAAAACTTAAAACAATGAGTAAAACTCTGTGTTCTATGTCTGTTTTAAGCACAAGTGCCCTGGTTTTGATCAAATACAAAAGGTCACATCACTTAAAATGACTAAATATCAGGGATATGCAACCTTTAGCCTCCAGATGCTCAGCCTGGCCCAGTGTAGTCAATGGTGAGAGATGATGGGAGTTCGAGGCTACAGTGCTTAATTTGTAAAAAATAAAAAAACAGAGCCAGGGCCCAAATACTTTCTTGCACACTTCTTACTCAACAGTACTGTTAGCGCCCTGCCACTGTTGCCACTGCTCACGCTGCTTTCCACAGTGACAACATATTTGGGGATAAAGCTGCAACTATCACTGGCTCTTTGGGGTGATGGATGTGCTTATTTTGAAATGTATCTGATTTACAAATACCAATCAACATAACATGACGTAACTTACTATTTGACTTAAAATGAGACTAATGTTTAAGTATTTTATTAGGTACATAATCATCATAAACATTTCGCTCTGAATGTACAGATGAACTTATTAACCATCTAGCAACCAAAAAATAGAGCATACATGCTGTCCTCAGAGGATGAATTGATGGACAGGTACAGGCAAAATGAATGCAAAACTGATGAACTTTCTTGCTCAAAACTGCAGCAAGATCTACTCACAAAAGGCACGTCCCCTCAAAAGTGGTTGTTTCCCTGACATTGCTGCTGTGTTGGTGCTGATTGTTTCAACCCACCCTGCAGTAGAACTTCAACCAGATCTTACACTCGTGGAACTGGACCAATGTCTTGTAGGCAGACTTTGGGCATGGCAACCAGCACTGTCACTTTACAACTCATTGTTATTCATGAAAATGGGTAGCTAGCACTGCTGTGCCAGTCTGGGTCATCACGTGCATGGCTTACAATGAGATGGCTCAGGATGCAGACTCATGGGCAATGCACACAGGCGTTGCCTGTTGTTTAAAAATATGAAAAGTGCTAAAACACTAAATCATAATCAGACAGAAAATAAGTTGCCGGAGCTCAGCTGAGCCCTGGCAAACACTCCCACAAATTTAGCACTCTTATGCTAAAACATTAATCAGTCCCGGATCAAGTAAAACTGCTGTTCACAAAGGCCTAGTGACTACACATGGGAGAATAAAGTAAATGGAAGAGCAGCCAGAGCTTCGCCTCTTGCAGCATGCCACACCAAATCCACTATAAAAAGAAACACTCTCATCCTGTCCACTACATTGTGCACTGTCTGGTTGTATTGGAAGCATAAGCGTTATGCTTATCAGAAAGATGCCGCTCGTAGGTAGAAGGGTGTTTGCACATCCAAACTGAAAAGTATGAAGGCATGTCCCATTGCAGCTGCACAAGTAACATTGAGTGGTGCACACCATCAGCAGGCATGAAAATGCAGCATAAGCCGGACAGTAGAACCTGTCTAGAAAAGGGATAATCTATCGTGAGTGTTCTAAATGGGGTGGTCTATGACTGACTCAAGAAGGGGAATTTGTGATGTCGAAAACAAAAGAAACCATACACAACCTCACTCAACACCACATGACGCCTACTTAACGAAAAACCACGTAGGCTATGTGACCGGTTTCTCGAACTGAAGATGCCAACAGAACATCACAGCTCTCTTGTTCTTTCTCCTGCTCAGTCCTGCTAACAAACCCTGCCACCTTCTTTGATTTACAGATCCACCAGAGTGCCAAGAGACCACGTAGGTGGCAACACTGCGCGGTACAAGAGCCTTTAAATAACATAGCATGTCTTATACAGTATACAATGGTCATATAGTCGGGGCACACATGCAATATCTGAATGTTATATCAGTGAAGAACTGTGAAAAGATAAGACAAGACAGTAGATAACATTGTACCTTGGAATATTTGTACCACACAACTGGGTGCATTTTCCATAGGCCCAGAGTAAAAGCATTACATGATCCAGAGCTGTTCTGGGACATACCTGAACACAAAAGCAACAGGGACAGAACAAAACGTTCCACTACAGATGACTGCACAGTATGAAAGTGTGGTCCCGCCATATCATAATTTCTTTTTGTAATAAATGAGGCTGCATACTATTTCCACCTATTTCTTAAGCAAAGTAATGACTTTGTAAAGTGGTTTTGGGGCCACAGCATCAACATGGTCATCAATTGTTGGATTTGCGGGTGCTACCAGATGTGAACACAGTTGTATTGTTTCACAAACACCCCATAAAATGAATTATGTGAGAAGACTTGCAACTGCTCATGCGTCCTCCCCCAGTCATCGCAATGCATATTTCTTGCCCTCCGGTCTGCACCTGCATGGGCAATCGCCTTACAGTACTATAGATGGCAAGGTAAATCCAGTTGGTATCATGACAGTCATGCTCTATGTGCACTGTTTAAGGAGCGACTGAAGATTCAATATCATATTTTGTATTATTATTTATTTATCTAAGAGTTTTCAGGTGTGCTGTGCATAAAAACTGTTGTGATGTGCTTGTCTCTGCATGTGAAAGCTGGTGATGTCATGTTGGAGTGTTGCCTTGTGAATGTCGGAATGTTTACCCAAGGATTCCACACCCAGCCAGTTAGAACTCCACAGACTGGGTGATGGGAGCCAGTTTTATGGCCTGTCCACTTATGTATATAACTTCATGTAACTGTGACTTAAGTACTTGTAATAAACATATAAGTAATCCCAAGAAGCCTAGAAGTCACTTTACAACATTGGCGACGAGGTGGTTTTAAAAAGAAGAACATGCAAGCAAGAAACTGAAGAAAGTGGAAGAAGCCTGCTGCTGGGGGTGCAGGAAGAAGTTGGAAAAGAAGGACAACACTGCCCCAAAACACAAGTAAGACCCATCACCCAGGGCACCAAAAGGGAGGAAGGAAGCCCTATATAGGAAGGATCAGCTGCACATAAGGTGGAGGGAGAGCTGGGTCCTGGGGCTGAAGAGAGGAGCAGGGCCTTGAAGGGAAGCTCAAGAAGGGAGCTAGGCCTTTAAGATTGAGAAATCTGTTTGAAGAAGTGAAGCCTGTTAAAGTAAAACCAGAAGTGTTGTCTGTTAAGTGAAGATAAAAGGAATCTTAAAATGACACCTGGTCCCTTAAACTGAAGAAGGAATCCCACCCCATTAGTTTAAGAAACCTGTAGATTAAACAAAGCTCGTAGTGAAGATGACTCCCATGAGAGAGGGAGGAGCTAAGGAGCTGCGAGCAAGAGAAGACAGCTGATGCCATGACCAGCAGCAACTCTTTGTGGTAGGAAGGTGTTCCTGGTGTATGGCGTGCTGGGTGAAGCTGTCGCCTGTCAGAGGTTGCATTGCAAGTGTGAAGTACTGAGGGGTGAAGAAGAAAGCTCTGCAGTGATGTTTCCATTCACCAGTCAAAGTATCATTCCCCAGTCAAGCAGCACAGGGATGTGATGCTGTTTACCCTCATATGAAACCAAAAGTAAGCTTTGTGGAAAGTATGAGGCCCAGTAAGCTTCCTCCCATGTAGGAGTGTAAGTCTGCTTTGAGTTCATAAGTGGGACTTGGAGAAGGATGTGAGACTGCGGACAGTGAGCTAAGGGGTTCCCCAATGAGCCACTACCATGTTAGGGAAGATTTTGAAGTGACAGTCTGGAGAGAGCAGCGAGTACTGGCTCTGCATGTCCCAAGCGCAAGGTGAACTAAAGGTTAGACCCAGGCAGCGCTAGTCTGGTAGCGTATGCTCAGGGAAAGGGATGCAGGGAAAACTGCCTGCGTGCCACTTTGTTTTCAAGGATCAAAAGCGGATCGTGTTTTGGATGCAGTGAACCGTTTTAAAATATTGAAGTTGAAGGGTGACATATGCTGGGTCGAGGTACGTGGCATGAGTGACGTTTGGCTTATGAAGATCAGCATTGTCCCGAGGCAGAAGTGTGACTGGTGACATCACAGCTGGTTTAAGGGAGTTGGCGATGCCCTAGAACGCCAGATTCAAGCATTATGTTCATATTAAAATGCACTCACCATGCCAGATTCCAGCCGGTAGCCGAAGCCATTAACCGAGGCAGGATGAAGAATAAAATAAACAATGTTATGAGGAAAGAACCCTGCAACGTGCATTGCCGTGCACAGGAAGAGGAGAGCTGAAGGCATTGGGCCGTAAAATGAGTGAATAAGCCTAAGAGCGTTGTGGGGTGAGAGGAGAGACCCCCTTACGAATCATCTTCACAGTTTGCCTATGATTTTATGGGTATTATCCGGCTGAGAGATGTAGAGCACTGCTGAGCACGTCGGTGAGTCGGAAAATCAGACAGGAATAAGAGCGCAGTAGGAAATCCGAATTCCACTATAGGATTTGCCAAGGATGTCATTATTGTTGTCATGAATGTCGTTCCTGGTGAAGGGAATGCGGCAAATTTGGGTTATGGTGCATCAAGGTGCTGCGACTGCAGAGGAGGCACAAGGACCGCATTTGAAGTAATGGCTGCAGTGTATCATTTTATGTTTAAGTGATTATGATGGTCACAAATCTGGTCTTTCAGAAGATAACGTTGGACATTCAGGAGCAGCAACGTGTATCCTTTAACTGTTTTTGCATTAAGTTTGTGTTACCAACCTAGTTTTGTAACAGATTAAGGATTGACAAGCATGGGAGGTGCACGAGAAGTTTGTGTGTGGATATATGCGTGCAGGAATTGAGGTTCAGATCTAAAATGTATTGGATTTAACACATTTGAGGAATTTTAGGTTCAAAAGGACTCATTTGGACATTCTGAACATGCACAATATGCGTATGCATTAAGTTTGTGGTACCAACAGAGTTTTGTTACAGGTTAAGGATTGACAAGCATGGGAGGTGCATGAGAAGTTTTTGTGTGGATATATGCGTGCAGGAAGTGAGGTTAAAAGTTAAATTTATTAGATTTAACACATTTGAGGAATTTCAGGTTCAAAAGGACTCATTTGGACATTCTGAACATGCACAATATGCCTAGATGTGTGCAAGTCAGTAGCAGGGTGTGATAGAGGTTAGAGTAACCATTGAGGGATTGCAGGGTAGACTGCAGCCAACATAGACATGTAGGAATAAATGTGCATATTTCTTGGTTACGCCATAAGGGCTGTGTACGCAAATGTCACTATGAAGTTGAGTTGTTAGGCAGTGTAGACACAAGTGTATGGGTGGGTGATTGCCACAGAGGTGCAAGAACATAGTGTATCAAAGTGATTGTGGGTGAGTGCCACAAAGATGCAGGGTGGTACATAAACTGGCCATGGATTTTAGGAAATGTAATTATATAGTTTGCTATTGCTTTAATGGTGAGAAAAGAAGTATATATATTGTGCAACATGAATTATTAGGATTTTAATTTTTGCAAAATGGTAATGCAAAATGTTGTTTTATGTGACTCAATGGGTGCACATGGGTAAAACATGTGTTTTGCTAAGAGTCAAAGTGGTCGAGTGTTGGGTAGCACCCAGAATATGTATTGTATGTGGGTGAAAGTGTCACACGGGTTTGGAGGTAGCGACTCCAGAGTATATGTAAGTATGAGTGTGGTTGAGTGAAACCACAGTTGTATGGGTGGTAGCGCCGCCATTACACTAGAAAAATGTGGTGAGTGTGCCACAGCGGTCTGGATGGTAGTACATCCAGTTGTGCAGGGTAAAGGTGGAGAGCCTGCGTGACCATTTGGGTATGTTAGAGGTGTGTGTGGTTAGGAATACCACAGGAGTTGCGGAATACCATAGGTGTTGCTGGGAGGTAGCGCCTCCAAGCATACTCTACTTCCCTTTCAAGCATAGCAGTGAGAATTTATGTGAGTTGGGAGGTAGCATTTCCAAGCATAACAGTGAGGATTTATGTGAGTTTTCATCACTCCATAATAAGATGCATTCATGTTCCCTCATTGTTCCAGTGTGGCTTTATGTGTGTAGATTAGGAAATTAATGCGTAGTACCATTCTCCATTAAAAGGCAGGTTTTTGAGAGATGCGAGGTTTGGGATGTTATGAAATAGTGTAATGGGTGAAGTGAGGTGAGAGCGAGAGTGAGTCAGAGAAGATGTGAAATGGGGCAGCACCCATAGTGTGTGTAGCCTGTGGATGTGCTACAATGAAGTGAGGAGGTAGCGCCGCCGTGACTATAGTGGAGGTAGCGCCTCCCACATGAGGAGCATGAAAGTATTTTTGGAGGTAACGCCTCCGCCAGAGTAATTGGAGGTAGCGCCTCTGCCAGAGTAATAGGAGGTAGCGCCTTCGCCAGAGTAGTTGGAGGTAGCGCCTCTGCCAGTGTGATTGGAAGTAGTGACTCCGCCAGAGTATTTGGAGGTAGTGTCTCGGCCAGTGTAATTGGAGGTGGTGCCTCTGCCAGTGTATTTGGAGGTAGCGCCTCCGCCAGTGTAATAGGAGGTAGCGCCTCCACCAGAGTAGTCGGAGGCAGCACCTCCGCCAATGTGATTGGAGGTAGCGTCTCTGCCAGAGTATTTGGAGGGAGTGCCTCCGCCAGTATCATTGGAGGTGGCGCCTCCGCCTGAGTATTTGGAGGTAGCGCCTCCACCAGTGTGATTAGAGGTAGCGCCTCTGCCAGTGTATTTGGAGGTAGTGCCTCCGCCAGTGTGATTAGACGTAGCGCCTCTGCCAGTGTATTTTATTTGGAGGTAGTGCCTCCGCCAGTGTAATTGGAAGTAGTGCCTAAGCCAGAGTATTTGAGGGTAGGGCCCCACCAGAGTATGTGTAGGTAGCGCTTCTGCTTGTGTCATTTGGTAGTGCCCTGCCAGAGTATTTGGAGGTAGTGCCTCGGCCTGAGTAATTGGAGGTAGCGCCTCCACCAGAGTATGTGTGGGTAGCGCTTCTGCTTGTGTCATTTGGTAGCGCCCCGCCAGGGCCCCAGTGTATTTGGAGGTAGCACCTCCACCTGAGTAATTGGGGGTAGGGCCCCGCCAGAGTATGTGTAGGTAGCGCTTCTGCTTGTGTCATTTGGTAGCGCCCTGCCAGTGTATTTGGAGGTAGCGCCTCTGCCTGAGTAATTGGAGGTAGCGCCTCCGCTAGTGTGATTGGAGGTAGCGCCTCCGCAAGAGTATTTTGAGGTAGCGTGTAGCGAATCTGCTAGAGTATTTGGAGGTAGCATATCCACCAATGCGATTGGAGATATCACCCCAGATGCCTGAAGGTGTAGGTGGGTGTGTAGGGTTAGTGGCCTACAGATGTAGGGAGAGTGTCCCTAAGAATTGATATTCCCCATGCTGGTGATGGATGTGGAAAGGAGGGGAATATGCTGTGGTGTGCTTGTCCGTGTGTGCTGACGTTTGAGAAGAAGGGAGATATGTTGTGTCTATTTGATGTATCTGTGTGGGTGCAGTGTGAATCAGTAAAGGAAGGAGATGTGTTATATCGTGCCTGAGTGTGTTTGTAATGTTTATCAGTAAAGGAAGGAGATGTGTTGTGATGTGCTTGTCTCTGCATGTGAAAGCTGGTGATGTCATGTTGGAGTGTTGCCTTGTGAATGTCGGAATAATTACCCAAGGATTCCACACCCAGCCAGTTAGAGCTCCCCAGCCTGGGTGATGGGAGCCAGTGTTATGTCCTGTCCACTTATGTATATAACTTCATGTAACTGTGACTTAAGTACTTGTAATAAACATATAAGTAATCCCAAGAAGCCTGGAAGTCACTTTACAAGAAAAACATTTTGGCCCTGATTCATGGAATTATTTTCATGTAAAACGGGGCTTTGCGTGCCATTATGCCCACAAATCCCCATTCGTCAAACCGGGATTTGCACGCAGAATAGCACGCAAATCCCAGTTATATCTGCAAATAATTCCATGAATCTTTTGCTTCTTTTAGAATGGAAAATGGAGATGTTAGGGGGCATGGCCAAGTGCCGATGTGAACAGCAGCCTAATTCAGTGCTCCCACTCCTGCAGCTTTTTATAATCATTTTCTGTACCCCATATGGCTGTTAAAGTAGGTACTAATGTGTTATCTGTCTCCTTTGAGATTGTGTCTCCATTGAGATTGTGGAGTAGGCGGTATGAATTACGGCTCCGGAATCCACGCCGAGATGTCAACCGGAAGAAGCTTAATACGGCTGGAGTCGCGGCATGCAGCAGCCGGATTGCGTAAGGTTTCAACCCGACGCGTCCTGTCAGCTGGTTCAGCTGGTATGGAATGGATGCACTGCTGTAGCTAAGGAAGCACCTTTCTCCCACAACAAAGCATGCTGATGGATAACGTGAATGCCACAGGCATAAAGGTACTTTTAAATACACAGGCACTTGCAACTTTAGCCATGTAGTGTTATTTCTACACGAAAAGGGCAAGTTAATAACACGTTAGCCCATTTTACTGGAATGCAACTATGTTGACACATAGTTGACTGCATTCTTAACTAATACGTGATTATCACTACAATTAACACATATGAATGGAATTGCATTGTAGCTACAATTGAAAAAGATCTATTTTTGTTCTTTTTTTGTCACAAAGATACCTGCCTCCTTTATAGATAAGTACTGTCTTTCTGTGATAATGGTATTTCAATACATTTTTAATGTAGCCATATAGAAAGAACATTCTTTTGACACAGAGTTTACTGCTACTTTAACTGAAATTACAGCTGGCATTTGATATGCCCCTTTATTCTATATTGAAGTGCTCTACAATTAAGCTCACTATTTATGTGACAACCTAATGGCTATTTGATCTTGGGGCTGAAAGTGTGTTCACTAACTTCTACTAATAATCCCCCTAAAAGAAAGAAAAGTGACCCTCCTACTCCCAAAGATGACTTACAGGATCCAGTCATGCAAGCCATTCTGACTGAAATAAAGGCCCTTAAACCCCTTATAGAAGCTACAACTGCTAAATTGCAAATGCTGGACGATAAATGGTCGAATTGAGAATGTGTGAAGTTGAGAGGAGGGTTAGCGATGCAGAAGATCTAACTGGAAGAGTAACGATTCTTGAAATTTCAATGACCTCCCTGCAAAAGCAAGGGGAGATTTGGAAAATAGAACTATTAGGAATAATATATGAGTTGTGGGCCTTCCAGAAAATATTGAAAAAGACAATCCCATTCAGTTTCTTTACTACATGCTTCCCTTGCTCCTAGATCTTCCTGCACCCTTGCAGCTCAATATTCAAAGAGCCCATCAAATAGGACACAAAATCTCTTCTTGAAATGCCCCAGGAACTAAAAATGTTTGCCTTACTTCATTACACTCATGTCCTACTTATTATGGACAAAGCAAAGCAAAACAAATGTGGGTTGCACATTTCTCAAGATGTCTCCAATGCTACTACGGCTAGAAGAAAAGAGCTATTAACGTTCAGGCCACCTCTAAGGCAACTACATGCCAGATACGGTATCATTCATCGAAATTCTCTAAAGATCACTCTTAACAGGCACTGTCCACCTTCCAGGATCCAATCTACTTAAGCAACCTTATCTGCAGTCACAGAAGATAAGAGACGGATACATCCAGACCACCTGCTTGATCTTCAATCATCTGTTGTAAGAAGACTTTATCAACTTGTGAGCCCTCGCCGGAGCAGGGCACTGGGTGGGCCCTTCCGTGTCTGGCTCTTCACCCCCACTTGGTACTGTTTCATGCCCAACATGGTTTGGAGTAGCTGTTTCCTGTTAGCCACTACTTCTTTCAATGCTTTTTGGTTCTCTTGGAAGTTATGGCATTCCATGTTGTTTTTGTTTGTCTTTTCCCTTGCCTCATGTTTCTCATCCTCTATTCTACTAAAGCAACAATCCAATATCATTCAATATATGTATGCATATGTTAACTCCACTGTCACACATATCTCTTAACATAAGCTCTTGGAATATTAAAGGTCTACGTAGCCCTGTCAAAAGGCAGAAAATGATTTCCCATCTCAATAAGACCAAACCATCTATTGCATGTCTACAAGAATCCCACCTCTCGCAGGCAGAGGCCACTAAATTGTAACCCTTGTGGGTGAGTCAAGTATTCTCAAGTGCAGCAAATGGAGAAAAAAAATGGTGTTATCAGCTTTATCAATGAACACCTCCAATGTAGGGTGTTGTCCACAGAGTCGGATGATGTGGTATGATGGCTTCTTGTTAGGCTCCTTATTCATTCTAAGGAATACTCCATTCTGAATGTATATGACCCTACCAATGTCGACCCTGCATTCTGGATTCAGTTGAGAAAACATGTCATCAATTCCAACCCTAATAACCTCGTTGTGTGTGGAGACTGCAATGAGATTATGGATCCTCACCTCTACAAAAAATCAATGTACGTTTTTAAAAAAACAACTTCCACTTACAATTTGCCAATTATGTTTCTGAACTAGTTCTTATTGATGCTTGGCGCCTGACTCACCCCTCTGATTTGGATTATAGCTTTTATTCCCCTCCACATAACTCATTTTCAAGAGCAGATTGTGCTTTTATCTTTAAATCCATGACCAATTGTTTGCTTGATGCCAACATCGAATGCATCACCCTGTCAGTTCATGCATATAATAATAGCAGATGGGGGTTTACTTCAGCCCTTTTGAAAGACACACATTTTACTCAATGTATCCAACAGCAACACACCGGCCCTCATTACAAGTCAGGCGGTGGACCATGGTGCTATTAGCACCATGGTCTATGCCGGATTCCGCCATGGTGGATGGCGGAATTACCGCCCCATTCCAAGGTGAGTGGGGCGATAATTCCCCATTCACCATTTGCCCTTCCCCATTCCCATTTTTGTCCCATAGGGCATAATGGGGATGGGGAAGGCGCTAATTACGGCACCGTAAATTACGGTGCCGTAATTAGCACCAAGGTCGCTTAGCGCCTTGGACTTTAACGCCTGCAAAAAGCAGGTGTTAAAGTGTGAATCAGGCGTTAAGGGTTAACGGCGCCGACAGCGCCGTTAAACCCTTAACGCCTGACTTGTAATGAGGGCCACCAACTTCTTTCTAGAAAACCTTAGTGCAGATACCTCCATCGCCAATAACTGGGATTTTCATGAATCAGTTCTCAGAGGACATATCATATCTTTTACTGCTAATAAAAGGAAAAAACTGAAACAGGAAGCACATGACTTACTTAAAAAGATTAAATCGTTAGAATCTAAATATATACACACTAACGCAGCACCTATTTTGCAGGAAATCCCCACATTCAGAATACAGTATAATAACCCGATTACACAATACTCCTGTGTCAATCTCCTAAAGTACAAATCAAAGGTTTATCAGTTCTCAAATAAATCTAGCAAATCTGTAGCATCTTATCTTAAACTCAAGAGGGGTAAAGCCAAGATTGCAGTCATTAGAGATCATAATGGAAATAGAGTCTTGACTGATAAAGGTATCCCATTAGTTTTTTCCATTTTCTACCAAAAACTGTATTCCTCCGAAACAATACCCAACAGTACCCATGATGAGGATTTTCTCAAGCAAATACAGTGCAATTTATATTTAAATACTAATATCCAATCATTAAATACTCCCATTTCCTCAAGTGAAATATATACAGCTATTACAGACCTCAAAAAAGGTAAAGCCCCAGGTCCAGATGGCTTTCTGATTGACTTTTTTACCCACTTTAGGGATCTTTTAGTTCCCAAGCTTAATGAACTACATGCCTCCTTCATTGATGATGAGAAAGCTATAGGTACCTTTTCGGAACCAATGCTTATTCGGTTCCCCAAACCCAACAAGGATCCTGAAGTAACCCAAAATGATAGACCCATCTCCTTAATCAATACTGAGTGTACAGCTGTTGCCAAAGTTCTAGCTAATAGACTCATCCCCCTTCTTTCAAACTTAATAAAAAATGATTAGGTAGGCTATGTTAAAGGACAAATGTTGTCAGCCAATATCAGACTGTTTACGGACGTCCTCAACATTATTCAGAAGTCTACCAATCCATATGCGGCAATGACACTTGATGCAGAAAAGGCTTTCGATAGAGTTGAGTGGAGCTATATGTTTGAAGCCATAAAATGGCATGGGATTCCTGATCCTTTTATTTCCATGGTCAAAGTACTTTACTCCAACCCAAAAACTTCAGTTTCTATAAATGGTCAAATGTCCTCCTTCTTCCCCTTTACAGAGGTACTTATCAAGGTTGCTCCCTTTCTCCCCTTCTCTGGTTTATGGCCTTGGAACCTTTCCTAGAAGTGATTAAACAAGAAGATAATATAACCAATATCTATTATGGGGACAATCAGATTAAGACTGTGGCATATGCAGATGATATTTTACTGCTTCTGGATATAACTGACACTTGTATACATCATCTACTATGCATAATCACACAATTTCCTTTAGTTTTAGGATACAAGCTTAATACTGACAAATCAGAAAACGTTCCACTGAATATACATTGTACCAAACATCACTGATCAAGCTTTGGAATGAAGTGGTGCCCTCCAGGTATCAAATATCTTGGTAACATCCTCAATTAAGGATATTATTAAACTAAATACAGCTAGAGTAAAGCAATTTACTACTTCATAGTCCCCCCTCTATTATGGTGGGGTAGGCTTGAATGTGTCAAAATGATGCTCTCCATTGTCATACTTTCTACTTTAGGCATGCTATCTATTTCCTTTCCTACTTCATTCTTTACATCTGTGGATTCCTGCATTCTCAAATTCCTTTGGGGGAAAAAGAAATGTAGAATTTCACTAGGTAAGCTCAAAAAACTCAGGGTGAATGGTGGAGTTGGATTTACAGATTTCAAAAAATGGTCTCCCCTCATATCCTTATGGATTGCCCTTACAAGATTATTTTCCATTGCCAGTATTAATATCTCTGTCATATATCTTCAATCCTATTTATTCCCTTCCATTAATAAAATGTCCCACAATATATATGGATGAATCCCCTGATAAGGGCTAATAAAATAACAATATGTTGCAAACCATGGCTCTCGCTTGGTATTAAATATGTTGGACAGCTATTCATTCAGGGTATTTCACTCACCGTTAGTGAGTTGAGAAATTTATATCATATAACAATGGTTTTTATGCAGCAATATTTAAGTTTGATTGATGCTATTGTAGAAAGGTTTGACCTATTAATATGTAACACTAACATTTATCAGAATATCAGAATGACAGATTCCAACACATGGCTAACCACATTTTACAGCTTCTATGTTCTATAAGATATGGTTATCCTTGCTAACTAACGTAAATCCATGGAAATGTCAAGTGGCATGGAATCGAAACTGTTCCCTAACGGACTCCCAAACATCATGGTCAGCTGTGTGGAATAATATATCCAAAATGGTTGTCTCATCAAGCTTACTCCAAACATTGTTTTTCTTCCATCATAGGGCTTTTTTACCCCACTGACTCTTCTCAAAGGTGGAATCCTACAAAATGATAACTGTTGGAGCTGGCTTCATACTCAAAGCTCCATTAAGCATATGATTTTGGAATGTAGCCATGTTAAGGTTTTTTGGGAGAGGATCTGGCTAACACTCAAACATATTTTTTCTTTATAAAAAAAAAATAAGATTTCTGCCTTACTTTCCTTTACTTTGGTAGTACAGTAAATTCGGCAAGTATTTGACAAAAGTAAATGCTATTTGTTTGATCTCCTAATGGCTATAGCCATTCATGCTATCACCTAAAATTGGAAAAATCTAAGCGCCTGCATTTTTAAATTTGGTGGAACTCGGTTTGTAATATCCATAGAATGGAAAAATGCAATGCTACATCTCCTTCTTTACAGCTCAAACAGGAATTAAAATGGCACTCGTTTTTTAGAATTTTTGAATAACATAACCGCTAGCAGGTAAAGAAGACATTGTTGTTGCAAATGTGTATCCTAGATATACCCTCCCCTCCTTTTGTACGTGTCTCTCTTGTATGTTTTTGTGTGTTTTAAGTCTATGATGCACATGTTACAAAACTATGAGCTTATCTTAAATTGCATTCTTATGCATTAGGATGTATAATATATATTATATCACATAAGGTTGTGTTTCTGTTTAATCTACGTTGATTAAGGTATATGTTATATCATATGCATATCTTTATCGGTTCTTGTAACTATTAATGAACCCCATGTGCCTACCGATCTTAATAAAATATTTGAACATAAAAAGAAATGGAAAATGTATATGACACTGCAAACTGGATTTTGCAGGAAAACTATCAAAAGCAGACCCATGATTGTTTATATGGCACATAGCGACAGACCAACAGATCAACACATGTATGGAAAACATTTTAATTTTTAAAGCATTGCTGGAATGCTGGAACACTGGCAGGAGGAAATGGACAAACATGAGCACACGCGCACAGAGGAGTCGGGGGCCAGAGAAGTTGGGGAGATGGCTGCACTTATCTGTGCCGACTGGGCAAGTCCTGCACTTGTCAAAGCATGCGAGCACCTCAAAGAAATGACCAGAAGGGGTAGAGCTTGATTCAATGAACCAATAAAAAGCACTATCTGCATGAAGGAACATTATACTTCTGCAGTTGCTTTTCGGAAAACTATTACCTAGCCAGATGTAATGATGTAAAACTGTCTTCACAGCATTTGCCTGGGAGCAAAACTACACATATTTTAAAAAAAAGTTGCATCATTTGTAAGGCAAAACACATATATAGTAGACATTTACTGGCACTCCTGTTGATTACAGCACACAGGACATATCCATAGATGTCCTGTCTGCTAAAATAAACAGGACTTTTGATACTCTACTGCACTTAAACATGCTGTTCGATGACAACGTCACGGGAGTCGCAGGATTCCTCTCCCATTGTGCTGGCAGCCTTTCTGCTCTCAGTATATGAAGCAAATACACCTGTAACACTCATATTGACTCATTCGCACTAAGAATAGAGAATAGGAATGCCGCAGGTGGGCTGAAGCCTCTGTGCTTTTAGATGTAGCTTAACAGAAGAAAACAACTTCTGCAAAGACAAATACAGCAGTAGGTGACAAAACAATTGCACAGAAAATGCAAAATGTAGAGAGGTAACAATACATTGAAAAAAAAAGTGGAAGGAGGTGACCTCAATACAAAACGACTTGAATGTGCGGAGGATAAATCTGGGATTTGGAACGCTGACAATACCTTTCTGTTAAAACTAGAACCCAGATAGGACAGGAATGGGGCACATAATGGCTGCTCCTTTAAATTTCTCAGTGTGTTATAATAATAATAATAATAATACTTATTATTATTATTAGTAGTAGTAGTATTATTATTAATAATGGTGATTTATTTAGAGCTTTATGCCATCCTCCTCCAGCTTGTTAAGCCCTCACTTCGAGAAGGAATCCCTTCTGAATGGCATTGTCTTGTTTCCAAGGTGAGTGCATTGCCTTCAGCTATACTCCCAGCTTTTTTAATGAAATATCAACAATTTGGCAAAGGGAATGTTTAGGTGAAAATAAAAAGATTGATGTATGATATCTAGTCAGACATGTGTCTAGTCAGCTAAACCAATGGCTAAAGTAAAGAAACTTAGGGGTCGATTCATGGAACAAACGTGCGCCGACATTCCCAGCACAAGCAGGCGCAAGGTAGCGCAAGCGTGAGAAATCAAGTGCACGCGCACGTGTGCGATACAAGGAAGGCGCTGCACTAGTTTCCCGCTGGTCGTGCGCCAAATCCATGCATGTCGCACATGGGCACACACGTCATCAAACGGCGTGCGCTACGCGCACAGCAAAAGCGCACATAGCGCGGCGCACACAGCAAAAGTGGGTGGAACAGAGGGCGTAACATGCGGAATGGGGAACAACGCGTGAAAAAGAAGGTGTAACTGGGGAAGAACTGCAGGGAACTACACGGAACACCCACACGCACGTGAACAACCCGTATTCATGGATTCGAATACGGGAAACCCGCGCACGGCAAAAGACGCACACAGGCGTCAACGCGTCCACACCACGAAGGCAGGCGAAGCGTCCCCGTGCACAGTATAAAAGTGCGCGCAAACAACAAACACGTATATACAGCTACGATGAATGCCCCATTTGTCGCAGCACTGATCGTGGGACAACGCAGGAGGAGGAGAATAGCCAGGGCACGCATTTTCTCACCACGGACAAGCCTTTTTGGGAAGCCTGACGACCAGGTCTACGGCAGGTATAGGTTTCCACCCCACATCATCCTAGACCTGGTCAGGGAGTGGGAAGAGGACCTTACATCCTCCACCCTTTGCTCCCAAGCATTGAGCCCCTTGGAGAAGGTGCTCAATGTCCTGCATTTTTTGGCCACTGGGTCATTTCAGCGGACCACTGCCATAGTGGGGGGGTCTCACAGGCCACGCAGTCACGCTGCCTACACCAGGTCTTGGCAATCATGACAGCGTGCCCCTCAGTCCACAGGCACATATACATGCCCAGAACACCCGCAGAAAGGCAGGCCATGGTCCTGGATTTTTACAGGGTGGCACACTTCCCAAAAGTGCTCGGTGCCATAGATTGCACCCATGTGGCCCTACCTCCACCTAGGGCCACTGAGCACATCTACCGAAACCGCAAGCACTGGCATTCCATCAACGTACAGGTGGTATGCGATGCAAAGGGAATCATCACCTCTGTCTATGGAAACTACCCTGACTCCACCCATGACAGTTTCATATACAGAATGTCCGCCCTGAGCCAGGCCCTGGAAGCTGGGCAGCATGGTGACTCATGGCTCCTAGGTGAGTACAAATGCCTGTGCACATGCATGTAAGTCACAAACAGACAAATACCCAAACCCTAATCATCTCAACTATTATCACCTCCCCAGGGGACAGTGCCTACCCTCTGAGCAACCACATGATGACGCCAATCCGGAACCCACCACACCACCCCAGGTAAGATACAACGCGGCCCATATTGCAACCAGGGCCATAGTGGAGCACACATTCGGAGTGCTCAAGTCACGCTTCCGCTCCCTTGACTGCTCTGGCAGGCAGCTACTCTATGCACCCCCAGTAGTGTGCAGGATCATTGTGGCAGCATGTGTCCTGCACAATGTTGCAACACAGCAGGGCGTACCGGTGGACATGGTGGTGCCCCCACATCTCGAACCACAGGCACAGGCGCTGCCCATGGGAGGGGATAGGCCACGTGGCGAGGAAGCCCAGACCCAGCTTGTGGCCACATTTTTCACCTAAACTCCCACCCATGCGGAGTGCACACAGGCCTGACACATACCAGGTGACAATCGATGATGACAAAGAGACAGTCAACTGTCACAACCTTACCACCCTGAGATTGTTGCCATGTAAGTGCCACATTGTGTGCATCCCTAGCTACTTAAACACAAGCTATCCTGTGTGACCAAAAGGCACACATATGATATATGATATGATATGACATGGCATTTGTAACACGTCTATACACAAGTGTTGCAAGGCGCAACGAGGCAGGGAGGGGGGAACAAGGGAAGACAGACAACGATCCTACTAGGCCAGGTGTCATTTAGATCGCGCAAGTGCAGGGGTAGGTGGAAGGGAAAAGTGCAAGGGGAAGGGGCGGGGGGGAGTGCAGTGCAGGGTAAGTAGAATAAAAAATAAATAAATAGGCCAGCTGGTGGCAAGTGCAAAGGTAAGTGCAGACAAGTGCTGTGAAGGGGGGGCTGTAGGGATACAGAGACAGTCCCGCAGTGCAGGGGTTGCTAGGGAGGCAGTGCAAGTGGAGAGTGGCTGGGCCAGGGACCGAGGTCGGTGAGAGTGGCCCAGTTGCAGATTAAGTGCAGTTTCAGTGAAGAAATTAGCAAGGGAGAGGGAGAGAGAAAGCAGAAGCAAAGAGGAAGGTGTTGAGGTGCTTCCTGAAGTGGAGATGGTTTTCCTCAAGTTACAGGGAGGCAGGAAAGCCGTTCCAGAGGGAGGCCCCTGCCGCGGAGCGAGATCTACCCCCAGCTTGTAGCTTCGGGAAGCGGCTGACCCTGACATGCAAGGTGTGAATCACACACACCTGCAAAACAGGCCATGACCAATAGCCATACACCAACACAGTATCAATAAGGTAACCATTGCCATGTGAAAAATGTAAATTGGCATCAGACAATAATGCCTGACATGGAATCAGATGAAATGACTGACCAACAACCTCCCACCCAAAATAAGTAATTCCCAAATGCATCACAAAAGTAGTAGCCGCAACATAACAAATAATGCCTGTCTAGATGCACATTGTGCATTGCAAAATCAACACTGCAGCTTCTGTGTGCTGTGTCCAACTCCTACAACACACTGCTCAGCGCACAGCACAATGAACAGCCATTGTGTGTGATGCACACCCTGAGCATCACATCGAAGCGACAAACCACATAAAAAAAAGCAAAATAGGCATGTACAGGATCCATAATTGGTCACAGAACATGTGCTACAGGAACACAGTGGGCAGCTGAAGGCAAATAGAGTGTACATGTGGATATCGAAGGGTGGTTTTACATGTAGTGCATCATAGTGCGAGTGTGCGGGTCAGCAAGGACATGCACTCAACATATGCATGTGCAATCAATTGACCATCAGTGTCCTCTACACATCACATGTGAACATTCACCATGTGTACACCCCAGCATGTCAAACCACAACTATCCCCTCACACCTGAACAGTAAATACAACACATGAACATGCATTGATCAGCAGAACACATCATGTACATAGGATACCACAATTACAATGTCGGGGTTCCCATCACACTGCAGGGCAAGGCAACTATCAACAACAAAACTCCCCCCCTCCCTCACAAAATACCATGACCCACTGAACAACTGCACCTGGGTCATGGAGCCTTCAACCCTCAATTTCACCTGGCCACAGGATCACCATTCCCCTTCGTCACCATCTCACACCTTGTGTGTCAAAAGTTGGCTGCACCCTCAGAGTCCACCTTCATTTGCAAAGACACAAAATCCAAGGCAGAAAAACGAACCTGAACAGCCTCCAGTAGATGACTTGAAGTAGCAGTACCTCACAAAGTCCAAGTACTACCACAATGATGTAACAACCAAGGTAGCACAGTAAAACAATGTCACAACAGGATGTGAACCATGTGTGGCACATAACATAGAATGAAGCACCATGAACGGATGTGTACCGATTCAGGTGGTATGAACTCCGCAACGAGTGACTCATGCGGAGTGAGCTCTTCCTCCTCTGGTGCAGGCCCACCGCCAGTCACCAGAGTCAAGTTGTAATTTGAGGCACGCTTACCCTTAGCGCTGCGTTTGAGGTCATTCCAACTATTTTTGCACTCTTGCGCCGTGCGCACCTCATGGCCGAATGAACTGACACGTTCCGCATCATGCTTCCAGTGGGTGTCACGGTGGGCAGCCGTAGTCTGAGTATTGGCACCCCCTACCATGTCACAGCTGTGGCCCCGCACGTAGTCCATGAGGAAGTCCAGTTCCTGCTTGCGGATTTAACAAGGGGGGTCCTGGGAGTCTCTCTGCCAGACATTAGTCCTGGTTACGAGAGACTTACCCAGAGTCTTTAGCTCACTATCTTTTCACAGAGAAGAAATATCCCAAACATATCAGTCTTTGTCCTGCCCTGGGGCAGTCCAGCACCGAAATGCGAGGCAATTCTCCTCTGAACAAGAGTACCAACAGAAACCCCAGACACGTGTTTCGGTCTGGTTGGACCTCATCAGTAGGGTGGATCTGTGCCTCTCTAAGAATAGTGAGCAAGGGGTCCACGTCTGGATTCCCCTAGTAACTTAGGGTGAGACCCAAAGTTACTTAAATATGCAGATTTAACAAGGGGGGTCCTGGGAGTCTCTCTGCCAGACATTAGTCCTGGTTACGAGAGACTTACCCAGAGTCTTTAGCTCACTATCTTTTCACAGAGAAGAAATATCCCAAACATATCAGTCTTTGTCCTGCCCTGGGGCAGTCCAGCACCGAAATGCGAGGCAATTCTCCTCTGAACAAGAGTACCAACAGAAACCCCAGACACGTGTTTCGGTCTGGTTGGACCTCATCAGTAGGGTGGATCTGTGCCTCTCTAAGAATAGTGAGCAAGGGGTCCACGTCTGGATTCCCCTAGTAACTTAGGGTGAGACCCAAAGTTACTTAAATATGCAGATTTAACAAGGGGGGTCCTGGGAGTCTCTCTGCCAGACATTAGTCCTGGTTACGAGAGACTTACCCAGAGTCTTTAGCTCACTATCTTTTCACAGAGAAGAAATATCCCAAACATATCAGTCTTTGTCCTGCCCTGGGGCAGTCCAGCACCGAAATGCGAGGCAATTCTCCTCTGAACAAGAGTACCAACAGAAACCCCAGACACGTGTTTCGGTCTGGTTGGACCTCATCAGTAGGGTGGATCTGTGCCTCTCTAAGAATAGTGAGCAAGGGGTCCACGTCTGGATTCCCCTAGTAACTTAGGGTGAGACCCAAAGTTACTTAAATATGCAGATTTAACAAGGGGGGTCCTGGGAGTCTCTCTGCCAGACATTAGTCCTGGTTACGAGAGACTTACCCAGAGTCTTTAGCTCACTATCTTTTCACAGAGAAGAAATATCCCAAACATATCAGTCTTTGTCCTGCCCTGGGGCAGTCCAGCACCGAAATGCGAGGCAATTCTCCTCTGAACAAGAGTACCAACAGAAACCCCAGACACGTGTTTCGGTCTGGTTGGACCTCATCAGTAGGGTGGATCTGTGCCTCTCTAAGAATAGTGAGCAAGGGGTCCACGTCTGGATTCCCCTAGTAACTTAGGGTGAGACCCAAAGTTACTTAAATATGCAGATTTAACAAGGGGGGTCCTGGGAGTCTCTCTGCCAGACATTAGTCCTGGTTACGAGAGACTTACCCAGAGTCTTTAGCTCACTATCTTTTCACAGAGAAGAAATATCCCAAACATATCAGTCTTTGTCCTGCCCTGGGGCAGTCCAGCACCGAAATGCGAGGCAATTCTCCTCTGAACAAGAGTACCAACAGAAACCCCAGACACGTGTTTCGGTCTGGTTGGACCTCATCAGTAGGGTGGATCTGTGCCTCTCTAAGAATAGTGAGCAAGGGGTCCACGTCTGGATTCCCCTAGTAACTTAGGGTGAGACCCAAAGTTACTTAAATATGCAGATTTAACAAGGGGGGTCCTGGGAGTCTCTCTGCCAGACATTAGTCCTGGTTACGAGAGACTTACCCAGAGTCTTTAGCTCACTATCTTTTCACAGAGAAGAAATATCCCAAACATATCAGTCTTTGTCCTGCCCTGGGGCAGTCCAGCACCGAAATGCGAGGCAATTCTCCTCTGAACAAGAGTACCAACAGAAACCCCAGACACGTGTTTCGGTCTGGTTGGACCTCATCAGTAGGGTGGATCTGTGCCTCTCTAAGAATAGTGAGCAAGGGGTCCACGTCTGGATTCCCCTAGTAACTTAGGGTGAGACCCAAAGTTACTTAAATATGCAGATTTAACAAGGGGGGTCCTGGGAGTCTCTCTGCCAGACATTAGTCCTGGTTACGAGAGACTTACCCAGAGTCTTTAGCTCACTATCTTTTCACAGAGAAGAAATATCCCAAACATATCAGTCTTTGTCCTGCCCTGGGGCAGTCCAGCACCGAAATGCGAGGCAATTCTCCTCTGAACAAGAGTACCAACAGAAACCCCAGACACGTGTTTCGGTCTGGTTGGACCTCATCAGTAGGGTGGATCTGTGCCTCTCTAAGAATAGTGAGCAAGGGGTCCACGTCTGGATTCCCCTAGTAACTTAGGGTGAGACCCAAAGTTACTTAAATATGCAGATTTAACAAGGGGGGTCCTGGGAGTCTCTCTGCCAGACATTAGTCCTGGTTACGAGAGACTTACCCAGAGTCTTTAGCTCACTATCTTTTCACAGAGAAGAAATATCCCAAACATATCAGTCTTTGTCCTGCCCTGGGGCAGTCCAGCACCGAAATGCGAGGCAATTCTCCTCTGAACAAGAGTACCAACAGAAACCCCAGACACGTGTTTCGGTCTGGTTGGACCTCATCAGTAGGGTGGATCTGTGCCTCTCTAAGAATAGTGAGCAAGGGGTCCACGTCTGGATTCCCCTAGTAACTTAGGGTGAGACCCAAAGTTACTTAAATATGCAGATTTAACAAGGGGGGTCCTGGGAGTCTCTCTGCCAGACATTAGTCCTGGTTACGAGAGACTTACCCAGAGTCTTTAGCTCACTATCTTTTCACAGAGAAGAAATATCCCAAACATATCAGTCTTTGTCCTGCCCTGGGGCAGTCCAGCACCGAAATGCGAGGCAATTCTCCTCTGAACAAGAGTACCAACAGAAACCCCAGACTCTGGGTAAGTCTCTCGAAACCAGGACTAATGTCTGGCAGAGGGACTCCCAGGACCCCCCTGGTTAATCTGCATATTTAAGTAACTTTGGGTCTCACCCTAAGTTACTAGGGGAATCCAGACGTGGACCCCTTGCTCACTATTCTTAGAGAGGCACAGATCCACCCTACTGATGAGGTCCAACCAGACCGAAACACGTGTCTGGGGTTTCTGTTGGTACTCTTGTTCAGAGGAGAATTGCCTAGCATTTCGGTGCTGGACTGCCCCAGGGCAGGACAAAGACTGATATGTCTGGGATATTTCTTCTTTGTGAAAGATAGTGAGCTAAAGACTCTGGGTAAGTCTCTCGAAACCAGGACTAATGTCTGGCAGAGGGACTCCCAGGACCCCCCTGGTTAATCTGCATATTTAAGTAACTTTGGGTCTCACCCTAAGTTACTAGGGGAATCCAGACGTGGACCCCTTGCTCACTATTCTTAGAGAGGCACAGATCCACCCTACTGATGAGGTCCAACCAGACCGAAACACGTGTCTGGGGTTTCTGTTGGTACTCTTGTTCAGAGGAGAATTGCCTAGCATTTCGGTGCTGGACTGCCCCAGGGCAGGACAAAGACTGATATGTCTGGGATATTTCTTCTTTGTGAAAGATAGTGAGCTAAAGACTCTGGGTAAGTCTCTCGAAACCAGGACTAATGTCTGGCAGAGGGACTCCCAGGACCCCCCTGGTTAATCTGCATATTTAAGTAACTTTGGGTCTCACCCTAAGTTACTAGGGGAATCCAGACGTGGACCCCTTGCTCACTATTCTTAGAGAGGCACAGATCCACCCTACTGATGAGGTCCAACCAGACCGAAACACGTGTCTGGGGTTTCTGTTGGTACTCTTGTTCAGAGGAGAATTGCCTAGCATTTCGGTGCTGGACTGCCCCAGGGCAGGACAAAGACTGATATGTCTGGGATATTTCTTCTTTGTGAAAGATAGTGAGCTAAAGACTCTGGGTAAGTCTCTCGAAACCAGGACTAATGTCTGGCAGAGGGACTCCCAGGACCCCCCTGGTTAATCTGCATATTTAAGTAACTTTGGGTCTCACCCTAAGTTACTAGGGGAATCCAGACGTGGACCCCTTGCTCACTATTCTTAGAGAGGCACAGATCCACCCTACTGATGAGGTCCAACCAGACCGAAACACGTGTCTGGGGTTTCTGTTGGTACTCTTGTTCAGAGGAGAATTGCCTAGCATTTCGGTGCTGGACTGCCCCAGGGCAGGACAAAGACTGATATGTCTGGGATATTTCTTCTTTGTGAAAGATAGTGAGCTAAAGACTCTGGGTAAGTCTCTCGAAACCAGGACTAATGTCTGGCAGAGGGACTCCCAGGACCCCCCTGGTTAATCTGCATATTTAAGTAACTTTGGGTCTCACCCTAAGTTACTAGGGGAATCCAGACGTGGACCCCTTGCTCACTATTCTTAGAGAGGCACAGATCCACCCTACTGATGAGGTCCAACCAGACCGAAACACGTGTCTGGGGTTTCTGTTGGTACTCTTGTTCAGAGGAGAATTGCCTAGCATTTCGGTGCTGGACTGCCCCAGGGCAGGACAAAGACTGATATGTCTGGGATATTTCTTCTTTGTGAAAGATAGTGAGCTAAAGACTCTGGGTAAGTCTCTCGAAACCAGGACTAATGTCTGGCAGAGGGACTCCCAGGACCCCCCTGGTTAATCTGCATATTTAAGTAACTTTGGGTCTCACCCTAAGTTACTAGGGGAATCCAGACGTGGACCCCTTGCTCACTATTCTTAGAGAGGCACAGATCCACCCTACTGATGAGGTCCAACCAGACCGAAACACGTGTCTGGGGTTTCTGTTGGTACTCTTGTTCAGAGGAGAATTGCCTAGCATTTCGGTGCTGGACTGCCCCAGGGCAGGACAAAGACTGATATGTCTGGGATATTTCTTCTTTGTGAAAGATAGTGAGCTAAAGACTCTGGGTAAGTCTCTCGAAACCAGGACTAATGTCTGGCAGAGGGACTCCCAGGACCCCCCTGGTTAACCTGCTTGCGGAAAGCCTTCTTCCTCGACGTGCAGGAGGTCGTGGCTGTGTGTGGGGTCCCAGCCTGTGCTGCAGGTGCAACCTTTCTCCTCTTGGACTGTGGCGCAGACCCTGGCTGGCTAATGCCGACCTGACCTATATGGCCAGTGGGTTCGGTGGATTGAGCCAAGGGAGTGGCAGGTGGAGGGACGACCAAAGGCCGGACTTGTGTCAGTGGCATCTGGGTGCCCTCTAATGGACCCTGCGCAGCAACATCCGCTGTGGCAAGGTCATTGACCACAACGGTCCTGGTTGGCAGACTCACAACCGGGGTGTTGTTGGGTGCATCTGCCCCTGCACTTGCCAACACCCGGCTGTTTGGAGCAGCAGATGACATAACTGCCCCAGGGACATGTGTCTTGGTCAGAGCAGCCCTGCATGCCCCTATGGTTCCCCTCCTGGCCTGTTGGGAATCTACCAAGGGCTCCTCAAGTGCCAATGCAGCCTGCACTGGCAGACCCTGAGCCTGGGTGGCGGTGTCCACAGCTGCACCTGCAGCTACAACTACCCTTGGGCCCGTGGCAGTCGATGGAATGGACTGCCGGGTCACACGGGCACCAGTGCCAGATGTAGAAGCTGCATCCCCGAAACCACAGGGGATGGTGGCATGACTGCACCGACACATGGCACAACATTGTGCTCAAGTGGCGCATCCCTGCCTCTTCCCCCTCTGTGGCCGCCCTGGACACCCTGGAGTCCCCCTACTCCTTGGGCACCACGGCCACGTCCCTGACCACGCCCACCACGAGGAGCGCCCCTCACCTTTGGTGTCCTCCCAACCATGGCACAGATGTAGTAGTGCCGGCACAGATGGAGTAGTGCCAATGGGAGATGTACACCACAATTGACCTCGGCAATTGGGGCGAAGGGGGTGGGAAGCAAGATGTTAACAGCCCCCCTGCACCTGCAAGGCTGTATGTGACCCCGGTGATGTAGTGACTGGTCACGCAACGCTCAGGCACCCCAAAACTGCAGTAAAACCGTGCACGCAACCCTGCAGCCTAGGTGCGTGAAATCACCCACCCGCAGTACGCGGTGGCACCCAGTAACACGAATAACACGTACGCGTGGGACACGCAGGCTATTATGACCTCGAAAATGGGTGCGATTCACAGGGGCACCCGCAGTGGGAAAAATAGCGTGTGCGACTCACCGTCTGACTAGCGCGATGCAGAAAAACACGCATAGCCAATACCCCCGCCAAAAGAAGAGATACGTCCTTGATAGCTGTGAAGTTGTGATGGCGCGCGAAACAACAGGAAGCAGCAACACATGTCAGTCTCCACGAAAGGGACATACAGCGAACTGCTGCCCCTGCTCACCTTTAACCCGTGCTGAGGGAAACGCCTGCGCGCGTCACGTCACTTACGCGCATGGGCCCTTTCCTCGGATTGCACGCATTCACACACGGACGTGCAGTTTTTCACGTCACGTCACAGAGGCGCTTACGCTTGAAGGGCCTTTGGTCCAATGAAAGCGTGTACGAGTGCTGACGCACTTACGCGCTAGAGGCTTTTCCTCGAATCACACCTTGACGTGCACATTTTTCACGTGCCAAATCACTCTGTATCAAGCTGCTCACGCATTCACACACGGAAGACCACGCTCCTGCCCAAAAGGCCGAATCACTGCCCCCCAGAGCCCCGAGCACGCTCCCACCTGCCATCTGCTGCTGCCTGACTGCCTGCTGCCCACGTGCCCTGCTATTTGCTGCCTGCACATCATCCAGGGTGAAGTTGCTGTGACCACCCCTGCTGGAACAGAAGAGTCCCGACTGGGATACCATCGCTCCACAGCCCAGCCCCAGGACCCAGTTGCCCACCCACTCCTGCCTCTGGGGTTGCCATGTCAGGCACTACACCATCTGGCACCACTGGCAACCCCCAGCCAGAGAGGCAGACAGCCACCAGCTTCACTGCCACCGAAGTTGGTGTCCTGGTGGAGCAAGTCCTGGGGCAGTATGATGCCCTCTTCGGAAGTTCGCGCGCCGACAAGGAAGGACGGACTCGGATCTGGACGGACATCGTGACTGCCATCAATGCGGAGGGGGTGGCAGTCCGTGACTTCCAACATGTCAAGAAGCGCTGGGAGGACTTCAGGTCCAGGACCCTCAACAAGGCCCGGCGCCTCTTGAAGGCAGAGGATGCTAAGGGGCGCCGGGGCCACCTGTCGGAACATCAGATGAGGGCCCTGGAACACATATGCCCAGCGATCCACGTCCAGGTCCTTGAGAGGCAGACCCGTAAGTGTACATGCATACTGATTGGAAGCTGTGCATGTGGTGGTGTGCCAGTAGTGTGCAGGTTGTACATGTGTTTTTCTAGGGCCATGTATGGATACCTATGTACAGGGCTGTGAGGCAGACACATGCAAGTCCTTTCATGTGTGAGACACATGGATGGTGTATGTGTGGGTAAGCATGCAAGCCAAATACAGATCTGTGAGCACTCATGTTTGGATTACTGTGTATGTCAGTTGGCATGGTTGTGGTGTCACACATGGATGTTGGTTCCAGCTGCATGTATGTGCACCGTGTACATGTGCATGTGTGTCTATTTGACAAGGGTGCAACAGTGATGCAACATGGATGCATGTGACACTGATATGTGGAAAACTGATTTGCAGATGTGACATGGATGCCGATCTCAACACTGCGACAGTTGGCGGAGGTGTACACATGCATGTAAGTGTGGTGGCGTGTGTGCATGTGTAGTGCACTCCCTGTGTTTCATGTGATGTCTGGCTCACCTTTGGCTGCTCATGCTGTTGTATGCGTATGGATGGTGCTGGCTGTTGCAATATGGCTGTGGAATAGCTCATGTGTGTGAGTCAAAATGACATGTGCTTTGGGGATTGTGATGCCATGTCTGAAGTTTGACAATGCCACTCATGTGGAACTGTCATGTGTGTATGAGTCCATTGTACAGTGCCCTGATGCCTGTGTTTTATTTCTCCCTGTCTGCAGTGTCAACTGATGAAGAGGGCGGAGAAGGTGCTGTGGAGCACTTCGCAGGGATCGCACCGCCAGCCGGAGACGCAAGGCCCGGCTCCCCTCCCAGGTTGTCATCTCGTCAGGGAGTGAGGAGTCCGGTGCCGCGTCCCAGGCCGCAGCTGCCGAGGGGAGGTCCAAGAGACAGAGGTCGGAGTTGGACTCCTCGGCAGCAGAAGGTGCAGCTGAGACCCCACAGGGCCCAACGGAGGAAGATGGCATGGAGTCATCCAGGCTGGTGGCGGGTTTGGTGGAGGAAGAGGCCGTGCAAGGGACAGAGATGGGGTCTGGAGGTGGGGATTCCACTGGTGCTAGTGGTGCAGTGCAGGACCAGGGACAGGAGGCAGCACAGACTGCCGCGGAGGTGCCTGTGTGCAATCCTGTCCCTGATCCTGTCACTGCATCATCTTGCACCAGCAGGGATGCCTACGTCCAGACCCGTTCTCAGGGAGGGGATTGGCTTACACCAACTGGCCTTCCTCTCCCTACGGATGTGGCTATCCGGCACCAGGTTGGGGTGGCGTTGCGTCAACGTGCCATGCGAGGTGACCTGCGGTCTTTTCATGAGGAGACTGCACGTCTTCTCGCATGGCTCGTTGACCGCGGTGACCCACTGGGACAGCTCACCAGGGCCGGATTCCTCCGTTTCCTGGACCTTGTTCCGACCCCCTCCTCAACTGAACCCTCCATGCCCCAGTCGTCCTCCATGCCATCTTCCCACCCATGTATCACCTGGGTGCCCTGTGGAGCTGCCTCTGACCCTGCAGCCAGGCTGGTGGACAACATATCCCTGCCACAGTCGGGAGTCGGACGTCCAGCAGAGGTGGCCACCTCCACAACTGCACCCCAGCTGGAGGAGGATGTGCAGGCAACAGGAGCCAGGGCACAGGCAGCAGCACAGCAGCAGCAGCAACAAGGTGGGAGCCATGATGGCTCGGGGCAGGCATCGGCCAGAGGGCAGGAGGACCCTGGACGGGA
Source organism: Ambystoma mexicanum (assembly GCF_040938575.1). Lineage (NCBI taxonomy): Eukaryota > Metazoa > Chordata > Amphibia > Caudata > Ambystomatidae > Ambystoma > Ambystoma mexicanum. The sequence continues at coordinate 973,675,648 of NC_090924.1, forward strand.
AGTGTCTTCCGTGTGGCAGCGGTTGGGCCATGCGATAGATGCGGAGCGGCAGCGGGCGGAAGAGGCACGGCTCACAATGGTCAGGGCGGAGAACTCCATGCATAAGGCCCTGAGGCGGGCCGAGTGCCTTGAGGCCATTCGCAGGGACCTGGAGTTCCAGATGTCATCGACCCTGCGAACCCTCGGGGCCATGGAAGAGGACCGCCTCCGGGACATCGAGCAGGAGTTCGATGATGCTTTGGCCCGGGACATCAACATGTGAGCCGTTGGACTTGCCCGCTGCCCTTGTAAATAGTTGGATAGGATTAGGTTTCCTTTGGTTTTTTCTTTATTTTGGACCTTCAGGACAATGGACCACATTTTTGTATATATATTTTTTATTAGGTAGGAGTTTTTGATAGGTTTCGTTTCTTCAGTTGGGATCATGGACCCTGGATTGTTCATCTGTATATAGTTCAGTGTTGGATTCTACTTTTTTCTTTGGATTTCCCCATGGAGCAATGGTTTTCACTTTTGTTTTGCCCTTGTATTTCATTTTTGGAACTGTGACTTTGGACACCTTTACTTTGGATTATGATTTGTTGTTTTTCATTATTTTACAGACATGTAGCTTTTCTTTTTTAATTTCCATTGTTGTTTGTTTGATTTTAATTCCATTCATGTTGCTTTTAATACATTTTTTTCATCCAACTTCGATGTGTGGTATCATCTCATTGGTTTCATGCATTTCATGATATGGGTTTTGACATTCACTTGCACCCATTGTGTGTATGTGACGGACATGTGTTCATTTAGATACTTGCCATTGGGGTTGTATCATGTAATTGGTATTTCTAAGTGGGTGGATGCAATACTTGGGTGGGTGTTTGGCATGTGAAGGCTGCCCATAAGGGCCAGGGATCTAGATTGTGATGACGTGTTGGCTGGGGGACATGTATCGGGGCCTGCTGGCAGGTGCCCCACACTGCTGGGGGGTGGGTGTGCAAGGGGACATGAGTGGGGGCCTGTTGGCAGGTGCCCTGCACTGCTGGGGGGTGTGGGTGCAGGGGGACATGAGTGGGACATGAGTGGGGGCCTGCCGGCAGGTGCCCATCACTGCTGGGGGGTGGGTGTGCAAAGGGACATGAGTGAGGGCCTGCTGGCAGGTGCCCCGCACTGCTGGGGGGTGGGGGTGCTGGGGGACATGAGTGGAACATGAGTGGGACATGAGTTGGGGCCTGCTGGCAGGTGCCCTGTACTGCTGGGGGGTGGGGGTGCAAGGGGACATGAGTTGGGAATCAGTAGTGCAAGGAGACATGTGGCTTTGCTGGGGGGCATGCCCATGTTGGGTGGGCTGCCTGCGGGATATGACCAGGGATGCAGGGTAGTCCCCTGTGGTGTGGGCTGCCTGCAGGGGCCGTGGAGGGTGTACAGGGAACACCTGGGAGGACCCACACTGCCAAATCACGTGTAGGACTCCCCGGCACTCCCGAAATGCATGTACCCTGCTGAAATTGCGTGTGAAACTTCCCACGCACCCCTGAAATACACGTACCCTGCTGAAATCGCGTCTGAAACTTCCTGGGCACCCCTGAAATACACATACCTTGCTGAAATCGCGTGTGAAACATCCCACGCACCCCTGAAATACACGTACCCTGCTGAAATCGCGTGTGAAACTTCTCGCGCACCCCTGAAATACACATACCCTGCTGAAATCGCGTGTGAAACTTCCCGCGCACCCCTTTAATACACGTACCTTGCTGAAATCACGTGTGAAACTTCCTGCGCACCCCTGTAATACACGTACCCTGCTGAAATCGCGTGTGAAACTTCCCGCGCACCCCTGAAATACACGTACCCTGCTGGAATCGCGTGTGAAACTTCCCGCGCACCCCTGAAATACACGTACCCTGCTGAAATTGCGTGTGAAACTTCCCGCGCCCCCCTGAAATACACGTACCCTGCTGAAATTGCGTGTGAAACTTCCCGCGCACCCCTGAAATACACGTACCCTGCTGAAATTGCGTGTGAAACTTCCCGCGCACCCCTGTAATACACGTACCCTGCTGAAACACGTGTGAAACTTCCCGCGCACCCCTGAAATAAACTTCCCGCGCACCCCTGTAATACACGTACCCTGCTGAAATCGCGTGTGAAACTTCCCGCGCACCCCTGAATTATACGTACCCCGCTCGCACAGGGCCAATCGTGTGTGAAACCTCCCGCGAACCCCAATAATACACGTACCCCGCTTGCCGTGCTGGTACAGGGTTAGCGCAGCCCTTTGCGCTGGATTGGGCATTTTGATGGCTTTTCCCTGCGCGAGGGGCGTTCTTGGGGGCGTAACTGGCGCTGCTGCAGGGTCGCTGCGCCACTTTGCGACACGGCTGGTTTTGGTAGCTGAAATCCATGAATACGCTGTGCCCGGAAATGGATTTTAGCGCACGCGGCTGGCGCAGAGATTTGCACGTGCACACTTTGCGCCAGCCGCGTGCGCCACTTGTCCGCTAAATTCTATGAATTACCCCCTTAAAGTTATGATGGGTAAAAATCTGATTTGTCAATTTATCAACAAGAGGTCAAACTGAGGAAAATACATAAACTCTTCAAGAGCAAGGAAGATTATGAAATTGGTTGGGCATATACATTTACTAAAATGTTGTATTGCCTATCTTTGATGCCCAGGGTGCAAACACAAACACCAGCCCGACCTATGGACTCAGACACTGACATAGCCTATAGTTACACTAGAGGGTGAACAAGAGAGATCACTTCAACAAATTAATGTTTTAGAAGAGCTGGAACTGTTCATCAAGAGGGCAAGCTGATGTCCAAAGGAAAAGACAGAGGAAAACTAAGAAGTGTACGAGCAGGAAGAAGCCAACAAGAAGGGGTGGAGGGTGACAACACATACGCACAAAGATGCAGGAGAGATCAGACCCCCCTTCCCAACCTCCTTAAAAAGGAGAATGCATTTTGGGAATCAGAAGATGCAAGTCAAGCAGAAATAATTGGTGGGTTACAGATCATCAGTTTTTCCAAAAGATCCCTCACAGCTGATGAAACAAAGCTAGAATAATAATAGCTCATTTTTGTCTAAATTCTACCACAACAAACCCAACAAAGGGATACCACAATCTGCACCCTAAAGGGGCAGGTCATGGTAGCTCCCTTTGACTGGCCGACACATATGGAACTTTATAACCTGAACAGCATTAGAGTTTCCACTAGCAGCGACACAAATACTGACTCCATGACATCTGGGGGCAATTCTGATCATCTGAGTTAATTAATCATTCATACCAACAGGCCGTCCAAAAGCAAATTGAGAAGTACATTTACATTCATACCCCCAAAAGCACATGCAAAGCAATACTGGCATTTATCAAGTCTGAGTCACTGAATATCTAAAAAACAATGATGTTCCAGAAGCCCGCCATTCCAAAAAACACCAACAATGACCTCCAAAGTGCTTTAAATTCAGTAGAGAAAGACACGATTATAGTAAAGATCCTGACCAAGGGGACAATGTTGCAATGCTTGGAACTGTATAGCTCCTTTCACCATAATGATGGTCCCAATGTGCTGCTGGTTGAACGTGTGTGTGTGCATTTAAGCCATTAAAGATATGTGAGGTAGCCAAGACCCTGCTAGACACCCATGTCTATATTGAGTGTGTATGGGTGCATTGGAGGCATACTATGAACAAAGGGGGGAGGATTGTGTTTAAGGAGATGAGTTTTGTTGGATGCTACAGTTCGAATTTGTGTCATTAAACATCGCTTGATTCTTATGGCAGAGGTAATAATAATAATGATAATAATTATAATAATAATTTGCATATGTATAGCGCTACGAACCCTCAGGCATCTGAGCGCTGCTTACCCAAGGTATGTGGTGCTCATTTATCGACCTCGGAAGGATGAAATGCTGAGTTTGGCCCTGCTGGGATTCAAACCTGCGTCGGCAGGCTCAACACAGATGTCAAACCAAGCGTTCTACTCGCACTGCTATCTGACCGGCATGTTGTGCAATAGTGTTTGTGTTATTTGTGGGTGCAGGGTGTGTGCTACGTTGCGAAGGTGTGGCATGTGAGAGGAGAAAATTGCTTACCACTACAAACAACGTCTATATCCTCGTTCTCATCTATCTACAAGGAGCAGTGCTCTGTTTCACAGGTGATCTAAGTGCTACATGAGTGCAAAATTGCCAACTCCAGTTCCTTCTAGTGAGAAACAGATTCCCATTTCACATATACAAAAGGGTTGGGAGCCCCTCTACTGAGAACGAAAACAGCCAAATAGCCTTCTCTCTGGGAAGGTGCCCACTCGGGAGGGTCTACAACCACGTTTTAGCTCACTGTACCTTTCACAGAGGAGAAATATCCATTTGCATATCAGTCTGGTCCCACCTTCCTTGGCAGTCAAGCACTGAAATGCTACACAAATCTCCTCTGAATAAGAGTTCCAACAGCAATTCCAGGCATGTGTTTTGGCCTAGTCGGCCCTCATCACTGAGGTGAAGCTGTGCCTCTCTAAGCACAGTGAGCATGGGGTCCACGTCTGGATTACGCTGGGTAACTTAGGGTAATTGACCCCTGTTCGCTCTCAGTAGAGGAGCTCCCACACTCCTTTTCAGGTCCCCATTTCATGATTACATACTGCAGCATGGCCCACCCTCCTGTGCTTTAGAGTTACATGCAGATCCAACCATGAACAAGAGATCCGAAGTCTCTCATTGTCCTCTTCCTGGATGATCAGAGTGAATTTCCCAAGGTGCATTTTAAAAGCAATGCATTGCCCACCCTCCAACAAGCCCATATGAGTGCAGTACCCGGCCCACTGTCAGGATTCATTCCAAGTGCAAGATACTTGAATACCTTGATGAGTCCTGCATGTGGTGTTGGTGGCCCCCAAGGAGAGGTTGAAGGTGGCAGAGCAAAGCGGTTGAAAGGAAAGAAGAGGCTAGTACCTGCTTGAGGGACAGGTGGGGGTGTGTGCAGGGAAGCTGGGATTAGGAGGTCAGAGGAAACAGCCAGGTTTTGGGGGCATTCCTGAAGGCCAGGTGAACCTCTATGAGGCAGAGAGCAAGGGGGAGGGAGTTCCAGAGTGTGGGTGCGAGGATGGACAAACAGGCACCTCCTAATCGGGAGAACTGGAAGGGGGGGTCTGAGGATTCTGGTGTGGCGGTGGTGTCTGAGCTTGTTTTGGAGGAATTCCAGGCCTTTTTTTTGTGAATGGCTCAGTGGTTAATGCACATGGCTTTGAAGGAGGCCTGTTAGCTGATGGACAGCCAATGAAGTTTCCTTATTGTGGGGGAGATGTGTTCTCTGGGGGAGAGTGCGAGGAAGAGCCTTGCTGCAGAGTTTTGAATCCATTGCATCTTTCTAAGTTGGTATCCAGGCGCACCTAGGTAGAGGGAATTAGAGTAGCCTAGGCGTGAGAGGATTGCAGAAACTCTACGGGTAGGAGAGATAGGGAAAGATCCACTTGAGGATGCGGAGGTGGAAGCTGCATGATCTGTAGACTGCAATGATATGGCGGGAGAGGGTCAGGTCTGAGCTAAAAGTGCTTCCCAGGGTTTTGACTGATGGGAAGGCAGTGGCATGGGTCCTAACAAATGGTTTGCCGCAGTTTAGGGTAAAGAATGGTAACTGATATTACCTATTGATCCCACAATCAATGTCATATAGAATTTTAATCAAATCTTATATACATGGCATTCATCTGATTTGATAATTTGGGAGGAATTCTTAACCCACGGTTTCCTGTTAACTGATGTATCTCCTTCCCAAGGAGCACACAACAATGTGTTGAAATACATACATAATGTTCTCTTTCCCTTTGTCTCTAACTTAACAACTCTGATTTAATTGAAAAGCTCACTGATATTACAAACTCAAGTTCATAGAACAACACAATAAAGTCACAATCAGCAAACTTGATATCCACATCTTTGTTAAAGACGACACCTTGCAGAGGTCCCTCCTTCAACAATCTTCCAATTCCAATGACATACAGCATACCATTAGCAGGCAGTCTTCGTATGAAACTAAATCATAATGTAGCTATTGTAAGTTCTTACAAACTATGTGGAATTGAACCAATGATAGAACCTTTGAAGTCAAGTACAAAGGGACTACAGACAAAAGGTTATTCTAAGTGAATCATTCACACAAGACAGGTATCTTATAGCAGATATGGGCCATCAGAAATTCAGATTTTACTTATTCAATGGCCAAACATTTTCTAGAAACAGAGAACCTCAAAATAGAACAGAGAAACGTCAGACAATTACCTCAATAAAATGATGAAATATATAAGATGTGGAAATACAATAGTAAGGCTATGCCAACTGGAAATTGAAACAGTTTTAGACTTGGTTACCATGCAGCTTGATCCCAGTACGGATGATGACTTATGCACTTTCTTGGATGATTGATCATGTCATTTTACACTACACGGGATTGCACAAAAAGTTCTTACAAACTATGTGGAATTGAACCAATGATAGAACCTTTGAAGTCAAGTACAAAGGGACTACAGACAAAAGGTTATTCTAAGTGAATCATTCACACAAGACAGGTATCTTATAGCAGATATGGGCCATCAAAAATTCAGATTTTACTTATTCAATGGCCAAACATTTTCTAGAAACAGAGAACCTCAAAATAGAACAGAGAAACGTCAGACAATTACCTCAATAAAATGATGAAATATATAAGATGTGGAAATACAATAGTAAGGCTATGCCAACTGGAAATTGAAACAGTTTTAGACTTGGTTACCATGCAGCTTGATCCCAGTACGGATGATGACTTATGCACTTTCTTGGATGATTGATCATGTCATTTTACACTACACGGGATTGCACAAAAAGATTGTATCTAAAATGCTGAATGCACGTTTAGAGCGCATTCGCCATACTATGTAAGATCTAAGCCCATAATACCAAACAGGGGTGCAGGGTTTGCAGGGGTGTCCCCTGCATACATTATAGGCAGTGTGGGGGACAAACAGCCAAAATCCTAAAAGACTAAATTACAAAAGGCGGGGTAGTGGGCTCTGTGATTTTGTTATTCGATCTTTTGGAATACGATATTACAATGTACACCCATCTTACAGCAGGCCTCACTACCAGTTTGACTGTAAAGTGGAAGTAAATCCACCGTTTTACAGCCAAACTTGCTGTTGAGTTTCTGGCCTGGATGTATGCTATCAGCTTTGTTAGGCTTCTTAGTGTATGCATTCTATCATGCTGCTTACATTCTATCTTGAAGTTTACTTTCTGGTGTGGATGTATGCTATCACATTTTTTATTTAGCTATTTTCCTTCTATCTTCCTTGAAACCATGTTATTGATGTGCTGATGTGCAAAGGCCGGCTGGGTTACATTTCAGTGATCAGTGTTCGGCTTCAATGATTCTCATCTGAGCCGCCAATACAGGGCAACGGCAGAAATGGAATAGCAGCAACTTGCAGTGTCAAGCTGCTCAAGGTGTTCACAATAACACAATAATAGGATTACATAACAGACTCGGAGTGGCTTTTGCGCAGGCTTTAAAGAAACTAGCTAGCAGCCTGTGAAACTATGTAAGTCACTTAGCATAGCTTCACGTGCAGCTTTAAAATTGCTTGTTTTTCTATGTTTCCATCCGGCAGATGAATGGGGTGTTAGAGGAAGATATACATTATGATCTTTTTTACAGTCACTGATTCCATCCTGCACATGTGAAAGCACACATGTTTGTCTCCCAGTGACGTTGATTTACCAAAATGCCAGGGGTATCAGAAGTGACAACACACCCCTGATGACATCACAGGGCGTGATGTCACATGACCTTTGCTCTGGATGGCATCCATTGCTCTTTAGCCCTAGTGACATCCCTGGAAGAAGCTTGCGGGCATTAAAAAAAACAACATAAATGTGCAATTTCTAAAATACAATATAGGTACTAAAGCAGACAAGAATATTTTAGATGGCAACCACATTTTAACACGGATGCTGCCTTCACATGCCATGGATGGGATCCTGATATGATCGGGTTAGACACAATACAATCAACATGGGCAGAGGCCTAGGCACAGCATTGTATGGCCAGTTACTTCCATATTATGCAGGTTGTAAATGCATGTCAAGAGTTGTCATTATATATTAATTAGAGCCCTACATTGTCAGTTGATGCGATATTACAATATCCAAAACTTGAATAGATGCAAGTCACCAACAATGCACAGGAGCATTAATGCTTTGATTCATGATAATGATGTGTTATTTGTATAGTGCTTTCTCTATTAAAAATACAATGCCACAATAAGAAAACATGTTAAAACTGACTGCCCATTGCAGGCTAAGCACGTAATAACATTTATCATGTTTACTGTAGTCTTGATGATGCACAGTAAAAAATGCCATGCCACAGTAAGACATACCTAAATGTGTTGCACCAAAATGCCAATCTAACCATGTAATAACATTTATCATGATTGCTATATCAGAGATGCCCAGTACAAAATGTCAAGCCACAGTAAGAAATTGCTAGACCAGCTGCACCAAAATGCTAGTCTAGCCACGTAGTAACACTTATGATGCATATTTCAGTGTATATGCTGGGAAAATATGCCATGACACCGTAAGAAACGGTTTTACTGACTTCCCCCAAATACCAGGTGCCCAGTAAAAATGTCATTCCAGAGTAAGAAATGTCTAGACTGGCTGTACCAATATGCCAGTCTAGCCATTAATACTCGTCATGCCTGCTTTTTCACTGATGACCAGAATGTATATGCACACCGCTCTCCTGCCCCAACTTTTCCACACATCTCCTCTCCCTCCCACTCTCCTCCTCCAACACCCAAAATCAACTCCTTGGCCCAGTATTACCTAAATGTACCTCTTCCTCATCCCAGTACTTATGTATGAGGGAAAGTGCTTCATAGGCAAGTACTGTGATGAGGAAGAGTGTGACTAGGAGTAATAAAGGTTACTGGTAAGTAATCCTGGTTTTTAACACAAGCACACACATTCACCAATGAATTGCTCATTTACACATGCACTCATTCACCATCCACTCACACAAGCATGCCCAATCACACAAACATCAGTCACTCCTTCACACACTTTCCATGAAATATACACAACTGTACATTACATAATATATATATACACACATACACACACACATACGCTCTTACATTAAAAAAATAGTCCCTACTTTCCAGAATCCGTTGCGCCTCCTCTGCAGGCATGACTCTGGCTCCCAGGCTCCAGCACACAAGCAAGGAACCAACTCTGGTTCCTGTCGTGCACAGCAGAGCACAGGAGCCAGAGCCATCCATGTCCTTGGGGGTTGAGGGGGCTCAGATTTAAAAAAGAAATAATTTATTTTTGAAGTCACTCAGACTGACATCAAAAATAAGTTATTTCCATTATGGAAACCCAAAACGGAAATCATTTATTTTTGAAGTCAGAGTGACTTCAAAAATAAATGATTTCTTTTTGAAATCTGAGCTCTCCTGTAGGGGTCGCCGAGGCCGGGTTCGCAAGGTGGTTGTCACGGGTCATAGTTGAGACCCCTAGCGACCCCCAAATGACGTTCCTGAATTATTCATTATGAGTCTGTTTCTTTAATGGGAAGAGCTCAAACTTTTGTAAAATGGATAAAGGAGAAGAAGCACCTACTGGGGCACCACAACTCTAGGACTCTTCACTAGGATTTTGCCAAATAGGTGCTTCCTATTTCCTAGACTTTGTAAGAACCCACTGTTGATTTCACAATGGTTTTGAAATCTTTCTTTCCACAGCGGGACAGGATTGATGTCAATCTACTTTCTATTTTCTAGAGTTACATTAAGTATGTTCAGGTAGGAGTGAATGTTCTGTTCTTGACAATATACTTGCTCGGACAACACTGAGAGCGAGTCTCTGCTGACAGGGTTGCTTTTGTGTTTGGTGACTCAGAGGAGGGCCCATTTGAATGTGTTGGGGTGCACCTGGAGCTGCATTAGTGTGCAATGTGTGTGTCGACTGGCAAGGGATGAAAGGAGGAGACTTGCAGAGAGGTGATCGAGTGGGAAAAACAAGTGGTTTATGAGCCTTGGATGGGGATTGCCTCCAGTACTCAATAATGAATGTCGGTGGACCTGCATTTATAGTGCCCGAGGTGTGTACAATTTAGCTGGTAAAGCATGTAGTACTTGGGGCTTTAAAATATTTTAAAGTTCTTTGTGCCGCCAAATTTCCAAAAAATTGGAAGCCATGGTGTAATAGGGGAATTTGCCTTTTCCCATCTCATCCCCTACTCTCTTCTCACACAGGCATTCATACAGAATAACATCATTGATTCCATACAAGTGGTGGTGCTATCTATGTTCAGCCCATTATTCAAGTGTGCTGATTATATCAGCATTATATTAATGCTGGCAATTATTCACTACCTGTTCTCATACATTCACCCACTTAATTGGCTTTGTTTATTTCTGGAGATTAGGGGCTGATGGGCGAGGTTTTGTGGTGTCCTGGGGCTGGTTGTGGTATTATCAGAGGGTTTGGAGCAGATATAGTTTTTGGGATGTTCTTGAACCCTTTATCCCCCTGGTTCTTCCCCTCTTGAAGGCAGATAAACACTTGCCTACGAGTCAGTGGCTTTTGGAGGTGTAGCATTGGTGTTTGCCAGGTTTTCTGAGTTAGGCTGCAGAGTGGGAATGTGCAAAAATGCCCTCTCTCCCCAGGGTTATTTTGCTCATCTTGACAATGGTATCAAAATAGGGGAGGATGAGTCATAACGATGCAGTGGTGCTTGGACCTTCCAGGTTTCTCTGACATAGACTAATGCCCCAGGTCCCGAGTGGAACTAGTCAGATGGAGGACGTTGACTTTAAAAAAGCAGATATATCAACCTTCCCAATCCACAGTGCAGTTTCCTATGACTCCGCCCAATCACATTGTGGGCAACTCTGCAGGATTACAGGCTGAAAGGCCAGATACAGTATTGGTTGTTGTCAAAGGAGCGACCATAATTCTTTGGATCTTCCCTCACAGGCAGCCATACTGGAGGTCATTTTGGAGGATGTAAACAGATTGCAAAGAGGTGTACACGAAAACACAGAAGAATTCATGGCAAAATGGGTGCATTGGTTAAATACCAGGAGGCTTAATGGTCTATTGAACCCGCATCTGCTATTGATGGCTAGAAGGGTCTGATGACTGTGTGGTTTTAACTTGTGAGTGACACAACGCATCCTGGGCACCCGGTACGGTAGAATGAGGTGAGGTCCCTTGCAATGGTCCGGTCCATGGAGAAATAGGGTGCAGTAGGTGCTTACTTGCTCTACCCCCATGTAGACCAAACAGGGTTGGGATCCTGTGTATTTATGCAAATCAATATGTGGGATGAGAGGGTGGAGAGAATAAGGGACTGAGGTTTGGAGAAATTGAATTGAACACAGATTGGAGTGGAGTGTGGATAAGAAGGGGAAGAGAGGGGCCTCATGGTTTTAGGGTATCTTTGGATCTTTGGGTACCAGTCCAGTCCTTCAGGCAATGATTACAATTGAACATTACATGGGTTGTTACTCCTCTGTCAAGGTTTTGGGGGTGAGCTGCAGGATAGTGTTATCTGAATGCTGATCCACCCCCATTACTCCAATGACAAGAAGCCGTCAACAGAGTAATTACATTTGCCAATGCGCTCCCGGAATATCGCTGCCAAATTAGAAGATCTGAATTAGCAGTAGTTTCTGGGGCAGTATCTAATTTGTTGTTTTTGAAACACCTGGATGCTTCCGGAGTCGTCTGAAGGTGGTTGTGCATCTCATGAATTGAAAGCAATCAAATATCTACTACCTATTGGAGGGGAGTTAGTTTGGATCTCCCTTAAATTTAACTGTAAAATGGAAGTGATCAATTCCCCATTGAAAAGAATCCTCCCTTTATGGTTTCTGAGGGTGTTAGATAAACCATTACATTTGGTTAACTATATATATAAAAGTCAACATGTGTTTGTGGTGGCATTTGTGGCAAAGCGTTGTTCCTTATGCAATTCCACACCATTTCCCCAATCTGCACCACATTATGCATAGTTGCCTGTTAAAACCCTGCAGACATTACTTGCTACATGGCATTTGGACACCCCACCGCGTTCCCTGGATTTCAGCAAAAGTCAAAATGTGTTTGTGGGTTTGTGGCATAGAGTTGTTCCCTATACAATTCCACACTGTTTCACCATTCTTGCATATTTACCTATTAGGAGCATCTGCACATTACTGGGTACATGACATTTGGATACCCCAGCCTTTTCCCCAGATTTCAGCAAAAGGCAACATTTGTTTGTGGGTTTGTAACTAGGCAAAGCATTGTTCCTTACACAATTCCACACCGTTTCACTAATCTGTATCACATGTTGCATAATTACCTGTTAGAACCCTCTGGACATTACTGGGTTCATGACATTCGGACACCCCACACTGTTCCCTGGATTTCAGCACAAGTCAAAATTTGTTTGTGGGTTTGATGCTTGGAGAGGTGTTGTTCCTTATACAATTCCACACAGTTTCACCAATCTGCACAACATTTTGCATAGATACCTGTTAGGACCCTCCAGCCATTACCGACTACATGATGATAAAATGTGTTTGTGGTTTTGTGGGTTAGTGCCAAAGCATTGTTCCTTATACAATTCCACACTGTTTCACCAATATGCACCAAATTGTGCATAATTACCTGTCAGGACCATCCGGACATTACTGGCTACATGACATTTGAACACCCCAACCCATTCCCTAGACTTTAGCAAAAGTCAAAATGTGTTTGTGGGTTAGTGGCAAAGCATCGTTCCTTATACAATTCCACACCGTTTCACCAATCTACACCAAATATTGCATAATTACCTATTAGGACCCTCCAGTCATTACTGGCTACATGACATTTGAACACCCCACCATGTTCCCTGGACTTCAGCCTGTTTGGGGGTTTGTGGCTTGGCGTAGCGTTGTTCCTTATAAAATTCCATGTTTCACCAATCTGCAGCCCCTCCTGCTGCATAGTTACCTGTTAGGACCCTCCAGACATTACTTGCTACATGCCAGTTGGCACCGCACCCTTCTCCCTGGATTTCGGCACCTTCACACATGAGGCAGTTGCCTGAAATCGATGAAGCATCAATGTGGTTGTAGAAGGACCTTTCCAGACATGAGGAACACAACTAAGATGCACGGTTTCCAAGATATTCTTATGTCAATGCACCGCAACAAACTGCACCACACCAGGGAGAGGCGACTGGTGGGAAGAGAGCACAGAAGGTCCCAGTATACAGCAGCATACCAACTCTCACCTCTCCCCACCGTCCACACCGGGGTATGCCAGCCAGTCACATGCACCCATTCTCAGTGCAGTTTACTTCGGGGTGCGAAGCACATCCAGCAATAAGCGAATCAGAATAGCGACCTACATGATCAGTGTTATCATGCCGTCTACAGAACCCATTTGGAGAGTGGGTACGTCTGCTAGATGTATGTATAACAGTGGTATTGACTGAAACAGGGAGTTTGCTACCTTGTGTTTTTTTAGGGAACTGTTAGATCAAAGTGGTAGCGGTGCAAAGAGTGACATTTAGGTAATAATGTGTGATTTTAATACTTCATAGGGATATTTAATATGGTTGGATGACTACTATTTGGAAGAGATGGGCTATGCACTCCCACCACCGATACCTATGTTCACTACATTTTCTAGATCAAGGGCAGTGCTGACGGATTTCATGATTGGAGGTTGGCTAAGACCACTGATTGAAAGAATGCCATTGGATTGCCCACAGAAGTGGTTTTCCCGATCATCTCATTGTAAAAGCAATGTTTTTTTTGTGCACCTGGCATGTGGTTCACTTGGAAATTATAGAACGGTTGGCGATTATTCCCTTACTTCCTTTTTTAAGGGTGAGCAAAAGTGTATGGTAAAAGTATGCACCCTCCTGGAAGAAGTATTCGTTTGAAATAGGAGGCAGAAGTTGAAATGGGGAGCATCATTAATGAAGGAGCATTGACCCAGGCTGTATGAGTTGGGTTTGGAGTATATGGAACATATCCTACAACCTAAAGTGTCTCCAGGTGAGTTGATGAAAGCTTATGCATTCAGGGACGTACACTTTCATTTATCAGGTGGTAGGTGTTGGAGCAAGAGATAAAGCTACAGCAAGTGAACAATGAAGAGTCCACTGGTTTTATCAAGATTGTAGAATTGCCAAGAAAGAGGGCCTGTGTATTTTAAAAGGGAGGGGGGTAAACACAACAGCTCAGACAAGCCAGAACGGCTTATATAAAGCTTATTAATGATAATAAAGGCAAGGAACTGCTCATAGGGGGAATTGGAGAAGGTTATATACATATAATAAGGATGTTTAAAAATGTTGGGAAATGGTGGCCTGAGGGATGACATGGGTGAAACCCTGCAGACCCCTGGTTGTGACAGCTTCAAACTGGGAAATGTATTTTAGTTTACTCTATAGACACTATGCACTTAGCGGAGCCCGTATTGAAGAGCACGTTGAATTAGTTAATCAGGATTTATTGTTAGAACTTCCAGTACCAATCTTTTGAGTTGAAGGAAGTTTATGCGTCCATGGCCATGCAAAAAGTGGGTAAGAACCGGGGTCTCAGCGGCATTCCACCGGATCTTTATATTTTTGAACCAATAATCTGGGCCCCATTTCTAGTACTGTTTCCATTGTTTGTTTGACTGTATTCGGTTGTAGGGCCATCAAAGTATACATATACATCATCACACAACCATATACAATAATAACAGACACCAACTCTGCCCCATATCAGAAATCAATGGCTATTGTAATGTCCGCCCCGGGCTGAAGTCTAGAGTTAACCCCCTCTGGGAGAGTAAAATACTGTTCAATTGTCTTTATGGAATGCTCCCATGGCCATTGGTGGCCCGTCAGGTTTTTTCCCCCAGTGGAACTGTATTGCCTCCAGATTACAGTGTGTATTGCGGCCTGGTTCCTGTAGGATACATGATACCTGTAGGGTGGACATTCTTGCAAAGAGGGGAAGCACTGATTACAATTGAACTGCTTGGCGGTGGTCAACATCTTGTTCCAATTCCCAATAAGCCAATGGCCACTCTTGGATCCCTTAACTCAATGCGGATATAGTCATGTGTACTCCTCTCATTATAGCATGATCTTTTGCAATTTATAATATCCTCTCTAATTAGAGAGCAGCATCCGTAGACTGTTCTGAGCCAATACCTGCATTTATTTATGAGGGAGTCTCTACCTTCAAACTGATCACTGAAACGCTCGGGGACTCTGTTCAAAAATCCCCCCCTTTTGGACCCCCTCATTTTTCCATACTCCATATCTTGACCTTGGACATTTTGCTTCTTTGAAACACTGTGGGTGACTAGTTCTGGGGCCACTTTGTGATCTGCTTCTTTGGTCCGTCCCCTGGTTTGCCCCTGCCAATTGTGCTGGCCCCCATGGCTGCCCTCCTCAAAATCAACCCCCCAGGGCCCCTTTGTGATGGTTTATACTGAAAATAGTTGGTTAAATGAGGGGTGCCAAGGTCTGGTTGTTTCCCGGTCCCCTTTTCAGCAGACACTTGAGACAGTGGGGTCATCCATGTCAAACTGAGTCCCATCCATCTTTGTGGTGCATTGGGAATCCTCCCGTGCATGTTCAGGCCCCCTTAAATTCAGCTAATTACTTTGATAATTCTCCCCGGAAATACCTCCTCCCATTCCTCTGCAGTTTTCAAAAAAACGTACTAAGAGATTCTTCAGTGCCATGAGTTCAATGAGTACAATAGATCATTTACAGCCCTGTGCTGGTTCCTCAGTGGTTGAAAAAGGGGCACATATGGGGTAGAAATAAGGGATTTTCCAGGGGTGGGGGTTGTACTGCATTAAGAAAGTTCATGCACAGGGGTTGCCCTTTCCCAGTGGGCAGGCCCAGGTATCAGTTGCGGAATGAACAGGCTCTTTTAACAAACTGTTCCCCATCAAGGTCCTCCTCCCGTGTGACCCTGTTTCATAAAGACTGGATGCTACATTGCCTCAAGATTGAAGAGTACAGGTGTTATAGGTGTTGCAGTGACAGAATCATTAGTACAATTCAACAGGGGCTTGTTCTCAGAAAAGCCCTTTAAAATCAGAAAGAGGTGGAAAGGGGGTCAGTTTTAGCAAAAGTAAAAGAGGTAATAAAATCAGGAACCTTCAGAAGGTCCTTATCCAGATTAAGCATCTCTCGGTTCTACAAATACAGAGAAAGCACATCACTTATCGCAGGGCTGACTGCAGGGACAGCAAAGCAAACCCACCCTGCGCTTGTTGTCACCGCTGGGTGAACTTCCCTTTTTAACATACTTGTCAAAATCATCCTCTGTGAGGTTATCACTTGCCTTAGTCCCCATAATGCTTGTGGCGCTTTCCAGGAAATTGCTAATCAAATTAATTAAATTGTAGTTGTCACCCGTGAACGTAATAGGGCTATGAGCCTGAGCCTTGTTGCCGCCTGAGTCAAAGTCCGTAATGTGCGGTTCCAACAGCCTACGTTTTATTGTGAGAATTTTCCTCTTAGATATACTGGGTGCGGGGGGATTCATAACGATAGGTGGGTGGGAAATCCTCCATCTTAAAAAATACCGTCACCGTTGTGGTGCAGAAAAAGAAAACTTTGTTTTAGTGTTTTATTGGTTAAATAAACCATATAACAAAAAGTATAAACATCATAAAAATGATAAAAGTTAAGTATAAAGAAAATTCATAGTCAATCAAATCAAATGAAATAAGAGTACTTCCAATTATGAGCTATACATTACATATTATACTCATTAATCAATTATCCTCTGAATCTCAATCATTAAAAATGAATCAGAGTTAGAAATCTAATACCAACGACCATCAACCCATAACAGAGGGTTATTTTAACATCTCCTTGATATCTATCCACATATGATAAAGCATAACATTTAACAATGTAATTGTCAATTTCATAACTAAGGCCAGCATAGGCTTTTTTGTAAATTCTCACCAGATTAGAGCACGAGGAAAACAGGTGTCTGGATGTTTCAATCGCTATCTTGCATAACCTGCAATGTCTCTGCTCATATGGTACCCTTCCCATGCTCCTGTTAGATAATACACCCGTCTCAGGCGCATTATACAACTGTGCACTCATACATTGAATAATTTAGTTAAATAGCAGCAAGGAACATTTATAGGCAAAGCTTGTACATATGATTGATATTTTCTAAATTTGCCAAGATGGTAAACATTAGCATTTCTGTTCCAAATCTCTGCCATCTTTTTTAACTTTCTTTCACTGCTCCCATTTGGGTCCTCAGGTGAATGCCCACAACCTATTTCCTTCATGAAACGTTGCACATCCCACACCCATACCTGAATCGGGTTATCCAAAATATCCTTCAGGAAAGTTTTGGAGGAGATAGCGAATATGGAATCTTTAGCTTTCTCCATTATTCGTAGGAAGACAATACCCCTTCTTGTGTTTAGTTAGGTTTCAGGGGATATTAGTCCCAATTCACTATTAATTCCCTCCACAGGAGTATTTCCAAGGAGATCGAGTGATGTACTCCACAGTTTCCCTTCCAATTTTCTTTACCCATGATCTTTCTTTATTTGGGAAAGTCTCCAAATTGTATGTCAAAGATGGGATAATACACATTTTATATAGTTTTACCAGTGCCTCAATTGAGCTTGCCATATTTACTCTCACCAGATTTCCTATCGCAACAAATTGGTGTTCCACCTTTAATTTGTCATAGTTCTCAAATGCCTTTGCCCTACAGTTATTAGAGATATATACTTCCAAGTATATGTATGAATCAACAACTTCAATAGGCTGGTTATCCATGTTCCAATGAAACAATCTTCTCTTATTTTTCTTGATATCTATAACCATTATTTTAGTTTTGTTGTAGTTGATACTTAAATTATTTGATTGTGAATATACACGACTGTTCATCTTCTGTTGAAGACCAATCGGAGTACGATCGATCAATAAGGTTTCATCAGCATATGCAAGCCAAATCATCAATTCAGTGCATATCTTTGGAGAAAATGATTGAGTATCCTTCATATGGCCACCCATGTCCGCGACATATAGGTTATATAGGGTGGGAGCCAAAGGACAACTCTGTTTTAGCCCAACATTATTTGGGGTGTTCTTACTGAGAGTGAAAGCAGCTAATATGGGCATTACAGACACAACGGCATCCTTATGCCTACAAATTGATACCAACCGGGTCAACACCATTTCTTACGACTAGCTCATTGGCCTTGAGGGCGACCCAAGGGTCGAAACAAGTGTTGGCTGACATTTTCCATTTAGGTTTTTCTTTTGGTAAATGATGTGGAAAGGTGAATGATTAGCTTTTCTAATATTGACTACAGTCATTATATGATTTAGTATTAAATTTAGGAAGGAGATTCAGATGTGTAAACTAAAGTTTCAATCTCCCTAATAATAACTGGCAGAAGATCTTTGAGCAGGCATTGGTCATGGCCAGTAGGCAGTAATTTCCCAGGTTATCCCAGGCGCATTTTTTAAAACATCAGGTTCAAAATAGAAGCCCTCCAGCTCACAGATATAAGGTCAGTGTTAAATATATTAACAAATAGTCTGGATAAAGTCTGTCCCCAGTATTCTGGTATACGCTTATATATTAAATTGGGGATCCCATCGGGACCCGGAGCTCTCGAGGGCTTCAACTTCTGAATAATCCTTGTTACCATTTCTCCCTCCCAGTCCAACACTGTCCTTTCATCACTCTTACTATAATGTTTCCGAAGGAAATTTCCAGTATACGTTTTATGGTAAAGGCAGCTGATATAATCAACCCAGGCTCTTTCCGAGATAGGATTACTTTTTGGTTCTGTTCTCAGCTCATTAGCTATGTGGGATTTGTAGAAACTCAAACATTTCTGACCAACTGCAGAGCGCAGCACATTAAACCATTGCGCAGTACTTAGGTATGATTTATGCCTTTTAATGAAGTTCTTATAATTCAACTTTAGTTTAGAGATGTTTACCTTTCTCACTGACTCATGCACTCCAATCAAGTTCCTATTGTTTCTCACGGCTTTAGTGAATTTAGATTTTTCTTCCGCTATAACTAAATTAAAGTGTTTTCTTCTATATGTTGTGTTTACTCTAGGAGGATATCCTTGCTCATAAATAAGAGTTTGCACTTTCTCTGATAGGTACACAGATATATCAACTGGAGCTATATCTTCAAAAGCCCATTTTGAGTAATCGAGATCAAATAAATCTGTAAATATCCCAATATTTTTTATGGACCAACATATGCGGTTACCTGACAAGTTTGCCCTAGTATTGCCCACCATCTACATTTTCTTCTTCTGCATTATTTGAATGGAGAATTTTTTTACCATATGATCACTCACTGTGGACGGACCTGTAATTTTCCCAAAAATTGACAAATTGCAAATGGAGCAAGAACATAGTCGATGCATGACCTACAGATTCTGGCACTCTAGGTATATGGTTGGCCACCAAATTCCCAACGATCCATATATAGTTGTAGCAGGCCATTGGAATTTATAAAGCTTTCTCAGGAGTGCTCGTGCCCATCACTTATTATTGGTCATGAGTTCAAAATGCTCATTAACCTCTTTCAAATGAAATCCAGAAAATTGTTGGTCACCCAAGATTATAAACAATGCCCAAGGGTCATGTTTAGTCCACTCACCCAACATCGTATCCAAATCTGCAATAATTTGCAGTGAAGCAATGTTGTTAGGAGGGTTATATATATTCATTATGATTACCTTTTAAGTTTGGTCACTAAATTGGAGATCTAAAATCACTCCTAATATGTGAGGGGAAGGCTGACACAGTTTAAGGTCTGTGATAATTAACTCTGATCTCACCCCCACAACAAGCCCCCATCAGTCTTCCAGCCATATCATGATTTGCCCGTCGTTGGATAATTTGGTAGCCATCCATCTTAAATTCATCCAACATAGAAGTCTCCCGAAGTGCGAACATATCTGCATTCAGTAAAAAGGCCATTTGTACTGCACTTCCCCCCCTCCCTGTCCCATTGCACTTTTCCCTTCCCTCCACCCATGCACTTGCGCGATCTAATTCACACTTGGCCTAGTAGGATTGTTGTCTGTATTCCCTTTGTTCCCCCTCCCTGCCTCGTTGCGCCTTGAAACACTTGTGTATAGGCGTGTTATGTGGGATGTATTTACCCATGCATCCGAGCCCTACCTCAAAACTGTGCAGTACTGACATGAAAACATCATGATGGCCAGAGCTTCCCAGAAAATGCACAGGGAAATGCATGAAGAATAGGCTGCCACCCATTTTTGCCGATGTTATGGGCACAGAAGGACACTGCCTAAAACCACCATTGGACTACCCACACAGTAGTCTGAAACCATTGAGAATGGCAATGCTGATTGCCAAAAGCAAACCCATAACTGTTGGGAATTCATTTTCTTAAATCCCAAAAAGGGGTGCAGTACCAGTACTCACCACTATCCAAAAGACGGCGTTTTAAAACCACCAGATTTTGTAGAAACTGAATAAATGAACCCAAAGCAAGCCAAAGAAAGACTTACTGAGAGGTGGATCCAATGTAAAGTTATATTCTGAAGTGACTTGAAGGTTTATAGCAAGACTGGCTGAGCTGTGGATTTCAGCAGTTTAAGTAAATTTGGACTGAAAGACACTAAAAATCTACATGTTTAAAAGAAATGAGTGACCTATTTCTGAGTGTCACATAGGTTGCAATTGTTTAAATGTCATAGTTTTAAACTTAGAATCAGCATTCTAGCTGCATATGTAAACATTGTCTTGACTTAAACTGGGGAACAAAAAGTGACATTTTATCTGAAACCTGGCTTAAGGAACTGAATTCTGCCCACCAGCTACCCCCGACAGGAGATGAAACTTGAGTCACAGCTGTGTTCCCAGGCCTATCTGCCTTTTGCTGGCCACACTAAGGATATGCCATCTCTCTGATAATTGAATTAAGGGGAGCCCCCACAGAATACAGGAGCTCTGAACAAAGCCCTGTCCTGACTCAGGCAAATGTTTTATTGGCGGCAGTCGTAAATGGAGCTTCCTCCTGGAAGTAAAGGGGAGGGGCACTGCCTGTGAGAGCAAGCTGGCTTGGCAGAACTGGAAAAACCAGAAATTCAACCTTGTGCTGGAGGAAAACCACACCCCTTTGGGGCCAGAACATAACTCTAAAAAGATGAATAACTCGTAGTACGGACTTGTGAAAATTATTTAAATGACACCATAATTCTTGTGATTTTTCTGCCCACATTTTAAGAGGTTTTTAGAACCGGTGGCATGTTCAAGGGGGTTTTAGCGGAAAAGAGGATATTACTCAAAATGTGTGCATGTGAAAAATCTGACACTTCATCAACTAATGTCCATACTCCTTGCGCACATGTGTGTAAATTTGGGGTAATGTCCGGTATTGCAAACCAGTTAAAAAGTGCAAAATATTGCCATTTCTGAATGCAAGCTCCCAGGAAGAGCAGAGTTTGAACAGGAGATACCTCCTGTGATATGTGAGGGGTGCATATGATTTTAAAACAATATGTACCTCTGCAAATATGTATTTGGTTCAAATCTAGATTTGTGTGCAAGTTGACAGGAGGAGTGGACTTTCTGCAGGCCGTAAAATGACATCACTCTGACACAATTTAGCTCCCCCAATCAGGGGAGAAATGAAAGCTTGGCCAATGATAAGTGGAGAGGGGCTGGCTAGTGATGCTGCTCACACACACCCATTTTAAAAACACATAAAAGCAGAGAGACAGGACAGATAGAGACCTTCAAATCCATTTGCAGCTGGAAGCTCTGCCGGGAAAATCCATACTTTACCTCCATCAATCTCCAGAGAAAGCTGTGCAGAAAGACCCAGAGAAAGCAGAGCAGTATCCAAAACCAGAGAGAGCTGAACCGGAGTCCAGTCCAAAACCTGACCAGATCCGTGGGAAGGCATATTTCTAAATATATTGTGAGTACATAGCAAAACTGTGCAGAACCCAATCTCTTAGTTAAAATAATATAATTCAAGCTATTTTAATCTAAGTAGAACTGCCTCCTAACTGTCACCTGTCATTTGTTAAGCTGTCACTTGTCATTTTCTAGTTGCAAGCTGCACTTGTCTTTTTGAACTTTAAAATTTCAAATCTGAAAAACGACCTTTATTTAATCGCTCATATCTCCGCGACCGTTTGTGCTAGAGACTTGCAGTAACTTTCATCTGGAAGCTGAGATCCTAGGCTTTCATAGGACCCCAAAACGATATTGCTAGCCCCTGTAGTTCCTATGTAATCGCGCCAGACGCATTCGCGAATTTTGCCGCGATTTGCAAATTTCTTCACGTGTAAAATCTGCTGCTGCTTGCCTTCCATTTGCCAGAAATTCGTTTAACCTGCTAATTATCCCTGAATCATTGCTAGTGTGAGTCTGGACTAATATTAACTAGATACCACTCACCCTGAACCTCTAGAGGGAATTAAAAGCAATTTAGCATATTTTTTTCTTCATTTCCAGCACATTTAAAAGCATTTGGGCCTGTGTTTTCAACTTCTGTAGTCTAAGTTGCTGGGTGAACTGAATCACATTTGATTGCATTTCTGAAAATTGTGTGCCTCCCTTCCATTTCCTTGCATTGCATAAAAGGGGGGGTGAATTGTCCAAGAAAGTGATTACATTGTCTTTTGCTGAAATCCTATCAAGTTATTTTCTGTACTGCATTTCATTCCACATTGCATCCATTGGAAACCATAAAAGTCTTGTTGCTATCTTATCCATTTCATGTCAACTCCTTAGTGATTATAAAGAAGTGTGCTAGTGCCAGATTCTCCGTTGTTAATCTTTATCATCTCAGATTAAGTGTGATATTCAATTATTAATTTATTATAAAGTGTGATATATATATATTGTTTAAATTATCAATTAAACCTTTTAACTTGCAAAACAGAACTACTTCTTGGCTCAGTGGGGTCAGGGGGATTCTGAGAGAGGGGTGTTATATAGGGGTAGTCATCCAGAACGCATGAACTGGACATAAAGATATATCAATAAGGGTTTTCATTCAGTATTCTAGACTAGGCGTTGACTTGGCTGTAGTGCTGAATTGAATCCTCTTACAAATTGGGGGCTCGTGCCGGACGTTTGGGTTAGATCTACCATTTGTGCAGATTAATACAGCGTGCCAGCTGACCAGATACACATATCCGGTCAGATCACCACGCTGTGTTACGCTGTAAAGCACTCCTCATAGGAACGCTCTAAGAAAAAGGTCTGTTTTGCAAAAATAAAATACTAATTTCTGTAAGTCAGGACAGAGACCAATCTCTAGAATGACGACCTTAGTAGACGCTGTAAAGCACTCCTCATAGGAACGCTCTAAGAAAAAGGTCTGTTTTGCAAAAATAAAATACTAATTTCTGTAAGTCAGGACAGAGACCAATCTCTAGAATGACGACCTTAGTAGACATGAAAATAGCCAGAGAGCACCTCTTACATAAACTATTTGTGAGAGGTGAATGGACTGAACAGGGCCAGGATGCCTGGTTGCAGGCCATTACGCGACAGGTCACTGAAACAGGGTCAGACCTATGGAGAGATCAGGGTCCATTACATGTGGCCCTGAGTGAACTATATATGGCTCCTAAAGCCAAAGATGAACACAATAAGATTGCCAGGGTAGCGGCATATTTATATTTACATATGGGAGCCATGCAGGACAAATGTGCTGAAGGCCAAGATCTGGCGAGTAGGCAACTGCTGGCGTTACAGAAGGCCCGATCTGATCTGGCCTCTTCTGAGCAGAGGCTGCAGAAGAGCCAGGAGTCAGAAAATGATAGTAGGCAATATATCATTAAAATAAAAGAGGATATGGGTATCCTACAACAGGAAAAGACAGACCAGGATACCAGATTTCTGGCCCTGCAGAAGGAGCCCCAAGACAGTTTGGACTCCTTACTGCAGAACCAGAAAAAGTTGGAGCAACAGATCAATTTCAACAGGGCATGCGCGGAGCAGGTAGTCACCCTGCAAAGCCAGCTAGATAGAGAGAAAGAGGAGAGCAATAAACTGATTCTGAAAGACCTGGATACCCAGGCAGAGTTTGATGAGGAGCGCCAAAAAGCTGGTGCCTTTCAACGACAGAGGGACGACCTGGCAGCACAGATGCAGGCTCTCAGTCAGGAAAGAGACACTTTAGGCCAGGAAGTCTGCCACTTAAAAAAGGAAATTGAAGAAAATCACCTGGCCCTCCAGAGGCTGGGTGACCTCCAAAAAGAAAACCAGAACTTGGTAGAGCACACCAGAAGGGTGGAAGATGCTCTGGCAAGAAAGGAGCAGGCCAGTAGGGATGGGACTCAGGAGGTAAACCTCCTGCAGCAAAGACTGGCCCAGTTCTCCAGGACCAACCAGGAAGCACAGAGGGAAAATGAGGCCCTCTGTCAACACAATGATAGGCTCCAACAACAGGTAGCGATGCAGGAGAGACTGATAGAGTCTAGTAAGGCCTTGACTGAGGAACTGAAAGCACCAATGCAGGCTCTTGCATTGCAACAGGGAGCAGGGGCGGATAGAGATGAGGTCCGCTGGGAAAGAGAGACTCCTGACCATAACCTCAGGAGCCCTAACACCAGGGGCCTTCATCTTTCCCAGTCCCTGGACTCTACCACCCCCATGTCCCCTGGCGCACATGAGCACAGGGCCACAGGGATGGCAGATTACTATCCAGCTAAAAGTATGGGGCTCATAGGCCAGTACCACTCAGGAATGGAGGGGTGGGCATCCGGGTATGGGCACCCAAGTACAGTACAGTTCAGTGGGGAACCCCAGGAGAGTAGGCCCCTTAAGGGCATCCTGAAAACCTCTGCCCAGTTAGGTCAGTGGAGGGGGTACCCAGCAAATCCTGGCAGCAAGGAGGGATCTGAGGACTCCTCTGAGCACCACAGGAAACAGGAGACCAGGTCCCCACATTCTGCCAGCCATTCCCAGGCTCGCAGAATCCGGGAAAACCTGGAAGAACAGACAGGAACCTCTGGGAGCAGTGCCTCTGAGTCAGAGGATGAATGGACAAGGGTTACCCGAACCAAAAAGGCCAATAAGGCAAAAAGGGCCTTGCTTAAGGACCCCTTAAAGCAGATTAAGGCGATCAGGAGCGTCATCACGCCTTACCATAAGAACGCTAAGTATTCTGTTTGGGAGCACTTAGAGTTGTTTGAGCAAATGATGGAGACTTTCCATTTGAAGGACAGCCAAAGCTGTATTCAATATGTAAAGTGGACCTTCTCCCCGGAATACTCCAGTTTCTTTGCGGTGCTGGAGGACCAAAATCATTTAAGATGGTCCACCTATAAGGCGGCCATCTTGAAACATTTTTCCATTCATAGAAATCCTCAAGAGGCTCGCAAGGCAGCCTACAATTTGCAATGTGGGGAGGATCAGGCCCCACAAGAATTTGTGCAAGAACTGAAACGTGCTTTTGCGCAGACCACCAGAAGGGTGCGCACAGACAGTAGAGAATTCATTAATACATTTTTTCATGCCTTGCCCAAATACATAATGACCCAGCTCGTGAGGGATTTTCACGAGAAAAGATCTTTAGACTGGGTCATTGAACAGGCTACCCGGATCTATGAGGTGCAGAAACCGGTAGACAGCAAAAGTAATGCCCAGAAAAACCCCAAAGCCAACAGCACCCCTGCTGCTGCCAAGGTGGCAGAGGTAAAGGTCACCCCCGTTTTGGATTTGGAGATGGGGGGGCCTACAAACCTACCTGCACCTAATAATGCTAGGCCCAGAAGGTCCTCGGGCCAGTCACAGAAAGGGAGCCAGGGAGGCAGCCCCACAAATGGGGTCCCTCGCTCTCCTGATTATGTAAGCCCCCGTTACAAGGGATACAGACCCATCCTGGGTTATGTGTGGACTCCTCCAGCCCAAGGGGGGAGATCCAGCCAAGAACCTAACCCAGGGAACTTTCCTCCTAACTTCCCACCGGAGGGCAGAAATTCTCCGAATCCTGGGCAGAACTTTTTCCCCAGGTATCCACCCAATTTCCAGCCCCAAAATCCTCCACCCTTCTTTCCCCAATTCCCTGAGCCCAGACAACCTAATCCGGGAGAGGGGAGGCCAAGGGTGGAGGGGTACCCAAATCTTCCCAACCAGGGGTACTACCAAAGAAGGGATAGCTACCCTTCCCGGGATCAGCCCAGGGGAGAAAACAGGGCCCCGTATCAGCCTGAGCGGGTTTCCCAATTAGAGCGCCAGGTTCAAAACATGGCGCGGGATCTGGGTCACATACTGAGGGCTCAGCAGAACCCTCAGATCGGCATGCCGGCACCGAACGCACCCAACTCTGGACCTGGTGCCCCAGAACAATGACGGGGGCAGCACCCCGATAACTCACCGGTTCCCAGGGAGGAGGCACAAGGGGAAGGGGGGTGTAAAGCCTTGGAGGAAGCTTGCTTCCTCACTTGTAAACAGCCCCTGGAAACCCAGGAACCGGAAACAAAATCTCTTGCCCCTGAAAGTCTGCCTCCTAAGGAGCAGAGGGGTGGTAGGAGAAACAAAAGACCCAAACAGACACAGTTTGAGGAGGAGGTACAGATCTTCCAATTTGAGGGAGAGGGATCCTCAGAGGATCCTGGGAAAAGGATCTTCTCCTTCAGAGAGGGGGGAACTCCTCCCAAAGAAAAATGGGTCCCTAGGGATGCAAATCCAGACTGGGGAGATGTGGAGACTGAGCTACTGCCGCCCACCACCTCATCCCAGAACCAACAGCAAGAAACTCCCCTGGTTCAAACCCATCCTGGTGACTGCCTCCAAAAAGGGGGGGGGGCGGCCCAGAACCGGAGCCAGGGGAACCCACAATGGCTCTGATCTCCAGTTGCCAAATTTTTCTTTCAGATTCCCAAGGCTCTCCACAGAATTCTGCCCAAATTTCTTCTCTTGCAATGTCCAAAACCAGAAAGTTAGCCCACCAGTTGTCCAAAAATGTGCATTATCTGTGCCCCCTTGAGGAGAAGGAGGGAAGATACTATGCCCCGGTACAAGTACAGGGGCAGGGTACGATTTCAGCGCTGGTGGACACGGGATCTCAAGCCACCCTTCTGTCCAGAAGGGCCTTTGATGAACTGAATGCAGGAAGGGGAGAGAATTACCAAATTCCTCTCACCTCTCTTCCTGGACAACTGCAGAACTTTGACGGGAAGGAAATTCCCGTTGAGGGGACTGCAGACTTGGACATTAAGATCGGGCGACACAAGTTGAAACACCCGGTCATAGTAGTGTCTCCAGAGGGCCCCCCTTGTTTACTAGGGAATGACCTCCTGAGAAGGTTGTCACCCCTAATAGATTGTGTAAACAAGGTCCTCTGGACCCAGACTAGCCGACCCATAAAATTAGAACAGAGTGTCAACCATGTTAGTTTAAACGGCACCTGCCACATGGTTGAACAAAAACCTGACCAAGTAGAATTTCACTTCCAGAATAGCCAAATTCCAGACGTGACAGTAATAGGGGTAGGACAACAGACTGGTGATGGGGGGTCCTCTCTATTTCTGAAAATCAACCTTCCTTCCAGTCTAAAGTGGTACTCCACGCTGGAAGGAAACACTCTGAGATTCTATACTAATCCACAATCAGAAACTCCCACTCCTATAGTCCAGAAAGATGTGAAATCAGCTCAGAGCCTGGCTGATATTCAGCAAATTGGAGAGCAGTTGTTCATCCCTGTCCAATTAAATGATGGGAAGGACTCTGTTCTCGCTCGAGTGTGTGTGAACAACGGTAAGAGCTTCATCAGCGAAGCCATGTTCCGCCAACTCCCAAAAGATCCAGCCATTCCCACATTCAAACTGATAGACAAATGGGAAATGGACCTCGAAGCACCTAATTCCAAACATCTCCTGCCAAGCAGGTGTATGCTCAAAATCTCCATTGGCAACAAGAGCATAGTCCATAATTGTTGGGTCGTGCGAGACGTCCCTGCCGCCTTTTACTTAGGCAGTGACATTCTCAATCGCTTTGCCATTAGTTTGGACCTAATAAACTTCAAAGCTTGGTCCCGATTAGCGGATAATCCCATGGGCTTTGATGATCCAGAAAAAGCATTTAGGTCAGCTCAATTGCTACCTTATGCAGTTGAAATTCAGATTAAAGAGCAAGTCACCATCCCAGAAAGGACCCGACAATTCTCCCTGGAAATGAAAGTTAAAAGGGGACAAGAGTTGAAAAACCCTGATGCTTACATATATCTAAACGCTTCTCTCCAACAGCAAGGGTTGGGGGTAAACCCAACTCCATTAGTCAACAAAGAACATGACACCATTCTAATAAAGGTGGATAACAGCGACTTAAAGAGTATTACTCTAGCCGCAGGCACCATTATTGGAATGGCGGTTGATGACCGACATTTTTCCATCGACTTAGTAAATGAACTGTTAGGACCAATCCCCAAGGACTGTTTTGACAGTGACAGTGAGGACAATACAACACCAGACAGGATTTTTACCCGGCATGGGGGGAACTTCCTGGTGTACACTTCCTGCCCCTATGGTAAGGAAGATGTGACTTGTGACTTCAGGAGGGATGAGGTGATTTTCCAGGTCCATGAGGGCTGCCTTTCCCACCTGAAGCCTCCGGTCCAAATCAGCACTCTGACCAGGGACTTCTCCACCCAGCTGGAGGAGGCCGCTGAAATAGCCAAACCAGAAGTCTTTCCAGGCTTCAGGCAGATGGTGGAAGAGAGATTCAATCTAGCTGATGCCTGTGTGACTCTGGAACAAAAGCAAAAGTTGAAACAAGTTTTCTTGGATTTCCAAGATCTCTTTGCGGTAGACTCATATGACTGTGGTCGCACCGACATCCACACAACCACAATCCCCACGGACCCTGGCATGACTCCTGTGTTTGTGAAGCAATATTGCTTGCCTCTCGCATCAATGGAGTCCCTTACTGAAATAATTAAGAACCTTGAGTCCAGGGGAATAATCCGTCCAGTCCACAGCACCTTCAATAACCCAGTGCTGGGAATATTGAAGCCAAACGGCCAGTGGAGACTCTGCGCCGACCTCAGGGAGCTCAACAAACGGGTCCATACTTCCCGATGGCCTCTGCCCTACATTGACCAAGGGCTGGCCCAGATCCAGGGGTCACAGGTATTCACTGCAATAGACCTGACCAATGGATACTGGACTGTGCCTGTCAAGAGGGAGGACCAATACAAACTGGCTTTTACCTTTGGGGGCCAGCAGTACACATGGACCCGGACTCCTTTCGGATACCTCAACTCCGGTAATGAGTTCAATATTTTCCTACATAAGGCCATGCCCGACCTGGGTGCGAGGGGTAACCTGGCTTATGTAGATGATGTCCTCATCAAAAGTTCATCTGTGGAGGAACACATAGCAGAGATCCGTTATGTTCTGACACAGTTGAGGGCCGCCGGAGCAAAACTTTCCTTTCAGAAAGCACAGTGGTGTAGAACCCGTGTTAATTTCTTGGGGCATGAGATTACTCCTCAGGGTGTCTGTCCCCAGGAAAAGAAAGTGGAAGCACTTCAGAAACTGAAAGACCCCACAACTCTGCGGGAACTAAGGAGCCTCCTTGGACTGACTAATTACAGCAGAAAGTTCATTGAGGGCTACGCAGAGATCACCAGACCCCTGATTCATCTCTTGAAGGGGGGGGTCATGTGGGAATGGGGTCCAGAGCAATCCGAGGCAGTAAAACAACTCAAAAGAAGCCTCTCACAAGCGCCTTGCCTAGCTTACCCTGTCAGAAACAAGGAGTTCTTCCTGGAGACGGGGTTCTCTAATACGTGCTTGACGGCAGTATTATACCAAAAGCATGACAAGGTCAATAAAGTAATCTCCTAAGCGAGCAAAACTTTATCCTCTGTGGAGGAAAAATTCAACGATTGTGAGAAGGCACTCCTGGCAACGGTGTGGGCATTGAAGAATTACCGCCCGTTTATCCAGGGGGAACACATCATAGTGGAGACTCCACACCAGCCTCTGCAATATCTCCAAAGTGACAGAATCCGGGCCGGAAATGTGAGTAATTCCCGAATTACTTCCTGGATTCTGTCAATGCAAGGCTTTCCTGTGGAGGTCAGATATGGCCAAAACAAGAAGAGTCCCCTCGCGCAAGGTCTGGCTGACTTGCATGATTGTGCCAGAGAAAACTGTCTCGAGGACGAAAGTCTGAAAATCAAGGACAACATGGAGGCATACCTTAATTCCCCCCACAAAGTCTTTGAAGAAGACAAGTGTGAGGGAATGCCCACTGTGTATGTGGATGGATGCTCTTACCATGTTGACAACAACGGGGAGAAAGAACTGGTGGCTGGCGTAGGGAATGCATTGGTGAATGAGTCCCCAGAACCCTCCGCTGGATACAAAATTGGTCCCCGAAGTAGTCAGGTGGCAGAATTGATGGCTGTGCATCAAGCCATCCTCACTGCTGTCCAGCATCAACTCCACGAACTGGTCATAATCACAGATTCGGATTATGTACGGAACGGGTTCGTGGAGCACCTGGTTAATTGGAAAACCAGAGGCATGTTATGTGCTAACAACAAAACCCTTGAAACATGGGAAGTTGATCCAAAACATTGATGATCTGGTCACCTCGAATGAGATGACCATCTATTGGAAAAAGATCAAGGGTCTTTCCAAAGTAGAGGGACCAGACAAAACTGGAAATGACTTAGCTGATCAGCTGGCCAAAACCGGGGCCATCCAAGGGGATCTAATTGAGATTGAGTCCCTGTTGGGGGAAATCCAGGTCACTGCTATCACTAGGTCCCAGACAAATGCTCACAACGACCTTTCAATTGCACAATGGAGTAAGGAGACCCCTGATGCTGATTTGATTACAGCTCAGAAGGGGGATCCAGTTATTGGTAAATTTTACCAACACCTTGAGGACCCTGAGAACTTTCCCCTGACGGATACCGATTACATTGGGAAAGAGGACCTAAGAGTGTTGATGAAATGTCCAAAAATGTTCCGAATCCAAGACGGTTTGCTGGTAAGGTAATCCAAAGCTGGCCACGATCAGTGGGTGGTTCCTACCTCATTCCGAAGCCGGATGTTAAGTCACGCCCATGATGCGGCCACCGCCGGTCATAGGGGGTTTCACACAACATTGGAAATCTTAAGAGAGGTTGCATACTGGCCACACATGGGGCAGGACCTCGACCAATACTTGAAGGGGTGTCTTGTGTGTGCACAATTTCAGCCATCATCCCTCACGCACCGTGCGCCTCTCCAAAAGAGGGGGATGACACTGCCATGGTCAGATTTACAAATCGACTTTGTAGGCCCTGTGATTCGCTCTGCTAGGGGGAATAAGTACATGTTGACTGTGACATGCTTGTTTACCAAGTGGGTGGAATGTCTCCCAGCCCCAAATTGCAAGGCAGAAACGGCAGCTGCCTTGATGATTAACCACAGCTTTTCCCGTTTTGGTCTACCTCAAAGGATTGAGTCAGACAGAGGTAGCCACTTCACCAGTGAAGTAATGACAAAGATGTGGGAGATACTGGGGGTCAAGAGAAAGCTACACATTGCTTACCGGCCAGCTTCTTCTGGGGCAGTAGAGAGATATAACCGGACAATTGTGAGCATCTTAAAAAAGTTTGTGGCAGATTCTGGGCCAAGTTGGGATATCCGATTACCTCTGGTCCTAATGGCCATCGGATCTACCCCTTCATCTGCAACCAAAATGTCACCATTCGAGTTGATGACTGGACGCAAGATGGTGCTTCCTCAGCATTTGCTCTACAGGACCCAAGAGCAGACACTGATAAATGCCTCCACTACTCATGAGTATGTGGAGAATTTAAGGAAACACCTCCAACATGCTTTTGCTTACACTCAGCGGAATCTAGAAAGATCAGCTGATAGCATGAAGACCCACTATGACCTGAAAACTTCCAGGAAGGAATATCAGGTGGGAGACCGGGTCTATCTATACAACTTCCAAAGGAACCAGGCCAAGCAGCGGAAATTCTTGCCTACATGGAAGGGACCCTTTGAGATCATCGACAAGATCTCCCCTGTGGCCTACAAAATCCACATCCCCAAAGGTCCTTTGGCAGCGGGGGAAAACAAGTGGGTCCACATAAACCAGTTGAAATGTTGCCATCCCAGGCACACTCTGCAACAACTGGAGGAATCCTCTGGAATCCTAGCGGGTACTGTCTCAGACTAATTCAGTTCCAACCATAAAAACATACCACATCTAGTCTCTAAAATATTGTGATTGCATGAAACTGTCTCTTAGTTATACTGTTTTCTTTTTTCAAAATAAGAATGTAATGTTTCGTTATGATGAAATGCATATGCTGCCCCACTATCTCAACAGTGGTGGAAAAATGTCTATGAATAGGTATTGCCGCTCTTCCTTTGTCGTCCTAGGAGAAAGAAAACCGGGAGACGGGCCAAGGAGGACGATCCGGAGACCGGGAGCAGAGACGCAACGGGCCCGGGGTACCGCCCAATCTTCCCATCAGGACCGCCGAGGAGAACCGATCGATCCGACCGGATGGAGGAAGAGATGCTGAACTGGCCATCTACCGGAAGAAGATGAGAACTACATCCCAGGTCTTGCGAGTCCCATCAGTGAAACAGAATGGCCATCGCAAGAGGGGGGCTTGTGGGATGTATTTACCCATGCATCCGAGCCCTACCTCAAAACTGTGCAGTACTGACATGAAAACATCATGATGGCCAGAGCTTCCCAGAAAATGCACAGGGAAATGCATGAAGAATAGGCTACCACCCATTTTTGCCGATGTTATGGGCACAGAAGGACACTGCCTAAAACCACCATTGGACTACCCACACAGTAGTCTGAAACCATTGGGAATGGCAATGCTGATTGCCAAAAGCAAACCCATAACTGTTGGGAATTCATTTTCTTAAATCCCAAAAAGGGGTGCAGTACCAGTACTCACCACTATCCAAAAGCCGGCGTTTTAAAACCACCAGATTTTGTAGAAAACTGAATAAATGAACCCAAAGCAAGCCAAAGAAAGACTTACTGAGAGGTGGATCCAATGTAAAGTTATATTCTGAAGTGACTTGAAGGTTTATAGCAAGACTGGCTGAGCTGTGGATTTCAGCAGTTTAAGTAAATTTGGACTGAAAGACACTAAAAATCTAAATGTTTAATGTTCATAGTTTTAAACTTAGAATCAGCATTCTAGCTGCATATGTAAACATTGTCTTGACTTAAACTGGGGAACAAAAAGTGACATTTTATCTGAAACCTGGCTTAAGGAACTGAATTCTGCCCACCAGCTACCCCCGACAGGAGATGAAACTTGAGTCACAGCTGTGTTCCCAGGCCTATCTGCCTTTTTCTGGCCACACTAAGGATATGCCATCTCTCTGATAATTGAATTAAGGGGAGCCCCCACAGAATACAGGAGCTCTGAACAAAGCCCTGTCCTGACTCAGGCAAATGTTTTATTGGCGGCAGTCGTAAATGGAGCTTCCTCCTGGAAGTAAAGGGGAGGGGCACTGCCTGTGAGAGCAAGCTGGCTTGGCAGAACTGGAAAAACCAGAAATTCAACCTTGTGCTGGAGGAAAACCACACCCCTTTGGGGCCAGAACATAACTCTAAAAAGATGAATAACTCGTAGTACGGACTTGTGAAAATTATTTAAATGACACCATAATTCTTGTGATTTTTCTGCCCACATTTTAAGAGGTTTTTAGAACCGGTGGCATGTTCAGGGGGGTTTTAGCGGAAAAGAGGATATTACTCAAAATGTGTGCATGTGAAAAATCTGACACTTCATCAACTAATGTCCATACTCCTTGCGCACATGTGTGTAAATTTGGGGTAATGTCCGGTATTGCAAACCAGTTAAAAAGTGCAAAATATTGCCATTTCTGAATGCAAGCTCCCAGGAAGAGCAGAGTTTGAACAGGAGATACCTCCTGTGATATGTGAGGGGTGCATATGATTTTAAAACAATATGTACCTCTGCAAATATGTATTTGGTTCAAATCTAGATTTGTGTGCAAGTTGACAGGAGGAGTGGACTTTCTGCAGGCCGTAAAATGACATCACTCTGACACAACTTAGCTCCCCCAATCAGGGGAGAAATGAAAGCTTGGCCAATGATAAGTGGAGAGGGGCTGGCTAGTGATGCTGCTCACACACACCCATTTTAAAAACACATAAAAGCAGAGAGACAGGACAGATAGAGACCTTCAAATCCATTTGCAGCTGAAAGCTCTGCCGGGAAAATCCATACTTTACCTCCATCAATCTCCAGAGAAAGCTGTGCAGAAAGACCCAGAGAAAGCAGAGCAGTATCCAAAACCAGAGAGAGCTGAACCGGAGTCCAGTCCAAAACCTGACCAGATCCATGGGAAGGCATATTTCTAAATATATTGTGAGTACATAGCAAAACTGTGCAGAACCCAATCTCTTAGTTAAAATAATATAATTCAAGCTATTTTAATCTAAGTAGAACTGCCTCCTAACTGTCACCTGTCATTTGTTAAGCTGTCACTTGTCATTTTCTAGTTGCAAGCTGCACTTGTCTTTTTGAACTTTAAAATTTCAAATCTGAAAAACGACCTTTATTTAATCGCTCATATCTCCGCGACCGTTTGTGCTAGAGACTTGCAGTAACTTTCATCTGGAAGCTGAGATCCTAGGCTTTCATAGGACCCCAAAACGATTGTAGTTCCTCTGTAATCGCGCCAGACGCATTCGCGAATTTTGCCGCGATTTGCAAATTTCTTCACGTGTAAAATCTGCTGCTGCTTGCCTTCCATTTGCCAGAAATTCGTTTAACCTGCTAATTATCCCTGAATCATTGCTAGTGTGAGTCTGGACTAATATTAACTACATACCACTCACCCTGAACCACTAGAGGGAATTAAAAGCAATCTAGCATATTTTTTTCTTCATTTCCAGCACATTTAAAAGCATTTGGGCCTGTGTTTTCAACTTCTGTAGTCTAAGTTGCTGGGTGAACTGAATCACATTTGATTGCATTTCTGAGAATTGTGTGCCTTCCTTCCATTTCCTTGCATTGCATAAAAGGGGGGGTGAATTGTCCAAGAAAGTGATTACATTGTCTTTTGCTGAAATCCTATCAAGTTATTTTCTGTACTGCATTTCATTCCACATTGCATCCATTGGAAACCATAAAAGTCTTGTTGCTATCTTATCCATTTCATGTCAACTCCTTAGTGATTATAAAGAAGTGTGCTAGTGCCAGATTCTCCGTTGTTAATCTTTATCATCTCAGATTAAGTGTGATATTCAATTATTAATTTATTA
This sequence comes from Ambystoma mexicanum, assembly GCF_040938575.1. NCBI lineage: Eukaryota > Metazoa > Chordata > Amphibia > Caudata > Ambystomatidae > Ambystoma > Ambystoma mexicanum. Next base: position 973,710,989 of record NC_090924.1, read on the forward strand.
TAAAGTGTGATATATATATATTGTTTAAATTATCAATTAAACCTTTTAACTTGCAAAACAGAACTACTTCTTGGCTCAGTGGGGTCAGGGGGATTCTGAGAGAGGGGTGTTATATAGGGGTAGTCATCCAGAACGCATGAACTGGACATAAAGATATATCAATAAGGGTTTTCATTCAGTATTCTACACTAGGCGTTGACTTGGCTGTAGTGCTGAATTGAATCCTCTTACAGTTACAAATGCCATATCATATCATATCATATCATATCCCCACACTGTTAGGTACAGAAGAGTTAAAGCCCCTTGTGTTCCATGTGATAAAATTTAAGGCAGCCCCCGCCCGGACACCATTTCATTCAGATGTCAACGTAGACCTCTCTTGGGGGCCCAAAGGGGAAGAGTTTGGCATATTAGGGATAGTTTCTCTCAATTCCCTAATAATTTGCCGAACCTCCTTTTCCAGATTCAAATCCTTATCGCTTTTTAGTTTTAAATTAGGAACTGAACTTTAGAGGGCATTATCTCAATTTTAGTTGTTTCATAGCCAGTTCAAGCAAATTTGGGGCATATGATTGTATACATTCAGCTATAATTGGAGATAGAAGATGGATAATGGGCAAATTTGTATCGTATCTCAATCTAGGGACTTCCACTCTTATTAGATCGCTAGTTTTAATGGCACAAAGGTCCGGAATCTGGCGCAAGAGTTGTAAGACATTCAATTTATCAAGAAAGGGGCTACATTCAGATGCAAACAGGTCTCGAATTTGGATCTTCCGAGAACACAGGTGCGGATTACATAGAATCTGGCTAAGGCTCTTTGTGCCCTTATTTTCAATCACCTCAACTTGATCGAAACCTCAGGCCTGTATGGTCCCAGTCAACCACTTCCTCTACTTCAAACAACTCAGAGATGTCTCTCTTTGGAGTAGCTTTTTTAGAGGCAAGCTATGTTCCTGTGCGATAGTTGATGTCTAGCAGAAGAATCAATACAACTTACTCTGTTAGAGCTAACAGTGGCCATGGCTTGTTTCACCTTAGAATGTCTTTTAGGTAGAGCCTGGAAGGGAGTGCTGATAGAAATATCATCAATGTTCTCATGTATAGTAAGTATAGAATCATCCTTGTTAACCACCCTGTCAGTATCAGCGTCCGCCTCACTAATTTCATTGGGGTTAGTCTGTGTCCCTACAGACTTGTGAGCAGCGTTTCCTAAAACCATTTCCACCAGTTTCCTCATGTCCTCCTTCATAAATAGTTTCTCCTTAAATATGGTGCTGCACATTGTAAAAAGTGCCTGTAATATTTGTATGCTCTTGGGTTCGCTCCGCGGATCTTCCTCAGATAAGTCTCAGGATGAAAAGGTGTCATCCACGCAACAAGCTAGAGCCCGTACCCAAGCCGCAATTCTTCAAGATTAGTATAATTCCACCCCAGCTATACACTGTGTCTCCACATTAGAGCACGCCTGACAGGGCTCCCTTCTATTTGGATTTGTTAAGTTTAGTACCATATTCAGATGTGAATTATTATCAATTGGGTTGCCATAATAGGCACAATAGGCATAATAGGCACAGACTGTTTGGTTACAGGTTTTAGGAGGTGATCATACCTTGAGCTAATGCAAGTTCCCCTCTCCTGTCCCGTGCAGTTTCTATTACTGCTTTAATCAATTTTTCAGGCAGTGGCAGGTTTTTGTTGCTGTTTCTAGATGGCAGGGTTTTTTTGGAATTCAAACCACCATTCAGCTTTTTTGCCCCAGATTTCAAGTTGCTCCGCAGTTGGTACCTTTTTTTTACTGCCGGTATACTCTGAATACCCCAAGATATGAGTACACCCACCAACCCCACTTGCACCACTAACAACAATAACAGCACTCGCTAATTGAAAAAGAATTGCAAGGTCAGTTGATGGAAATGCGCAGTAATAGAAACCAGCAAAAGATTAGAAGAGGTACTTACATATACAGGTCAGTTTTGTTCAGACTAATGGACAAACAGTCGCAACTATGAAGTCCCGTCAGTGCTAATGTACTGCTTCTGCGAAATGTGGGAGGGCCTTCACAATGTTCTTCCTAAAACAACCAAGAAATAATATCAGCCTTTTTAAAATTAGGTTTTAGCTCTTCTTATTGGCATTATGAGTATACTTGCCCATGAAAGTTCGTTCAAGAACACATACCACTTCTTTCTTTCCAAAGTAAACACGAGCAGTGCAGGCAGCTGGTGCAGCGAACAGCACTTGCAAAAATAGCACTTCCGAAAATGCCAAAAGAAAAAATACAAAAAAGGCAAAAAAAAGAATGCAGGCAAACAGAGGAGAAAAATAACATTTTGAGTGGGCCCAGCCCCCTTATCACGCTCCTCACCTCATCCTGATGTTGTTAGCAGCCTTTGCCTTTTGATAGGGCAGAGTGGTGTAGCTACAGACGATCCCCTAACACCCCCTAACGCCCCCTACACCCTTGTCCAGCGGGCTTCACCCTGCGGGTGTTTGCAGGCGCTTTTAAGTTCTAGGGGGCGCGGCCCAGTGAAACAGAGCAGAGCAAAGCAATCTGGGAAATCCAAAGAAAGCCCAGGACGTAGCTCAATACACCCCCAAACCCCCCCCCCCACGCACCCTTGTCCTGCAGGCTTCACCCTGTGGGTGTTTGCAGGCACATTTAAGTTCTGTGGGGCCTGGTGCAGTGAAATGAAGCAGAGCAAGAAATCAGGGCAATCCAAAGAGAGGCCCCTGAGGGAGCTCAACACCCCCGCGCCCTTGTACCGTGGGCTTCTATTACTGTATTTTCTTCCAACAACATGCTATCCAGATCCCCGAAGGGAGTAGATTTGGTATAAATTTTTAAGAAAGTGGATCCTGCATGCCCCGAAAATTATAGGCCTATTGTCATAATTGTCATTAGTCCTGCATCGTTTGCAGGAGTGGATGAGGGAAAAAACGTGTTTCTCAAAAGCCCACCTGGTACAGGTGGGCTTTTGAGAGGGGTGGGTATAACTGAGCCGTGGTCTTGACTCTCCACGTTCAAAATAATATGGGGAGCTGCAAGGGATTACATGAGGAATTTATGAATTTAAAGACTGCTTTTGGTTCTGCTTTTGGTTCTGTTGACAGGTTAAGTTGTAGGATATGTTTGATCCATCAAGCTAATTATGCAATGGTGCATTCAATAAAGGTGGGTGAATGTGCCAACACATTCAGGTCAAAGGGGGGTTAGACAAGAGTGTGCAGCAACCACACCCTTTTCTCTATTCATTAACGATCTGACAATGCTGTCCTATTGACCAGGGCAAAGGTGGCTCTAGCAAGTGTTTTGGCTGCATTTGGACTATTATCATAGAAAGGGTTTGGTAATTAACATTGCCAAACCAAAGCCCTTGCATGGGAAGAAACCCAAATGGTTGTATTGTGTATGAATAGAGATGGGGCAGAGTTGATTACCCAGCAGGTAGGTTTTTGGCTACTGAGCAGTAGGCTGACCCATTTAATAAAAGTACAGCCCTTTTGGGTAAAAGGGAAACGGGTATCCTGTGCTGGAATTCACGGTTTGCGGCCTACTCAATTGAAGCCCATCTACGGGCACATAGCTCTATGGTGGAATCAGCAGCTATTTATGGTGCAAAGCTCTGGGGGTCTACCCACATGCAACAATTAGTTATTGCTGAGAACCGGTTTTTGAGGCAGTTGCTGCATTTAGGGCTAAGAACCCTGATCAATGATGTAGTACTTGCAATCTATGTTCTTTCCACTAGCAAAATGGTTATATTAAAACCCTTCCTTGTTTGGCTGTGATTGTGGCTTAATTATTTGACAGGGGTGTATTGGGACCACGTGTGTGAATTAAAGAAGTTTCAGAAGGTGAAATCACTCTCTTGGTTCACCCACCTGAAGCATTGGTTTACACTGATTTTTCCTATACATGGTTTTATCCTGATGCTACGGAAAAGAGGTCAATTGGGGTGTTAAAGGAGAAATGTCAAGAATGTATGGGAGGATGAGAACTAGAACAAAGTGATGAATCTGGCAGAGAGGAAAAAATCACCTGGGAAGAATATGTGAGCCCTAGGTTGCCTTTGAATGCTAGACTTTAATATTTGTCTTTGCGTGTGGGCTGATTTGGAAAGCAGCACTAACCTATAGATGGGGTAAGAAGATAATAGAACCCCTGTGTTATACATGAGTGAAAGGGACGCAGCCCCTTTAAGAACACTGCCTCAGAGGGAAGCGGGAAGAGGGCGGAAGGGGAGGGGCGAGAGGGGAAGTAGTTATGGGATTGGAGTGAATAAAGAAGGTTCGCGGCAGGCCAGGCTCTGTCTCCTGATTGTATGGCTCTATGCGAGTGCATGAGAGTCAGAGAGAGAGAGCCTAACACCCTGTATGCAAATGTGATGAGTATCATGGGAGACAGTGATGCCCTTTATTCTGTTTTGCCCCTGCTATACTAAAATTCATGAACCTCTGTTTTTCCAGTCTTCAAACAGCGGGTCATTAGATCTACCAGAAGGCTAAGCAAATGATTTTCCGGTCCAACAAGAGAGGGTCAATTAGCAGTTGTTAAATATTTAGAATCTGCTTGGGTAGTGCGCTCCAAGATAGTTCTAGTATATAGATATTATAGTTGAGAGGTGACAGGTATCTAGGAAGGGTTATGGAGGATAGCCATGATAAACAATGTTACTAAAGTTGACGTTTTTCATCTATTTGTTTTGTTACTTCAATTTCTGCCCCTGCTATACTAAAGCCTATCGGGACTCCTGCTCCCTCTTTGTGTCCCTCACTCTGGCCATAGTCTATGGCCCTCCCCCTTCTCCTTCATCTGAAGTCAGAAACCTTGGAGTCATCTTCGACTCCTCTCTTTCCTTCATTGCACACATTCAGGATCTTGCCAGGAATTCCCACTTTTAACTCCTCCTCCTCAAAGGAATTCTCCAATTCTTCACTTTCCCCCAAAAGCTCAATGTCTCTGGAGCTCTGGTTCTCTGTAGGCTAGACTACTGCAATAGCCTTTTTCCTTAATCTACCCTTTTCTTTTCTACGACCCCCCCAACTAATCCAGAATAGGGATGCCCAGGGACCACAACTATCCAGCCGTAAAAACTAACCACTGGCTCCCGGTTGCTGCAAGGATCAAATTCAAATCCCTCCACATCATCCACAAGGCTGTCTGGGGACAGGAACCACGCTATCTACAACTTGCTCTCACTAAATACTCTCCCTCCAGATCTTTATGTTCCTTTGGCACCAACTCTCTCTGTGTTAAGTGCTTCAGTAAACAGCAAGCTTGTGGCCGATCTCGTTCCTCAGCAGGCTCTCTCCTATGGAATAGCCTCTGCCTTCCTCTTCGTCTTGAGCTCCACCTACAATTCTTGCTTTGATCCTCTACGTAGATGTCCAGTATGATGATTTCACCTCTGTCTAATTGCATGCATTTCTCCCTATTCCTGGTCTACTCATGCCTTCTCTCAACAGCAGCATCTTGTTGCTCCTGTGTCTTGTACTGTCCTCGCAGGTTTTCCAGTCCCATCTGCTGCGAGACCTTGCTGATGTTCAACTCTGGTGGTTTTTGCTCACAATCAACTTGTGCACAAAGTTTTTGTTTCTTTCAGCTTCTCATTCTTCCTGGTACATTGGCTGCCAGGCCTATTGTTTCGCAGCAGGCATGAAGAAGCACCTGTCGCTGACATGCAGTACATTCAATCACAATATGTTTCATGACATTTGAACCATTGGACCATCATATTTGTGTGTCGTTCATGGAAAGATCCTGTGCCAACCCCTATATGCTGCAGTCCCCCAGAAAAAAACATATGTGAGGCTATAATTTTTCTCAAAATTTGATTTCCAGAATGGTTGGTGTGGCAGAACATGCGAGATTTCCCGGAAATGGAGAAGGGAAAAGAAAGGCATTTTACTTTCTCTTCACTGCACCATGTCAAGGATTCTCCTCAGTGGTGTGGAACCCTCAAGAACAAACCGTTGTATCGGCTCCTTCCTAAGATATTCCGCATTCCCACAGAAAATCTGCAACCCCAAAGGGGAGACTCCTTCAGAAATATATGTCACCCGCAGGATGTGGAAGTGGTTGCTTTATCCCACTGCCATTCTCCTTGTGGCTAAAATGTTATCAGAGTGTGCTGTCCTTATCAATGATAATTGAGATGCTGTGATCTGCGTCTTTATTGGAGAGTGCAATCCATGTGGCTCATGTTCTGAAACAGTTCACTTGTTTCCATGGATGTCTTAACTTCTACAAAATCAAAATATAATGAATACAGATGAATACAGGTGTATTTATTAGACAAAATACTACTGTTAACAAACACTTCATGAGAAATAAATGAGAAGTGTATGTTTCAACCAACTTGGTACATCTTTCTTGAGTAATACATCTGCACCCTGAAAGAGAATCTTGGTGTACAATTACCTTTTCACATAATTTAATCAGAGTGTGCATTTGTCCAGCTTATGAGTCATAACTGAGTTGGAAGCCTTTCCTGATTATACATCAATGAAGAATAAATTGACTGAAAATGCCCCGGTTTGCAAGCAATGGCGATGCTTTCAAAAAAGCATGTAATGTCCTTGCAATGAACTAGACAGCAGCCAATGTTATTTATAAACAAAGAACAGAGGGATAATGCATTTGACCTTTCTTCAAGTGATTTTCCTTTGCAGTAAATGTCAGCAGTAACCTTCTACACAACTTCCATTCATTCCTGTTGTATTCTGTCTCGTACGAATACATCAATTCCTTCCAATCTCTACAAATATGTTTTGGACGCTTCAAACCCGAGAACATGGAAAAGGTCATTTGGCTACACGATTTCCGTGTTCTATTCATAATAAAAAAAAGAGTCAGAAATGTGTCCCGTACATCATGTAGATGGCATGCTTAGACAAGGGCAGAGTTAAGAATGAATCATTCTGCAACCAGCTAGAGTTAGATTAAACACATTGCTTATACAACTGTTAACAATCGAAAAGTAGGTCAATTAAAAAACAGAACTGTTATCTTTAGGAATTTATTATCTGCAAGAAAAATATAGAAAGATGACAAAGTTCAAATAACTTCTTATAGCCACGGATCTAGATCGCCTTAATATTCAGATTCAACAAATCGCCAAACTCACCCCCACCACTATGTATCTCCATCTCAGCACACTTCACAATCAAGACCACAAAGGCTGAACCACAGCATTAAACAAAGCAAGGGAGTTAGCAATGAACAAATCCAGCATTCTGGCTCCCGGAGCTTCCTGCCTGTTCTAGATGCAGGAATTCATCATCATCATCATAACTTTGTTTCGGCGTGAAGCCATAAATGTTTACGCAACAACAACAATTATACATTGCAAGAACATTCCCATTTACATCAATAGCCAATTATATAACACTAAACAGGGCAGGCATAAGGACTGTAGCATTCTAAGGCTTTGCACTAGCCGTTCAGTCTGGATAAGGCTTCAGCAAACGTTGGTGACCAAGTACAAGAGGAGGTCCCACTGGTCTTACCCCAGGGGGATAACGTTCTGGCCCGACGGTGCAGTTCCCTGTGACAAGGATCCCCATATGAATGGGCTCATTTCGATTGCGCTTTTTGCCTGGGTGTTGGATGTCCTGTTGATTCTCAGGATATCACTCACTACACCCAAGTCTCTGAATATTACCTCAACAGAGACAGAGACATCCTCCCCCGGTTTGGAAATCCCAAGGCAATCTAGAATTTTGTCCCTAGTTACAAACTGGCACCCCCTTATATTTTGTAGCCTTTGGAAGCTTTTATTTAGGTGAGCTTCCCTTGGTTCATTCCGCTTTCAGGACGGTTTGGGGACTCTGTGCAAAAATATTGACCTAGTTGCAGAAAGTCCCTTTGAGTTAATTGAAGGATTTGGCAGATTTTGGGTTAGCACCTAGGGCATATGACACAATGCAAGTGCCCTGATGTTTCCCTGGGTTATCTCGGGGGTATTTGGATAAGCTTCTTCATTAGGAGGTACAGAAGGTTTCGGGATGTTTGAGCTACTCATGGCCCACTTCTCTCCCACCAGAGTACTTGGCAGTCTCCCAACGTCAATTCCCCTTCCGACAACTTCCCATAAGCTCAACCAGGACTGTACTGTAGTTGCAGCAACACTCCTTTAACCCTGGGCCCCCTCCAACATTATGGTCAGGAGTGATGGCAAGCATATCCTTGGGGTTGATTACTGCACAGGAATTGCTAGTCGTTGATACCGCATTTGTTAACCCTGAATCATGTGCCGCACTCCCACCAAGCAGTGGCAGGTTACATTGCCCCCCTCACTTGACATAAGAGGGGGATTTCAGAAGTATTGATCTGCTGTGGGCCTTCAATGACGGAAGCAGGGTTTAGGGCTGGAGCTGGGACAGCTAGACCAAGGACACTGGGGGCCTTTCTAAAAGCCCCTGCTGAAGCTGGTGGGCTTGGGCAGTGAGCCAGCTGCCAGCAAACCCCCCAGGGGCTCGAAACATTTGGGGTCCAGGTCAGCAGCAGTAGGGTAACTTGGGGAGCCAATACTTAAGTGGCATTAATAGTATCAAGTATAGCAAGTCCCCTCTTCCCCTCTCCCTCCAAGGATGCTGGACTAGTGGTGGTGCTGGGTGCACCCAGAACATGCTATGATCTTGCTAATCAGTATGTGAGCTTCTCCAAAAGTACTAGTAGAATCCGCCAGACTACAATCCTCTATGTTTGCAGCACCTGGAAGGGCCGAAATAATTAGGTTATGGATTTGCTTGTTCCTTTGCTTTTTCCTTTTCAGTTTCCCAGTCCAGGTCCAGGTCCTAGTTCAAACCCGGTCCAAAAACCTGGGTCAATGGAATTACCTCCATATATTCTTGCATGGGTGAGGCCAGCATGACGGCTACAGGTGGCTGAAAAATCAGAATAGAAAATGGAGTACCCCCACGCATCGCAATGTAATTACTCCTCAGAATGCAAATACGCTTTTGTGGCATGGCAGCGTTTCGTAAGGAACATGACTCTAGAATGATCAACAGAAAGAAGATATTACGTTTCTTTCTTGGCTCTTGTTTCAGATTGAAAGGTTGTAAGGTGAGAAATGTTACCTCCCCCCCTCAGCAGAAGCACTGAGGAGTAAGTGCAGACCCATTGCCTTCACCTTGCAGGGTCCAGGTAGAAATACAGGGAGAGAGCACTCGCCCCCTGTGGGCCTGCAAACACCTTGAGGGACGCAAACACGGTCCCCGCAGGCTTTGGCCTTGGTGCGAGACCCTGCAGGATTTAAAGAAGGAAGGGCTGTGGCCAAGGTGCAAACAGCATTGGAGGCCCTCCAGAGCAAGAACCAGGCTCCGAGGGGCACCCTGCAGCATGCCAACACGCGCACCCTTGGGCTCCATGGGCTTTGGCCCTGGCAGGAGACCCTGCGTTATTTAAAGAAGGAGGGGGCATGGGCAAGGCCCAAACAGCAACAAAGTCCCTCCAGGGCAAGAAACATGCTCCCAGCAGCATTCTGGGGGATGCCAACACCCAAACCCTTGATCCTCATGGGCAAGAGGAAGTCATTACCACAGTCAATGCCAGAAATCCAGCAGGATCATCCGAAGACCCATAACTCCAACATCTGCAAGGCCATAACCCAACAGCCTCAACTTGTCTTCACACTCTGCTCTCTCCTCAACTCATCTATAGAGCGAGATTATGTCCTCTGATTACTGCTAACCTGGTGACCCACCAAGCTAGATCCACATCTGCATCACTGTAAAAATCATCAAGAAATTCGTTCTCTCAGCAACTCTGGGATCACATGGAAACCAATACCCTCTGACAAGAATCACAACATGGATTCATACCTGTGAGGCTAATTGAATCTCCACTCCCTTCCATTTGGGACATTCTAAAAAATGACACTGATGCAAACATGGCTAGTGCACTTATCCTCCTGGATATCTGTGAAGCATTTGACACAAACATCAACGAATTTTGGCTAAAAAGGCTTCTGTACCTTAATTCAGAGGGAACTTCATTACACTCCAACACACTGTTGCTTAAGGCAGAACAAAGATCTCGCACATCTCGCCACTTTCACGTCACATCCCTGCAAAATTGCATGTCTAATACATCAAGGATCCAGCCTTGGAAACCGCTCATGCCTTATATGATTCAACCAGGCAGAAAGTATACCAATCATCTTTTAACATATTGATAAATCATCTCCATACAATTAACTAGAGCGTGACCTGCCTTGCGCAAGTCATATCTTGAAGAATGAGAAACTGACTAAAATTTAAAACAACAAAAACAGGAATGATGATCTGTTGTACCAGTACCATTACCTGACATGGTCTGAAAAAATGGTAACCTGTCGGGTGCTACTGCAGTGATCTAAAACCTCATGGACAGTGATCTTGCATTGGTATGCCAGGTAAAAGACATTACAAAAAGTTGTTTTTTCCAACTTGAAACTATCCAGCCCATCATGCCGTACCTGACTTTATCAGACAGAACCAGTGCATTCATCACACTAGTAGTCTTCCGGCTGAACTATGGTAACAGACTCTACCTGGGCATCATGGAATACTTACAAAGCCTACAAAAGAGATCCCAAAATACAGTAGCTAGACTACATTACTCAGGTCCTCGGGGCAGTGAATTGGTTCCCAGTCAAATTTACGATATAAAAGAAAACATGCATCGATCATCGCACCATCCACAGGAGAAGCCTGAGATTCACCAAGAAGAAATTCATCAACTACAAGCCAACGTGAACACATTGATTCATTATTGTTGCTTCAGTAGCAGTGCCAAGCTGCAACCGGAATCATGACCCAGGATCCTCCTTCTCCTTCCTGTTGATCAGAACACATTGATTCATCATTGTTGCCTTAGCAGCAGTACCAAACTTCAACGGAAAACATAACTGAGGTTCCTCCTGTTGCTCAAGCTTTGAAACACAATATCCATTGTGTGCCGAAGTCAGGATAAAGTTAAGCCCGTCTGTGCCTGTCTGCGCCTCAGTTGGCCTGGTGGGCAGACCACTGTGGATCTTGCCTGCAGCACTAACATCACAGTGCTTCACTCGCAGACAGCTAGTTTAGCTTGCGGCACCATTGGCAATTTTTCAAATGGGTTTCAGCAGTCAAGGTGAGTCCCGCAACTTGAGAGGCTCCCATTCAGCCTCATTGAACTGCCTACTTCTGAATGCGCGTTCGGTGGTAGCACTGTTACGCTCCCCATAAGTCTACAGTGCCGTGCTGTGGTGAACCTCTGACTGCTTCCACAAGGACTATGGTACTGGCTGCTTCCACAAGGACAATGGTGTCTAAGGACAGAATACAGATAAGGTAAGGTGTGTTAGAGTTTTATGTGGGAACTGGTAGATGACCTCACCTTCCCCCCTTACACTACCCGTGACCGCATTCCCTGCATGTGAGCTCACCTTGTGTGAAGAGATAGGGGGCTCTTCGTCCTGCTCTGGTCAGCAGGGGCGCAATGTCCGGCTGTCACCAGTTACTTCACTGGTGTGATGTCTATAGGGAATCAGTAATTCCTGATTTTTTATTTCTCTCAAGAGGGCTTGCAGGATTGTTCTTAGAGTTTTATGCACTCCAATAATGACATGTTTTCAATATTCCCTGTTAAGTTTGCATGTGTGCATACGGGCAGTATCCACTGTTGAGTTTGAGTGCATCAAATGAGAGTTATGCTGCACACTGCTTTGTATTCAGGTCCTGTTGCATGCTTTATCTCTTACGTGCGAGTGAATTGTTGCTAACTCTTCTCTTTCTTTTCTTTGCAGGGCCGTAGGATAGCTGAGCACCGTGCCTTGTCGAGTACGCCGTAGAAACAGGAGACCGGGAGCTGAGGAACCCCCAGACCACGAGAGGAGGAGCCAGGAGCCGACGCAGAACAAAGACAGGACCGCTGCAGAACAAAGACCAGAAGCAGAGAAGTCACGGAGCACAGAATGACTGCTGTAGCCTCCGCGGGACGTGACGGTAAGAGTTCAGTTTGCACAGAGGCTGATGAATGTATCCAGAGCGGAGAGATGACTCCGAGATCCACTGGAAGGGCACGCCTGGGTGTGGCTTAAATAGCCAGCCACACCCTGAGACTAGACTATTGCTCCAGTAGAGGTAGAATTGGAATCCTCCATGTTGGGTGTGATCAGCAAAATGTTGAGTTCAGTGACTGGTGTCGTGAGTGCCATGCTTGAGCCCAACTGAGTCCCTTCCTGTTCCTAGATACCGAGTGATGATAGTGTGACAAGAGTCTGTGGCCTGGCTGAGAAACCTCTGGAGTGGATATGTGTGAGTGAGCTACAGGGGTTGTGGTCGTGACAGTACTCCCCCCCAAGGCCCCTCCTAAAGTGACCACCTGGGTCCAGGTTTGGTTGGGTGTGTGTGATGGAACCTTTTCACCAAACCAGGGGCATGAACATGTTCACTGGGTTCCCAGGATGCGTCTTGTGGCCCATATCCTTTCCATTCGACTAGATAATATAACTTGGACCTAACGATCTTGGAGTCTAATATGCTTTTGACTTCGTATTCCAGTTCCCCATCCACAATTATTGGTGTTGGGGGTCCTTGTAATCGAGTGCAGGTTGAACAGGTTTCAGAAGGGAGACATGGAACACTGGGTGTATGCGCATTTTCATGGGAAGGGCCAATTTTATGGCCACTGGATTGATGATTGACTTGATGGTGTATGGGCCTAGATATCTTGGGCGGAATATCCGAGGTCCTTTCATTGCGATGTGTTTCGAGGCTAACCATACAGTATCTCCGACTTCATAAATTGGTGCCACCTTCCGATGCTGATCTGCAAACTTTTTATGTCTTTCCTTAGCTTGGGTTAGGTGCTCTGTCACCTTCTTGAATGGTTGCTTGGTGGTAGTATGCAGAGTCTTTACTACAGGCATTTTGAGTGTCTCCAGGGGGTCAAAGATCGAGGTTCGTGGATGCCGTCCATACAAGACATAGAATGGACTTTGCCCGGTAGTGGAATGTTGCGAGTTGTTGTAAGCATATTTCGCAACCCATAAGACATCCTGCCATGACCTGATTGATGATTACTCTCGAGATCCCGTGTGCATTATGGAGACTTGGCTTGATGATACATCAGCCTCTGTTCTTGGGCCCTTCCTGATTACAGCATGCGCATCTTATTATTTTGGGTGACTTTAATCTTAAGGTCAATGAAGTGGAAAACTTTAAGGTTCAAACTTTCTGTCCTCTATGAAATAACTCTCCTTCTCCCAACAGGTTCATGAACAGACCAACTCTTTAGGTAATAACCTGGACCTGATCTTCTCATCAGATGCCGAGGTCACTCATTGTGTGGCCTTTCAAATCGTGTGGTCTGGCCATTTCATTGTTCCCTTCACCTGGGGTTTTAAGGGTCCGCGAGCTGCCCCGCCAGCCAAACTAGTCCAATGGTGTGGATGCATTTAGTATCTCAATCTGATATCACCTCTCTTATACTGGATCGGCTTTCAGGGCTTCCCCCTGTGGAGATGAGCTCTTTAATTACTACTCTGACCACAGTGGCAGACAGCCTTGCTCCACTTAAAACATCTAGGCTATCTTCCCTCCCCTCTCAGCAGTGGCTTCATCTAATTAGAGATGTCCTTCCTCACATTGCTCACTTGTTGATGGAAGCAGTTAATTAATCTCTCTCTGCGGGAGCCACTCCGGCCTCCCTTGAACTAATCACTGTGATCCCACTGTTAAAGAAATCCTCACTGGATGCTCTGATCCCTGCTCAATGCCATCCTATCTTCTATCTTTCCCGATGAAACTTCTTGAATCTTTGGTCTGTACTCTACTCTACTTTTCTTGAGGAATATTCCTTCTTCCATCCATCACAGTTGGGGTTCCACTCAGGGCGCGGGACCAGGAGTGTCTTGGTCTCTGTCATGGATGACCTGGCATGGACTCATGACAGTGGCAGTGTCAGTGCTCTGATTTTATTGGACCTGTCAGCCACCTTTGATACCTTCCATCATGGAGTCCTGCTAGGTTGCCTGGTTTTCTTCCTTTCTCTCTGACCTTTGCCAAATTCTATCACTCCCACTTTCTACACCATGGATATGGCTATATCCTGTGGGGTCCCCCAATGGTCCGCCATCTCCCGGGTCATATTCAACATCTACGTTCAGCCTCTCATCAAACTGATATTTTGTCACGGCTTCCTCTGTTATTCCTATGCTGACAACACGCAAATCCTGGTTCATCTGGATCTCCCCAGCCCTGAGGCTGTGGGAGAGTGGATGAATTCCAACTGGCTCAAGCTGAACGGGGATAAAACTGAGGTTCTGGTGGTGGGCCCTCCTGTTGTAGACTTTCTTTGGACGCCAGCCTTCTGGCTGACCTCTCTGGGCCCTTTCCTCAGCAAGTCTCAATAGTCAAGGACCTTGGGTTTAAAGTCAGCTCTGTGTGCCAGTGGGGCCCTTTTTGGCTGAGGCTTTCGCACTGGGTTATCCAATATATTCCGGAGCATCTCTTGGCCTCTGTCATTTCTGCTCTGGTCAAGTCCTCTTTGGACGACTGTAATTTGTTGTATCTAAGCCAAACCTGCCCATATACTTCATCACCTGCAAGTTCTCCAGAATGTTGCTCCGTGGCTGGCAACCTCTATCCCTCATGGCTGTCACATTTCCCCTGTTCTCTGCAAACTTCATTGGCTACCAGTTGCCAAACATATTCAGTTCAAGGCCCTTTGCTTGGTCCATCAAGCTTTCTATGGCCAGGGGGTGGAATACCTCATGGCAACATTTTTAACTCTACATCCCGAGCCGAGCTCTGCAGTCAGCTACCACTTGTTTGCTGACCATTCAAGCATTGCAGCAGTTCTCTGGAATTCTTTACCTCTGTCTCTCAGAGCTACCCACACTCATTTGTTTTTTCGTAAAGCTTTGAAAACATTTATTTTTGAGGCTATTTCTTCACTGCTCTGTAGGGAACGCCAAGATGCCCTCGGGCAAATGTTGCACTATACAAAAACCATTTCATTCCATTGTGTCCTCACACATGAAGACCACCTAGTATTCGGAAAATCCTGGCAATTAACAAGACTGCAATACACATACAAGCAGAACCCCACTAAACCAGACAAATAAAATCAACCCCGACCGAACCTACCAGACTCTGGCAGGAACACACTGTGTAAACAATGAGACAAACAAGCACAGAGCTGTACTCCCGAAGTCAAACTAATCTGCTATCTACTACATAATAATGCATCACAAACGGAAACCCAGAGACTTACACGAGCAAAGACTGACTAGAACACCAACCTTGCAAAATATGATTAAACAGAGACAGTACTGTAGACCCTGTCCCAAATTGCGCCTGGCTAATGAGGGCTGTATGGTTGTCTCCTGAGGGAAATTAATAAATAAAGTCAAAGACACTAGGGTGGGATGCCATTTTATGTATTTATTATGTGTTTGTGTTTTGAGGTTGTGTTAATGAACACACCTGGTATGTGATGTCTGACCAAACGATCAAGCCCACCATGGGGCTGGATGGAATGTAAAAAAGAGAAAGAATAACACACAGAGGGCCTCATTACGAGTATGGAGGTAGCCATGCCCTTAATAAGGGCATGGCTACCTCCATGCCGGGTTCCAGTACCGGCCTTGGAGGACCCGGTAATTCCTTATGCACAAAACCATCCCCCATTCCCATTGAGCCCCTATAGGGCTCAATGGGAATGGGGATGGAGCTAATAACGGGCCCGTTAATAATGGGCCCGTTATTAGCTCTTTGGTCCCCTCGCGGGACCCGGAAAGGACGTCTGGTTTTACCAGACGTCTGTTCCGGGCCCCGCTAGGGGACGTCGTAATCAGGCATCCTGTAATGAATGGTGCCGGTCCCGTACCGGCACCCTTCATTACCGGAGTGCCTGCCTCGTAATGAGGCCCAGAATCTCCCTATCTGCTTAAGAGGACTGGGCAGGGGAGAGAATGTTAGGGAAATAACTGTTGAGGACAAGAGTCATCAGGAGGCAGGATCAAGAAGCTGCAACTAACAGTCCCTGATGGGCCATGGCCTCGAGTAGCCCTACCCAGGGTTAATTGAACTTCATTGGCCAAGCTACATATTACAGGGATGACCAAGAAACAACTGTTAGCCTCACCTGGGATCAGACCGGGTGGACCCAGAACAAAAGACTCCAGACCTTGTGTATGGGGCGGCCCAGGGAGAAGAACAGGGCTATCCAACCCTGAGCTGCTTGTGTGGGGTGGCCTGGGGCCAGGTGGCAGTGGCATGTCATATGACAGCCTGCCCAGGGGCAAGAAGGGGTGGCTCCAGAAGACCACCCCCCGACCCCTATAAACCAGAGGCATCCTGGAAGAATTAAAGCGTAAGAACAGTGTGTAAATCTGGCCCACCCACTGTCAGGCATGTGAGGTAGTGTTGTGAAGGACTTTGCTGTATGGATGCATGCATGCTGATATGGAATTCATGAGATAAAAGAGAGTGTTGGAATGGGAGAATGTGTCTGTATGTCGCGTTCCACCACTCACAGTTGGAGACATGTAGCCTGGGTGGTTGGGGCCAGTGGGTTCCCTCTTTTAATCTTATGGGTTTACATTTACCAGAATAAAGGGAATTTACTACAGGATTCTCTGATGTGTGTCGGAACCTTCCTTTCAATAGGCAGTCAAAGTCTTGAAGTCCCGGGCCTACCGAGAATGAGACAGCCTTGGTGAACAGATCTGGCCCTGGAGCTCCAGAGAGTCTGCCAATGTGCATCACACAGAAGCCGAAGATGTAGGGAGTGGGTCCTGTGCACAACAAGATGCAGTGGTGAAGGTGGGATCCCCATTGCAATAGGGACACTGCTCGATGAGATGAAGTGTCGTGGAGCGAGGATCATCTACACCGTCTGGTTGCGGTAGTGAGTTTGGTGCTCCTGGGGTTAGCAGGGGCCTGAAGAGCACAAAGTGTGGAACCACATGTGGGGATGATGCCAGCCTCCAAGGTCATGGGGGCCACTGTGAGATATATATATAGTGCGGGCCACGCAGCAGCAATTGTGGTGCCCCACATGGGAAATGGAGGACCGCAAAAGAGAAACCAGTGCCTCCAGGGTGGGCCAGATCTAACTCACTTCCAGGAAGACCCGCTTCACCCTAATTCACCAATGAAGGTTCTGTAGAAGGGTTTGCCCAGAGTATAACTGACTGCAGAGGTCACACCCATATAGACAATGCACATTATTTTAAATGTATATATGGTGAAAATGTGTATGTATATCTGTTTATATATTTATAATTCTGTATGTATTTATTTAGGTATATATATAGCGGCCCTGTAACTATGGTTAAGTTGCTGAACCCATAGGAAGAGCACTTTTTGGGCAGCTTATAACTTTGCCCCTCCAGAACAGATCCTCATGAAACTTTGCAAATAAAGTATAGCCCAGGCAGATTGATTCTGTGAAGTTTGGTGAGGTTTCGTTAATGGGGGCAAAGTTATAGGGGGGTCCCTACATTTATGGCTTTTCCCATAGACGAAATGGAAAAAAAGATTTGCTCACACCATCAGCCCAAACCGTTGGATAGATGTTCACCAGAATTGTGGCAGGGGCAGTGGCTTGGCCATGAAAGCACGCTTTTGTAAATTTGGTATACATTTGTCCAGTAGTTATTTTTAAAACGACAAAAAGTAGGTAAAAAAAAAAACTAGTGATATCTGGGCTCGGTCCGCAGACTCAATTCCCTGTTCGGTCCGCAGAGAGCCCTCCGATTGGCTCAGGGGGTGGCATGAGGTCCGCGGACATCGGGCACACCGGTTGATTGGATGGTGAAAAGCGTGAGGTACGTCAGATTTAGTGAAACGCCCCGCATGTTGAATTTGCGGACTTCGGTTGATATCTGCAAACACCGCAGTAAAAGCATATAAGAACACACAACATTGCACTTGTCAAACTAATGAAACAATCTCTGGGGAGGTGAGGGGTGATGAGGATGGGATGGGATATGACCATAAAAAGCAAAATCTGTCATTTTTGTTCTACGATGTCTGCAAACAGTACGGGGCAGTCCTGTGGACATCTGAGATGTTCGGGGGTATCTATGCTTAATTCTGCATTACAGGTTTGGGGAAAAGCAGTTTTTGTATGGTTTATAACTTTGGCGCCACTCAACAAAGTTTGGTGGGATTTTGACAAGAGGGGGCAAAATTAGAGGGCCGGTCTCGACATTTTTATTTGGCTTATAACTTTGTTGCCATTTGACGAATGTGGACAAATGTTTTCAGAAAGATTATAAATCCAACCTTCAATATTTGTGCAAAGTCTGAATGGATTTTGTCCGGTGGGGGCTAAGTTATATGACTATTGTATGTACATATTTTTTTTGGCACTTTTTAAAAAATAAAACATTGGTGGATTTGCAGCAAACACATTAGCTAGGACATGAAAGCATGGTTTTGCAAATGTGTCTGTGTTTTATTTTTTGAAAAGTGTCTTAATGTAGTTACAAAAAATAACTTTGATGACTGATGGCCTGTGGCCATGGCCAGTAGCCAGATTGTCCGGGCCATGACCCGGACAATCTGGCTACTGACCATAACTAAGAGGAACCAGCAATGGGGTTAAAGTGGGCATGGCCACCATGGGCCAGCTATGTAGTAATGCTTTTTAAGTGCACGATGAGCAAGAATTGGAAACCATGGTATGGCAAATATGTCCTGTGTTTTTTTTTAAGTGTAAAATTTAAATACACAACACAATGATTTAACATTTGTGTCTGGGCAAAGGGCCTGGCTTTCAGCAAGGAGAAAAGTGTACTGTAATCTGCTTATTGGGACATGTGGCATGGCCGAAGACGTAGGTTTGAATGGGAAAAAATATTCTGTTTACGGTTCACAGCCTGAAGTGGTGGACTAGACTACAACAAACTTGCGCAATGAGCATTAGCAAGGATCTGGAAGCATGTTTTTGGAAATATGTCTTGTGTTTTATTTTTTTGAAAGTGTAAGAATATAAGTAGAAAAAATAGTGATATACATTTGGTGTCTTGGTAGTGGGCCTGGTCCTCGGCGAACACAAATGTGTACTCTGATTTGCTCATTGGGGATGCAGCATTGCCGAAGCCTATGGCACATGGATTTGAGGACTGGCGATGGCTGCAAGCCATGAGCACTGGCCATTGGTTATATTATTACTGTATAGTGGATACTGCGCTAGGATACAGTGTAGGTGCAGTGAATAATAGGGGTGGTTTGGTTTGGCTGGGGTCATGGTGGAGCCATATGCCATAGGCAATTGAACAATGACTTCCATCCCCAGCATGTGCTGCTGATAACGACAGACATACGTATGTGTTGCAAAACATATGTTCCTTAAAGGAGCTTTAGAGTTCTTTCATATATATGAAAAGATAAATTATGAAGAACGTGATGTATCAGCACAAAACATTTTTACTTATAAAAACCTATTAAATTGACAGGAAAAACTTTGTTAAAGGGATGTTATGGTTAAGATGCATCCCACCCTTGGGATTCATGTACTCCAGTAGTTACCCAGTGGTGTCCCGACTTGGCATACCTTGGCATTTCTCATGAGCAGTTGCCCATCTGTACTGGCCATTCTATTTATGCACTTCTCTAACTTTACAATGCATATGTGCATTTATAGGAGCACTGAGTAAAATGTTTTTGTATAGGTAAGGGAAATGTAGATGCAAAAGATTTGTAAAAGATTGTTAAGTGGCAGTTGATGTGTGGAAGCTTAATATGGTCATGGGGTTATAGGTACAGTTTTTGGAAGTGATTGGTGGATGGATGTGTGACTGTTTGAAAGGAGCCATTGAGGGAGTGTTACAAATATAATATTAAAAAGAGTAGACAGGCTGCCCTGTGCGATGGTGTGCATGTGCCATCTGGGTCTTTTAATGATCCATGGCTTGCAAAGGGGACTGTGGAAGCATTGGATAGTTATAAAGGTCCATTGATTATGGTCCTTATTGTATGCTAGAGAAAAGTATTTGGGAGAGAATATAATTTCTGTCGTTTCATATTTTTCTATTAGCACTCTGGGCGGGGACCCAGCCAATTAGGTGGATAGGAACACAGGCTTGAACTGCTGGTACAAGCGTGTGCTCCCAGCTGTCTGATGGCCGTATGTCCCAGCCGCCATCTTCCTCCCCACACTCTGTCCCATTTTTTCCTTTTTTTTACCCCCTACTTAATTTATTTCGGTGTTGGAGGGTGTTGCTGCTGAATTTGCTCCTTCTCTTTGTCTCCCTCAGGCCGCCATGAAAAGAGGAAAGGGGCTTTGTATGGAGCTCCGCCTTCCCTTTTAATGGTGTCCATCTTGGAAAAGAATTTTGTTGTGCAGGTCCTCCAGCTGATGGGGGTGGTGGTTCTTGGGGAGGAGGGATGGTGTTGGTCTTAGCAGTACACAGTGGTGGCGTGAGTTAAGGTTGGTTAGCTTACCATAACTGGCCAATTTCAGAGGTTTTTCAATTTTACTTGTAACCATAAGGTCCCTTTAACAATGTTTTTTCAGTGCATATATATATATATATATATATATATATATATATATATATATATATATATATATATATATATTCAATGAAAAAACGTCATTATATTGATAAATTCAATGCATTGGGGCACTCAGGACCGACTTAACTCGGTGTGTTCCCGTTGATCTCCCTATAATACTATATCCCCCATAATGCCATTTTCTATGGAATAGATAATCCCTTCTCTTCTAATAAATGTGTCCCCTTTGGCTTTGCAACAGGAACAAGCCGAGTCAAGCAAGTCCTGCGATAGGGGTTTTGTTGCGATAAGTTTCTTAACTGATCATTTACTAAAGTCTTATTGAATTTTAAGGGTTTTGTAATTCCATAGATTTCTTTTTTCACCACTGAACATGGCAAGTGCCCACTGCATATTTTAGAACACTTTGGAGGAGTCAGGAATGAAACTCAGATACACGTTAGCCATGATTTTGGTTAAAGACTTTTATTGAAAATAAAAGTGTTAGGGAAAATGCCTCTCTGACCCTGCTCTCAGAGGAATTTCCCTAACTAAACCAGAAACTAAGAATCTG
This sequence comes from Ambystoma mexicanum, assembly GCF_040938575.1. Lineage (NCBI taxonomy): Eukaryota > Metazoa > Chordata > Amphibia > Caudata > Ambystomatidae > Ambystoma > Ambystoma mexicanum. The sequence continues at coordinate 973,732,050 of NC_090924.1, forward strand.
TCTGTGCCAGAATGTCATAACAAAAACTGTGTTGTGTACAAGTACAAAGTTCTATTCTGACCCTCACACTATACATTAAATTCTAAGGTGGAGATCGAAATGTTGTTAACCTTGAATGGTTTAGAAAAGTGTTCATAAAGAAAGAATACATGGCCCCACCACAAATGTTCTTCAAGGATAAAGGTACTTGCTCCAGAGGATGCTTCCCTTCCCCCGGATCCCTCTTTGCTCCCTGATCTTTCACAAACAACAGTTCCTTAAGCCTCTCTTGGTCAATAACAACACTGTCACACAAAACTGACTGGCTCTTTTTGTCTCATTCAGGACACCTGGTATACATCTGACAGGGCTTTGCGCCTTTTCTTCTGGTTAACACAAACCCTTTTCCTAGACCTCATGCTTTCCTATAAGGACCTCTTGTATTCCCCAAGTGGCAATTAACTGGTATACTCTCTTGCCAGTGCTTCTTGTACTCACACACTTGTGATTGCCTGGTATACTCTCCTGCCAGTGCTTCTTGTATTCACACACTGGTAATTTGCCTGGTATACTCTCCTGCCAGAGCCTCTTGTTTGCACACACTTGTGATTGTCTGGTGTTAGGGAGAACTCCCAGGCAAGCAGGGTGGTTTGCTAGGGGTTCACGGACCTCAAACTCATGGAAGGCCTAACTCCTTCCTAATCCCAAAAGGAACACAAGTCCAGACAAGTAGCAAGTTCAATTGAGGTTTATTACAGCCAAAAAACCACAGGGATCAGATGATGGAAGGCAAATCCATGCATAGCTCGAAGAACTCTGGCTCGCAGGCCAGTTTTGATAGAGAGTTGCGTCATGAGAACTTCACGCCCTGGGTCCTTCTCCAAAAAACCTAATTCCACTCTGGATAGGTTAGTGAGTAGTAGTTCCCCTATAGCATCCCTTATAGAGGTTATTGGATTGGACATGGCTATGTCATGTGGCAGGCCTGATCCATCCCCGAAAATTGCTACTTACTAATTGTTACAGTATGTGGGCCCAATGATTCGTCGGTGGCCCCAACAACTCACTCCTAGGGCCATAAACTCGGACTGCACCTGTTCACAGTGCTATGTGCAACTATGTGTCTGCGATGTTAACCGCATGCAGACCATTATTGCCGTGAGAGTGCTCCCTTCCCATCGTACAACTCCGGCTGGGCTGTAACAATTTCGTTGCAAGTCACTGTCTTGTTCCATGAGATGGCTGAGCTTCCAAGCTACCAGTTCTTGGCACACTCTCTGCTCGGCTGGGTCACGTGTCCAGAGACCGTGTTCATGAGCTCTGGAGCTCTGAAATTATGTTGTATTTTGTGAAGAATTATGCACCTCTGCCACCAGTGTTACCTCAGTTCAGGGGAAGGATTGTTCTTCACAACATTTCCAACCTTGGGGTTGGCCTTGTTCCACATGTGGTGGTTTTGCTAGCACATCATGCTGCATGGCTTCATGTTTTTATGAGTCGGCTGAGACCTACTATGATTTCCTAAACATGGTCTGGTTTTTTACTACTTGTACTTTCCCATAGTATCCATAGGTTAGTGAGTTATGGGTTTGTCACGTCCCTCAAGTGCTCCTGCCATTCCATAGGGTTATTTGCATGTAAGCATCTGCAAGCATTCATACGTGGTCTTCTTGCTTCTTTGTGGTTTCTGCGTTGCTGTCATAAGCTAATGGGAAACATAATAAACAGGCAGACAGTATGTGCATGTCACTGTCCTCTAACTCATAGAACTGTACGCATGTGTACTTTGTGTATTTGGCGTGTGGGTGTTCCGAATGTGCGGATGTCACGGGTACTTCATGTCTAACGCTGCTAGGTCATCATGGTGTCTCTAAGGACTTGAGGCATGGCTTCTCAGCACTTTAGTCAATTCTGTCCATATAGCTGTCTCTGGCTCCGTCTTGTGCGTCTTCGTCCACTTTGGGTAGTGTTTACACTGCTCCTGGGTTGTAGGGTCATTTGAGAGGGTATTTCTCCTGGTACTTGTCCATCATGGGTGCGATGGGGATTGGTGCAAGCTTGTATGATCGGTGGCCATATTGTCTCTGGTTCTTCTTTTGGTTAGAGTGTCTTCCGGGATGGGGGCATAGTTTAGCCTCCCCTCTTCATTGGTATCCTCTCCTGCCAGGAATTCTGTTTATACAGGGCCTCTGCCCTTTCCTAGAGTTGCACATATAATTTGTTTGATAATGTATCTTCTTGATATGTTATCCTATTCAGGTTTCCATATACTTGCATTGAATACATTTATAGAGCTTTAAGTGTTTTGCTGATTGTTCAATTCCCCCTTTAACAATAAGTCCTTTTGTTCCTTGTCGCTCTGTGGCTTTATTTACAATTATTTTGCTTCGGCGTGGCCGCTGATACGCCCCAGTGTCGCTGCTGTCTCTGGATGGACTCAATGGCTCCTTTTAGCGTTCCTGGATTCTCCCGCAGTCAGCCCGCAAAGTGGTTCTAGCTTCGTCCCTCTCGCGATTGCTTCCTCTTGGTTTCTCCATATTTCGTGGCTTCCAGTTACCACATCTGCTTTGTTCTCAGCTCCGGTAAGTAAAGCACTGGTCTCTGTCACCTGAGAATGCACAGAGTCTCTCTCACCAGCTCCTGGAATTCCAGCAGCCTGTCCTTCTAATGCAGCAGCTTCTTTCTCCTTGGTCGGTGAGCCGCCTGGCTCCACCATCCCGCTTCTAGCGTTTCAGCTCTTAGATTCTCCTGCAGAGGCACAACTCTCTCTCACCAGCAACAGACTTTGTTTCTCTGCCTCCGCTCTTTATATTTCCCAGGCACAGGTATGTGCAAACAACAAATAGAGCCCTCGCTGGGCTTGTAGTCTCCTTTGCTCTGCATTGCTCGATACTTCTTCCTCGTCCCAGTATTTTCGGTAATTCTGGGAAAAGAAGTACATTTTTGTTAATTGGCTCGAAAAACTTGGATAAACATTCTCAATGGTTTTCAATGTCAAATTGGTCCTTGATGATGGACAGACGGAACTGAGGAAGGTGGTTTCAAAGCAGACCAAAGTTGGAAGTGTGGCCTATAGGTCTGGGGAAAAGGTGTTCCCTATTCTTCATAGGAGGATGAATAGATGTATGAGAATAGGCTACGAGGGTATTGTATAAGGGAGGGTTATCTAAAAGGGGAAATAGGGGATACTATGTCTCACCCAATGAAGCCATTACATCTCCTTGGAGGTTGTTTCCCCTATGTGATCTTCCCTCTTACAGCTGCCACCAGGGTCGGGATCAGGTAGCGGCTGCCGTCCCCATGCTGGGAAATCAGTCATAACTCCACTAGATTCATTACAACTACGGCCTTTGGGCGTGGCCACTCTATATTTTAAAACACTTGCAACCCATCGCTCAAAGATTTTCATCAATTAGAGAGCTTTTGACCTGTTTTGATAGTGGTATTGTTATGTATAAAAGATGGCAGGCTTTGAGAACTCACAATTATTTTAGGCAGTTTGCAGTGAGATTAAATTATTTTCCAAGGATCACACACTTTGGGTAATCAGCATTCTGCAAGCCCCTTGTTTTATGGTCGGTCTCTTGGTGACTGTTGTAATACATCGCATGACCCCAACTAACTGCACTTAAGCAGCATGGACAAGGTAAAAAAATGACTGGCTGCAAAAATAACATATGCCCAGGTACTTATCCCTGTGTAGCGAAAATCATATACCTTCAACGACTGACAGTAGCACGGATTACATAAATAATAATGCGGATGCTGTGTATTTTCTTAGTGTGTTATGAGATATTTAAAATGAAGAAAACACACAGTATCGGGGACTGTGGACTGTCTCCCATCTGTGCTGTAACAGTAACCATGCTTAGCTTCAAAGCACAGAAGGGGCCACCCCCCTCAGGCCATGTTGCTCTAAGCTGGCCTGTAACTTGTGCTAATTTATTAGGCCACATGGTCTGAGGGGGCCGGCCACTTCCTCGCTTTGAAGCTAATCAACTTCACTCCTGGTTACTATCTGGATGGGAGTCCCGGATGACTATAATTTTTTCACTTTTTATATAACCGCGTCTATGAAATACAGATACCCTTGGTTATACCTGTGGTTATCGGGGAAAAAAATGAACTGAAAAATGCTTGCCTGCCCTCCCAGACCCTCACCACGCGCCCCCCTTATGTGTCCCCCACTCCCATGACAGCCTTCTCACCTCCCCTGCCCACAGCTATTCCCCCCTCAACACTCGCTGTTTCTGTGACGTAGTTTGCTCTGAAATGTTGCCATTCGCGGCTATTCTGTCTGATAGCTGAAGTTACAAACAAGCTCAGTTTCTACACATCCTCCAACTTTCAAATTTGAGTTGGTCTCTTTGTATCTCCAACTAACTCTACCCCTATGGCATTTCCCTGATTCTTCACCTGGAAATGGCATTTTCCTGTGTTTTTTTCATTTTTGGCTAACCGAGGATATAGCCGCGGCTATCTCTCACATTAAGAAAAGAAAGATGGAGGGTGTTTCATTTATAAAAACCTGGTTTCTTGGCAATTTACCCTAGATATAGCTATCTATTTTGGAGAAGGGGGCACTCACTTCTCCATCAAATACTAAAAAAAAGTACTAGACGTAATAACCACAAACCTCAAAAGGATTGTGAGTCAATGCTCTGTACCCAATTGGTTTGGACCTGATCCAAATCTATCTAGTGGTTTTGGCCGTTCTGTCCAGCAAACATGTACCTTTTTTGTCTAAGGGAAAATTAACGGGGACTAGGCCAAAACTGTGTTTTTTTGTTTTCTTAATAACATTTTTAGTTTTCAAATACTCTTTCCAAAGCTTTGGTGGTGTGAGGGGGAGGGGGCTGTGGCAAAAACAATGTGTGCAAAATTCCAGCTAAATCCGTCACAGGAGTCAAATGTTATTAGCAACTAATATTTACTATTTCCTATGTACTACATTTTACCTTAACTATAGGGTGGCGACTGCCACCCTATAATATAAATGTTCAAGTAAAAAACGTTTGTTGAAGTGCAGTTATGGTGAGTAAACTTAACGGAACAAAACGCTTGAAATTCACTGCATTGAGAAACTCAGGACCGGCTTAACTGTTGATCTCCCCCATAATGTCATATCCCCCATAATCCTATTTTGTATGGCATTATAAATTCCTTCTCTTACAATATATGTGTGCTCTTGGGCTTTGCAACGCCAATGGTTCTTGACAATAAAAACATCTTTATCCCATTCTTTACCAGGTTCATTAACTCTTCAAGTATGATTCTGTTCCTGAATCTATCAAAACTATCACCATAATTCCGCTGGTGAAGAAGGTTGGACTAGATCCCAAAGATGCAAAAAACTAGGTCAATCACTAACTCAAACCTCTTACTGAAAATAATGGACAACGTGGCCACCCTTCAACTTCGATCCTTCCTCAAAAACACCTCCCGATTCCATGCTAAGCAATCTGGTTTTAGAGCTAACCATAGCACTGAGACAGCTTTATTTGATCTCCAAACTAATATGTTGGAAAACAGTGGATCAACAGACAATAGGACTATTTGTCCTACTAGATCTATCCACTGTGTTAGACTTCTTGGATCATAGCTGCATCCTCCTAACCTTGTCGGACTTGGGGAAGTGTGCCCCAAAGGCTACAAAGTGGATTTATTATTTTTTATCGTACAGACTATCTTTGGTGTGCTGGGGTGTCACTTCATCCAAGTCAGACCCTATTCACTGCGGAGTACCACAAGGGGTTTGCATATTACCCACACTGTTTAACTGGTACATTAGACCTATCTGTGGCCTATTGGAGGAGCAGGGGGTCTTCTTTATAATGTATGCTGACGATATGCATCCAATCATGGAAATCAGTGAAGATTATGATGTCGACACCACCAAACTCAACTCCATTTTTGGTACAATTAATCAATGGATGGCTGAAAATTTACTCTGCCTAAATGAGGAGAAAGCCGAACTACTGATGTTTGAAACAACAACTGCCAGAGCTAAACTGGGGAAGGAATACTCAGGCTTTTGCATTAAGGACTGTACCTTATTGGTTTCAGAATAAGTTAAAGACGGTATACAGTCAATATTTCGAAAAAACATATTTTTGAAATACAATTATGTTGAAACAAAATTGTTGAAAAGATTTTTTTCGAATGCATTTTTTTATGTAAATGGATTTTCTTTAGTTTCGTATACTGTAATTAGTGTTTTTTTTTTAAAACAGGGGTTTGGGGGGACCACCCCCCCAAAAAAAAAACGCATTCAACATTTTTTTTTCGACGATTTTGTGTCAAAACGTTTGTATTTCGACAATATGACTGTCGAAAAAGTGACTAGGACCAGTTAAGACATTGGGGATATTTCTTGACCCCTCAGTTAGTACCAAATCTCAGGTCAATTACATCTCCAGCACTTGTCACTACTAACTACGCATTCTGAAAAATATGAAACCCTTTATCTCTGAAGTAAATTGCTCATCAATTGCCAGCGCAATTATTCTCTCCCACCTCAATCATTGCAATGCACTACTGATAGGGGCTGATAAAAAAATGTATTCAAAAGCTTCAGGTCCATGAAAATGATGCAGTCCACATTTGCAAAGGAATCTCTCAACGAGAGCATATATCCTCACACAGACAATCTCCACACTGTCTTCCGATACAGGCCAGATTACTTGTTAAGACAGCTACCATAGTGCACAAATGTATTTATGGACAGACTCCTACCTATCTGAGGGCACTTGTCATTCATGCCTTATGAGCCTAACTGGTTTTTGCGTTCAACAAATATGGTACTTGTAAATAGACCCAAGGTGAAATGGACCCAAGTTGAAATGAGCAAACGGGCTAGGAAAGGCCTTTCCTGCCCTGGCTGTCCGGCAGAGGAGGAATTATTTACCTACCGCATTACGAATTAACAATAACTTGGATTCTTTCCGGCTGACACTGAAAACACTACTCTTCAGCGAAACACTTATTGAGTATGAATGACCCTGTACTCTTGTGCTGTCACCTACTCTGTTCCGTCCACCAACATGTATATCTTGATGTGGTTTTGTCTGTTAGGTTGTGCCAGAGCCGAGAGAATCGCTGGCAGCACCTCTCTCTGAGAGTGAGATTATTTGGGTCATCGATAATCTGAAGACTGGAAAGGCACATGGCTGCGATGGATTCCAGGTAGAATACTGCAAGGAATTCAAGGACTTACTTACACCTAGCCTGCTGGCTATGTATACAAGTAGACGGGTGCAGTATATTGCCAGAATCACTGCAGGAGGTGGCAACTGACCGTCTCTCCAAGGCTGGCAAATATCCCCTGTCCATGCTAAATGTGGTCAATACAATTTTAGGGAAGACTTCTGTAGGCTATTCTTGTTACTGGAGTAACTTGGTGGGGGAGATCAAAACTATGCCATAATAGCTAAGGCCTTTGACTCAATTGACTGCCACTGTATGAGACCCTGGACAGATATGGGCTGTGCTCTGAGTTCATCAAATGGATCTCATTGCTATAAACCTCACCGACAGCGAGGCTTAAGATAAACAGGCAGTTATCAGAAACTTGGCCTATAAACAGGGGACAGAGACTGGGCTTCCCGTTATCTTCTCTAGTCTTTGCACTTATTGTAGAACCACTTGCTTGCATAATGAATAATACATTTGCCAACCATGGCATAGTGGTGACCCAATAGCGACATGTGGTTTCATTGTACACTGATGACTTTCTATTTTATGCGCTTGAGCCGAACATTGTGTTCCAGGGGATGCCTGAGACGGTGGAGAGATTCAGGGCAGTATCATAGCTGCAAATTAATTGGTGCAAGTAAACTTTGCACCCGCTGCCTGGTGTTCATGTCAGATGGCTAACCAGCTCACTCCTCCAAGTGGCCGACATGTCATTTAAGTACCTACAGGGTGAGAGTAATTGAAGAGAATATCATTGCTACCTATCATTGAACAATCCGTCAACTTTTGATCGAAATTTTCGATTTCCCCGATGGAGAATGTTGCTCTACCCAAATTATACTTCTCCCTGAAACTCTGTACTATTTCCAATCCCTACCTAGATCATGTTTTTGTTACGCTTGACTCCCTCTTACTTAAACTCTACATCAAAGGCAAATCTGCTAGTATAGGGTTAAAAACATTACCACTCCCCTGTGATCAAGGGGGAGCTCTGAATTAACTATCATACTACAGGGTGACCCAGGTGCAGTGGTTGACCCCCGAGTTCCGCCAAGACACTCCTACCCCAATCACAGACCTATCCAAGCCGATAATAGCACTGATAGGCTTTCCCAGCATCCCTATAATGAATAGACACACACATTTACATTAGCAGACTCCTTCAAGACACTGAGGTGAAAATGGGTCAGCATAGCTCCAATGGAGCCACACAAGGTCCTGGACATGCCATTCACTTCCCATATCGGGTAACAGATTTTTCTTAGGCAGCCAAAACTTCACACGTGCAGGATCACAAACTGCAGAAACACGAAACACGGACCAGTATTGGTCAGCTGTATGAGAATGGCAGGCCTATAAGCTTTGCAGACTTTTTCCAAAAATGGCAAATCAGAAATGGACACTTCCTGACATATCCTCAGTACGCCTCCTGTAGTGGTTCACTATGGCCCAACTTTCCACAGGAGCTGGAGGTGCAGAACATTAACCATAGGCTACTCGCTCTAGGTGACACTAAACAACATGTTTACACCTTCTGTATAGGGATTCGAAGTGGGAACGCAACATCGGGAGGGAGATATTGGAAGCAGAGTGGGGCAGGGCCTGAAGCAATACTAAAATGGTATCTCGTAACCAAGGTTCCAACTCATCCAGTATAAATGCCTCCAAAGGGCATATTTAACCCTGGCCAAATTCAAATGCATGAAGACAGATGAGGCTTAATAGGCCACTTCATACATGTATAGTGGGACTGCCTAATGGTGGCAGACTTTTGGGCTGGAGTCACTGATAAACAGGGCTAAATAGCTGACACTAGACTAGAAGCCACACCAGAGGTATACCTCCTCTGACTTTTCCCTCCCCAGTGCAAAGGTACATTAATGGCGAAACTGATCTTGCTAGGCCTGGTTTTAGCTAAGACATATTGGGGCTGATTCATGGAATTATTTGCGCCGAAAAACGGGGATTTGTGCGCCATTCTGCCCGCCTATCCCCGTTTAATGAATGGGGATTTGCGGGCAGAATGGCGCACAAATCCCCGTTTTTCAGCGCAAATAATTCCATGAATCAGCCCCATTGTGTTGAGTTGGAAACAATCTGCACCTTCTAAGTTGGCAGATGGGAGATGAGACCTTTGGAAAAGGGCAGAGGTGGCACGTGACCTCAGAATCTGGAAAGAGGAAGTCCGGGAGGGAGAAACAATATATTGCATATGGAGCAAAGTTCTAGGCATGACAGACTAGCCATCTGACTGACACCTACACTAAATATTATCCTGTGATACTGATGTGATGTAGCAGACAGTTTTTGATGACTTCAAGAGAAGGACATACTACATGGCAATAGCTCCAAAGCAATGACCTGTTTGGGTCAAATGTCCATCATGTATGATAGGGACGCCAGGTAGTTGAATTAGGATACTACGATGGGCAGTGTGTAATGATGACATGCGATGTTGGTGATATGAACTTGCAAATACGTGTTATATGTTTGTTTTTGTTGATACTGTTTATATTATGAAATCCTGACTATGGCAATGTTTTCAGACAAATCATATATGAACACAATACAAAAAAGAATAATATCATTCATAGTGGGCAGTGCCAATGAGAAGACAAGGAAGACCAGGACAATCATGCCAACGACATCCTTGGTCATGCGGATATCAGTGAGCGTGGCAAGAAGGAAAGATTCAGTGCCAGGCCGAGGGTGGAACCCAGCTTGGACTGAGTGAAGAAGAGAACACGATTCATTTAAATATTGGCTTTGAGAATTGACAATGGATTTGATAACCTTTAGCTGTGGCAAAGACAAGAGATATGGAACAGAAGTTAGCAGGGTTGATGGGGTTGAACACCATTTTCTTTTTAAAGTGGAGTGATATCAGATGTTTTGAAAGAAGATGGCAAAGAGCCCGAAGAGAGGTTGAGCATAGCAACGAGTTTAGTACAGACAGGTGAGAGTCAGAGGCTAAGAATTTTGACTGGGTAAGAGTCAAGGGGGAACCAGTTTAAGAAAAAAACAGAGAGGAAATAAGTGAGGCAGAGGGCAAATCAGTGACAGAAAGAGGAGTCAAAGGAGGGGCCAGGGCCGTTGAATGTGTAGGAAAGTAAGAAGAAGGGACTAGGCATGGGGGGGTAATAGAAGATAGAGAGTAGCGTGTCGATTTGAAATCCTCATATTGCGTATTGTCTCCTTGTCAGTGCAGGTTGAGTAGAAAGAGCAGTTGGTGGTGTTCATGTCAGATTTGTAGACCTTGGGCCTCATAACAAGCTTGTTGTTGTGGTACCAACAGTGCCCGTAGGCTTACCGGCACCATTGTTACCAGACCGGCAGAGTTCACGTTTGCGGGCTGGGTGCCTTTCCGCCCGCCAGGCTTGCAGACTCTTCCCCATTCCCATTGAGTCCTATGGGACCTAAATGGGAATGGGGAGTATCTTTTTCCAACGCCTGGCTTCAGGGACCGCCGGGGCTGTAATGTCCCTGTGATTCGCCATTGTCAGACGCCGGAAAAAATACACAGCTCCGGCGGCAGCCTGCCATTTTTACAGGCATGGCTACCGCCTGAGTTGTAATGAGGCCCCTTGAGTTGCTGTCAGAAATAAGTCTTCGAAGTGGGAGAGTACGAGTGGCACCAACATCGTTTAAGTTTAAGCAGTGGATTTAAGTATAGAAAGTGCAAAAGTTAACCATTTGGGGCGTGGGGACTGAAGTTTGTAAGTTATATTTTCAAGAGGATAGAGTAATCAAGGGCAGACATCAGCCAATAATTGAAGGAGGACAGGTAGGACTCAAGCTCTGTGGCAGGTAGAGGGCTAGTATTTATGATATTCAGTGGGTAGATTCTCTCTTTTTTGTTACGGGGGGCCTGTCTCTTAAGGGGGCAAAAATGACAAAGCAAAGAAAAATGCAATGCTCTGTCTCTATTCACACGAGTGGCCGTGGGGTTCTTATATAACAACACACTAGTACCACGTAAATGCTGCAGACTTTATCCCGGACATTTCGGGATCAAGTTTGCATTTTTGAAAAAACAAACAACACTGTGGTAAAACTTCTCTGTGCATCTCTTAACAGGTTTTTCACGAGACACACCAACATTAGAAGAGGGTTCCTCGCTGCTTGCTAATGGTTAAGAAAAGAACCCTCAACCCATTAAAAAATTAACATTTAAAGAGATATTCCTCACTAAAAAGGTAACTACAAACAAGCTTGTATGCTGTATAGATTGAGTCATAAGATAATAGATGCGAATGCTGAGATGAGGACAAATTGATATCCCATTTTTATGTCTTCAAACAATTATCCATACAACACACAGAGGTCCCCCTACGTGTTGATCAATGAGAAGCCTAATTCACGCAGAAGAGATGACAGGTGTGTGGACAGCTTTGTCATATGAGGTCAATGTATAAGTGACCTTTTTGTGGTCAGGTTTTAAATCTTCATTATTTATGTCTGTTTGTAGCATTTGTTCGGTGATGATCTCCACAACGGGCAAACCATTTATTCCAACACATCGCCTTGAGCCAGTGTGTCCTGATGACGGTTTGGAGGGTCATACTACCTAATGAACTGATGCAAGACACAGTTCCCCCTGGACACTTACAGTGAATTGCCATTCACACTGCTACTAACATCACACTAATATATGTATTACGCCCTATTTGTTATTGTATAAGGATCTTAGTTTTGCCATTTGAAATGGCGGTTTTTGTTTACCACAGTTCTTCTAGTCTATGAAGGTCAAAGGTGTTTTTTGACATTGCAATGTTGTATCTGATTTCTGAAGAAAATGTTTTTAACATGGTCTGACCCCGCTTACTGTTGAGTAATGTCCTTCAGTTTTTTACCAAAGTTTCCTTCACCTACATACACGTGTAAGGGTGGGGTAGGCTGGGCTCCTATTTTTTCTTTGTTGCGTGAGAAGGCTAGTATTGACAAGCCCAGTATGGAGGTCAGTGACACCAGGCAGCGGTGTTGCTAGGTCTGGAAAAGATCAGGGGCTCAGCTAATCTTGGAACTGGCGGGACTCGGGGCTAGGTAGCCTTTTGGTTGTAGCCCCTGAGATTCTATCCGGGGCTACAACCAAAAGACCCGGGGCTATAGCCCTCTCAGCCCCCCACCCTCCCCCAGCAACGCCTCTTACACCAAGTATGTACCATGGGAAGGAGATGATAAGATTAGAGGGGACTAAGGAAGGCTTGATGGAAGAATTATACTGAAAGGGGCAGGTTATTCTGTCTGATAGCTGAAGTTACAAACAAGCTCAGTTTCTACACATCCTCCAACTTTCAAATTTAAGTTGGTCTCTTTGCATCTCCAACTAACTCTACCCCTATGGCATTTCCCTGATTCTTCACCTGGAAATGGCATTTTCCTGTGTTTTTTTCATTTTTGGCTAACCGAGGCTATAGCCGCGGCTATCTCTCACATTAAGAAAAGAAAGATGGAGGGTGTTTCATTTATAAAAACCTGGTTTCTTGGCAATTTATCCTAGATATAGCTATCTATTTTGGAGAAGGGGGCACTCACTTCTCCATCAAATACTAAAAAAAAGTACTATACGTAATAACTACAAACCTCAAAAGGATTGTGAGTCAATGCTCTGTACCAAATTGGTCTGGACCTGATCCAAATCTATCCAGTGGTTTTGGCCGTTCTGTCCAGCAAACATGTACCTTTTTTGTCTAAGGGAAAATTAACGGGGACTAGGCCAAAACTGTGTTTTTTTGTTTTCTTAATAACATTTTTAGTTTTCAAATACCCTTTCCAAAGCTTTGGTGGTGTGAGGGGGAGGGGGCTGTGGCAAAAACAATGTGTGCAAAATTCCAGCTAAATCCGTCACAGGAGTCAAATGTTATTAGCAACTAATATTTACTATTTCCTATGTACTACATTTTACCTTAACTATAGGGTGGCGACTGCCACCCTATAATATAAATGTTCAAGTAAAAAACGTGTGTTGAAGTGCAGTTATGGTGAGTAAACTTAACGGAACAAAACGCTTGAAATTCACTGCATTGAGAAACTCAGGACCGGCTTAACTGTTGATCTCCCCCATAATGTCATATCCCCCATAATGCTATTTTGTATGGCATTATAAATTCCTTCTCTTACAATATATGTGTGCTCTTGGGCTTTGCAACAACAAATAAAATAATAAAATTTTAACAATAAAAACATCTTTATCCCATTCTTTACCAGGTTCATTAACTCTTCAAGTATGATTCTGTTCCTGAATCTATCAAAACTATCACCATAATTCCGCTGGTGAAGAAGGTTGGACTAGATCCCAAATATGCAAAAAACTAGGTCAATCACTAACTCAAACCTCTTACTGAAAATACTGGACAACGTGGCCACCCTTCAACTTCGATCCTTCCTCAAAAACACCTCCCGATTCCATGCTAAGCAATCTGGTTTTAGAACTAACCATAGCACTGAGACAGCTTTATTTGATCTCCAAACTAATATGTTGGAAAACAGTGGATCAACAGACAATAGGACTATTTGTCCTACTAGATCTATCCACTGTGTTAGACTTCTTGGATCATAGCTGCATCCTCCTAACCTTGTCGGACTTGGGGAAGTGTGCCCCAAAGGCTACAAAGTGGATTTATTATTTTTTATCGTACAGACTATCTTTGGTGTGCTGGGGTGTCACTTCATCCAAGTCAGACCCTATTCACTGCGGAGTACCACAAGGGGTTTGCATATTACCCACACTGTTAAACTGGTGCATTAGACCTATCTGTGGCCTATTGGAGGAGCAGGGGGTCTTCTTTATAATGTATGCTGACGATATGCATCTAATCATGGAAATCAGTGAAGATTATGATGTCGACACCACCAAACTCAACTCCATTTTTGGTACAATTAATCAATGGATGGCTGAAAATTTACTCTGCCTAAATGAGGAGAAAACCGAACTACTGATGTTTGAAACAACAGCTGCCAGAGCTAAACTGGGGAAGGAATACTCAGGCTTTTGCATTAAAGACTGTACCTTATTGGTTTCAGAATAAGTTAAAGACGGTATACAGTCAATATTTCGAAAAAACATATTTTTGAAATACAATTATGTTAAAACAAAATTGTTGAAAAGATTTTTTTCGAATGCATTTTTTTATGTAAATGGATTTTCTTTAGTTTCGTATACTGTAATTAGTGTTTTTTTTTTAAAACAGGCGTTTGGGGGTCCACCCCCAAAAAAAAAAAACGCATTCGACATTTTTTTTTTCGACGATTTTGTGTCAAAAGTTTTGTATTTCGACAATATGACTGTCGAAAAAGTGACTAGGACCAGTTAAGACATTGGGGATATTTCTTGACCCCTCAGTTAGTACCAAATCTCAGGTCAATTACATCTCCAGCACTTGTCACTACTAACTACGCATTCTGAAAAATATGAAACCCTTTATCTCTGAAGTAAATTGCTCATCAATTGCCAGCGCAATTATTCTCTCCCACCTCAATCATTGCAATGCACTACTGATAGGGGCTGATAAAAAAATGTATTCAAAAGCTTCAGGTCCATGAAAATGATGCAGTCCACATTTGCAAAGGAATCTCTCAACGAGAGCATATATCCTCACACAGACAATCTCCACACTGTCTTCCGATACAGGCCAGATTACTTGTTAAGACAGCTACCATAGTGCACAAATGTATTTATGGACAGACTCCTACCTATCTGAGGGCACTTGTCATTCATGCCTTATGAGCCTAACTGGTTTTTGCGTTCAACAAATATGGTACTTGTAAATAGACCCAAGGTGAAATGGACCCAAGTTGAAATAAGCAAACGGGCTAGGAAAGGCCTTTCCTGCCCTGGCTGTCCGGCAGAGGAGGAATTATTTACCTACCGCATTACGAATTAACAATAACTTGGATTCTTTCCGGCTGACACTGAAAACACTACTCTTCAGCTAAACACTTATTGAGTATGAATGACCCTGTACTCTTGTGCTGTCACCTACTCTGTCCCGTCCACCAACATGTATATCTTGATGTGGTTTTGTCTGTTAGGTTGTGCCAGAGCAGAGAGAATCGCTGGCAGCACCTCTCTCTGAGAGTGAGATTATTTGGGTCATCGATAATCTGAAGACTGGAAAGGCACATGGCTGCGATGGATTCCAGGTAGAATACTGCAAGGAATTCAAGGACTTACTTACACCTAGCCTGCTGGCTATGTATACAAGTAGACGGGTGCAGTATATTGCCAGAATCACTGCAGGAGGTGGCAACTGACCGTCTCTCCAAGGCTGGCAAATATCCCCTGTCCATGCTAAATGTGGTCAATACAATTTTAGGGAAGACTTCTGTAGGCTATTCTTGTTACTGGAGTAACTTGGTGGGGGAGATCAAAACTATGCCATAATAGCTAAGGCCTTTGACTCAATTGACTGCCACTGTATGAGACCCTGGACAGATATGGGCTGTGCTCTGAGTTCATCAAATGGATCTCATTGCTATAAACCTCACCGACAGCGAGGCTTAAGATAAACAGGCAGTTATCAGAAACTTGGCCTATAAACAGGGGACAGAGACTGGGCTTCCCGTTATCTTCTCTAGTCTTTGCACTTATTGTAGAACCACTTGCTTGCATAATGAATAATACATTTGCCAACCATGGCATAGTGGTGACCCAATAGCGACATGTGGTTTCATTGTACACTGATGACTTTCTATTTTATGCGCTTGAGCTGAACATTGTGTTCCAGGGGATGCCTGAGACGGTGGAGAGATTCAGGGCAGTATCATAGCTGCAAATTAATTGGTGCAAGTAAACTTTGCACCCGCTGCCTGGTGTTCATGTTGGATGGCTAACCAGCTCACTCCTCCAAGTGGCCGACATGTCATTTAAGTACCTACAGGGTGAGAGTAATTGAAGAGAATATCATTGCTACCTATCATTGAACAATCCGCAAATTTTGATCGAAATTTTAGATTTCCCCGATGGAGAATGTTGCTCTACCCAAATTATACTTCTCCCTGAAACTCTGTACTATTTCCAATCATTAGTACAAATCCCTACCTAGATCATGTTTTTGTTACGCTTGACTCCCTCTTACTTAAACTCTACATCAAAGGCAAATCTGCTAGTATAGGGTTAAAAACATTACCACTCCCCTGTGATCAAGGGGGAGCTCTGAATTAACTATCATACTACAGGGTGACCCAGGTGCAGTGGTTGACCCCTGAGTTCCGCCAAGACACTCCTACCCCAATCACAGACCTATCCAAGCCGATAATACCACTGATAGGCTTTCCCAGCATCCCTATAATGAATAATAGACACACACTTACATTAGCAGACTCCTTCAAGACACTGAGGTGAAAATGGGTCAGCATAGCTCCAATGGAGCCACACAAGGTCCTGGACATGCCATTCACTTCCCATATCGGGTAACAGATTTTTCTTAGGCAGCCAAAACTTCACACGTGCAGGATCACAAACTGCAGAAACACGAAACACAGACCAGCATTGGTCAGCTGTATGAGAATGGCATGCCTATAAGCTTTGCAGACTTTTTCCAAAAATGGCAAATCAGAAATGGACACTTCCTGACATATCCTCAGTACGCCTCCTGTAGTGGTTCACTATGGCCCAACTTTCCACAGGAGCTGGAGGTGCAGAACATTAACCATAGGCTACTCGCTCTAGGTGACACTAAACGACATGTTTACACCTTCTGTATAGGGATTCGAAGTGGGAACGCAACATCGGGAGGGAGATATTAGAAGCAGAGTGGGGCAGGGCCTGAAGCAATACTAAAATGGTATCTCGTAACCAAGGTTCCACTCATCCAGTATAAATGCCTCCAAAGGGCATATTTAACCCTGGCCAAAATCAAATACATGAAGACAGATGAGGCTTAATAGGCCACTTCATACATGTATAGTGGGACTGCCTAATGGTGGCAGACTTTTGGGCTGGAGTCACTGATAAACAGGGCTAAATAGCTGACACTAGACTAGAAGCCACACCAGAGGTATACCTCCTCTGACTTTTCCCACCCCAGTGCAAAGGTACATTAATGGTAAAACTGATCTTGCTAGGCCTGGTTTTAGCTAAGACATATTGGGGCTGATTCATGGAATTATTTGCGCCGAAAAACCGGGATTTGTGCGCCATTCTGCCCGCAAATCCCTGTTTAATGAATGAGGATTTGCGGGCAGAATGGCGCACAAATCCCCGTTTTTCAGCGCAAATAATTCCATGAATCAGCCCCATTGTGTTGAGTTGGAAACAATCTGCACCTTCTAAGTTGGCAGATGGGAGATGAGACCTTTGGAAAAGGGCAGAGGTGGCACGTGACCTCAGAATCTGGAAAGAGGAAGTCCGGGAGGGAGAAACAATATATTGCATATGGAGCAAAGTTCTAGGCATGACAGACTAGCCATCTGACTGACACCTACACTAAATATTATCCTGTGATACTGATGTGATGTAGCAGACAGTTTTTGATGACTTCAAGAGAAGGACATACTACATGGCAATAGCTCCAAAGCAATGACCTGTTTGGGTCAAATGTCCATCATGTATGATAGGGACGCCAGGTAGTTGAATTAGGATACTACGATGGGCAGTGTGTAATGATGACATGCGATGTTGGTGATATGAACTTGCAAATACGTGTTATATGTTTATTTTTGTTGATACTGTTTATATTATGAAATCCTGACTATGGCAATGTTTTCAGACAAATCATATATGAACACAATACAAAAAAGAATAATATCATTCATAGTGGGCAGTGCCAATGAGAAGACAAGGAAGACCAGGACAATCATGCCAACGACATCCTTGGTCATGCGGATATCAGTGAGCGTGGCAAGAAGGAAAGATTCAGTGCCAGGCCGAGGGTGGAACCCAGCTTGGACTGAGTGAAGAAGAGAACACGATTCATTTAAATATTGGCTTTGAGAATTGACAATGAATTTGATAACCTTTAGCTGTGGCAAAGACAAGAGATATGGAACAGAAGTTAGCAGGGTTGATGGGGTTGAACACCATTTTCTTTTTAAAGTGGAGTGATATCAGATGTTTTGAAAGAAGATGGCAAAGAGCCCGAAGAGAGGTTGAGCATAGCAACGAGTTTAGTACAGACGGGTGAGAGTCAGAGGCTAAGAATTTTGACTGGGCAAGAGTCAAGGGGGAGCCAGTTTAAGAAAAAAACAGAGAGGAAATAAGTGAGGCAGAGGGCAAATCAGTGACAGAAAGAGGAGTCAAAGGAGGGGCCAGGGCCGTTGAATGTGTAGGAAAGTAAGAAGAAGGGACTAGGCATGGGGGGGTAATAGAAGATAGAGAGTAGCGTGTCGATTTGAAATCCTCATATTGCGTATTGTCTCCTTGTCAGTGCAGGTTTAGTAGAAAGAGCAGTTGGTGGTGTTCATGTCAGATTTGTAGACCTTGGGCCTCATAACAAGCTTGTTGGTGTGGTACCAACAGTGCCCGTAGGCTTACCGGCACCATTGTTACCAGACCGGCAGAGTTCACGTTTGCGGGCTGGGTGCCTTTCCGCCCGCCAGGCTTGCAGACTCTTCCCCATTCCCATTGAGTCCTATGGGACCTAAATGGGAATGGGGAGTATCTTTTTCCAACGCCTGGCTTCAGGGACCGCCGGGGCTGTAATGTCCCTGTGATTCGCCATTGTCAGACGCCGGAAAAAATACACAGCTCCGGCGGCAGCCTGCCATTTTTACAGGCATGGCTACCGCCGGAGTTGTAATGAGGCCCCTTGAGTTGCTGTCAGAAATAAGTCTTCGAAGTGGGAGAGTACGAGTGGCACCAACATCGTTTAAGTTTAAGCAGTGGATTTAAGTATAGAAAGTGCAAAGGTTAACCATTTGGGGCGTGGGGACTGAAGTTTGTAAGTTATATTTTCAAGAGGATAGAGTAATCAAGGGCAGACATCAGCCAATAATTGAAGGAGGACAGGTAGGACTCAAGCTCTGTGGCAGGTAGAGGGCTAGTATTTATGATATTCAGTGGGTAGATTCTCTCTTTTTTGTTACGGGGGGCCTGTCTCTTAAGGGGGCAAAAATGACAAAGCAAAGAAAAATGCAATGCTCTGTCTCTATTCACACGAGTGGCCGTGGGGTTCTTATATAACAACACACTAGTACCACGTAAATGCTGCAGTCTTTATCCCGGACATTTCGGGATCAAGTTTGCATTTTTGAAAAAACAAACAACAGTGTGGTAAAACTTCTCTGTGCATCTCTTAACAGGTTTTTCACGAGACACACCAACATTAGAAGAGGGTTCCTCGTTGCTTGCTAATGGTTAAGAAAAGAACCCTCAACCCATTAAAAAATTAACATTTAAAGAGATATTCCTCACTAAAAAGGTAACTACAAACAAGCTTGTATGCTGTATAGATTGAGTCATAAGATAATAGATGCGAATGCTGAGATGAGGACAAATTGATGTCCCATTTTTATGTCTTCAAACAATTATCCATACAACACACAGAGGTCCCCCTACGTGTTGATCAATGAGAAGCCTAATTCACGCAGAAGAGATGACAGGTGTGTGGACAGCTTTGTCATATGAGATCAATGTATAAGTGACCTTTTTGTGGTCAGGTTTTAAATCTTCATTATTTATGTCTGTTTGTAGCATTTGTCCGGTGATGATCTCCACAACGGGCAAACCATTTATTCCAACACATCGCCTTGAGCGAGTGTGTCCTGATGACGGTTTGGAGGGTCATACTACCTAATGAACTGATGCAAGACACAGTTCCCCCTGGACACTTACAGTGAATTGCCATTCACACTGCTACTAACATCACACTAATATATGTATTACGCCCTATTTGTTATTGTATAAGGATCTTAGTTTTGCCATTTGAAATGGCGGTTTTTGTGTACCACAGTTGTTCTAGTCTATGAAGGTCAAAGGTGTTTTTTGACATTGCAATGTTGTATCTGATTTCTGAAGAAAATGTTTTTAACATGTTCTGACCCCGCTTACTGTTGAGTAATGTCCTTCAGTTTTTGACCAAAGTTTCCTTCACCTACATACACGTGTAAGGGTGGGGTAGGCTGGGCTCCTATTTTTTCTTTGTTGCGTGAGAAGGCTAGTATTGACAAGCCCAGTATGGAGGTCAGTGACACCAGGCATCGGTGTTGCTAGGTCTGGAAAAGATCAGGGGCTCAGCTAATATTGGAACTGGCGGGACTCGGGGCTAGGTAGCCTTTTGGCTGTAGCCCCTGAGATTCTTTCCGGGGCTACAACCAAAAGACCCGGGGCTATAGCCCTCTCAGCCCCCCACCCTCCCCCAACAACGCCTCTGACACCAAGTATGTACCATGGGAAGGAGATGATAAGATTAGAGGGGACTAAGGAAGGCTTTATGGAAGAATTATACTGAAAGGGGCAGGTAAGTGGTTGGTCCTGGTGAGTAGGAAGGGCAGGGAGGCCTCATTGAAGTCAGGAGTGTTGGCGATCAAGTCATGGTTGTGACCAACCAGATGAGGAGGAATAGTCAGCAGTTGTGAGAGGATGAAACTGGGCATGTTGTTGATGAATAAAAAAAACAGTAGAAAGAGAGAGGCAATCAGTCTAGACTTTGAAGTCGCTGAATACCAATATCTGTGAAGAGGGTGTAACAAGGAGTGAGAGATGATAAAGAAAGACATCTGAAAATGTGGTGTCAGGTCGGGAACGAGATAGACAACCAGGGAGGAGACAGTGGAGAAAGAGGAGATGAGAAAAGAGAAGTGTGGAATATAAAAGCCACTTCAACCCTGCAAGCTGAGAGGTGGTCAGGCAGAGAATTGCATAGCCCAGTGAGATCTCGAAGGCCATAAAAAGAACCTAGATGCCACAGAGCCGCGCCTCGACAATGATAAGAAGTGCAGGGCAATGGAAAGAAATGGCGTTCATTATTTCCAGATTGTGTGTGGGTAGAAATATAAGGAGAGCCTTTCCTTGGTCTTCTTGAAACTCAAGTGACCAGCCAAAGGTATCTCATGGGCTAACTGTAGGAACTGAAGTCTTCTTTTGAGAGGCACTACAAGTCTTCTGTAGTCCCCTGGGATAGACTCAGTTGGTTCACTGTTGAAGAGGCCATCTTCCCAGTAAAACCTATACTTCCCTGGATCTTGCCTGTCCAGCTGGAAGCTGCCTATTGGCAAATACCTTCAAGAGTAGGACACTCTCTTTGACCTCTGCTGAAGTCTGCTCTATAGGGTCCACCTTCTGCCAGTAAAGACTGCAGCTCAGGATGGTCTTCAGGATCCAGATCTCCAACAGGAGCAAGGTCCTCTTCCAGCTCTGATTCCTCAGCAGCTGATTCACCACACTAGGTTGTTCCACACACTCAGCCTCAGCTGGTGGAGGAGTCACAGGTGTGATTTCGGACTGTCCTCTAGTGGAAGTCCTTGTTGGTAGCACAGGAGTGCTGGTTGTTTTCTTTCTGGAGGTTTTAGGTTTCCCCTTTTCCTCCTTCTTCTTCAAGATTGCAGTCAGTAAATTCTGTGGACTGGGAGTTATAGTTTCCTCTATAATCTCCTCTCGAGAGCCCTTTAAGGTACTCTCTCTGGCCTTCCTAGTCTGCTCCTGTTTCCTTTTGCTGGGAGGCCTGGCAGTGCTTGATACAACTCCAACAGTTTTTAAGTCATTCCCCAACAGGACTCTCCCAGGTACTTCACTCTGCACACTTACAGGTATCTTGACAGTCATGTCATTGCACTGGATGAGAGCTGGTAACTCTGGAAGCATTTGGACAGGGCCTCCAGCAAGCTTAGTAAGATAGTTTGGTTTCTTAGCAACATCCTCTACCTTGAAAAAAGATTAATCAACTACAGTAATGCTGGCCCCAGTGTCTCTGATGGCAGGGGTCTCCTGACCATTCACCAGAACACTGGCTTTGTCATACTCTTTAGTATTGTCTGGAATAGAATTGTAGACAATTACGTTCTGTTGTTCCCACAGGCCCGGGGATACTACAGAAACACTGGATGAGACTTTCATGGGTTCCTCAGCCAGTAAGTGAAAGTTTCCACTTGCCATTGGTACTTCATCCTCTGGGGAGAAGGCTAAGGAGACAGTGTGGATCCCTGAAGGTTTACCTTTACATCTGGGATCCCCTTTCACATGGTCAGTTGACCGACAAGCATAACATTTTCCAAATGTCTTTATGAATGAGGGTTTGTTCTGACCCCCTTCTGGTTTGGCACCAGGAGATACACTAGCCTGATTCAGTTTCCCTTGTGGCTTACCCTTATGTTGTTTGGGGCCCTCTTTTGGATTGGAGGTATTAGAACTCTCCTTGTTATCTGTCTTGTGCTGCTATACCTCATCCTTCTTCTGAGTTACCCAAGAATACCTGGGCATAGCCCTGTTGGCAACCCACAAGTCAGCAGCCCTTGCTAACGTCTTTGGATCTAATTCCTTAGAGTCAGCCAAGTGCTGTCTCAGATCAGGAGAGCAGGCATCATAGATAGTTTCTAACATAAACAGATTTCTCATTCCTTCATAAGTGCCAGCTTTGTAACCCTTAACCCAACCATCTAAGTTCTTCAAACAGTCACACGCCCAGGTATCCCAAGGAGTACCATCATGCTTTTTTAGGGTTCTTCCCAAACCTAGCTATCAAAGCTAGTTTCACACTCTCATACTCCATTCTCTCCACTTCACCCAATTCCATTACAACAGCAGATGCAACAGGGGGGAGCCTAGAAAAGAGCCAAGGAATCAGATGATTCCCTGAAATGTTCTGAATCCCATGGTTATACTCAAAAGTAGCCAGCCAATCCAAAATATCAAGCTTAACCTCATACATACCTAATGCTTCTTTAGGCATGCGAGGCATCTTAGGACTGGAAGACCTAGAAGACTCTGGGAAAGAACCATTCTCAAGAGACAACTTTTTAATTTCCAGTTCATGATTGAATTCCATTTTTCTGAGTTAAAGTTCTTGATTTTGCTTTCAGTTTGGGCTTAGATTCTTTTAAATTCCAATTCAAGTCTCATTCTATCCAGTGAGTCAAATTCAGGACTTAGTGTTGGACCTGATGGGGTCCCTGTGGTCAAAGGTTGAGGCCTATGCGCAGGTAGAGGTAAATAGGGCCTACATTGTGAGACTCTTCTGCCTCATCTAACTCATCAATAACATTAGTGTTTGGCTCAGACCCATTATCATCCTCATCATCATTTTCTACATTTGCTCCAGGAGTAGTGTTTCAGACCCACTCCTCAGACTTTGGTATTCAAACAACTTTTCTATCAATTCAATTTTTTTGCCTTTTACAGTGAGATTCCCAGCCTTACACATTTCTCTCAACTGATAAACTGTTAAAGTGACTAGGGTCGCCTGTATGTAGCTTTCCATATCAGGCAAGATAAAACAATTGCTTCTCTAGTGTTGTTTAGTCTTGTGAAGATTATTTGAACAAAGGTAAGAGTAGTACTCTGAATGTAACAACTATACTTCATCCTCACCACTGTACACCAGTGTTAGGTAGACTCACATACAGTACCCTTTGGGACCACTAGATGACATTAAGACTACAAGTGTCAGTACAATTTCACCTTTGGTACAAGCCTATACTACACAGTATTGTGGTAGTACTAGCTGAGCAGCCAGACTTATTTCAAGAGTAAAGTGAGCAGTACAAGGGGATACAGAAAGGACCAACAATCACAGTGATTCAAATAACCATTTACTCAAGGTATCTTGGTAAAAGAATATACATTTATTTACACAGTCGTTTGGAAAACATTACATTACCAAGAGCAGCTCAATATAATATACTAATATACTACAAATACACAACCAATAAGTTACTGAGCAAGTTCAGCTCCCCTGAAGGTTAAAAGAAATCAAGGCACAAATACTTTCATAGGCAGGGCAAAGGGTTTCAGTTCACTACAACCAGCAATTCAATTCAATAGGTCTGGGCCAAAGTCAATGGTTCAGAGTCGTGTATAGGATAGCACAGTTCTGGTAGTAAATGGTTAAGTCTTTGCCACCGATCTTAGAAGAATTTGGTCAGATGAAAACGTAGATGTTGTTTTAGGGAAGGACAAGCCTTCAAAGTCGGGAAAGTTTCCCAAACTTTCACAAGGACCAAAAAGACTTCCTGACTGCATTTGCACAGTACCTTTAAAGTGAAGAAGAGCTGTAGCTGAGGCAGTTGTTCCTGGCAATTCCTGCAGATCTCGCTGTTCCTGAGCTTCAGTCGTGGGGACAAGAAGGAGGATGTCGGGAGGTTCCTGCACTGCACAGGGAAGAGGGCACAAGCTTGGCAAAACATCAGTTTAAGGTGTGAGTGCCTTAAAGATGACGAACTGGTATCCTTCCCACTGGCTATCTGGTTTTCCACAGCACTCTGCAGAAAATTCGACCAGTATGGGGACGGTGTCCAGGTGGCTTAAGAGTTGGTTGTTCCCACCAAACTCAAGGGAAGAAGTTAACATTGAAGGGCTTCCCTGTCGATGGAGTTTCAGGCAATTCTGACCTGCCGCAGGGCTTCACCGGTGGACCAGGAGTTGCAGCAGTCGTCTTCCTTCAGCTCGTCTTCGGTTAGTTCGTTCCAGTAGTCGACTCTGATTTCCAAGTCCCAGAAACCTGCTTTTAAACAATTTTCCCCCATTCATTCCAGCCTGGCTGACACTCACACAGAAGGGTGGCTGTCCTTGCCGGACAGCCAGCCGGCCAATCACACCAGAGTGCATTCAGGTCGCTTAGAAGACTCAGCACAGGGAGTTTCGGGCACCTCCCTCACATCCTGTCCATGCCAGACACTCAGGCGGCAGAGGAGGGCTTCAGCACTGAAGCCCGCCAAAGGCCAACAAACAAAGGGACCAAACCTGGTTTGTCGTGCAGAGCTGGACACTAGAAGGACCTTTCCTAAAAGAAACGTCAAGAAAAGATGACCGGAGTCTGTTTTTACAGATAGGTCTTGGGCGCCATATTGGAAAACATGGCTGACCCGATTTTTAGCTACCGGTGTTCGCGGTCGGGAAACATAATGGTAGTTTGTTTAAAACCACTGCCACCAGCCATTTCACATAGGAAAGGGTAACATCCGACTGTTACGTGAGTAGTTAGGCTCAGGGGAATGCTAGGCAATCCCTGCAGCACTCTATAGGAAGATAGGGTGTGCTGGTTCTGTAAACTTAAAAAGACTAGTAAAGTCAATTTAACTTTATAGGCTCTGGGAGACAGTAGTCAGTCTCAGAGAAGATATTTAAACCTTGAGGAGTTTTAAAATACACCCCTGTGGCACTGCCCTAAAGGTGCTGCGTGACACATAAGAAAAAGATGATGCCGATGGAGTTTGTTTTAAAACCCCATAGCCAAAGAACACAAAAGTAAAACACACATAAAAATACATGGAAGAGTGGGAAAAAAGGGCTCACACTCTTCCCAGGTAAAAAATCAAACCCTGGAAATCCAGCAAAGTTGCTGGGGGTCTCAAAAAGTAAGGGAAATTAGCACATTTTCTGCAAGGACTGCTGTGCCTCTAATAGTTGCACAGATTTAATTTTCATGGCACTGAGTTTGCCGGAATGAAGCCAGTGATTCCATCAGGTCGATAGTACTGTTTCTGGCTACCAGAGTGAGGGAATCACAGTCAAAATATAGAGATGACAGTGTTTCTGGGAACAAATAGGCCAGCAACAGCGATTACGGCGTGACTTCTGATGAAAACACTGGGGGTCATTACAAGTTTGGAGGTAGCCATGGTCCTATTAGCGCCATGGCTGCCTCCAAAGTCGTGTCCGGGTCCGGGTTCCCTGAATGGAGACTTACCGGTTAATTCCAAACTTGGAAGACCCAGTAAGTCCCCATTCAAAATACCCATCCCCATTCGAGTCCCCATAGGGCTCAATGGGACTGGGGAGGGAGCTAATAACGGGCCCGTTAATGACGGGCCCGTTATTAGCTCCCTGGTCCCTTAGCTGGTCCCGCTAAGGACGGCTGGTTTTACCAGCTGGCCTTAGCGAGACCCGCTAAGGGACCTCATAATGCGGCAGTAAGGGATTAACGGCACCAGCATCCTTACCGGCGCTGTTAAACCCTTACCGCCGCACTCGTAATGACCCCCACTGTCACCAACGCTGGAAACAGGGTGAGTGTGGAAGGGGAGGGGGTTTGTGGGAAGAGGTTGTGAGGGGAGGGGGGATGTGTGGGAGTGTGGGGAGGAGGATAGGGTGTGTAAGGAAAGGTGTCTGTGGGGAAGGGGTGTGTGTGGGGAGGGTGTGTGTGTGGGGAGGGGCTCTTTTGGGAGGGCGTGGCGGCACAGGATGTTAGTAGTAGATAGGATATTAGAATCAATACATCTTGTTTGATGCTTGCAGCAATGAGTGGATATTCCTTATTCATGTGCCAGAATGTATTGAGTGTGCGCATCAGATACAGTAAGGGGCACGGGTAGTGAATTGTGGAGGCGGACTCATACAAAGTCATATGAGTTCTTGATGGGCAATACGCCCATCCCTGGCATTCATGCTCATGTGCCTGTGCCTGGCTGTTGCTGCCTCACCATCTTCATCATCTTCACCCTCTGGCAGTGGCGTGTCCAGATCTGGGGAAGGGGTATGTTGCGTCTGATGCAGATGTTATGCACAGGCCAGGATTTTCTGCCCCACCTTCTCTGGCTTGTACATGAGTGCACCCCCAACCAAGTGTAGGCTTCTTAAATGTGCATTCAATAGCCTGAAGGCCTGCTCAATGGTTGTCCTGGTTTGCACCTGCGCACGATTGTAGGCCATCTCCTCCCGCATCTGGGGATCTCTCAGATGGTTATCAGCCATGGAAACAGCAGATATCCAGAATCACCTGCAAGGGGGGGAGAACACAAGTTGAGTCATGTCATCCACTCTGCTGCACCCTGGAACAGACACTGCTTGACATCCATCCTCTGCTGGTTTCTGTTGCTGGGGGTGGGACATGACTTACCACTGACTGGTCCTCGTGAGGACTCACCAGTCTGCATACGTATTCTCAAGGTCTTGTGTTGACATTGCCGTGCTTCTACCACACCAGTGACTGCACACACTTCATTATACCCACAATGCGGACTAAACACTATTTGACATGTATCAATGACACGTGACGGCTTACATGCACAGAGGCCCAGACAACCAATTTCTGGTTTGGCCACACTGAAGCTGGCAATGGCACAGCATGGATGTCATGCCCCTCTCCCTTGCAATCCCATTAACTTTTAAACCCTAAACTTCTCACATTGCAGACCCACCTGAACACCAAGAATCTGCGCAAGTGTGCTATATGAGAGTCATTGACGTTCACATTGAAAATGACATTGACATGTGTGAGTGATGGTGCATGACAGTGTTGTTGTCTGTGACTGCGGTTTCTACACAGCCAGCATGTGCATTCATGCAACATGTCTCACCAGGACATGCGTTTTATAGGCATAGGTGGAACAGTGCACTGGTACACTTGATTCAGTGGAGTGGCAGTGTTGCATTCTGGTACCTGGAGTGCATTGCATGTATATGTCCTTATGAGTTAGAAATGGATTGGTCACTGAATGATACTACTCCTGTCTCGTGATACTCCTGTGAGTTGTGGCCAGTCAATTGGGTGTGCGCTTGTTGATCCTACATATGCAGGTTGATTGTGGGATGTGCATTTGTGCCATGACTGCCACCTTAGCCTGTGACCATTGCAACAATGTGTGTGTAGGTGTACATGTAATCACCCAACACCCCAGCCCTTTGTTCTCCGTAATGCAGCATACATGCCATCAGGGTGCAATTCTGCAGGACCATGGAGTCAGGGTTGATCCTAGAAAGCGGACACATCAGTGGGTGATGGTCAAGTCGGAATCAAGGGTCACCAGGACATTGAGTGATAGATACTGCTTCCGCTTCCTGTACTCTTCCTCCGAGACATGGGGGGCTACCAGCTCTACATGTGTGCAGTCCAAAGCTGCCAACACATTGGGCATGCCAGTAATTTCATGGAAGTGGGCCTTGGTGGCATTTACCTGTGCCTGGGTGGTTGGATGGGTGATATGCTGTCCCACATGGCACAGGAGGGCCTCCAGTACCTGCACCAGCACTCTGGAGAATGCAGGCTGTGATATGCCATGCAGCTGGCTCACAGAGCGCTGGAACGTGCCTCTGGCAAAGAAGTGCAGGACCGACACCAGCTTCAACAGCAGTGATATGTCTGTTCTGATGCCAATCCTGCTCCCAATGCCATCCTGGATGAGGTTCACAGATTCAAGTATTGTCTCCCTATTTAGGTGGTACAAGGTGTGTATCAAGCCATCTGTCAGGG
Source organism: Ambystoma mexicanum (assembly GCF_040938575.1). Lineage (NCBI taxonomy): Eukaryota > Metazoa > Chordata > Amphibia > Caudata > Ambystomatidae > Ambystoma > Ambystoma mexicanum. The sequence goes on from NC_090924.1 coordinate 973,760,504, forward strand.
CCCGAGGTGTAGCACTTGTGCAGGGAATCACAGCACTCCTCTGCCTCGCCACTTGCATCCCAATCATCCTCCTGCTCCTTTCCACTACCTGCCCTCCTGTCACCAGTGATGCAGCTCCAGCTCATTTAGCTGCACTCCAGCATGTAGCGCCTTCATGTCCATAGCTACAACAATGAGTGGCTGCATGGTTGTGTTTGGGAGTGTTATTGGGGTGGGTGTGGCCCTCTAGTACTGTTCCTGTGGGTATCGGGTGCACCTGTATGGATTGGGTATTCATGTGGCTTATTTCCCTCACCTGGGCCCATTTCCTGGCTGCTCCATGGTGCTGGTGTTTCTGGCATGGATTTGCAGCTAGGACCAGCATTTTTCTGGCAAGTCCATGTTCGTAATGTGCCTGTGTTTCCATAATGCTGGTGTTACTGGCAGGTGCCAGTGGCGTTGCTGCTGCTACCGTTGCCTGTGTTACCGGCACCGATGGTATAGTGTACAGCATTACTGGTGCCAGTGTTTCTGGCTACATAACTCTGAAAATGCCCAACCGGTAACAGTACCGTTATACAGTGCTACCAGCACTTTATTACCGAACCGGCACACTTGTAATGTGCCCCATGGATACCCACGCATCCGATGAGTTGCAGATGTGAAATCTATTCCTTGATGTAATCTGTGTATTTTTCATGTAGATTTTCCATAATGGAGAACAGACAGTGATTGTGTTGATTGTAATGAAGTGGCACGGTTCTATTTTCTATTGCATGATAGTTTGTTGCTGATGAAGCACATATTTGAAAGCACACTTACGTGGGTCTGCAAAAGTGATGCATCAATGTATAGGTTAAAATGCTGTCCCGGGCCTGTGGTAAGTGGCTGCTGTGACATAGACATGTCTTGATTTAAGGTGGTAAAAAGCTTGACAAGGGGCACCATGTATCTATAGGCATTTGTTTATTTGTTTTTATTGTTTTTTGTAGAATTACAGATTTAATTCAGATTTCAATATAATATGCAACTTAACAAATAATCAATGGGAGTGAGACAATCAGTGAGATTAAAACATAAGATATTGATAAGTTCATCACCCGTGCAGTTCCAAGAAATATTGGAATGTATAATCCATAAACCACAGCAATACAAGCAGTTAGCAGAGCATCTGTATGTTTATCAGAACAGAATAGCAGATTGATATTTTGATTACATTCAAATTGATTAGGACAATGAAAAGTACTTACATTTATGAAGGATCATGGGGTTGTAGTCGCCTGAGTTGACATATGATAGAATGGGTCCGAGTCACTTTTATATTTAGTAAACGTTGTATTTGTGGCAGTAATCCCCTCCATGGCACATACATGCCAAATTGTGGTCAACTAATTGTGCATTCGAGGAGTGTTAGCTATTTTCAGTTATGAGCAATGATGAGCGGTGCGGCTGTCAATATATGGTCAGCTAATTTTGAATAGGCCACACCCAAAGTAAACATTACTTGGTTACCTACATTGCCTAAAGGATTACCAGGGGATTCATGGGAAGGTGAATTCTACAATGTTCTGAATTAGATTGAAAACGTCTGCCTAGAAAGGCTTAATCTTTAGACAGCGCCACCATATGTGCCATAGAGCCAACCCCACCACACCTCCTCCAACAAAGTGGAGAGTGCTCATAACATATCTTATGCAATCTGTATGGGGTAAGGTACCAACGATATATAAACTTGTAGATATTTTCAGCAGTGCATTTGGAAGCTTCTCCATATCATTTGCCAGTATAAAGGTGGCATGGAACACTCCAACTGTTCCTCCTACTGTTTCATTTTATTGTGTGTGATGTCTGAGTTGTAATTTGGAAGTAATTTGCATGTGTTGGCAATCTTGTGTAATGAAATGTAAAAAGATATCAATTTTTCGAAGGCTATCAGATCTCTGCCACTGCCCTTCCTAACTTGGGGTTCAGATATCCAATGGCACCGTTGTATGCAACGAAATATTTCGGTTTCCAAAAGAGAGAAAGACGTCTTACATTGCTTGAATGTCAATAGGGAAACCCTATTCATAAAGCTGGCCCAGTCCATGCAGTCCTCCCTCTCTCCATCTACTAGAGGTGCGTTTGCCCATGCCTGGCACAAAATTAGAATTTTAAAAAATTGGTGTTAGGGAAGAGGGGGTAAGTAGTGAGTTTAAACCTCCAGACCACTATATCCTGTTAGAAGATGCTAAATAGAGTGCAGGCTCCCATGGTAGATTTTGGTGGTCGGCTCTAATTCTTTCCTTTTCTTAATTTGATGGATATCCTTGAAATCAATGGCAGAAATGTGTTTTACTATCAAGTAGTTGTGATTATTAGCTGTTGCTATTCCGCCCAGCTGTTAAGAGTGTGAAAGAATTTTCCTAGATTTTCGGGAGAGTTTTCCTTGCAAAATAAAATTCTATATTTTAGCTTGTAGTTTTTGAATTGTTGCGAGTGGCACTTTGATAAGAAAGGCTTGGAAGACATAAAGAAAATGTGAGAGTAAAATCATTGCAACTGCAGTGCATCTGCTAAACCATGAGATTGCAATGCCTTTCCAGAAATTGAGCTCTAAAAACAAATAGTGTAGAAGATCCATAAAATTATGTTGAAGAGGGTATAGTGGAATGTGTAAGACAAATGCCCAGATATTTAGATCCCCTCCCAAAAACAGCTCATCTTCTGTGAATTGTCCCATAGTAGGGAAAAGGTGGTCAAAAAAGCAGGGTTGGTGATCATTAGGGCCATAGTTAGACAAAATTGTTATAGGTGTATCCACAATGTCTCCAATAACACCTATATAATGGCCTTTAGTATCCTCGAGGACATGTTTTTTGGTAAAGATCACCTTAGCATTAATTAGGGTCACCACATGTCTTTGTTTGCAATCAGCTGACGAAAAGAACTGGAACAGAAATGTGATATTCAGGATAAGAGTGGAAATTGGAATCTGTATTGATCCAGGTATGTCTCCCATGAAATGTTTATACCTAACCATTGATAAAACACTTGTGAATCCCAATGATAAAAACATGTCAGAAATAAAGTTGAATGTTTCATACAAGAAACATAATCTAACAACTATACCCTTTAACTTAGAAGAGCAACACGTGTGAGGGGAGTTGGCGTAGCTCCCGGGCAAAGGGGGAGATCTTAAGAAAGAAATAATTAAAGAAATTACTTTTTACCCTAAAAAAACGGACACAAGCCTAATCTTATTTAGACTGGAGTGAGATACGCAACCGTCTTCAAGACATAGCTAAAAAATAAAGAAAATAGCTCCGAGTGTGTTATTATTCTATCCAACACATCTTCTTGTTGGGTTTCCAGGGTCTTCTATTGGTGCTGTTGTCTCTTATCAGTTCTTCTTTGCTTGTGTGCCCATCCTAAATCAAAGGAAGATGAAGAAGGGCAATGGTCTTTGTCGGCGTAGATGTTTATTTCGAGCAGGAAGGAATCCTCTTTGAAGGAGGATATGATATGATAGGTTATTTATAACGCGATTAATACCCAGAGGTTTCTAAGCGCGGACCCGGGGATCGAACCTGTGTTGCTCTGTGTCATCTTGCTTCCAAAGCAAGCACATTGCCGCTGAGCTATCCTCCCGAGAGGTGTTGTTCATTTTCATAACCAAAAAGGAGTTTAAATGGAAATCCCCATTGATGTGGAATGAAGTGTTTTTAGAGCTAAGAGGTTACCGGTTTCAAGGTTCATCATTTCTGGAGTGTGGTTTGAGCCATGTCTCGAAATAGATGTAGTCTAGTTTCTTGGAAAGTGCAGTCTTTGGACATGTTTTGCATTTTTCATGTTTTCTTTCATGTGAAAGAAGTGGATTCTGGTTAGAACATCAGGAAGAAAACCTTTTCTCATTTCTTAGGTGGAGAACTTATTGTTTGTTCGGTCCAAGATCATGTCAGCATCTTTAGGAAGGTTCAGAATATCTCTGAACATAGCCCATATGTAGTTTTCTATTTTCTCCATCCTTAATCTTGTTGAGTGTTTGCCACTCCTCAATCATCAGCAGGCTTTGTTCAATGCCATATTGATCTTTAAAGGCTTCCATCAGTGGTTATTCAACTGTTTTGATGTGGTTTCTATTGTGTTAACATTCTTATTAAGTTCTCCATCTACCCTTTAAAACTCTGCTTTGCAGTTTAATATGTCTTGTTTCAGTTCAGGTAACATTTCATTCGTAGGGTCTTGTCAAAGCAGTGCTATATCTGCCTTTGTGGCTGATGAAGAGTTTCCCAAGACTTGAGGCATATTAACAGGGGATGTCGGGGTTGCTGGTTGTGTGTTCCTGTGTGGGTGGGCCATTGTCACCAGGTCTTTTAACATCTGAAGCCCTGCATTGTGTAGGTTTAGTGTATGCTGTGGCTAACCAGATCTTTTAATGATACCTTTTGGTTTCAGATTTGTGTGAGGGGTCAGATATGTGGGAGAGACAACTGGATAGAGGTTTTTCACAAGTAGCCATTTTATTAACTTAAAAAAGGTTGATAAATGCGTCATTTTCCCTATCCTAATGAGGATTTCCCTACCGATGAAACTAAGACTAAAGGAAAAACCGTCTTACATCAGAAGGCATCTGTTCCTCACACTTATACATACAATAAATCATACAGGTATTATATGGCTGTTCAAATTCAACTAAACAGTAATTAGATTCACATCTAAAGTTATGCATACTAATATTCTTATAACTAGGGTTGGATCTCCCTTCCCCAAGATTAAAGCAGAATCTTTAGAGTTCAAATCAGTGAAGTTCTTTTCAATAATCCAGTTCTGTTTCAAACACAAATACAAACATTCTTCAACAATCCAATTATCTTTCAAAAGCAATGCAAAGTTTCTCTTATTCAGTAGGTTTTCCATTTGACACCTGGATCATTCCTCGTCAGAACGTAGTTCATTACCTGACAGAACACAACTCTTGTGTAACAAATCATGATGTTTTATCTTCACTCTGTCAGTCAATGTTTCAGAATAATTTCTCTGTTTTGGAAAATAATTGTTTTCAACTTTCCCTTTCATAAACAACCATGGTTTTGTCCATAATCAACAATGTTTTTGTCAGAATGCCTTTGCTCACAGTTCATCAAACACTTTAATGGACTTTCCACTTTCTTTGCACAACCACTTTCCACCATAATGCAGTACTTTAATATTTTCTTAGTGGTTCACTAACCTGCCAGGACTACCACTAACAATCCCTTTCCTGGTCTACTCTCTTGCCAGGATAAAAACTCCAACTACTAATACTACTGCAAAGTACTGTGCAATGTGGTTTACTTTAAACTACAAAGAATGTCTTTGACTTTCATCATCATTGAAATTCACATCTTCCCTCATAAGGATGCAATACACATTGATGCTGTTTGTTCAACTGATTTCCAATTATAATGTAGATTACGTTTCTCTCTCCCTTGAGACTTTCTGAAAGTAGGGCATCTGTTCTGTCGCTGTTGGGTTTCTGCTGCCATGCCAATTACCTGCTGACAATGTTTCTTATTCATAATTCTTTATTTAGGAAAACATATTTCCCCTTCCTTGTAGAATTGCCCCTCTTCGGCTTAGGCAATATAAAGTGTTATTCTCTCTTTCAAGTAATTTTCTCTTTTGTATATTGTCACGGAAATTGTATCCTTGTTTATTCCCAAATGCCTTTCTTTGGCATAGGCAATGCTGGTTGACACTAAATTCCAGGATTAGCCCCTTTTTGCTTAGTTAATGCTGCTTGTAATCTTGCTTCAGTATTGCCCCCTCCTGCTGGTTGCAAAGTATTGGCCCTTCTTTACTTTGGTAGGGATATTTGCCTCCAATATAGTTTTCAGGCCAGAAATATTTGAATTCATTAGTTTGGCATTCAATATAACTGTTAATGGCCAGCAGTCTAACACAAAGAGCCCCAGGGTCACCAACTGCAGGCAAGCTCACTAGTTTTCTCTTGCGCGACTGTTCGACCAGCTGCCTATTTGTTTTTCTTCTTATACGTCTGGTCCTTAGAGCTTCACAGCTCCTGACACACTTATGCTGCTCACGCTGACTCAAACAGGAGTCTGTCAGTTCTTCCCTGTGTTCCGGTGAACGCCAATCACCGTAGAAAGATGCAGCAAAGGGAGAGCTCTTCTAATTCATGGGACGGCCCACAGATTTGCTGCTTCCCACTGAGTGTCCTCTGTAAAATGAAAACTCGGCTTCTATGACTCTTATAGCACCACTCTCTGTTGCAATCACGGCCGTGGTCCCGGCGTCTTCTTTCTGCACCTTGCACTGCTGCTGCTTACTTCTCCTTCTGCTTCTTCTAATGGTGCACCTCTGAAGGGTCCCTATATATTCAAAAGACCTGCTGAGGTGTGGGTCATTAGAACCACTGACCTGCACATCATAGTTCTGCTTCTCCAAGCTCCTCCTCCTTGTCCCAGTACTCAGGGAATTTTGGGACTTGAAGTCCCCAATGTTCTTTTGCCCAAAAGTCTTACATTGTTTAAAGGATTCAGGAGATACACTTTGAAGGGAACTTTGTAAGGTAATTGATTATTGATTCTGGGCTTCATAATGCACATTCAAAGGGCGATCATAACCCTCAAAAGTAGTGATAGGTATTATGTGATTCCTGCATATACTATTCCCCAGTTGATTTTAAGGGTTTTCACCTCCAACAACTTTGGTAATTTTGTGGATGGTAGCTCTATTCTGGCAACAGGCCATTAAATAGTCTGGCATACTGGAATTCTCTTCTTTTGAGGAAGATATGTACTGCATCTCTCCTAACGAGGCTGTCCTATTCCTTTGGGGCTCTTCTCCTCCCAGGTGATCCACCTGGCTAATAACACCCCAGGGGTTAGGATCAGGTAGCAGCTGCCTTCCCCAGGCCACCTGGGAGGAGAGCTTAGGCAGGGATTCTGTCAGGACTTCTCATGATTCATCACATTGGCATTATCGGCTTGTGCACGTGCATTTTAAGCAGGGGTAGAACTGAAGGTCCGATTATGAATGCGTCCATATCCGGAAGACATCTTAACATGTTTGTTGTTGTCTTAAGCAAGTGGAGAGGGGAAATAGGCAGCTTCAAGAAAGTAATTATTAGTGTGTTCCTTGTCCTCAAGAATCAGGTAGCCCCTTTTGTGGGTGGCTGCTTTATTTATGAATGTAAAGTGAAATCCACTTTGTTGTCGTTGTGATTGGAGGTTAAATAAATGATGCTGTTGAAATTTGTGGGGAATAAAAAATTATATAGATTGTGGACTTGCAGTGAAAGTTCAACTCTTGGGCGTGCAAGTCCCTCGTTAGTTCCCCATCATTAAAATTTTAAAATGATGTGATTTCGAGAGGTTGATATAATATTCCCAGTCCCATGTGTCTTTGGGTTGATAGCATGTCCATTCCTGCTCGTTCATAAATTCCAGGGATTTAAAAGTGTCACTGCCATACCACTTCTAACCTCAGATGTGTCCTCTTTGTGGAAGGTTGAGTTCCAGTCCAGAGCCACATCATTGGCCCAAGGCAAGCCCTGTGTTGTGGGAATCAGCCTCGACCTTGCAGTATTTGAGGTGAGGGCCACATAGCTCTATTTAAAGGTTGGCATGTCTTGTTTGTTTTTTCGCTTTTACCTGCGGTGGGTCCCATCTCATAGGTGACTTCAGCCCCTGACCGGAGTTTCAGACGTCCAGTTCTAGCTTAGGTATTTGGTGGAGTATGGGTCCCTCGGTTCTGTGTACCATAGCTGTATGCTTGGTGCTCCAACATCTCGTAGTAAAGCTCACTGTTGCCTTGTTTCTGGAAAGGTGTCGGTTAGGGAGAATTCTCAAAATGTGCTTATTTCCCTTACCTTTTGAGGCCCCCAGCAACTTTGCTGGATTTCTAGGATTTTATTTTTTGACCTGGGAAGAGTGTGAGCCTTTTTTCCCACTCGTCCATGTATTTTGATGTGTGTTTTACTTTTGTGTTCTCTAGTTATGGAGTTTTAAAAACAACTCCATAGGCATCATCTTTTTCTGTGTGTCACATAGCACCTTCAATGCAGAGACACAGGGTTGTCTTTCAGACTTCCCAAGGTTTAAATACCTTATCTGGGACTGACTAGCATCTCCCAGATTAAATTGACTTTACTAGTCTCTTTAAAATTACAGACCCAACACACACTATCTTACTATAGAATGCTGGAGGGGTTGCCTAGCTTCCCCTGAGTCAAAAAACGAATGCAACAGTCAAATGTTACCCTTTCCTACTTTAAATGGCTGGTGGCAGTGGTTTAGATCAAACTACTGTGATTTTTACGACCGCTAACAACGGTAGCTAAAAATCGGGTCCACCATGTTTTTCAATATGGCGCCCCAGACTTATCTGTAAAAACAAACTCCGGTCGACTTTTTTAGCCATTTCTTTTAGGAAAGGTCCTTCTTGTGTTTGTCTCTGCATGCCAAACCAGGTTTGGTCCCTTTGTTCATTGGCCTTTGGCGGGCATCTGCTCTGAAGCCCTCCTCTGGTGCCTGAGCGTCTGGGATGGACAGGATGTGAGGGAGGTGCCCGAAACTCCTTGTGCTTAGTCTCCTAAGAGACCTGAATGGATTCTGGCTGGGGGAAAACTCTTTAAAAACAGGTCTCTGAGACTTGGAAAGCAGAGTTGACCACTGGAACGAAAGAACCGAAGATGAGCTGAAGGAAGAGGACTGCTGAAACTCCTGCACGACCCGTGAAGCCCTGCTGCAGGTCCAGATTGCCTGAAACTCCATCGACAGAGAAGCCCTTCAAGGTTAACTTCTTCCCTTGAGTTTGGTGGGAACAACCAACTCACAAGCCACCTGGACACCGTCCCCATCTGGTCGAATTTTCTACAGTGTGCTGTTGAAAACTCGATAGCCAGAGGGAAGGAAACCAGCTTGTGGACTTTAAGACCCTCACACCTTAAACCAACGTCTTGCTAAGCTTTTGGCCTCATCACTGGGCAGTGCAGGAACCTCCTAACGTCCTCCTTCTTGTCCCCACGACTGAAGCTCAGGAACAGTGAGATCTGCTTGAACTGCCAGGAACAACTGCCTCAGCTACAGCTCTTCTTCAATGTAAAGGTACTGTGCAAACGCGGTCTGGAAATCTATCCGGCCAATGCGAAAGTTCGTGGAACTTTCCCAACTTCGAAGGCTTTTCCTTCCCTAAACATTCATCAAACTTTTCACCTAGCCAAATTCTTCTAAAAACCGTGGCAAAGACTTAACCGTTTTCTACCAGAACTGTGCTATCCAATACAAAGACTCTGAACCATTGACTTTGGGCCAGGCCTATGAACTGAATTGCTGGTTGTAGTTTACTGAAACCCTTTGCCCTGCCTATGCAAGTATTTGTGCTATTAATTCTTATAACCTTGTCTTTTTACCCCTTTTGAAAGTATCTGAAGTGCCATTTTGTTCCCACTTCAGGAGAGCTAATCTTGTTCATTTACTTATCGGTTGTGTATTTGTGCTTTAATAGTGTGTGATATTGAGCTGCTCTTGCTAGTGTAATGTTTTCAAACTGACTGTGTAAATAAATGTATATTCTTTTACCAAGAAACCTTGAGTCAGTGTTTGTTTGAATCACTGTAATTTTTGGTCCTTTGTGTAACTTGTTCTACTGCTCACTTTACTCTTGAGATAAGTCTGGCTGCTCAGCCATCGCTACCACTTTACTGTGTAGTACAGGCTTGTACCAAAGGTGAAATTGTACTTACACTTGTAATCTTAAATGTGTGTAGTGTTCCCAAAGGGTACTGCACATGATTCTGCCTAACAGTGTCTCCGCCAGGCGGTTTACCTCTGGCCTGGAGCTCTGTCTCAGGTTCAGGATATGCAATTACGTTGTGATCGACACATTCCCTAACTTCAGGTAGGCGCAATTTGGAGTCCCATCCCACGCCAGGTCTAGGAGCTACTCAGCAGGCACCAATCTTAGATCATGCTTCGAAGATTGCAGGCCTCCCAGCACAGTTCCAGGTTTGCTGCTATTGCAAACGTATTGCATCATGATTCTTTGCTGAGTGAGCCCGGGAGGTTCCTATTGACTGTGATGTTAAAATTGTATATCTTGGGTAGCAGAGGAGGGAGTAATGCTGCATTGCCCTCCCCCTGATAGCACAGCTGCATGACTCTTCTGTCAGGCCATGCCCCACTTCTTTTCTGTCAGGCCGACAACAACGGGTGAAATTGGGGGCTTTCTTTCTAAGTCTCGTCGGCAGTGCTGTGGAGTCCCGCAAGGGTCATCCCTATCGCCACTGCTCTTTAATCTTTATCAATGCCCTCTCATGGATATACTGAGAAGACATAACATTAGCTTTCAGTCATACGCTGATGACATGCAGGTGTTTATCAGACTTAATAATGTCGAGGAATCCTTCATGCAGGTTAGCAACTGCCTGAAGGAAGTCGAAATCTGGATGTCCACGAATTGGCTCCAACTTAACGCAAACAAGACGGAAGTAATCTTGTTTGGCCCAAAACACCTGACCAATGGGAATAGGTGCCACCCTTCACCGGTTTTTCTGGGATCAGAGTTGAAATATGCCACCAGAATTAAGAACTTGGGATGCATATGGCAGAGTAACTTTGGGTGTGATGGTCAGGTGATGGCAAAAGTTCAGGCCGTCTTTTACAACCTAAGGCTGCTTCGACAGGCACTTCCCTATGTCCCTAAAAAGGACCATGCCGCAGTGGTAGGAGCCCTAATAAATTCCAAGTTGGGCTATTGCAATAGCCTCTCGATGGGGGCTCCTGCCAAATAAATACATCGACTGCAAAAGGCACAAAATGCACCAGTTAAAGTGGTGTTCAGAGTAGGGAAGTCAACACACATATCGGGGCTGCGCCCGTCACTTCACTGGCTGGCAGTGGAAGATCGGATTAAATTTAAAACAGGATGTATAATTTTCAAGTGTTTGAACGATCTGACTCCAAGCTATCTCATGGAAAAGATACATCGTTAGCAACCAACTTGTTCTCTAAAATCAAAAGACAAACATCTTCTAATTGTTCCACCAGCACGGTGTGTGTCCAGAGGTGATTGTAGACTCTCTTGTTTTTGAAGCAAAATTTAAGAACATTCTTCCACTTGACCTAAGAGGAACGGTATCCCTGCCAGTTTTTAAAAAAAAACGAAACCCATACCTGTTTAAATAGATTTCAGAAGTATTTTTTTGGAAAGGGTAGAGGAAGCATAATGCACTCATATACTGATTGAGCTATCACTCTCAGGTTTGCAACATCTGCGCTGTGATTCGATTTATTTCATGATACAAGCGCTATACAAATATTGCGATCAATCAACCCCTCCGTAGGCATTTTTGAAGGCATGACTGGAAGTCAGTGCCACTGGCCTTCATTTATCATGACCCACCACTGCAGTCCCAAACTCACGGCAGCTGTGATTAGTAGCTCACTGCTGTTTCCACTCATCCAGATACCACATCAACTGTTGAATTTTACACAGAGGAGCTTAGGGAGAAGTGCTATGGTTCCTGCATAGGTGCTGCCTGATGGTAGGGCACCGGGACACATCGAGAGGGAATATTGTTTGCATAGAAGTTGCTGCAAAGTAGGTTCAAACATTGGCCCTCATTACGACCCTGGCGTTAAGGGGTTAACGGCGCCGTAAAAGGTGTTGGCGCCGTTAAACCCTTAACGCCTGTTTACGAGGTCCCTTTGCGGCTCCCGACCTTAACGGCTGGTCTGGACCAGCCGTTAAAGTAGGGACCCGCAAAGGGACTTTCGAGGTAATTACGGTACCGCAATTTGCGGTACCGTAATTACGCCTTCCCCAGTCCCATTGAGCCCTATAGGGCAAAAATGGGAATGGGGAAGGGCCAATGGTAAATGGGGAATTACCGCCCCGCCAACCTTGAATGGGGTGGTAATTCCGCATTTACCATTGGCGGAATCGGTAATTTACCAGCGTTAACCATGGTGCTATTAGTGCCATTGGTTAACGCCGGAGTCGTAATGCGAGCCATTGGGCCTCATTACGAGGTGGGCGGTAAGGGCACCGGTGCCGGTAATCCGTTACTGCCCTACAACGAGTTCCCTTTGCGAGTCCTCCCTTAACACCTGTTTTTTCCAGGCGTTAAGGACAGGACCCGCAAAGAGACTTTAGAGCTAACAACGGTACCGCAATTTGCGGTACCGTTATTAGCACCTTCCCCATTCCCATTGAGCCCTATGGGGGCTCAAATGGGAATGGGGAAGGGCCCTGGTGAATGGGGAATGGGGAATTACCGGTCCCGCCAACCTTGGAATGGACCAGTAATTGCTGCATTCACCAGGGCGGAGTCGGTAAGGTTTTGGAGGCAGCCATGGCGCTAATAGCGCCATGGTTACCTCCAACCTCGTTATGAGGCCCAATATTGTCTTCGGAATGCACAGACAAGGAGGTGTATGTTTTTTGCATGTGTGAGAGTGCCATTCCTAATATGGATTTGTGTTTTGAAGGGAGCTCTTGGTGAAGAGGCAATGGGAGGCAATGGGGAGCTCTCACCTTTCAACTATTCTTTTGTGTGATGAACAGGAATGTTTCCGGTTTATTTTCAACATAAGGTTTGGAGATGTACTTATGCATTTTGGTGAATGCAGTATAGGCCCGTTGATGAATCAAAGTAACTTGCACTTCCATAACCTACTCTAGTTTCCATTGCGTAAATCGTACTTAGTCGAAAATTAATCTTAGTGAAGTGTGCCCGATGTTTAAAGAGTTCCAAGGGTTTTTAGCCTAAGTGACCTCATATAGAGGAACAGAACTCCCTGAGACTAAAGTGTAAACTCCCTTCTGCTTACAGATTTGTTAACTTGTCAACGACCAAGGCAAAGTATTCAATAATTCTTTGGTTTAAATGGGGTAAATCTGGGTAAACAAAGCCTGGGGAAACTGACAAAGAATATCTGATTTTGAGACTAAAGATTAAGCAAAATCATCTTGACGGATGTTAAGAAATCTGACACATGGAAAAGGCCAATTAAACATGTTATTGGGTCATAAAGCAGATGTGTCACTCCGTAAAATAAAACTGACATAATTTGATAAAGGTAATAAACCCAACAGAATCCTGGAAGCCCGCCTAAAGGTTAAGCACACTCATTCATTCGATCAGGGCCGTGAATGTCAAATTACTTCATAAAGAAAGCAAAATAAATGAGAAAAATTGAATATATTTACAAGAGTCTAAATAAGGCTGATATCTCATGGAAAGTCAGAAACAAAACTAAGCTTTTCACAGTCACTTCGGAAGAGAGGGAGGACGTGCAAAGTCAAAAGTGATAATAAAAGTAGTCTCTTAACTTTAATATAACAAACCAAATGTTTTCAGTATTATGAAACTCTGCAGAATGTATGCAACGACTTTCTTTTTACAGAAAGTGTGGCAATACAACGGCGTAAGTGTCTGTAAAACTGTGGCTCTCCAGGTGTTTTGGAGTATGACTGCGTTGATACATCGTCGTTGCCAACGCTGGTCATGATGGATGACAGTTGTGGTCCAAAATGGTTGTATACTAATTCACCTTTTCACAATTGACCTCGGAAGAATTGACCTAATTTAGAAGGTCAATTAGGAAATATATGCGGGGGGAAACCCCCCGGAACCGCCCCACACAATCCAAAACCTCCTGCAACCCCCCACCCAATCCCCTTATATTATTTATAATCCAAAACCCACCCAATACATATATAAAATAACTAAAACAATATAAAAGTCAATTGTGCAGAAGGTCAATTAGGACCACTATAATTAGGTCAATTGTGAAAAAGGTCAATTGTAAAAGGTCAATTTGGGTAATACCGTCCAAAATATCTGGAGAGGCAGAGATTGCAGACACGTGGAATGGTCTCAGGGAACGTCACATCAGGCATTGCTCTGTTCAATCATCATAATGCCAAATGCCATATTTATGAATATGTTCAATGGATAATGGAGAAACTATGCCCTCCCAATACAGACTGGGCAAGCAGAATACGTTTTCCGAGTCCCTGTTTTCTTTATCAGCCAAGTAGCCATTTCCACATGGCGTCATAAATAGTTCTTAAAATGCCAAATGAGCATAAAAGCCAAGACAATATCAGGAAATAAACATTATGGATCATCACAGTACACTTTACAGAGTCTGCTATGTGTTCTAAATTGAACTGTCTTGCAATGTGCAGGATTGATGAAGAATTAGCACCCTGGTGTGGGGAGCCAGCCAATCAGGTGGCTAGGAACATGGGTTTGAACCTGCGGTGAAAGCCAGTATTCCCCCGCTGCCATCTTCCCCCCACCCTCCGTCCCATTATTATTCTGTTTTTATTCACCCTCTCCCACTTACCTTATTTCAGCTGCTGCGGCAATCGCCGCCGCATCCACACCTTCTGCTATGCTCCCGATGGCCATTATGGAAAGGGAATAGGGGCCATCCGCGAGGCACTCCGTTCATGGAGCGAAAATATTGTAAATTAGCCCCGTCCAAGCCCATGGGATGGGTGCTAATGGCTTAAATGGCAACGTTAACTGTCCTCGCTTTGCTTGGGCTGTTAATTTGGACCCCAGGCCGTTACCCCCAGTGATGCCTGCGGAACGGGTACATAATGCCACATAAGAGCCTACACCAGAGGTCTCTATTGTGTGGTAGGTACCTGGCTTTGTAGTCCTGAGTTGAAGGTGAGGGCCTGTAATGAGGGTGAAGGTCACCAAGCACACAATAGCACATAATGGATTGGGCTCTAAAACTATTAGAGCTTGTCCAGGGAAGAAAATAGGGCGGGCTCACCTGGGGCTTACTCTGTCACAGCTTGGCCATGTATCGTTTACTAGTGCGTTGTGTGTAACATCACAACGGGAATCTTGAAATACATCCTTTACTGTAGCAATACCACCCCATCTTGTGGGCCACATTAGGTGGTAATGGACCAGGGCCCACAGTATAAATGATGGGCCCTGGTGCCGTTAACACCCGATTTGGCAGGCCAGGTCGGGTGTTATTGCTATTAGCACCCCAGGTTTTAAATCCGGAAACTTGGGGTGCTAAGAACAATGTATTGAGTTTTAATGAACGGGATTGAAAAAAAATACTTAGGATAGCCACCATGGATCTGGAATCGAGGCACCATACGGAGCTCCTCTTCCATTTCCATGGCAGCCAGCAGGGGCACAAATGAATCATGTAAGTGGGGCTGGGGATAGGAAGGGATGCAAGATCTGAGGGGAAGGGGGGGAGAGGGAAGGTAGATGGCGGGGGAATCAGCCATCAGGTTGCTCGGAACGTGGGTTTGCAATCATGGGATTCAGCCTGCAATCCGAGCAACCAAATTGGTTGCCTCTCCCACCCCGGCTGCTAATTAAGCATTAGTGCCTGAGGTGAACAGTCCTGAGTGAAGAAAGGACAATTAGGATGGGCTGAGGAACACCAAATGACGGTCATTGCCCAGCCCTCAAGGGTTCTTCCCCTTTTAGCACCCATTGTCAGGTTGGGGTGCTGTGGCCATCTCTGATAATCTTGCAGGAGCAAACTTTACCATGGCATGAGGCTGCATTGGCTTGGTGATGCGATAAGCATGGAGATGCAAAACTGGTTGCATCTCCGGCAAAGAGGCAGCACATAAAGAGCAGGTTCGGCAATGAGGAGACCGGCCTCCCCACCCACTGGCCGCAGCATTTGTGTGTTAAAGAGGGCCGCAGCAGTTTGCAGAGAGCACACCCTTTTCCAATCTCCTTATTCTGAGATCTTATCTGACAGATCTCACCAGTTGGGAGTAAGTTCAATCTGTATCCTAGGAACTGGCTGGCCCAATAAGAGTTTGGACATTTCTCAGATACTTCGGGATACTTCCTTGTGGCTTATCCACTGGTGATAAACTATTGTACAATTTGAACTGTCTCATGCTCGTTATTGTGGTTATCCAGTCATCTCTTAACAAAATATTCTTTACATCTTTCGGATACCTCATTAGATCTCCTGCAGACAGATCCAGACTAGTTACAATTCCCTTGGCTCTTCTCCTAAAATTGGTCATTGCACTATGTGAAGAAGAGTGAAGGACCCCATCCAGATCCTTATACAAAGAGTCCTTCAGAGGTAACAATATCCTTGTATACAATGAAAGGATTGTCAAATCAAGGACACACTTCAGAGAACTTAAACACAACTTGAACTTCAGCAATGCTGCAGGCACACAATCTGGCAAACCCAATGCATGCTTCCATACCCTGAACTCTAAACATACGGAAGTGATCGCAATTTAGAGCTGATCTCAGCACTATACAATATACCTGGCACCACCTTCATTTTGTAATTAGTCAACAGCGGACAGATGGAGACTCTGCAATATTAAGATTTGATCTACTTCATCTGTGAGCCCGATCGGGAGGCCTTGTTAGCAGAGGTGTGAGAGGGATATCCATATTGTCATCTGCATCCAATTTAAATCCTAAATAAGTTAAGGAGGGTGTCAGGGTTAGCCACAAATCCCCCATGCACCAACCATAACCCATGTTAATTTCTTTTATTATGTTTCGTATATGGGTTTGCCTTTGACTCGTGTTAACTTTAGGAGGTCTCCAAAGACGATTACATGTTTTCCTCCAAACAGTTCTTTGTATACAGTCTTCAGGACTTCTTGCAGTCTTAGATTAATTAAAGCTACCATTAGATTGGAAACTAGTCTTACTTCATCTACTAGAAGAACTTTCATTTGTTGCAGGATTCTGCGTACTTCAGTTACAGATTCTTCTGATAATTTGTAATATTCTAATTTGCTTTGGTGTTCCACTGGGAGGATGAGTAGTCGAATATACGGATACACCCCCTATGTTGTAACAGCTAGGTGTGTGGCGGCTGTTACAAAAGATGAAAAGTTATTTGTTTTCTCTATGAAGAAATGTCAGATTGTTTTCATAAACAATATTTTGCCAGACCTAGCTTTGCCGCTTACATACAAGAGCAGAAGTTTTACATTTTTACAACTCCAAGATTTAAAACAGGGGGGGTCTGGGAAACTCTCTACCAGCACAAACACAGCCCATTGACTTGTTCTTGGATGATGGCCCCTGGGAGAGTCTCAATCAAGTCTTTAGCTTGCTGTTCTTTTCACAGAGAAGAAATATCCCCACATATCAGTCTTTGTCCTGCCCAGGGGCAGTCCAGCACCGAAATGCTAGGCAATTCTCCTCTGTACAAGAGTATCACAGCAAGCCCATACATGTGTTAACTCCAAGATTTAGTTTAATGTTTTAATCCAAGCTCAATTTCTTCAGTGACTTCTTGGTAAATGGTGAGTTGTTAATCATTTCACTGGCCCTCATTACGACCCTGGCGGAAATCGCGGTGCAAAATGCACCATGGAGCACGGCGGAAAGCTGCCGATAGTGCCATGGGGGTTGGCGGATTTTCCGCCCCATTCCGACCTTGGCGGGGCGGTAAATCCCCATCCCCCATTTTACCCTTCCCCATTCCCATTTTGCCCCATAGGGTATAATGGGAGTGGGGAAGGCGTTAATTACGCCACCTCAAAATACGGTGGCGTAATTAACGACAAGGTCCCGTAGCGCCATGGATTACTCCGCCCGGAAAAACCAGGCGGAAAACGCTCCATGGCGCTACGGAAACTCGTAGTAGGGCGGACGGGTCCGCCGCGAATAACGCTGGCGTAAACCCACTCCGCCAGGGTCGTAATGAGGCCCACTGTGTTTTGAGCACCAGCAAATCTTAATTAATCATGTTTGGCTTGATACATGGTGTTTTCTACTTTATTATTTCCTATTTTTGATTAATATTGAATGAGTGGTTCTCTAGGTGGTTCTTGGATTCCTGTAAGAGATGTTTGACTCCCTTCACAAGTCTTTCTATTTTTTCTTGTTGTTGACATTCATTATCTAACATTTCTTCATATCGTTTAAAATTCTTATTTGTTATACTGCTTTCATTTGCCTTGAATGAAGTTTCAAATGTTTCATCGTCACCTAATAATTCTTCCTCTTTTCTCCAAGGTTTGAATAGATGTAATAGGGCAATGAAAGAAAGATCTTTATAGTGTGTAGATGTAAAGGATAATTTTACATGGTTAATTAGACTGGGTTTTGAAAGTTTTACTAGACTTGCTTTAAACCCATGTTTTGCAAATCAGTAATTCTGTTTGGATATTATGTGTTCATCAGATTATTTTTTAAGACATTTTTGCTGTTGGGATTTTCTGCAGCTATAGATTACATTTCTTGATAGGATTGTAGTACTGTTTTTGGCAATGAAGCTGGACCAAGGTTGAGCCAGAGAATGTTTTCAGATTTCCTGTATGCCGCTGTACCTGTTAAACAATCTACAACTTTGTATGACCCATACTCTCTATGTGGCAGCATTTTGAAACCAAAGCTGTATAATTTTTGTGAAAGGGTTTTGCCAGATGATATTGCATCCCAGGTTTTTTTTAGCTCAGTTTTCTCTGCTTTGGTGATATAAGCTGTGACATATCTTACAACTCCAGTTTAATTGTCTGAAATGTATTGAATGTCTGTGTTAGCATTCCACAATCGTAATCGTTGATGCATTTGGCTACTTCATCTCTTTTAATGTTGTATGTGTTTTTGCGAGATTTGCCTTTCAGATTGTGCAGAAGACATGAAACGATGTACTTGGCCTTTGGTACAAAATGGTCTGGGGAATCTAAAACAACATTTGGTGAAGTAGTCCCTTTGTTTCTTTCAACATTGTCAGTAATTGCCAAACTTATGTTACTGGAACAGTAAGATTTGTGTCTGTGGGTCATTATTTATGTCTTCTGAAGGGATGTCGCAGGTAATGTAATTTTCAATGGATTCTAAAACAGTATCATCACTCTCCTGGCCAAATTACAGAGCCTTTTTTATCCACATAAGCATGTCGATATGTGGCGCTCCCCTGGATTGATATTCTTTTATCCAAAAGAAGTTTCCTACTTCTCCAAGTGGAGGACATTTTTTATTAGAGCTGAAGTGTAACATGGCAATAAAACAATGGTGAAAGTATATTTAAACTTTTAAAGGATCTAGAGAACAGAGTTATCCTGTGCTTTTTATGCCTATTCCTTCTTTATTCTGGTTTTACAGTGCGTAGGAAGTCATGTAAGTCATCCCATGCCGATTCTGCACAACTGAGAGTAACAAATCATGTGGGGGGGCTAGGTTCCTTAACATGCAGCAAACACTAAATTAAGCTAAAGGTAAGCAGGCACAATCACATAACACCGGCCTTGAGAACTCTGGATTGGCTTCTGATTAAGAAACGCATAATATTTAAAAGTTTATGCATATTCTTTAAAGGAATACATTTGCCAATAACTCCGTTTGCTAATAAAATCAAATGCTGTCCTTCAAAATGAACCCTACAATCTAACCATTCAAGCATCCTGAATGCCCATGCCTACTTGAAGGAAAGGAAAGGCTCCTTCTCGTACAGGCATCACAAATCTGGAACTCATTACCACTGTATCTGCATAATGGAACTAAATTATTCTATTTTAGAAAACATAAACTTATATTTTTAATCTGGACAATAGCACTAATTCTGGCAGTATGATATGATATGAAATTATATGGCATTTATAAAGTGCCTCTACACAAGTGTTTCTAGGTGTGACAAGACAAGGAGGGGGAAACAGAAGGAGAACAAAACATCGATCTTACTAGGCCCTGTGTCATTCAGATCATGCAATTGCAGGAAAGAGGAAGGGGAGAAGTACCAAGGGGGGACGGGAGGGAGAAGTGCAGGTAACTCAAAAAGTGCAGCCAGCATGTGGCTCAGTGCAGAGAGAAGGGTCTGTAGGGTTGCAGATACAGACCACAACTGCTGGGGGACCCACGAGGCAGTACCAAGTGCAACTGGACATGCAAGAGCCTGGGCCCAAGTTCAGAGGTTAGGTAGGTGACCAGTGCATGGAGCAGTCGGAACATTAGCAGGGTAGAGGAAGAGACAAAGCTGAATCGAAGAGGATGGTCTTGAGTTGCTTCTGGAACGTGAGGTGGTTCGGCTCAAGTTTGAGAGAGGCAGGGAGGCTGTTCCAGAGGGAGGCCCCAGCCGAAGATAGAGATCTGCCCCCAACTCTCTGCTTGGAGAAGTGAGTTACCCTTCGAGAGTTGAAAGTGGATGAGCGGAGAGCTCGAGAAGGGAGATGTTTAGGAAGAGAGAGTTGGAGGTAGTGCGGTCCCAGGCCTCGAAAGCCTTGTGGATGATGCATAGGGTCTTGAACTTGATCCTTCCTGCCACTGGGAGCCAATGAAGAGATTTCAGAGCTGGAGAGCTACGATCCCTGGGCTTGAGGCCAAGGACAGGTCTTGCAGTCCTATTCTGGATCAGTTGTAGAGATCGGAGAGTACTTCTGTAGAGGGAAAAATAGCACCAAGATGCCTTTTGGTGAAAGCTGAGCTCTATTAAAACTCCAATAACATAACATCAGCATGACATCAGACCCAGTATTCTTTTGTTCCACCAACATTGACTCCAACACTTCATCTTTGTTTTTCATCTTTTGAAGGAGTTCACTATCTGACATGTATATAAAGTGGGTTCCTGTTTTTAGTAAGCGTGTGCCACTCCATAACACAGAGTTGCTTGTTCACTCTCATCATTCTCTAAGAATGTATTCTGAAGATCTAAGATACTAGCAAAATATTTAATACATTTTACATCTCTTGCTTGTTCACTTTCAAACAAGAGATGCAAAATGTATTAAATATTTTGCTAGTATCTTAGATCTTCAGAATACATTCTTAGAGAATGATATTCTGATGCACTGATTTATACGGGTCTTTCATTGTTTCTTTCTCCTTTTCCTTTAGGGAAGAGTAGTGGAAAACAATGTGCTTCTAAAGTTTTTACCCATCTACTCATTGGAGACACTTTGGCTTGACACATTTGATGTGTTTGTGATGCATATTCCATTGTGTCTCTAGAATGTAGTGGGTGAATTGAATATTGGTCAAGAATGGTGTCCGTAGTGCTAGGGTCAACACGTTCAAATTGACCAGTTTGTGGTGTATCTTCATATATATTTCTGTTGTTTATTCTATCTTTGTAGTACTCATTGTTCTGTTTTAGATACTCTACAGCTTCTTTAACTTTGTTCAAGTGAACATAGAATTACCAAATTTGTTTGTCTTTTGTTGGAACACAATTAACTGTATAATTAAAGAATGTACTGGTTGCCCTACTCCTAGTGTTTCAATGGCCCTCAATTCGACTCAGGCGGTAAGTGAAAAACGATGGCGGTAAATGATTACCATCATCGTTTTCCGCTAGGTCCGATCATGACCCGTGACTGTTAACTACGATGCCTTTAGCGGCATCGTAGTTAACGCTGCCGCTAACTGCACTAAGGACGCGCGCACGCGACCTGCGACACCGTAAATACCGGCATGGCGCAAAGCTACACGAATGACGACCCAAGCGGACATGCACCTAACGCCATCACCCACCCCGTTAAGTACCTTACCGCCATGGTGCTAATTACGCCATCGCGAACCAACCTTAAAGGGCCTTGTGCAGTGAATCCAGCTGCCACAGGTGCACAGAATCAGCACAGGTGGAGGCAATACAGGCTCAGGAAGAACAAAAAGAGCACACCCAACCCCTTCCCACACCCAGTCACGCTCCACAATGATTCCAATAGGACTAGCAATGTTGGGGCTGGAGGACCTGATAGCAATGCAAGTGCTACAACTTCAACTACAACAACAACAACAACAACAACAACAACAACAGGCTGCACAGAGGAGACGCAGGAGGAGAAGGAGGGCACGGCAGGGCCAGCAAGCCCCACCAGCACAGCCAGTGGCACCACGCATGCAGCCCACAATCCCACGCATCAGAGCCAGTCCATTCAACTTCACCGCTGAGCAGATCCACACCCTGTACAGTTTGGACCGGGACACCATCACCGCCATCGTAGACATGATACACAACAACATTGTCAGCATGATAGAAACACCAACTGCCATCCCACCCCTACTGAAGGTAGTGTCTGTACTCCACTTCCTGACCACAGGCACCTACCAGCACAAAGTGGGACACTTGCATGGCATTTCACAACCATTATTCTCACGTACACAGATCCAAGTGCTTGATGCCCTCCTCAAGCACACAGACGACTACATCTCATTACCACGGTCTGCCCAGGAGATTGCAAACACCAAGGTGGGTTTCCATGCACTAGCCGGCATACCTGGTTGCATTGGTGCCATCGACTGCACCCATGTGGAATTGGTGGTGCCACATGCCATGGAGGTACCGTACCGCAACCGTAAACTATTTCATTCAATCAACGTGCAAATGGTCTGTGACTCCAACAGGATCATCACACATTGCTGTGCCCGATTCCCCGGAGCAACCCATGATTCAATGGTCCTTCGGAACTCCACAATACCACGCTAAATGGAGCGACATGCGGGGCCAAGATCCTGGCTACTCGGTGAGTCACATGTCATGACCATGGAAATGTGAAGTGGGTAGGTGAACGACGTACCAATGCATACTCCACCTGGCTGAAAGGGGGGGGAATGATGCATACTCCACCTGGCTGAAAGGGGGGGGAATGATGCATACTCCACCTGGCTGAAAGGGGGGGGGAATGATGCATACTCCACCTGGCTGTGAGTAGCAGAGACAACGGAGCCAGATCATACCCTAAAGCAGCCCAAACTTCAGCTGACACCACTAAACCTAATGCCCGATGTATGCAGCCCCACCACGTGAATGAAGGTGTGCCCCAACCATGACACAACTATCTGCAAGTGCATTGTACCAATTCACACCACATTGACTTCAAGGAAATGCACCTACATGCACGTCACCAGACACCATCAACTGAAAGGCCTGTCCCCCATAAGTGCGCATGAAGGAGGCACATGACAGACAGAAACATTAACACACCATCACACAGACAGCAAGGCCCACAAAATGTCCCTATCAACATCAGTATTGCTCACTGGGGTCATGATGAGGCTGACAGCAATGTTGCAATGATGTGAGCGTTGACATCACAGGACACGTGCCAGGCCACCAAAACAAACGACATGAACGAACACAGTTGATGGGCATTCGCAAGGCACTTGACCCCCCTGCACACATTGGTTGATGGCATGCACAACAGTCCATAAGAGCCATGAGCATATACTGGTCGCATAGTGTGAATCAATTAGTGCATTTAAAAGAGGTCCGAAGTAACAGTTGGATGCAAGCCATGGTGGCATGTCATGTTTTGAAATAGACGTCATGACTGACACATACATTCTCGCCCACATACAGGTGATGCAGGCTATCCCCTGAAGAGGTGGCTCCTTACACCAGTCCGGAACCCACAGAACCAGCATGAGGAGGACTTCAACCGTGCACATACACGTACCCGTGTGGTGATTGAGCAGGCATTTGGCCTATTGAAGGCACGGTTTCGCTGCCTCAGCAGGTCTGGTGGGGCACTCCTGTACCGCCATGAGAAGGTGGCAAAGATCGTCATGGCATGTGTCATGCTACACAATATGTGCGTCAGACGCAATGTGCCCCTGCCCCCTGATGCAGAACTGCAACCACCTGACGATGAGGATGATGAGGGTGGGAATGGGTCAGCACCTCATGGAGGCGGCGATGTACAGGAGGGGCGTGAAATGCATAGTACTCTGATCAACCAATTGTTCTAGCACACGCGGATGGGGGGTGTCACCTGGAGATGACGATTGTGGCACTTTGTGCGTCTGTTATATGGACACTGGGGACTGTTTACCAATAAATCACACATACGCAATGAGCAATGTCCACACATGTGATTTGTGCAAATAGGAAAAGTGTATTGTGAAAGTGATTTTGTTGAACCTACCCACTTCCCCCTCCCCCTCCCCCTGAACTCCCCAACACACCCACTCCCCCCTCCCCCTCCCCCCTGAACTCCCCAACACACCCACGCCCCCCTCCCCCCCCCCTCACCCCTGAACTCCCCAACACACCCACTCCCCCCTCTCCCCTCCCCCCTGAACTCCCCAACACACCCACTCCCCCCTCCACCCTCCCCCCTGGAATCCCTACAAAGGTGTGAGTAAGTCTGTGAAGCAGTGTCTGATGTAGGATTTCTCCACTGTCTGGCCACTATTGGCAGCCACCTCCCCTGGCCCCCGGGGCACCCCTGCCTGTGCTACGCAGGTGCCTCCCCGATCGGCGGATGGGGCTGCTTGGTGTCGAACTGGCACCCGAGGAGGTTCCTGCCTGCTCATTTGGACGCATGTCCCGAATTGTCTGCACTAGTTCAGAGATGACGTGCCGCACAGCGGCGAGTTCTGCGCAGATGTCCTTTGTGGAGGACTCTATAGCAGCCTTCACTTTCTCCGCACATTTCTCCATTGCCTCCCTTGCCCCCCCACATTCTGCAACATGCTCAGTAAGGAGCGAGGATAGTTGCTGCTGCCGGGTGACGATCTCCTCCAGCGTTTGTTGGTTTCTCTGGCCCATGGCTAATGGCAGTGGTATTCCCAATGGGCTGCTCACCTCCTGCACCGAGGATGGAGAGCCTGGCCAATCCTCATCCTCTAACTGCCCCTGTGTGGCATCCGCATGCGGGCTGCTTTGGGACAGGTAGGGGGAATGAGGGTGGGCAGTGGGGCTTCCGACATCAATCTCCTCAATAATCCCTGCTTCGCTATCGGAGGAGGCTGCAATGGCAGCAGTTTCCCCAATAGTGCTGCTTGCAGCAGAGCCTGTCCCTTCTGTGGGCACGATTTGGGTAATGTCCGCTGCTGCTGCTGCTTCTGTGCTGCCTGATAGGGTGGCTGTCAGTGCCCTGTCCTGTTTTCTTGGCACAGATTTTGGCTGCTGTGGGGTTTTCCTCGGTACGGCAGAGGTGGAGGGTTGTAGTGTTGGCACAGTTGTCCTGGCCCTCTTGGTAGGTGTGGAGGCAGTGGTGTCCTCATCCTCAAGGTCGGAATTTGAGCCTGTGGTGGAGCAAAGGAGGGAAAGTGTTATTGATGGGTCTGCGGACATTGGGCGGGCATTGTGACGACTGACATCTTATCAGTTAGTACATGCGGCACATTTGAGGCAGGGGCATACAGGTTGTCTCCCTTTTGTGTGGAAGTAGCATGGAGGTATGTGGGTGCCTGCAGTTAGGGTGTGCATACTGCATGTGTACAGGGTGGAGATCGGATGTGTCTGTGGGCAGTCTCCTGCTGATGTGTTGCATTTAAACTATGGGGCAACATTGTACTTCACATGAATGGACTTTGGTGAATTTTGCATGGCTTGATTTGAGCCACCTACCTGCATCGCCTGATGTCGGGGCTCCTCTCTCCATTCCTCCTACTCCTTCTATGCTCTCCATTCCGATTGTGGAGGCACAGATTTCCTCCCATGGCTGAAATTTAATAGGGGACTCCGATCCTCCGCCGGTTGTCGTGCCCAGGTTCCTGTTTGCCGATAGGATGCTCCTGACTCTGAGCCGGAGATCGTCCCACCGCTTGCGGCACTGTCTCACATTGCGGGGTACTGTTCCTACGGCACTAACCCGCTGAGCTACCAGTGCCCATATGGCCTTCTTCTTGGCTATGGCCGGTCTGGTCATTTGGTTTGAGAATACCAATGCGGCTTTCTCCTGGAGGGTCTCTGCAAGCATGGTAAGCTCCTCTCTGGTGAAGCGGTCTTGCCGCTGGCGGTCACAAGCTTTTTTAACCACGTTAGGCATTTTCTTGAAGGAAGAAGGTTGCTGATGGTATTTGCCGGGTCTCAGGCTCGGATGTCCAGTGGTTGCGGAGGATGCCAATGGATTGTGTTTTTAAAGATGGCCGCCGTGCTCTTTCCCGTTCCGCCGCGATGACGCTACTTCCGGTTCCGCTTATTTACGGTCACCGCTAATTGCGGTGACCGCTAATTGCAGTGACCGCTAACTATGGTCACCAGTTATGAACGGTGATCGGGGTGGCGGTAGTACACCTTGCGCGGCATACGATGTCGGTAGGTGCCGTTTTGGGGGCATTAACGCCATGGCGCAGTTTACATTACCGGCATGGCGTAATGCTCGTGCACGATGGGTCATAATGTCCCGGTTTTTACGGCTTTGACCCAGCACGTAAACGTTAGTTACGCCATGCCGGTAATGTCGTATACTTACCGCCTGGGTCGTAATGAGGGCCAATGTTTTAATTAAGGTCAAATGGTAAATATATTACCTTAGCACAAATCCATTTAAGTAATTCTAATGGAGACAATTTGGCAGTCTTGGGCTAAAGTTGTATTTTAGCTTGGAATGGGAGTACTCTTTGAATTATAATACCTTCATATTGATCAGGTTGTTGGAGAGCATTTGGATCTGGAAATATGTTATTATTGATACCTCAAGACTACATTTGTGTATCATCAAGCTTATTATTGCAGTATGTGCAAAGTATTAAGGGGTAGGTTCTGTTGTATTTATTTTCTGCTGTTAGATACAATGGCAATTGGAACCATTGGGACTCCTCATTGCATTTGAATGTGTATTTATTTTATTTTCTAGAGTGCTTTTGCCAAAGCGCTCTGACAGTATAAGTCAACAATGGTACAGCATTACAATGGAGAATATTAAAATGATGTAACAGCAGTGATTAGGCATGAGTCAAAGACTGAAGCAAATTAGTCTTTAGATGAGTACTGAAAATATTGTATGAGGAAGAACAAATTCGAATGTGTAGAGAAAGGGAGTTCCAGTGTTGGCAGGGTAAAGATGGAGAAAGCAGGTAGCCATTCATGCCTTGACTGTAGAAAGACAAGAAAAAAGTGTACGTGAGTGTCATCAGAGTAAAAGTAACATGAGAGATTTAAAGATCTAATGAGGTCTGAGAAGGGAATTGTATACAAAGAGGAAAGAAGGGGTCTAAGGACAGAACCCTGAGGAACTGCATAAAGAAGTGGGTCGGAGGAGTGGTCCAGCCTAGAAGACTGAGTAAAAATGATCATTGTCTTCTTTCTTGTAGAACACAGAAACCATTTGTGTACTTTGCTTGTAAAATGTTCTGTGACAAAAGACACATACAGGGTATTAAAACTTTGCTGGTGCGGTAATAAAGTGACAGTCATTCTGTTTACCAGAAATTTACCGCAACAGCAAAGTGCAAGTTTACCAGTGGGGCACCTGATTTACCTCCAGCTAAAACCTGGAGGTAAGTCAAGTGCCATACTGGCAAAAAATCACTGGTATTACCAGCACTGATATTACCGGTGCCCATAATACCAGAAAATCCCCCCATGGAGTCCAATATGATTCACAACCGTTGCCAGCACACGTAGTCCAGCGGTCTTACTGCCGGACTGTGTGCCGGAAACGGTAATACAGTTTGACCCTTTGTGAGGAATTTCAGCAGGTGTGTTTTCAAACTTTGCTAATGATTTTTTGTGTGTGTTTCTAAGAAGAGTAGTGTTTGAAAGATGTTGGTTATTATTTTCTAAGTTACTTGTGTTTTGTAATTCTA
The DNA here is from genome assembly GCF_040938575.1 of Ambystoma mexicanum. Lineage (NCBI taxonomy): Eukaryota > Metazoa > Chordata > Amphibia > Caudata > Ambystomatidae > Ambystoma > Ambystoma mexicanum. The sequence goes on from NC_090924.1 coordinate 973,787,943, forward strand.
TTTCAGTTCCAAAATATTTACTTTGTATGTCTTATATTTGTCTTAGTACTTCTTGTGCTGTCACATTTAGGAGACTGTCATTGAGTTTTTGTAGATCTAGAGCGGAACCTTTAGCATCGTATAATTTACAATGTTGAGTATTGAAGACTGGAGTATTGCTAAAATGTGTATATGATGAAAGGCGCTTTTACACGATGTTCCTGAAATGTAGGCTAATTAATGTCCTCGTATTCCAGTGTGGATGCACACTGGACAGGAGTCCATATTTTGTAAAATAAGTGGTTCCACTTTTGATTTTAATGCATTGATTTAGCCTTCGGCCATGGCCTGTGGCCACAGCCACTCTATATTTTAAAACACATACAAATCATCGCTCAAAGACATTCATCAATCACAAACTGAATTTGTCCTGTTTTGACAGTGGTATTATTATGTATAAAAGATTGAAGGCTTTGATAACTCCCAATATTTTTAGGCAATGTGCAGTGAGATTCAATTATTTGCCATGGACCACACACTTTAGTTAAGCAGCGTGCTCCAAGCCCCTTGTATGGCCTGTCTCTTGGTGACTGTTGTGATACATCGCAGGACCCCAATTAACCACATTGAGGCAGCACGGAAACAGGAAAAAAATAACGAGCTGCAAGAATAACATATGCCAAGGTACTTTCTGCACCCATAGTGAAGATCGAAAGCTGGCACCCATGAATATACGACTAGTAGGTGAACATATATCTTAAAGTGAAATATACAAATGTAGTTCAGTTGACTAACCCCTTAGAAGAAAGTGTGCAAGACAAAATAGCATTGGACTTTTTAAAAAAGTAATGAACACCAGAAAAATACCCTGAGAGAGGAAATCTTCCAATGAATATGCTGGCAAAGTATAAAAGGTGCTCACCTTTTAAACCCTGCAATCTGTCGTGAAATATTTCCTGGTAAACAAAATACAAATAGGAAACAAGTGATTGTGGTCTTGTGTGTAAGCGTCTGCACTGGAATACCTGAGTAAAATCCTGGTAGCCAAAAACTTGAGCAACCTTGCCAACCTAAAAAAAAACATGTGTTGTGTCCACCATTTAAAGAAATGTTACACTCTTCACCCACAAGTGTCCTTTACTTGTGCACTGAAAAGCAGCCACAATCAGGGGAGAATAACTGGACTGGTGTCCAGGACTACAAACTCTCTTGCTACATCGCAGGCAAACACTCATGACTTACTTGCCCTCTCATCATTTCCCCTCCTCACCGTCATGCCTTGCTTTCAACAATACTCTGCTTTATAAAGATAACTTGAAAAGTACACATTCCATAATGTCACTCAAATATATAAATCCTTATTGAACTATGTTAGATGAAAAGTGTACATTTGTGCTGTTATTCCCCTCCCCCCCTTGCCTGGCAAACTACAAATACCAGAATGCAATTCAGCAAAAGGCAAAACAATTGTCTGTGAGTGCAATACTTTCAAGGACTGGCAGAAGCACGTTAGTGTGTTATGAGATATTTAAAAAGAAGAAAACACACGGCACCAGACTTTGGACTGCCTCCCCTCCACAAAGGAACCAGGACCAACACTGCTAAGCTTGAAAGTGAGGAAGGGACTGGTGACCTCAAGCGATGGTGCTCTAAATTGTCTTGTAACGTTGCCTCAATTATTAGGTACCATGGTCTGAGGGGGCTGGCCTTTTCCTTGCTTTGAAGCAAAGCAGGGTCAGGCCTGGTTTCTGCAGGGATAGAAGACCCGGATCACCAGTGATTTTCCACCCCAATGTCACTGTAGCTGGAAAAATATATAAAAATTTAATTATGTACAAAAGATTGTAGGCTTTGGGTACTTTCAATGTTTTTAGTAGATGCACTTTGTGAATAGATTTTTTGCCAATGATCACACACTTTGGTTAAGCAGCATGCTACAAGCCCCTTTTTTTATGGCTAGTCTGTCGTTGACTGTTGTGATACATCGCACAACCCCAACTAACTGCATTTAAGCAGCACGTAAAAGGGGAGAAAATTACCAGCTGAAAGAATAACATATTCCCAGGTATTTTTGCCCCATAGCACAGTAAGTGAACATATATCTTAAAGTGAAATATAAAAATGTAGTTTAATAGACCTACTCCTTCGACAAAAGTGCGCAGAACAAAATAGCATTGGACTTTTAAAAAAAAGTACTGAACACCAGAAAATTAAGCTGAGAGATGAAATGTTCTGATAAATATGCTGGCAAATTATAATAGCGGCTCACCTTTTAAACCCAGCAATCTGTCATGAAATATTCCCTGGAAAACTAAATCCCAATACGAAACAAGTGCTTGTTGTCTTGTGAGTAAGCATCTGCACTGGTAACATGACAACCTGAGAAAAGTCCTGGTAGCCAAATACTAGAGCAAGTTTGCCAACCTCAAAAAAAAACAAGGGGTTGCGTCCACCCACATGTGTCTTGTACTTGTGCCCTGAAAAGCAGTGACAATTAGGGGAAAAATAACTGCACCAGTATCCAGGATTGAAAATTCTCTTGCCATATCGTAGGAAAATACTGATACTTACTTGCCCTTTCATCATTTCCTCTCCTCACCCCAATGTCAGGCTTTCAACAATACTCTGCTTTATAAATATAACTTGAAAATGACACATACCATAGTATCACTCAAATATATAAATCCTTATTGAAGTATGTTAAGCAAAAAGTGTACAATTGTGGCATTATTCCCCCCATCTTGACTGTGAAACTACAAATACCAGAATGCAATTCAGCAAAGGCAAAACAATTGTCTCTGAGTGCAAAACTTTGAAGGACTGATGGTAGCACTGTTTAAAAAAAAGAATGTGGATGCTGTGTGTTATGAGATATTTAAAACATTCGGGAATGTGGACTGTCTCTCATCCATGCAGTAACCGGCACTGACCCTGCTTAGTTTCAAAGTGAGGAATTGCCATGTGTGATGCCATTCTCAAGGGTTTTGCAGCTCCCAATGTTTCTTTGTCTCCAATGCTCTGTCAGATTGAGAATGACTATAAGAAATGGGTGGTTCCCCTTATAGGAACTGTAAGCAGTCCCTTGTCCCCGTACCCGAACGTCAGAGGCTGAAAAAGTAAAGGTTGTACAAAGTTAAAAAAACAATAAAGAATGTTAGTAATAGTTGTGGCAAGGTAAAGGCTTAATGTAAGAGTTGGTAGGTTTGAGGTAAAGTGGATTTTGAAATGTCTGCGAAGAACGGACATCGACCGCCGCAACGTCATCACGCCACACGGGTGCGGTCATGTCCTGACATTTGCGGTCGTCCACTACCATGTCATGATGTTTGAAAACATTAGAGCACCAAAGTGATGTCACTCTGGTGCGTTGTCAGGACCACGTGTCCCCTTTGAAATGTGCAAACCAATTAGAAGTGCATCATGACGCTGCGTACATGGTGGCCTATTCACGAACATCAGCACACCCAGGTAACATCACTTCTGTGTGTTGTCACAACCCCAGCATTGCTCTGGCATTCGCTAACCAATTATAAGTGCATCATGTCACTGCAGACGTGGCAGCCTATTCGCAAATATCAGCACACCCAGTTGACACCATACCAGTGAATTGTTACAGACACAGACTTATATACAGTCCATGATCATCAAATTGGGGTTTTAAAAAAATGGTTTAAAATATTTACATTATAATAAATTAAGATAAAGAAGGAGAATCACAGTGCGAAACAAAAATACGGAAATTGGCATGTGGTATATGTATGCGTGATTGGGAGTAGAAAGAACAGACATTTCATCAAATCATTGATTAGAATTCTCCTCTATTATTGATTGAGGTAATTGATGGGGGAAAGTAGGACAATGAAAATCAATATTTCTTGTTATATGATTTTTTACATATTTACAAAGTACATAATCGATTCATACGATTTTCAATGTTTTCTAAGCTAGTTTCGAAATTATATTCTTTTTTAGCTTCATGATTTACATTATTGGGTTGTTCGCCTTGTTGTTGTTCTAGATTGTGAAGTACAAAAGACATTTAATACATTTAATGTAATACTTTATTTTGTATTTTATGTATTTAAAATAGTACAGTACAGCTTAATAAAAGCTTTTTGTACAAAATGCCACATGACATAACAACATTGAAAAATGGAAAAGTGCTTCAATAGCTTAGGATATAATAAATAAAAATTGATTAAAAAAAGATCAGTCTGAAGTCAACATTAGCATAATATTTTAAAAATTGATTCAACCTTACCCCACAACTTCGTCAAGTAACATTATTGCCCTCAAAAGACATAGACCATAATATTGTTGAGATGGCATGACATTCATCCACTCCACATGCTAATAAAAAAGACCCTACTAATGTAATTCAATACCTCACACTCCATAATCAAGTGTTTAGCCGTTTCCAGATGACAATCTCCACATAATCTGCAACCACACTGATTTCTTGCCAATCCCATTCGACCCCCGACAACATCCCAGGTAGCATCCATTATAAATGTAATCGTAATATATTTAGCAACAATCCATTTATTTGTATATGCCGTCAGAAAGTCGCGCACCCTTGGGATCCTCATATATTGTTCAACATATTCTTGAGCCAGTGATTTGGTAGCCAAGTTAACCAAGGATTGCTCCAGAACTATTTCATAAATCCTTTTTGTATGCATTGCTTTAACTTTATTAAAGTAAAATACAATTGGTGAGCAGCCAGATCTAATGAACCAATTAGATACCTCCCTCTGGAGCTCATTTATCGTAACATTCCCACATCCCATGAATGATTCCTTGGTTAACTGGCCATTATAATCCAATAAGCTGTTGCTAAAAGACTGAAAAACTCTCAGGAGCCACACACCCTTGGGATTCTCATTTATTGTTGAACATATTGTTGAGCCAAGGATTTGATAGCCAAGTTAACCAAGGATTGCTCCAGATCTATTTAATAAATCATTTTTGTATACATGGCTTTAACTTGATTAGTATTAAATTGGTGAGTAGTCAAATTGGATCAACCAATTAGATACCTCCCTCTGCAGCTCATTGATCATAACATCCCCACATCCCATGAATGATGCCTTGGTTAACTGCCCATTATAATTCAATAAGGTGTTGCTAAAAAACTTAGAAACGTTCAGGTATAAATGTACTTTGTTGACAATAAACGCACTATGTACTGTGCTCAGCTAGTATTCACACAGATTAAATTCCATAGCAGTAAAGGTCGGTAATTTCAAAATTGTTTTTAAACAACGATTCTCCGTCATATTCAGGCTAGAAGTGTGTTGCATAGCCCAAACCTCAGCTCCATATAACATAACTGGCCGGATTATAGATTTATTCAGATTAAAAAGAGCAATCAACCAGTAATCAGATTGTTACTTAGCAAAATGCACTAGTACCCCTGTCAGTTGGCGTATTTTGACCTCCAGATTGCTTACAAGCATAGCCCAACTTAACCAAGAATCCAACATAAGGACAAGATAGTTATAAGAGGTGACCCGGTCAACAGAGAGGTCACCAAACTTCAAGGTCAACCTCTTATTTGTCTTCAAATCTAGTTTGGTAAATAGGTATGAAGATTGAATCGGTAGCACAAGAGCTCAATTCTAGCAATAGCACTCTTGCAAATAACTTTTCCATTGCATCCAAAATGGCAAGCAGTCTGTCATTTTTGTACTCACATAGAGAGCTTTTTTATGCACAGGCATGATGATTAGGTTAAGATGATCATCATTTCCCACATCTGCAGAATTTAAGGGGTTTTGTTGTATTACATCTGATCACGTGAACTGTCCCTTAACTAAAGTTTTGTCAATGAATATATATATTCAGTGAAAAAACCTTTATTAAAGTGATGTTAAGGTGAAAATGTAATGCAACAAAACCTATAAAATTCAGCTGACAATTCAGGCAACAACACGTTAACTACTAGCCCCCTGTTGCGCAGCGTATGACCACAATGATGACATCAGCGATTACAACACTGATGACATCACTGGAGACATCACTATTTACATCATATATGACATCACTGATTAGAACATTGATGACATTAGACATAATATCATATATGACTTGACTGATAAAAGCACTGATTACATGAATTACATTTTCAACTTTTAGCACTATTTCCTTTTACATAATATTTGGCCAAAAGGAAAGAGTAAAGGAAAAAAAATGTGCTTCTGCTCTTTTTTCCCATATTCTCATTCGGGATCCTTTGGCTTGATGCATTTGATATGTTTCTAATGCATCATCAATTGTGTCTTTGGAGTGTAGTGGGTGAATTGTATATTGGTCTAAAATGTTGGCTGCTCAAACAGGATCTACATGTTCAAATTGGCCAGTTTCTGGTGACTCTTGACTAATGTGGGTGGTTTCTCTCAGGTTTTCCTCTATGTTTATATCTTTATAGTATTGATTGTTTTCTTTTAGATATTGTAGGGCTTGTTTGGCTTTGTTTAAGTCGACTAGTTGTTGCCAAATGTTTTTATCTTTTATTGGCACACCATTAAGTTGTATAATCAAAAATGTATCTATTGGTCGTTGTACTCCTATAGTTTGTGCATTTTCTTTTAGATCCAATGTTAAATATACTACTTTGCCATGGATGCTCTTTAGTAACTCGGATGGAGGTAATTTGGCTGATTTTGGTTGAAGGAGTATTATAGCTTGAAATGGGTGCACTGTTTGTACTATAATGCTCTTGTCCAAGTTAAGCTATTGGAGAGCTGATTAGTGATAGTATGTGATGACATTTGGTTATTGTCAAGCTTTGTGTTGCAGTATGTGCATACTTTTGAGGGGTTAGTTATTTTGTATTTAGCTTCTGCTGTTAGATATAAAGCTAATTGGAACCCATTGGGATTCATCATTGTCGTCTATTTTGTAGGCTAGATCAACTTTTTCAGTGCTCTTTTTATAAAATATTCTGCGGCAACAGACACATATTTGGTCTGGTACTTCCACAGATGTGTTTTGAACCTTAGCTATTTCTTTTGTGTAGGTCTTTATTAGGACGTCAGTGTTTATGAGTTTTATTTCGGTAATGTTTTCTAAAGGTACAGAATTTTCCAAGTCACCTTCAGTTCCAAAGTATTTACGTTGGATGTGCTCTATTTCTTGAAGGAGTTCTTTGGCTGTTACATGTAGGAGAATATTATAAAAAGAATTCTGTTCTAGACAAGGACCTTTTGCATAGTATAGTCGATGCATAAGATTCTGTATAGTAGTGTGTTGCTAACATTTTGATGTGGTGGAAATTGCTTTTGCAAGCAGTTCCTAAAATGCAGGCTAATAAATGTCCTCACAGACCAGTGTGGCTGTGCACTGGACAGGAGTCTATGGTTTGTAAAGTTTTCATTTTACTTTTAGTTTCACATAGTGATTGAGGAATTGTCATAAAGATTTAAAGGATTGTTGGCGTACATTACACATTGTGCTGCTTGTCCATTTGTACACTGGATGGTTTGTTTGGGTGAATGGAGCATTTGGTTCAAAGTATAAGGGTTTCTTTTGCCATAATGGTTTGTTCCACCATTTCATCCCCTCGACCATTATTGTCTATGGCAATTGTTTTTTGTGGTTCTTGTTTATAAGCTTCTTCATTGAAGTATGGTTCTGTGATGCTTGTGTGAATCTATTCACCATCACATAAGTTTGAAAAGGTCTTTATGTTGACACTGCACATGTTTAGAAGTACCTGTTGTAATTTATTGATTATTTTAGTCAGTGGTTTCATTCTGTATAACATCAAAACAAACAATTGTCTCTTCAGTAGAAAAGCACTGTCAATTAGAGCTTGCAGGATTACATTTTGAGATGCATTCATGAGATTGTGACGAACTCTATGGTAGAACATTTTTTGTAACATCATTTTTTTGGATTGCTTTACTGTGACTGGTAGAGGATTAGGTTTGTTAGCGGGTCTGCTTTTCTTTGTACATAATTGTTTACCTCTTTTTTTAAAGAAGGGTGTTACTTTCTTTAGTTGTGGCTAGTTCAGTTTTGTTTAGTGAGGTTACCAGCTCTTTTGTATCAATGTTTTCTATAAATTGTTTTAGAGGTGGTTGACTATATGGCATACTTTTAGTCTTATCTGCTCAACGTTTTCTTTCTTTTCTATGGAGTTGCTGTTTAGTAGGCATTTGTTATGTATGTTGGGAAAAGAGAAAGGTTGCGCTGGAAAGTTGTGCAATGTATATGCATGTATGGTGCATGGGTGTGATTGTAGAGATAAATAGAGTGCTGTTTGATTGTGAGGTGGTATATTAGGTGTGGTTGGGAAGGTTGTGAGAATACAAGTGTACAGAGGTTGATGGTGTTGGGTTAATGAGTAAGGCACTGGTGGTATGATGGAATCTGGACAGTGATTGTGATGTTTTGAGGAACAGAGTGGGTGTTGCAATGGTGGTGTGTAGATGGGAATAGTAAGAGTTTGAATGGTGGAATATAATGGGCTACAGTGAAATAAATGTTGGTTTGAAATGGGTAATATACATAGTGGAACTGTACTGCTATAATTACAGACATATACCTTGTACATTAATGTACTTACTTTGACGGATGCAAAGGGTATTTGTTTTTCGGATGCTAATTTCAGTGATGTGCTTCTTTCCTGTAATTGTAAAAGTAAGTTAGTGGGGATATGTGGTCAAGGCGAAGTACTTTTAGGAAGCAAGGTTCAAATTTAGAATGGTAAGAGGAGTGGTGGGGTATGTGTATGTGCATTTGTAGAAGCTCTGTAACATTTTGTAAAAGAGAAGATAAGTTGATGGAAAAGATTTGTTGTACACTTTTAAATGGCAGTTGGTGTGTAGAAGTTTAATTTGTTAGGAGTCTATGCATACTTGCCGAGATGATGCATTCTAATCTGTGGTGTTTATGTAGTCCTAGATTTTTTGTATGCATTATGGGACTTGTAGTTTCACTTTTACCATTGTGAAAGTTGGAATGCAAGTCACAGAATGTAGAGAAAAAAGTTGGACTGCATAAGCAGCTGAAGATTGGAATGGGTTATGTTAGGAAGTATACATGGACTATGAATATAGGAACCTGGCTCACACTGAGTGCCAATTACAAATGGTGTACAAATCTATTTGATCTACTTTTACTTTCTGTTATGAAAAAATTGCTGCTGTAAATGCAGATATGCATTTTTTCACTTTCTTAAAAATGCTTTGAAAAAATATTGTATATGTTTATTTGATGTACATGTCACAGTTTTGAATCTTGAAGTTAGTTCTGTTTTTTTCTTTGCATTCTGGCACTCGTGTTTTATTATGGGCTTTTATTATGGGCGAAGTGTTATCAGAAGTGACAGATTGCAATAGAAATAGAAAGACTTAAGAAGCACCAATACATTTCGAATGGGTGATGTTGGGATGCATGCATGTGCTGCCAACATATTAAAATGACAGACACTAAGTGCCATTTAAGAATGGTCTACAGATGTAATGCATGTGCTTTTCTCTTATTTTATGAAACAGTAACACAGTGCTGCTATATATGCACATATGCATTCTTTAACTTTCATCACAAGGATTGTAAATAGAAACATTATGAAGCGGAGGGCATTGCAATTGTGTGCTGCTTCATGTGAGCAGGTGATGCATTTTGGAATGCATGGCATTTGCTGGAGTGGTTAAAAAAGAGAATATGCTTATTGTGAAGGTTATTGCTGGGTAAGTAGCAGGAACCCTTTATATATGTATAGGGCACATTCCTTTTTCATGTGGGCGTTGTGACTGGAGTTGCTGCTGTTGGTGACAAATTGCTTGTTAACAGGAGACCGACGCTGGCACCCGCTGGAGTGGTGGACTTGAATGGCCCAACTGTGAGGCTTTTTTGAGGTGTGCCGAAGGATGCACGGATCTTGGCCACGAGGTAGGTGCTTCATCTTTTCCACTTTTTTCTCTCCCATTTTCACTTGTTGGAATTGTGCCTGACAGTGTCTCCCCACCAGCTCTGTTTTACAGCCTTTCTCTGTAGCTACTGCCTGTGTAGTCTGGCTTGTCAAGCGTGGAAGTCGTGAGTTCCTTTCCACATATTTAGTTCTTTCAAGCACAACATACAACAAGCAGGACGCCTGGGTGACATCACGTTTGCTGCAGGCCAAGGATATTTTTAGTGAGAAGCAAGATGCGCCTACTGCCATTTTCCCTTTCCACTATTGCCATGAAAAAAAGTGATGTCAATATCAGTAAAGAATTGACCCTGTTAAAGGAGATTGAACAATGTCGTAAAAAAGAGATCTCAAAATGGTGGGAAGAACATAGCCTACAAAACTATCTAGATATTGGGCGTGTGCCCAGAGGCTTGTGCCTAATGACTACACCCTCCTTTGAGGACCAAGATCCACAGATGTTCAAGGAGTGGGGTGGAGAAGGTAAAGATTGTTCAGCTCGCTTCTTCACTATTTTGTTGAAAATATGCCAAACAGGATCAGGCTATAGCACTTCAACAATTAGAAAAAAGTGGAATCTGAATTACAAAAAGCACTAAGCACAGAAGAGGGCAACAAATTACGCACCAAAATTGAGGAGGGCTTAATTGCCTATGAAAATGATATCAAACAATGCAAGCATAGGAGGTTCAGGGACAAACTTGACTATGAATCAGGCAGAGTGTTCACCTTTGCCAAACGCTTTGACTCTTTGCATAAGCTTCCTGGCTTACAGGTAACGCAATCTCCTGAAACAGGGATTGTCTCCTCGGAATCAGACGTCTCCAACTTAGAAAACAATGAGCCCACAGTTTTTTGTAGAGGAGATGCAACTGCTGTGCCAGGATGGAAAGAATCAAAAAAGAGGCAGGGGTTGCGGCAAGGGCAGAGGAAGAGGACAGAAGGTGGTGTTAGGAAGAAAACCCGCCGAGGCCAACGTGGGGACGGCTTAAAGGTGGATACTCAGAGACAAATGCACTCTGGGGCCAAACATTGAAGAATAACACTATGAAGGTTTGCCAGATCATTAACGTTTCTTCCTGTGTCCTCACCACCTCACAACAATCTCTCCTCTCACTGGGCATGAATTTTTGCCCTACCATGTCTTTCAATTATGTACAGTCACACCTTGATTTCAATGCGTTTTTTCGTAAGATCAAATTGAAAACGTTTTTTGCTATGAATCCTGTCATGACCAAACCTACTGTACCAACTATACCACATACTGGTCAGACTGACCTGCGCATTCTCGCTGTTCCATCGTTAGTTGATCTAGCTTGTCTCGATGATGACTCATTTGATCCCTCCAATTTTGACCTACTCGATTTTGATATTGATTCCAACTGGGATGTGCGTACCAAACTGAAAAACAAATCCAGATTTAACCCTCCCATTCTTGCCGGTGGGTGTATTGAGGCTTTCCATGACCTGTGTGTCAGTGATTTAAGAAAATTGCGTAAACACCCTAACTGCAATTCGAAACAGAACATGACTGCTCTGCAAAGTCAAGCCTTCATCGAGTTACAAAGTTTATCTAGCATTGTCATCAAGCCGGCTAACAAGGGCTCCAATATTGTTGTGCAAGATCGGGCCAAGTATGTTGCTGAGGCGAACCGACAACCCCGGGACCGCGCATGCTATTGTGCTTTGTCAACCAACCCTTTTCCTGAAATGCTATCTGAACTTATATCTCTATGTACCAAGCGGTTTGAGAAGGGTTTACTTGAGGAGGACCTTGTTAAATTTCTTGTTACGCCCAGCTACACCATCCCCACCATTTATTTTTTGCCTAAGACCCACAAATCTTTGACATATCCACTTGGTAGGCCCATTGTCACCTTAGGTGGATCTCTATTAGAACATCTAGCACAATTTATTGATGAAACCTTATTTTGATTTGTGTATGTCTTACCATCTTACCTACATGATACCAAGGACTTTCTGCAACACATCGATGATATACCTTGGGAAGAAGGTCTTATTCTGGCCACTCTTAATGTGGTCTCAATATATACATCGATTGATCAGAATGTGGGAATGACAGCCTGCCAGTATGTTTTGGACACACGATCATTAAACTTGCTGGGACACAGCACTATGATTTTGGAAATGTTGGTGTTTTGTTTGACTAATAATGTGTTTTTATTTGAAGGTTCTTTTTTTGTCAAGTCAAGGGGACTGCAATGGGCAGTACTTTTGCCCCCCCCCCTATGCCAATGGGGTGGTGGGAAGCTACTATTCTGTCTGATTTACTTTCTTTGAGATTTCCCACAAAGGTTGTTTCTTGGTGGCGGTACATCAATGATGTCTTTATAATTTGGAAGGGCACAGAGGGTGACTTGTTATCATTTGTCAAGTGTATTCATGTGAATGTTGTCAATTTAAGCTTTACTGAATGCCATAGTTACACCGAAATTGTGTACCTTGATGTTACTGTTACACTTGGTCCATTGGGCATTCATACTTCTCTGTACAGAACATCTTCGAATACTGGTCTCACCTTGCATGCCAGGAGCTGCCATCCACCCTTCTGCAGAAACAGCATCCCTTATGGGGAATGTATCCACTTTTGCTGTAATTGTACTGACATCCTACAATTTGATCGATGTTGTGCTTTGGCTGCCTCCGATTTTCTAACACAAGTGTATGGTAAAATAATTATTGAAACAGCCTATACAAAGGCACGTTCCCTGTCCAGAGAAAGACTTTTGCATGGTACCTGGCTAGACCAACCCAGCACTAATGAAGACCCACGCCTCATTGTCACCCTTGATACCGCTTTCTCGAGTATCCGTAAAATCGTTGCAAAACATTGGCATGTTCTTACTTTGGACAAGGACTTGTGTACTCTATTGTCCACACGTCCAGTATTGACTTATAAACGAGCGCCATCTCTCATGGACAGATTGGTATTAAGCTTTCTACCCCCCCTCAATAAGAACTTGGGGTCGACCAATTGGCTTTCTGGTATTTGCACAGGCTTCTCTAAATGTTCTAAATGTAAAGTATGTGTTCACGCTATTGTACAAACATTATTCATACAGCCTATTACGGAACTCAAAGTTGACATCAAACATTCGATTAATTGTGACACTGCTTTCGTAGTTTATGTTCTTTCATGCCCATGCCAGAAATGGTATGTCCGCAGACTACCTGTAAATTGAAACTACGAATCTTACAGCATTTGCATATCCCATGGGCAAACATTTCAGGGAAACCTATGACAATGACTTTCACTTACTAACTTTCTTTGCTGTAGCCCATGTCCCAAAACATCTCAGGGGGGTGATCGGACCTTAAGGCTGCGACAACTTGAAACAAAATGTGTTCTTGATTTTGACACAAAGGTTCCCAATGGACATAACGTGGATGAGGAGCTTTACCCCTTTCTTGGAGTGAAAATATGCAGAGTGTTCCCTTTGTTCATGTGTGTTATCTGGTTACACTGTATTTCATTTTGATGTATGTGGTTTTTTCTTTGCTGCTCACTATTTTATTGATTTTAGGCCTTTTTCCTATTTTTTCTTTGGTCTATAGATTTGTATTCAGATCTTATTTTTGATTCTGGCTGTCTCACTGTCCAGGATAATGGGGGACCACATGGGCACCTTTATTGTCCAGCAATATCTGTTGAGTCCATTTGTATGTCCTGCATTAGATGTCCATTAATAGGCTGTTAGATTCTACTCATACCTACTTTACTATTGCTTTCTGCATTTGCACTTTATGGATATGCTGCACTGTCACTTTATCCTGAGGTTGCTTATGGGTTACCATTTTAGAGCATTAGTAGGTCTCTTGTGATTTTAGACCACAGAACTTCAATTTGCTTACTTTGCACAGATATGCATGTTTATTTGATGGTCTTGATATTCTGCCATCTTGTAGCACCTCATCATGATGCATTAGATCCTTTTTAGACTTGCTGGCTTTTTACCTATATTCACCAGGTACTAGTTGATGGTGGCTTATCTTGCCTCTATCCTTGTCCTACTGCACTTGCACTTTATTTTACAGTACCTCATTATGATCTGGATGATCCCCTCTAGATTCGTCAGTGTTTCCCTGCATTCATCAGGTATCACTCGAGGGTGGCCGACTATGCTACCATTCATGGCCTACTGCACTTGCATTTTATTCTACTGTGCTTCCCATGAGTAATTATTGCCTTTGTCTACTTATGCCACTATCCATGGCCCACTGCACTTGCACTTTATCCAATAGCACCTTAGTGTGATGAGTACATTCCCCTCTAGATTTGTCAGTGGTTTCCTGCATTCATAAGGTGCCATCTAAAGGTGGCCCTCTAGGCTATTATTCATGCTGCACTTATACTTTATTCTGCTGTGCTTGCACTGTGAGTTTATTGCCTTTGTCAACCTCCCATCTGTGATACGTTGCTCTAATCTGCATCTGCACTTTAATATCAAGCGTTTTAATCTCTACTGTATGTATTTTTACATCTATTTTGTTGTTCATCTTGACGTGTTCTATTCATTGTTCCCATCTTGACGTGTTGTATTTATTGTTCCCATGGTTAGACTGTGTATTATGGAATCAATTGACAGCTCATTAGCCTTTGCTCAAAGATCAAAGCCATCTGTGACCCACTTTGGGCTTTATTGTATGTCTTTATCATTGCGACTATTGTGCTTGCATGCTGTCTCACTTATCTGTCCATTCAAATATGTCTGCCATGTTTGACACATGTTTCAGTGCTAGCATCTCTGACCAATGGACACAATGAAAGGACTACTCTTGTTTATTTAATTTGCTGTATTTCCATGTCCCTCATACGTGAACAAGCGATATGTAGATTGTGAAACGCATTGTACCAGGAACTGCCCCATGGTGTCCTGCCTCTGTTGTTTTGTTGTTGCTGACTTTTACCATTTAAATAAACTCATGTGCAATTATTGTCTGGGTTTTGCATTTTTGGATTGGAGCTCTTTGACATTTGTTCCCGCGCGGACTGCGGTTTACTTTCCTCTCTTTTTGCTATATATATATATATGGTTATTATTATTATTATGGTTAAGTTGGTGTTTCCATAGGAAGAGCACTTTTTGGGCGGCTAATAACTTCGCTCCCCCTGGACGAATCCTCACAAAACTTTGCAAAAAAAAAAGTATAGGGCCAACTCTGAATTTCTTTGCAAAGTTTGGTGAGGATTCGTCCAGGGGGGGCAAAGTTATAGGGGGGGTCCCAAAACTTTTTTTTTTCCCATAGACTGAATGGGAAGATTTTTTTGCTTGCGCCTACAGCCCAAACCGCTGGACGGATTTTCACCAAATTTGGACCAGGAGCAGTGCTTTTGCAAATTTGGTGAAAATCCGTCCAGTAGTTTTTTTTTAAATGACCAAAAAGTAGGTCAGAAAAAAATAGTGATATCTGTGTTCGCTTCGCGGACACACTTACCTGTTCGCTCCGCGGACAGAACGGTGATTGGACAAGCAGCTTGCGTGATGTCCGCGGACATCTCACGTGCTTTTCTATTGGCTGCCGTGAAGCGTGCAGTGCGTCTATTTTCAGAGACGCCCACCATCTTTGTTTATTGGAGCGGGATCTGTTGCCTGCACAGTGTAGATGTGGGCTGCGTCGGCCACGAAAAGGCGATGAGGCACAGGCCCTCGTGTCTCTCTCTTGTTCCCCCCACTGCCCGATCATGGCCCGTGTCTCCCATGTTCCCCCCCTTGCTGATTCTCTGTGTGGTCCTCCCACCCCCCGCTCATGCTCCGTTTCTCTTTTCGGTTCCCCCCGCTCATGTCCGTGTCTCCCTCCTTCCCCACCATCCCCCCTCATGCCCTGTGTGTCTCTCCCCTTCCCCCTCACCCCCCGCTCATGCCCGTGTCTCTCTCCCCTTCCCCCCACCCCCTGCTCATGCCCTGTGTGTCTCCCTCCTTTCCCCCCACCCCCCGCTCATGCCCCGTCTGTCTCTCCCCTTCCCCCCCACCTCCCGCTCATGCCTCGTGTGTCTCTCCCCTTCCCCCCCACCCCCCTGCTCATGGTCTGTGTGTCTATCCCATTCCCCCCCACCCCCGCTCATACCCCGTGTCTCCCTACTGTTCCCCCAACCCCCGCTCATGCCCCGTGTCTCTCTCCCCTTCCCCCCCACCCCCCGCTCATGCCCCATGTCTCCCTACTGTTCCCCCACCCCCCGCTCATGCTCGTGTGTCTCTCCCCTTCCCCCCACCCCCTGCTCATGCCCCATGTGTCTCTCCCCTTCCCCCCCACCCCCCACTCATGCCCCGTGTGTCTCACCCCTTCCCCCCACCCCCCGCTCATGCCCCGTGTGTCTCTCCCCTTCCCCCCACCCCACGCTCATACCCCGTGTCTCCCTACTGTTCCCCCACCTCCTGCTCATGCCCGTGTCTCTCTCCCCTTCCCCCACCCCCTGCTCATGCCCCATGTCTCTCCCCTTCCCCCAACCCCCACCCCCTGCTCATGCCTGTGTCTCTCTCCCCTTCCCCCACCCCCCGCTCATGCCCCGTGTCTCTCTCCCCATCCCCCAACCCCCGCTCATGCCCCGTGTTTCTCTCCCCTTCCCCCCCACCCCCTGCTCATGCCCATGTCTCTCTCCCCTTCCCCCCCACCCCCTGCTCATGATCTGTGTGTCTCTCCCCTTCCCCCACCTCCCGCTCATGCCCCGTGTGTCTCTCCCCTTCCCCCCACCCCCGCTCATGCCCCGTGTCTCCCTACTGTTCCCCCCAGCTCCCGTTCATGCCCTGTGTCTCCCTCGTGTTCCCCCCACAACCCGCTCATGCCCCATGTCTCCTGTTACCCCAACCCCCGCTCATGCCCCGTGTCTCCCTCATGTCCCCCCACACCCTGCTCATGCCCTGTGTCTCCTGTTGCCCCCACCCCCCGCTCATGCCCCGTGTCTCCCTAGTGTTCCCCCATCCCCGCTCATGCCTCGTGTTTCCCTCGTGTTACCCCCACCCCATCCCGCTCATGCCCAGTGTCCCCCTCGTGTTGCCCCACCACCCGCTCATGCCCCATGTCTCTCTCCTTTCCCCTCACCCCCCGCTCATGTCCCGTGTGTGCGCCCTGTTCCCCCACCCCCGCTCATGCCCCATGTGTGTGCCCTGTTCCCCCACCCCAGCTCATGCCCCGTGTGCGTCCTGTTCCCCCCACCCCCGCTCATGCCCCATGTGCCCTGTTCCCCCCACCCCCGCTCATGCCCCGTGTCTCCCTCGTGTTCCCCCCACCCCCCGCTCATGCCCCTTGTCTCCCTCGTGTACGTCCCACCCCCCGCTCATGCCCCTCGTGTACCCCCTCACACCCCGCTCATGCCCCTTGTGTCTCCTGTTGTCCCACCCCCCCGCTCATGCCCCGTGTCTCCCTCGTGTTCCCCCCACCCCCCACTCATGCCCTGTATCTCCATTGTGTACCCCCTGACCCCCCGCTCATGCCCCGTGTCTCCCCCGTGTACCCCCCACACCCCACTCATGCCCTGTGTTTCCCTCGTGTACCCCCTCACCCCCCGCTCATGTCCCGTGTGTGCGCCCTGTTCCCCCACCCCCGCTCATGCCCCATGTGTGTGCCCTGTTCCCCCACCCCAGCTCATGCCCCGTGTGCGTCCTGTTCCCCCCACCCCCGCTCATGCCCCATGTGCCCTGTTCCCCCCACCCCCGCTCATGCCCCGTGTCTCCCTCGTGTTCCCCCCACCCCCCGCTCATGCCCCTTGTCTCCCTCGTGTACGTCCCACCCCCCGCTCATGCCCCTCGTGTACCCCCTCACACCCCGCTCATGCCCCTTGTGTCTCCTGTTGTCCCACCCCCCCGCTCATGCCCCGTGTCTCCCTCGTGTTCCCCCCACCCCCCACTCATGCCCTGTGTCTCCATTGTGTACCCCCTGACCCCCCGCTCATGCCCCGTGTCGCCCCCGTGTACCCCCCACACCCCACTCATGCCCTGTGTTTCCCTCGTGTACCCCCTCACCCCCCGCTCATGCCCCTCATGTACCCCCTCACCCCTGCTCATGCCCCGTGTGTCTCCTGTTGCCCCCACCCCCGCTCATGCCGTGTCTCCCTCGTGTTCCCCCTACCCCCCACTCATGCCCCGTGTTTCCCTCGTGTTACCCCCCACCCCCTCCCGCTCATGCCCCGTGTCCCCCTCGTGTTCCCCCCACCACCCGCTCATGCCCCGTCTCTCTCTCCTTTCCCCCCACCCCCCACTCATGCCCCGTGTGTGCGCCCTGTTCCCCCACCCCCGCTCATGCCCCGTGTGTGCGCCCTGTTCCCCCACCCCCGCTCATGACCCGAGTGTGCCCTGTTCCCCCACCCCAGCTCATGTCCCGTGTGCATCCTGTTCCCCCCACCCCCGCTCATGCCCCATGTGCCCTGTTCCCCCACCCCCGCTCATGCCCCGTGTCTCCCTCGTGTTCCCCCCACCCCCACTCATGCCCCTTGTCTCCCTCGTGTACCCCCTCACCCCCTGCTCATGCCCCGTGTGTCTCCTGTTGCCCCCACCCCCACTCATGCCCCGTGTCTCCCTCATGTTCCCCCCACTCATGCCCTGTGTCTCCATCGTGTACCTCCTGACCCCCCGCTCATGCCCCGTGTCTCCCTCGTGTTCCCCCCACCCCCCACTCATGCCCCATGTTTCCCTCGTGTACCCCCTCGCCCCCCGCTCATGCCCCGTGTGTCTCCTGTTGCCCCCACCCCCCGCTCATGCCCCGTGTCTCCCTCGTGTTCCCCCTCACCCCCCGCTCATGCCCCGTGTCTCCCTCGTGTTCCCCCCACCCCCCACTCATGCCCCGTGTTTCCCTCGTGTTACCTCCCACCCCCCCGCTCATGCCCCGTGTCTCCCTCATGTTCCCCCCACCCCCCACTCATGCCCCTTGTCTCTCTCCTTTCCCCCCCACCCCAGCTCATGCCCCGTGTGTGCCCTATTCCCTCAACCCCTGCTCATTCCCCGTGTGTGCCCTGTTCCCCCCACCCCCTGCTCATGCCCCGTGTGTGCCCTGTTCCTCCCACCCCCCGCTCATGCCCCGTGTGTGCCCTGGGTCCCCCACCCCCCACTCGTGCCCTGTGTCTCCCCTGTTCTCCCCCACCCCCCGCATATGCCCCATGTCTCCCTCGTGTTCCTCCCCACCCCCCGCTCATGCCTTGTGTCTCCCTCGTGTTCCTCTCCCCCACCCGCTGCTCATGCCCCGTGTCTCTCTCGTGTTCCCCCCACCCCCGCTCATGCCCCGTGTTTCCTTCCTTTTTCCCCCCACCCCCTGCTCATGCCCTGTTTGTGCCCTGTTCCCTCTCACCCCCCGCTCATGCCCATGTGCCTCCCCTGTTGAAATTCGCCAGTTATGGTAAGCTAAGCAACCAAAACTCACGCCGCCACCGTGCGCTGCTAAGACTAACACCCAGGACATCAAAGATGACATCACAAATGTCATTGATGACATCACTGATGACATCACATGTCTGGCTCACTCTTTTTTCTTTTGCTGACATATCTAGGCCACATGGTTTTCTTCAGTAACAGTCAGAAACTAAAAATGTTATTTTATTTGTAGACGTATCCTTCAAGTAGGTTCTTACAGTAATTCCCTTAGAGTCCAGTCACATCATATGAAACATGTACATACGGGAAGACACAAGCTTGAAAGACAGCAATCCTTTTTGTGCATAAAGATAATCAATAGACTTATGAGCACTTTCTGATAGTTCTGTTGTTTTTTTATGGCTGTACTTGTACCTGTATATGGTCATATTTGTATACATTGTACTCACACTACTTTCCTTATGGTCCAATCACATCAAGTGATACATATACATAGGGTAAATAGCAGCTTTGAAACAGAGCAATCATTTATTTGCATGAAAATAATCAGTTAAGTTATGAATTGTTTCTGCTACTACTGGTGCTTTTTTGCTAACTTCACTTTCCCTGTATATACCTATATTGGTATGTGTTTTTGTGTCTTTGTGTTTTGTCTATAGTAATGCAATTATGTAATACATGTGTTTTATTAGCTACTTATTACATATTTCACAGTACACAAAAATTCATTAAGAAAACAATTATCATTTCATTATTCAACATATTAAGATTACGAATATTATACCTTCATCTTGTACGCTGCACACAATGTTATGTTTCTGTATGAGTAGCTTAGTATACTAGATAGAACCCCATAATAGAATGCTATTTATATCAATGCATCGTTCAATGCACTAATTAAGGTATGAGATTTATTGCAATGATCCTTCACACTTTTTTCGCAACATTATAATAAGAATCCCTCGTACACATATTTCATGAAAAGTACATACACATGTGATGTCATCAGTGATATCTTCAATGACATTGGTGATGGCATTTTTGATGTCCTGGGTGTTAGTCTTAGCAGTGCACAGTGGTGGCGCGAGTTATGGTTGCTTAGCTTACCATAACTGGCGAATTTCAAGGGTTTTTCGGTTTTACTTGGAACCATAATGTCCCTTTGACAACGTTTTTTCACTGAATTTCATAGGTTTTTAGTAGCGCAACTTAACCATAACATCCCTTTAACAAAGTTTTTTCACTGAATTTCATAGGTTTTTAGTAGCGCAACTTAACCATAACGTCCATTTAACAAAGTTTTTTCATTGAATATATATATATATATATATATATATATTTGTGATAGAGTTTATACATATTTGTGATAGAGTTGAAGAAAATATTTTTTAAATATAAGCATACCTGTTCTATGTTCTGTTAGATCCAGATATTGATGACCCTGGAAATAGAAACCTTGGATAGCTGTAGAGTACTTTTTTTAATACAGATATCTTTCATTAACAGGAGATATGTACTCTGAGAGTTCAAGTTTACATCTGAAGAGTCGAGGTAATCTAATGTAATGTAATTGGTTATTTATAACACACTTAATACCCAGAGGTTTCTAAGCACGGACCGGGGGATCGAACCTGTGTTGCTCCACGTAATCATGCTTCCAAGGACAGCGCATTGCCCCTGAGCAATCCTCCCAAGACTTGTGAGACGTAAGGGTTAGGTGTAGAGGTTTTGGATGTGATTGGTGTATGTATGTGTGACTCTTTGAAAGCAGCCAATGAGGGAGTGTTGATGACATGGAAGTGGAAAGAGTAGAAGGGCTGCTTCTGTGCTACGGGGTCTAGGCCACATCCAGGTCTTTTTAGGATACTTGGCATGGAAAAGGGACTGTGGGGATTAGCCAATTAGGTTTGCTGGGTGTAGTGTACAGGAAGATAGAGTAGTAGCAATTTTGTTTGCAGGAGTTGTGAGAGCAGTGAATATGTGTTTGAGAAGGCAGACTGTGTAGATTCTGGGGGACTCTTCAATTCAGTCATTTAAGGTGTATGCTGATAGTCATGGCATGCTTCGAAATATTGGATTGGCAGGGGTGTACATTTTCTTGCATGCAGTTTGTGGCTTAAACTGGGCAAGCTTGCTTTCATTCTGTGAGAATATGGTTCACTTTTAATGTCCAGACAATGTGCATTGTGGAGGGGACAGTTGGAGGTTTGTCACTCCAGTGTCTTTGCAAGTTGCGCTGAAGAATGGAGATGTCCAACAAACTTTGTCAGTCCTCAAATTGAAGAATCAAGTCAGATTGTCAATAAAGGTGTATCTGCTTTTTTATATGCTGCAGGAATGTCATCTTTTGAGAATGGTAATATAAATTCTCATGGTGTGTCACAGATGCCGTAAATGCAATTTTCCTTTACAATCTTGGGAATGCATTGAAGAAGTAAGGAAATTGTAAAGGAAGATGTAGAGTGCACAGTGCTACTCTACAAAAGCAACAGAAAAAAGGGGGAAAGGTGTTTGGTAACAAACCCCCCAAAAAAGGTTATTTTCACAGCCACCACTGAAGATTAACAGGGTAATTCATAGAAATTTGCACAAAAGTGGCGCACGCGGCTGGCGCAGAGTGTTCCCGTGCGAATGTCTGAGCTAAAATCGATTTCCGCGCACAGCGTATTCATGGATTTTAGCCTCCAAAAGCAGCCGTGGCGCAGAGTGGCGCAGCGACCCTGCAGCAGCGCCGGTTACGCCCCCAAGAACGCCCTCGTGCAAGGAAAAGCCATCAAAATCCCCAATCCAGCGCAAAGGGCAGCGCCTACCCTGGACCAGTTTACCGGACTGCCAAACAGCAAACGCCAAGCGGGGAACGTGTATTACAGCTTTCGCGGTAACTTCCACACGCGAAAGGGCCTGTGCGAGTGGGGTACGTGTATAACTGTTGTTCGCGTGAATTTTTACACTCGATTGGCCTGGGTACGTGTATTCCAGGGGTGCGCGGGAAGTTTCACATGAGATCGGGCCTGGGGGAGCAGGGTACGTGTATTTCAGGGGAGCGCGGCAAGTTTTGCACGCAATTGGCCTGGGTACGTGTATTTCATGGGCTCGCGGGTAGTTTCCCACGCGATTGGGCCTGGGGGAGCGGGATACGTGTATTTCAGGGGCTCGCGGGTAGTTTCACACACGATTAGCCTGGGTACGTGTATTTCAGGGGTGCGCGGGAAGTTTTAACCGTGAATTGGCAGTGTGGGGCCTCCCAGGTGTCCCCTCGACCCCCTCCACGGCCCCTGCAGGCAGCCCACACCACAGGGGACTACCCTGCGCCCCTGGTCATGTCTCGCAGGCAGCCCATCCACCATGGGCATGCTCCTCAGCCAAGCCACATGTCACGTTGCAATATGATCACCAACTCATGTCCCCCAGTACCCCCAACCCCCAGCAGTCAGGGACACCTGCCAGCAGGGCCCCACTCATGTCCCACTCATGTCCCCCAGCACCGCACCCCCTAGCAGTCAGGGGCACCTGGCAGCAGGCCCCCACGCATGTCCCACTCATGTCCCCCAGCACCCCCACTCCCCAGCAGTCAGGGGCACCTGCCAGCAGGCCCCCACTCATGTCCCACTCATGTCCCCCAGCACCCCCACCCCCCAGCAGTCAGGGGCACCTGCCAGCAGGCCCCCACTAATGTCCCACTCATGTCTCCCCCAACATGTCAACATGACCCACAATCATGGCCCTCATGTCCACCAAAATCCTACAGCACGCCACCCCTGCCCAAATAACCAACCAAGCATAACATACACTCCACATTGAAATGCCCTTTACATGAAACAACCCAAATGGCATGTATGTACATCAGCACATGTCCGTCACACACACACAATGGGTGCCAGTGAATGTGAACACCCACATCGTGACATGCATGAAACCAATGAGAGAATACCACACATTGAAGTACAGAACAAATGTTTTGAACAAAGAATGTGGTGAAAGAAAATCAAATACCAAACAATGGGCATAAGGCAAACAATGTCACATAATGATAAAAAGAGGATATCAGAATGCAAAATATATGAAATCAAAAATGTCTCCAAAGTCACCTTCAACACAGCAAATCCAAACCGAAATGAAAAAGTTAAATCCATTGCTCCATGGAAAAATCAAAAAAGAAAAAGCTGACAAGGATGAAATCCTGGGTCCATGAGCCCAACTGTCCAAAGGAAACCTACAAAAAAGCCTACAGAATAAACAACTATATACAAAAATGTGGGGCATAGTCCATGCACCCCAAAGGGAAGAAAAAAAGAAAGGAAACTTAACACTAATGAACTACATACAATGGCGGCGGGCAAGTCCAACGGCTCAGTGGTTGATGTCATGGGCCAGGGCATCATCGAACTCCTGTTCAATGGCTTGGAGGCGGGCATGTTGACTGGCCCCGAGGTCTCGCAGGGATAATGCGGTGTCCAGCTCCAACTCCCTGCGAATACCCTCGAGGCACTCAGCCCGCCTCAGCGCCCTGCGCATGGAGTTCTCCGCCCTGACCATTGTGAGCCGTTCCTCCTCTGCTCGCCGCCGCTCCGCACCTATCTGCTGGCCCAACCGCTGCCACACGGAAGACACTCCCATTCCAGGGTTCTCCTGCCTTCCGGCCGATGCCTGCCCCTCTGATGTAGATGGCCCCGAACCATGATGCCTCCCACGTCGAGCCTGCCACTGCCTCCGACACAACTGCCTCTGCCAGCACAACGGCATCCAGGCTGATGGAATCCACCAACGCCATCGTGCACGTGCCCTGCCCGCTGATGCCTCCATCTGCTGGGGTCCAGTTGCTGGTGTGTCCACCCCTGCTGGACCTCTGACTCCCGACTGTGGCAGTGATGGGAGCCCCACCGAGCTGGCTGCGTTGGTCGGGGCAGATCCACAGGGGGCCCTGGTGGCATCTGGGCCAGAAGACGGCATGGAGAACGACTGGCGCATAGCCTCCACAGAGGAGGAGAGGGTCGCCAGAGTGGCCTACACATGTACGAGAACCCCGACCATGGTCGCTCCCAACTGGGCCACGTTGGCATGCTGCTCTTCGTGATGATGTGCGTGCTCCCCCCGGAAAGCACGCACGTCATCACGAATGACACCCGTGCGCAACGCAACACCAATCAGGACCTTCTCCATACGGCCAGGGGTCCCCTCGTCCGCAGGTAGAGGAGTGTCAGATGACATGGACATCCCCCCTACCTGCGGACGGGCCTGGGATGGGGCATCCCTGCTGGTGCATGGTGGTGCAGTCACAGTGTCAGGGACAGTGACATGCACAGGCCCCTCCACGACGACCTGTGCTGCCTCCTGCCCCTGCCCCTGGACTGCACCACTTGCACCAGTGGTACCACCCCCACCAGGCCCCGTGTGCAGCTCAGTAGCGGCCTCCTCCTCCTCTGTGGAAACCACCAACCTGGATGGCTCCACACCCTCTTCCGCCGTTGCAAGCCCCTGTGGGGGCTCACCCACCCCTTCTGCTGCAGCCGTGGGGGCATCCCCGCTGCTTTCCTCCACAGCGCCGTCTCCTCCCTCTTCTTCACTTGCCGCTGTGTAGAGGGAGACATAGAACACAAGCATTAGGGTACTGTACAATGGTCCCCTAGACAGGAAGCAATGGCAGATGAGTGGCACTGTCAAACATCACTTCCATCATGTCCCTCCACAACACATGGGTCAGTGCAGGCAAAACACATTCAGTAACAGGCATGGCGCATGCTATGGACATTAGCATACATGTCCAAGGGACACTTGAAACATACAATGTTGGTTTGAAACTCACATGCATCATGGGTCATGCCTATCACATGCACACACTTCACCATAGTTTCATCCATCTGGCCTCGTACACCCCAGACACAGTGGATACAAGGATGACTAGGCTGCATCAGTGAATCTGAACATTGTCACAGACATGTGTCATGCATCCAATGCATTCACAAGTCACAGACACGCAGGTCAGACACACAGGCATGGACACCATACATGTACATGGCATCAGCACCCATCCCTCACCCCCACCCATGTCCAGGAACAGAGACTGGCATGCTCTCATATGTCCATTCCGCATAGAGCTCCCCGTGTTGCATTGGAACACATGTACCAACCATGTGGTTCACACATTACTGGTCTCACATGCATGACCATAATGTCCCTGCACACACACATACGTACATGGCCTATGTCACACATACAGGCAAGTATCAGACAGCCAGCACACTGCAACATGCCCTGTCTCACACAGCAATGCTTGGCCACTTACCGCTCAACTCCAGACGAGTCTGTCTCTCAAGGATCTGGGCATGGAGCGCTGGGCGTACACGTTCCAGGACCCTCAGCTGGATGCTACTCATGCGGCCCTGGCCCCCCTCCACGAGGCGCCTGGCCTTTAAGAGGGTCCTGGACCTCAAGTCCTCCCAGCGCTTCTTGACTTGCTTGATGTTGTGGGTTGCCACCCCCTCCGCGTAGATGGCAACCACAAAGTCGTCCCAGATCCTGTCCCATCCTTCCTTGTTGGCATGTGATGATCTGAAGAGGGCATCATAATGCCCCAGGACAAGCTCCACCAGGGCACCAACTTCATTCTGACTGAAGCTGGTGGCACTCTGCCCCTCTGGCTTGGGGTCACCAGTGGTCTCAGATGGTGTTTGCCCCGACATGGCGACCCCCGAGGCAGGCGTGGGTGGGCAACTGGGTCCTGGGGCTGGGCTGTGGAGCGATGGTATACCAGTCGGGAGTCCACGGTTCCAGCAGGGGTGGACACAGCAAATGGATCCCTGCAGATGGCAGATGTGCAGGCACAAAATGGCAGGGCACGATGGCAGCAGACAGGCAGGCAGCAGCAGATGGCTCGTGGGAGGCTGGTCGGGGCTCTGGGGGGCAGTAATTCAGCCTTTTGGGCAGGAGCGTGGTCTTCCGTGTGTTTTCGCGTGGCCAGCTTGATACGGAGTGATTTGGCACGTGAAATTCTTGCACGTCAGCGTGTAATTCGAGGAAAGTCCCTTAGCACGTAGGCGCGTCAGCACGCATATGCGATTTCATTGGACCAAAGGCCCTCAGCGCGTAAGCGCGTCTGTGACGTATCGCGCACGGGCCTATACGTGCTTTTCGTGGGGTGCGGTGCTTGTGTTTTCCAGGCGTTGGGGTTCACGCGCTAACTTCACAGCAGGTGGGTGTTGGTTATGCGTTCTTCTACACGCAAGGCAGACAGTGAGTGGTACCCCGCTCGCCCAGGCCCAATCGCGTGTGAAACTTCACGCGGACCCCTGAAATACACATACCCAGGCCAATCGCATGTGAAACTTCACGCGCACCCCTGAAATACACGTACCCAGGCCAATCGCGTGTGAAACTTCACGTGCACCCCTGAAATACACGTACCCAGGCCAATCGCGTGTGAAACTTCACGCGCACCCCTGAAATACACGTACCCAGGCCAATCACGTGTGAAACTTCACGTGCACCCCTGAAATACACGTGCCCAGGCCAATCGCGTGTGGAACTTCACGCGCACCCCTGAAATTCACATACCCAGGCCAATCGCGTGTGAAACTGCACGCGTACCCCTGAAATACACGTACCCAGGCCAATCGCGTGTGAAACTTCACGCGCACCCCTGAAATACACGTACCCAGGCCAATCGCGTGTGAAACTTCACGCGAACCCCTGAAATACACGTACTCCGCTCCCCCAGGGCAAATAGCGTGTACAACTTCCCGCGCACCCCCGAAATACATGCAGATGCTATTTTTCACACAGCGGGTGTCCGTGTTTGTCGCTTACCCCTTTGCACGTCTTTTGTCCTAGAGGCCCACAGTATGGGACATTCTACATAGCTGTATATACCTGCTTTTTGTGGGCGCACATTTTGGCGCACATTTTTTTCATGCGCAGGGACGCGACCGCCTGCCTTCGTGTGGCGGACGTGTTTAGGCCTGTGCACGTCTTTGCCCATGCGCTGTTTTGCCCTATTCGATTCCATGAATACGTGTTGTAGGCGAGCGTGTGGGCGTTCCGCGCACTTGCCTCCTGTACTTCCCCCGTGACGCCCACATTTTCACGAGTTGTTCCCCATTCCGCGTGTCACGCTCTGTGTTCCACCGACTTTTGTTATGTGCGCCGCTCTATGGTGCACTTTCGCTGTGGCCTAAGCGCACGTCGTTAGATGACCTGTGAGCAGGCGTGCGCTGCGCACTTTTTCAGCGCACATCCCAGATTTTACTCGCGCACGGACTTCCATGAATAGATGTGCGCTGGTTTCCCTGCGATATTCGCACTTGCACTGCGATTTTCGCTCTTTCACTGCGAATTGCACGTTTCCGCACGCTTGCACCGATATTTTCAGCTCACATTAATTCCATGAATCGGCCTGTGTATTACTTAAATTGTGTTTAATTCCTCCCCACCCGTGTGACTGGCCAGGAAATCTGCGTACCGCACCGGAGTCCATGGATGGCATGTGCCACATCCAGGTCTTTTAAGTTTGTCTGGCATGGAAGGGGGACTGTGGGGATTAGCCAATGAGGTGTTTTGGTTGTGGCTTACATGAAGAGAGGGTAGTAGGTGTTTTGATTGTTGAGTAGGGAAGATGAATGTGGCGAATGTTCAGGAAAAGCTCACTGTGTGGATGGTGGGAATTTGGTGGGTGAATAATTTGAAAAGGTACACTGAGTTGTGTGGCATCTCTGGTACTAATGGTTTTTAGGGAGTGGAGGTTTACTGGTATACAGTGTCTGGGCTAAACTGGGTGAGTCTACTATCATTTATTAAGACTATAGCTCACTTTCAATGACCACATATTATTGTTCTTCATTGTGGAGGAAATAGTTTGGGGTACGCTACTTCACTATATTTGCAGGTTGCATTATAAGAGCTGCTCTAAGGCTTAATGGAACTATTTCCATGTGCAAAGGTTATTTCAGAAATACATCCAAGGGAAGTGTGTGGTTGCTCAAATGTGTTTTGTGCACAACTAGAACAAGTTAGGCACCTTGTAAATAAAGGTGTATGTGCCTTTTTTGAATGGTGTGGAACTGGCATCTTTTGAAAATGAAAACATAAAGGTGGATGGTACAAACCATTTTCTGAGTGATGGAGTGGATTTGACTGATTATGGGAATCAGATGTGCTTGTAAATATTCAAAATGCACTGAGAAAGTGTCTGTGAAAAAGATATACAGTGCATATGAAAAAATGTGTAAGTAGTTTTAGGAAATAAAAATCAGAAAAGCAACAGAAAAAACAGAAAGAAACAAAGAAAAGGCTCTTTTAAGAGCCACCACTGTATTAAATTGTTTAAATTAAATGTGAACCTCCCCACCCCCTTCAATTGGATGAACAGTTGTGGTGTCCTCGGACATCGGTGATCGGTCAATCAGGTTTCCTGGGTATGGTGTAGAGGAAGAGAGGGTAGCAGGAGTTTTGTTAGTAGCAGTTGTGAGAGGAATATTACAAGTTTGCCGGTCTGGTAACTATGGTACCGGTAAGCTTGCCAGTACTGTAGTTACCGGACCGGCAAACTATGAGTTAGGCTCGCGGGTGCCTTTTCTCCAGCCAGGTCTGACCTGGCGGGCGGAACAGCACCTACGAGCAGAGCATGTTGGATGCACCGGCACCATTCACGAATGGTGCCGGTGCATCCAACCACCCCATTCCCATTGAGCCCTATGGGCCTCAATGGGAATGGGAGCATTTTATTCCGGTGCCCGAAAATGGACAATTAACGGGTCCGGCGGGGCCGTAATGACCCTGTAATTGCCCATTCGCGTGTGCCGGAAAACTTTGCAAGATTGGCAGCAGCGTGCCAGTTTTACCTGCAAGGCTACTGTCAAACTTGTAGTGAGGCCCAATGTCTTTCAGCAGGCAGAGTGTTTGGAGTTTGGGGGACTCTTGGGTCCACTGGGTGAAGGTGCATGCTGAGAATTGTGGAATAGCCAATAATCTTGGATTCCCTGAATTGGAAGTGTTCTGATATGGAGTGCAAAACATGAAGTGGGTTGACCTGCTCCCATTTTGTGCAAATATGGTTCAATTTAAACATCTGGTAATTATTAATATTCATTGTGGTGGGGACAGTTTGGGGAACGTGACTGGAATTTAATTGCAGTTTGCAATGAAGGACACATTGGGAAAGTTGAAGGAAATTTTCCCTGATTCAAAAATACGTTGATGTGAATGCGTTCCAGTTAATTTGATCCTCAAATAGAAAAAACGAGCACAACATCAATAAAGCTGTGTGTGCTTTTGTTTGCAATGTTGGCATAACATCTTTTGATAATGAGACATAAAATGTGATAGGGCCAACATTTTTTTGTGAGTTCATCTAACGTGGGTAATCAGATTTTTGTGAAAGTGAGAAGAAATAATATAAATTTGGTGAAATGTTTTCTTAGTTCAGTTTGTAAAACCAAAAATAAAAAAAATATAAAAGCCAAAAAAATAAATGTTCTTTTAAGAGCCACCCTTTTTGAATGCAAAACAATAAGAATTATTTCAATTGTCCCACGCCCTGAAATGTTTAGATGTCTGCGGACTACTGCGCTTTCCATGGACTTTGGAGGCTGCACATAGGCCTACATTTCTTTTTCTCACACTTCGATTTTTTAACTGTGAAAGGTGGCTTCTAAAGGAAACTTCTTTTGTATTTTTTCAATTTTGTATTTTTTGAGGCATTTTCTCTCTGGAGAGGCAAGGTAGGGGAGGGAAGGGATGGAAGGGGCACCAACTACAGGGATGAAGGGGCAGGTGACGAGAGGAAGATGTTGGGCGGGCCTTAATCAGGTACGTGGCAGTGTTTCTCATGTTCCTTGACTGCAGCCTCAAAAGCACTCTGAAACTGCTTCCCCATACGGATCAGTGCTTCACAGTACACGCATAGCACTTTGACCCTCAAAAGGTAACAGCGTTCTGTATGGCCTGTGAAGTCGCCAATGGGACCCTCTGCCCCAAAGGTGTATTCTTTGTGGTAACAGGAGCAGATGAAGATGATGGGGTGGATGAAGTCAACCTGCTCTTACCTGAGAAAGGTATTGCCTTTCTCAGAGCACTCTAGTGGGTTGATTTGGTGTGACGCCTCATGGAAGTAGTCCCATAGGAATACAAGCCAGATTTCCCGCAACTAAGTACAACTTTGTACTCAGTGCATCGAACCTTGCTTGCACGAGCCTTTGGGACATTTCCAACGGTCATACAAAATTCCATACCCAGGACTCCCTCTGAGTACTGGTGACAGGGACTTCCTTCACTTCGTCCTCTTCTTTTTCTTGATCCTCCTCTTCTGTATCACTGTGCCTGTTCCCATCCCCAGGCCCTCCAGGTTGTCGAGGTGGTGGTGGTGGTGGGGTTGGCTGGGAAGGAGTGATGTCCATAACAGATTCCATGATGGTCTCCAAGAAGTTCTGCAAAACAGATCTGCAAAGTAGGTGCTCTCTCCTGGATAGCCAGATTGAGAATGAGGAAAAGTAATGGGCGGGTTCCTTTAGAGGAACCGTCCGCAGACAGTCGTACTGTCCGCGGACTACCGAGTCACAGAAAGTCGTTGTAAAAAGTTGCCAGATCAACCAAAAATGGGACTGGGAGCTCTGCAAGGGTAAAGTTTCTGCTTGAAACACTGTAGATTGGCCAGAAAAGCACTTTTAAACTGTCCACGGCCATGGACACCATTTGCGAACACTGCCGTCACGCCGCACAGGTCAGGTCACATGACATATGGTGACGTCTGCGGCCCCGATGGCCACCTGTACATCCTCCGTAGGACATGCGTGGTGTCCAAAGACTAATAAAAAGTGTGCCACACAGAGAAAGACATGTCCGGACATCGCGCCTGTTCGGGGGCACCTCCATTTTGAGTGCAGACACACCAGGCAAGTCGCATGATCCGTAGACTCATAGTCGGAGTTTTAGAAAATGTAGGAAACATTACAAAACAGTAAAATAGTAAACAAAACATTTATAGTACAACAAATATATTATTCAAGAAAGGGGTGGGGTATCAAAATGGGAAGCATATATGGGAGAATCAGGAATGTTAATACAATAAATATGAGGGGAGGAAGGGAATGAGGTTCATCAAAGCGTCTTTCATTAAAATGTTAGGAATTTGCTGGGGATGATTGCTGAGGACAAGGGGGACAGGTACAAGAAGAACAGTTATTTCAAATCATTACTAAGTTCATCTAATTTGTTGGACAAGTTCATGATTTGCTTATTTACAGTAGGGGATAAGGCTTCTGTTTGTGATTCTGGGGATTGGTTTCTTCATGTAAACTAGGAACTGTAAGAGAAATAGAAATGATTATTTTAGTAATTATAAAACTTGTGGCTTTGATGGTACGGTTTAACCAGGTGAAAGGTATAGTTTAGTGAAAACATTTTATATATATTTTTCTCTTCTGAGCTGTGGTTCGAAAAAGCCAGTTAAAACCACTCCAGATAATGATGCTACAAAAATACTCAGATTGGAGACAGCACCAAATTTTAAACTTCAAAAGCCAGAAGCTAAATTTTATTTATGATTGCCCTTGTTGATCTTGAGTAGTAAGTGTAGATACTGTACTTGTTGGTATCTGAAAACGGACCTGCTTGGGTATTATGTTTCTGTTTCCTTTTTTACACCTCTTTATTTGATTCATATAGCCTGAATAGGGCTTCTCTTTGGTTGATTCACTTGTATTTCCATTATTTGTGGTCATTGTCTCTCCTTCAGAGTCTGCATCAGAACTTGCTGAAGAAGTATTCGGTGTACTGGTTTTAGATCCTGGTGTCATGTATTGGTTATATTTGGCTTGAAAAGTCTAGACTCTGTCTTCCGTGTAATCTCTCTCATCTCTATAATGCTTACGTAGTTTTCTCAATTTAATCTCATTCTGATAATTCTTTAAAATGTCATTCATTGTGTTATAGTTTTTTTCTTTTGTTGCTTCCAAGGATTTCTTTTCCTCAATCTCCTTTTTGGTCTTGTCTATTAGTTCAAATATTCTCTTATGTTCTCTTGTGGTGTCATGTTCTATTAGCAGTTCTATCATCTTCTTAGAACTACAGTTTCGATTCTTCTCCCACAGGTCTGCAAGGTTGTTGTCCATATCGTTGCTGAAGTTCGGAAATATTAAAATACGTAACCCTCTGGTAATAAGTTCACTTTTGATGTAGTTTTCTAATGAGACTATTTCCCAA
Source organism: Ambystoma mexicanum (assembly GCF_040938575.1). NCBI lineage: Eukaryota > Metazoa > Chordata > Amphibia > Caudata > Ambystomatidae > Ambystoma > Ambystoma mexicanum. The sequence continues at coordinate 973,820,352 of NC_090924.1, forward strand.
TATTTATCAATTTCCTTTTTAAGAAATAATGCTCTTAAATCTTCTTGTTTGATGACAGTATTGAAAAATGCATGGGTCATATTACCCTTTGGAGTGAATAAGTTGGCAGTTTCTTCCTGTCGATTCCATAGATTTCTGCCGTTTTCTGAGTAGATTGATATATATAAAGTTGTAATGTCTGCCGTAAACCAATACCAGAGATAAACAATTGAAAAACTTGTGGCTTTGATGGTACGGTTTAACCAGGCGACAGGTATAGTTTATTGAAAAAATGTTATATATATTTTTCTCTTAGACTTAGCAAAAAATGCACTGCGTGTCGCGTCTCCCTGAGCTGTGGTTCGAAAAAGCCAGTTAAAACCACTCTGATAATGATGCTACAAAAATACTCAGATTGGAGACAGCACCAAATTTTAAACTTCAAAAGCCAGAAGTTAAATTTTATTTATGATTGCCCTTGTTGATCTTGAGTAGTAAATGTAGATACTGTACTTGTTGGTATCTGAAAACGGACCTGCTTAGGTTTTATGTTTCTGTTTCCTTTTTCATGCCTCTTTATTTGATTCATATAGCTTGAATAGGTCTTCTCTTTGGTTGATTCACTTGTATGTCCATTATTTGTGGTCATTGTCTCTCCTTCAGCGTCCGCATCAGAACTTGCTGAAGAAGTATTCGGTGTACTGGTTTTAGATCCTGGTTTCATGTATTGGTTATATTTGGCTTGAAAAATTTACTGTAAGAGAAATAGAAATTATTATTTTAGTAAGGTGTGTACTAAAATACATTATTTTTGTTCACATTAAAATATCTATTGCATACCATTGAAGATGTTATCGTTGCTCATTTCTTGTTTTGGGAACTTCTCCTGTAACCATTCAAGTGTGCTTGCCATTTCTGTGAGAAAGAAAGGGCTTGTGTTTTATAACACATGTTCATATAATAAAAGCTAATAAAAGAGAAATAAATACAATGCACTATTTAGTGAGAATGTGCTGTCCAATTGGCACCGGGTGTTTCTTAATCTGTATGCAGAGTTGTAGTAAGGAGATTATATGAAGTGTACAGTTATGGTTTGTGATTGGTGCATTCCATTGTAATGTGTTATATAAAAATTATTTTGTATTTTGTAACGTGAGTTTTTGTACAAAAAGGTATATTTATATTTTGTAAACATTAGTTGTGATTTTAGGTGCATCTGTTTGTTGGTGGATGGGTAAATCTTTTTTGGGTCTCCCTTTTGATTCTGAGCCTTGTAAATGCCACCTGACATCCGTGGACAACTGCTCTATCCATGGACGTCATATCTGCTATATTGGGGGCGAGTATTATATAAGGGACTTGTAGCAGATTAAAGGTGCAATAATAAAAACCTATGAAATTCCCTGAAAAAAACATTGTTAAAGGGACATTATTGTTAAGCTGCACTAACAAAAACCCATGAAATGTAGTGAAAAAACATTGTTAATGGGACGTTGTGGTTCCAAGTAAAACTGAAAAAACCCTTGAAATTCGCCAGTTATGGTACTCTAAGCAACCATAGCACGTATCACCTCCGTGCACTGTTAAGACTAACACACATGGCATCAAAGATGACATCACAAATGAAATTAATTGTGATAAAAAGTGTGTTTATAATGTTAGTAACAATATGCGAGGGGTGATCGGGAGATCCATCATGAGCTACTTAATGTATGAAAGAATGTACTCATCTCAAAAACATAATGCTGGAGTGTTGTTGTTAATACAGGACCCTGATCATACATAAACATAGGCAATGGCTGCAGCAATCACTGTAGAAATGCCATATTTTTAATTTGGTAATTTTGGATAGTAAAATAATGAATGGTACCTTATCAGAGTTTCCAGTAATGATAAAGATGGAATAAATAGCTAATAGCTAATAATTGAAGACTTACTACATTCTTGTGTTAGTACAAACAATACACATCAAGACCTACAATGCATACAAATCTGAGGCCCATACAAGGAAACTTAAGTAAGGAGGAAAGAAACAACACCATCAGAAAATAACATAACATAAGACTTTATCATGAAGTACAGAAATGATGTGTGTGTTTGAGGCTTGCTTATTTTGTCATGTATGAACCATGAACTGAGGCCAAATCGTAAGGAAAGTGCCTTAACAACATACAAGAAGGTTCATGTGTACATATGTAAAGCTTTTCCATTGGTAAAATTGTCTCTATCAGTGAACAGAATTACGTGGCCTGGAAGTGGGCCAGATATGGGATGTCATCAGTGATGTCATCAATGACATGTATGATGTCATCTTTGATGTCCTGGGTGTTAGTCTTAGCAGGGTTTTTCGGTTTTACTTGTAACCATAATGTTTATAATGTTTTTTTCACTGAATTTGATGGGTTTTTGTTAGTGCAACTTAACCATAATGTCCCTTTAACAAAGATTTTTCAGTGAATACATATATAAACATATTTTCAAAGTACATTTTATTCTGCTATAATTTCTTTAAATTTAGTGTATGGTCCACAATTTGGAGTACATACAAACACAAGTACAACTAACAATATTAGTAGTATGCAAAGATTAATTTCCTTTGGCAGGATGTTAGAGTCAAATAAAAACTGAAACCAAAAAACGGATGGGTGGAAGATTTTGAATTAATCTGTAAGCACTGCCATTGCTCTGGGCAACCTTCCACACCACAGTTTTTTTTAGCTCGTCTGCGCCATTGCAAAAGGGGTCCAGCCATATGGAAATCAGTCAGGTACTGCCACAAATCTGAGCTGCCCTGTCCAAACTGCTGGGCCAGGTCTCCTCTGCACGGAAACATAAGCAACCTCAGACATGTTTAAGCCTGGTTGGGCCTCCTCAGTGAGGTGCAGCTTGGTTCCCTATGGTGCAGCGGCCAAGGGACCCACGTCTGAGCATACCCTCTCTCACATAGGGAGACAAACTGAAACCGAAAAGAAAGTGATGGGTGGAAGATTTGGAATTAATCTGTAACTGCTGGCATTGTTCTGATCAACCTTCCACACCACAATTTTTTAGCCCACCTGCGCCATTGCAAAAGGGGTCCAGCCATATGAAAATCAGTCAGGTACTGCCACCAATGGGAGCAGCCCTGCCCGAACTGCCAGACCATGTACTTCTGCATGGAAACACAAGCAACCCCAGTCATGTTTCAGCCTTATTGGGCCCCCTCAGTGAGATGCAGCTTGGCTTCTTATGGCGCAGCAAGCAAGAGACCCACGTCTGGGCATACCCTCTCTCACATAGGGAGACAAACTGAAACCAAAAAAGTGATGGGTGGAAGATTCTGAATTAATCTGTAACTACTGGCATTGCTCTGTGCAATCTTCCCCATTGCAAAAGGGGTCTAGAAAATATAAATGACAGATGTTTAAATGGCATTTCTCCCACCCTCCCCTGATGATGACTTTATAGAAACTCCTAATAGTCCCATTTGTTTGCAATTCTGATACCCAATCCCTTGCATAAATATATTTATTTTGTATAATATGAATATCTTGTTTATTATTGAGTCATTACGTTTTTTTTAAACTCCCATTGGTAGTCTGTGGACCATACGAATATTTAGATCCGCTTACGCAATGGATGAGGTCTGCAGACTTTGCGCCAAGTCTGGACATGTCCGGTCTCGCATGACACACTTTTAATTAGTGCATGCTCGATCGCGGATGTCACTGTGCATGCAGACAATGGCTTTTGGCACCGTGGTCGTCGGATGTCACGGTTGGCCTTGTGGACGCCCCATGAATGTCATCATGTGACCATGCAGCATGAATGTCCATGAATATTGTCTGTGCTCCGCAGACAATTTGAAACTGCATTTTCGGCCGATCTAGGAAGTTTGAAATTGAAAGGTTACCCATCCAAAGCTACAGCAGTCATTCTCAGTTGAACTCTCAACTTTTTACAACTTTCCAAGGCCTATTTTAGACTCGGTGGTCCGCAGACATGTGAGAGGTCCACAGATGGTTCCTTTGAAGGGACCCACCCATTACTTTTAGTCATTCTCAATCTGGCAGTCGAGGAGAGAGCACCTGCTTTGAGAGATCACTTTGGGAGACCTTGCTATCTGGCATCAATGACATCAGTCCTGCCTATGCCTCCTACCCAAAGGCCACCACCACCACAATCAGGAAGGCCTGGACATGGGAACAGGCTCACTGGTGCAGAGAAGGAACAAGAGGAAGACGAAGATGAGCACCCGGAGAGAATCAGGGGTGTGGCAGTTCTTTAAAACCGTAGGACGGGTACCAAAGTCTCAGGATGCCTTTGTAGAATGAAGTGAGTATGCGGTCATACTCAGTCATGGACAACATGGGCAGTACTCCTTCGCTACCACCTCGATGCGCTGCCACAACCGCTCCAACCACCCTGAGAAAGTCTGTTCCTTTCTCATGGAAAAGACTGTCCTCCTCTACCCAATCTTCCTCAACTGCTCCTGCCACCACACTGTCTACTCCTGTGGGGCAGAGGATTCCACCGGCTGCCTTGCAGGCCATTCAAGAGGCTTTGATCCTTACCTTACCTTTCTAGGAAACAGTAATCTGTATGTACTGGGGCACACCACTCTGCCGGGGGAGCATTTTCAAAGTGCCTTCGAGGCTGCGGTCAAGGAGCACGAGATTTAAGGCAGGCCTAACATCTTCCCTGTCCACCTGCCCCTCCATATCTGTGGTTGTTGCCCCTTCCGTCCCTTCCCTCTCCCACCTTACCTGTCTGGGTTTAGGGAAAGCCTATTTTCTCCAGCATAGCAGTACAAACTATTAAGTAAACGTTGTAGACCAATTGCTGTCCTATCCAGGACTACCACGTCGTCTGCATAGGCGAGTCAGTGGGCCTCATTACAACCCTGGCGTTGGACCATGGTGCTATTAGCACCATGGTCCATGCTGGATTCCGCCATGGTGGATGGCGGATTTACCGCCCCATTCCAAGTTTGGCGGGCGGTAAATCCCCATTCACCATGGCCCCTTCCCCATTCCCATTTTTGGCCCATAGGGCTCAATGGGAATGGGGAAGGCGCTAATTACGGCACCGTAAATTACGGTGCCGTAATTAGCACCAAGGTCCCTTAGCGGGATGGACTTTAACGCCTGCAAAAAGCAGGCATTTAAGTGTGAATCTGGCGTTAAGGGTTTAACGGCGCTGCAGCCTTTTACGGCGCCGTTAACCCCTTAACGCCAGGGTTGTAATGAGGCCCAGTGTATTTTAGTTCTATTCAACACTGGACTTGCTAATGCATACAGCGCTAAGTAGTTCCCCATGTCTGCTGTACACATATTGAAGAATAGGGGGGTCCCCAGACAACCCTGCCTGATCCCCCAGTTCACTCTGACTGGGTCTGACATATGACCTTCTACATCCAATCTCACCATGATGTCATTCTCTCTATGGAACTCAGTAAGCAACCCCAAGAGGCCTTCCAGTATACCCTTTGCTCTTAATTTCTGCCAAAGCCTTCCCCTATGTACCTGATCGAAGACCTTGGAGAAGTCCATCCAGGCAGCATACAGTTGTTCTCCCCCCTTCTCCTGCATTTTTTCACTCATGAGGTTTATCACCATGCCATTTATTGCAGTTGATAGCCCCCTCCTGAAACCCATTTGGCATTTAGATACCATCCTTGCTTTTCCTTCCCACACCTCCAATTCTCCCAGCAAGACTTTCATAAAAATTCTTGCTGTCAATGTCCAGGAGGGCGATAAGGCGGTAGTTTGATGCCACCGTCCTATTGCCCCCCTTGAATAGGGGAATGATGATAGCGGTTCGCCATGATGCTGGCAATTGCTTCTTCACCAAGATTGCTCTAAAAAGCCAGTTAAGCAGTTTTGCCCATAGACCCGAATCATTCCTCAATACCTGATAAGTCAGATCATTTGGTCCTGCTGCTTTCAAAGTGGACCCCTGCAGAATTAGTTCTTCAATATATGATTCATCGAAGGTTAGATGCCATTTCGCCTGTGTGTTATATTGACATATGGTTTTTTCAGGCTTGCCAAATGCTAAATTTAAATAGTCAATCCAATCTTTCTCTAGTACCAAATTGCACTGTTCGTTTGTTTTTTTTGCTTCCAATTCCTGTATTACAGACCAAAACCCCTTTGCATCCCCTTTCCCTAAAAGCTCTAACATATGTTCCCCATCCTGTTGATATCTTTTTATATTCCTCAGAGTGGACCCCTCTTTATATGACTTTGTAAGAGCTCTTTTTTCCATATTTCTAGCCACCTCATTACCCTTGTTTTTTATTAGCGTTCTTAAGTTCTTATGTAGTTCTTTTTTCTTTTTATTTGTATCCTCATCATACTTGTGGCGATGCACTTGTGTTGGTCCAACACCGTTAGTCCTAGGGGGACAAGTTAGCCAAACAAACTTTGTGAATCTCGATGGGGAACAGTTCTCTTTTTGGGTATGCTCGGGGAGGACTGCTAACCTTTCATTAAGCTTTATAACCCCTGCCTTATATTTACATAATCAAACTCTTCCCTTCCTGGTATCAAAGATCTGAGTGTCTTGAATTTGAATTTCTAATGATATTTCTGGGAAGGAGAGTTTCAGCCGTAGGTGATCGCTCCCCCCAGCCCCCTTCTCTAACATTCAGGGTAACTTTTTGTTCAAAGAGGATGCTTGAAAGAAACAAGTAATCCAATGTTGAGAATGATGTACCCTGAATTCTGGAAGGTTTGGCTGGGATATCTCCTGGCAGATTTCCGTTTGCCATTTTCAAATCCCAGTTGCTTAGAAACTGTACTCAAAGATGACCATTCTTTGACAATCTCCTTCCTGTTTGTTTTGTTTGCACCCTTGACAATTGGACACATTGAGCGCTCAAGTCCCTACCCAAAATTATGTCTGCTCCTGGGAATAGGGTTTTCATTTTCCCCAGGGAGTTTGCTAGGTAGTCCAAAAAAACACATAGATCTGAACACACGGGATTCCAATAAATATTGCAAAACAACATTACTCGATCATATTTGATATTTCTTAGAATCGCTTTACATATTTGCAAGCCCTGTACATTTGATTCTATCAAAGACACATCTTTAAACTTTTAGCATTTAAAAACCATGAGCAGCCCACCACTGGCCCGTCCTCTAGCTTTCTGGGAGGCACCTTGCATTTCTATTTGATAACCCTCTACTGCAATTTGATTAATTATCCATGTCTCTTGCAACATCAGGACATCACCCTCCCCAAATAGATGATTTTTCATTACCCTAGATGTAAAGTTATTGAGTCCCTGTGTTTTCCAGCAAATAATATTCATCCCCTTCATTTTTGAAGAGGTTGTTGGCCTAGCCCAAGCTTCTGGAAAACCTCAGTCAGAATACCCAGGAGCAATGCTAAAGTACTGCCCTTGTTGGAGTCTTTCAGAGGGTTGTCAGCGCCCACGGTGTGCGGCAGGTTGTTTGTCTTACAATTTCCACCTCCTTGTTTTGGAGGGCACTTCGAACCCACTATACCAGTCATTGTCAATGGACCAGGTTGGAATTTTGATACCAGCATGTGAAGTTTCTTTAAAGCCCTTTTTGCTTCATTAATGGCCTCGTACACCTCTCTCGAAGCGCAACCTACTTCCGCAACTAGGGGGTTGTTTGTGTCCGGGAATCTTACAGACTCTATGAGCCTCATTACAAGTGAGGTGGTAATGGGTTAACGGCACTGGTAAAGGTGCTGGTGCCGTTAACCCCGTACTGCCTCATTACGAGGTCCGCTCGCGGGACCCGCTCTGGACGTCTGGTCAGACCAGGCGTCCTTTGCGGGTCCCATGAGGGGACCAGCATGCTAACAACGGGCCCGTCTTCCACAGGCCCGTTGTTAGCATGCTCCCTATTCCCATTGAGCCCTATCGGGGCTCAAATGGGAATGGGGATGGTCCGGGTCCGTGGTCCCTGAATAGGGAAATACCGGGCCTTCCAAAGTCGGAATGGCCCGGTATTTCCCCATTCAGGGACCACAGACCTGGACCCGAGTTTGGAGGTAGCCATGCCCTTATTAAGGGCATGGCTATCTCCAAACTCATAATGAGGCCCCTATGTCTTGACTATTAAGTAGAAAAAGGCTTTAGGAACTTTATCGGAGTTTTTTTTGTAGATAATGATAACCAAATTATCGGCATTGGGAATGGTGATGTATTTGTGGTTTCTTTTCCTACTTGTTCACTTATGTTTCCTTCTGAACCCAAAATGTCTCTGTCTGGAATCTCTGTCTCAACCATTTCCTTGAATTTTCCCAAGTCATTCCTAAAGTCCCCATTCATCCTATATCCTATATTTACCTTCTCCCAATTTTGTTTCCTCCACAGGGAGTGCTATTTCTATTTGTGCTTCAGGCATTTTTAGGAAGATTGGGGCAATCTTCTTATTTGTTTGTACTTCTCCCAAACTTTTGATGGATGTATTATCACTCCTGTCTTTTGTTTACCCTTTAGGAAGATTGGGGCAATTGTTATGCCCCCCTTCAGATTTGATGATACACTATCCACTAGCAGATCCATCTGCACTTTTTCGGTTTGTGATCCTCTCGATGTGTGAATTTTATTAGAACCTTTTGATGTCCCGGGCTTTCTTGTGCCCTCCTGAGAGTCTTTACTGATTATTTCGTTTTCTTTCCAGTTCTTTCCTGTATCATCTTTCACCTGGGGATCATCCTCTGAATCTAACTCGATGATCTCCTGCTCCATCCCTGTTATTATTATTTGACTCTTGACAATTTTCTTCAAGAATTAGTTGGTGTCTGACTTCTTGTTTTTCCCTTTCTTCTGGTTCTTTGATTTTTTTTCTTGTCTCTTCTTCGCTATTTTTTCATTTTAGTCTTTTTTGTTTCCTTGCTTCTCTCTTCCTCTCTCTTTTCCCTCCCATGGGTCCAGTTTGTGGACATACATCCAACTCTCCCACCTCTTGGTCTTCCATTTGACCTGAGGTACTCTCCATTGGGCTTTTTAGTTGTGGCTCTTCATCTAGATATCCTTCCCCAAAGTTAGCCAGTCTCTGAAATTCCTCTAGGACTGACTCAGAAAGTGGGGTGTCATCTATCTGTGAATATTGACCCTCTTCCAGTTCATTTTGCTCCAGAACCATTTTTTTTTGCTTCGAGTTACACAGTTGTGACAGTATATCTTGTTTCACAGCCAGGTCTGCCTCTTCAAATTTTTTCTGTGCTGCCAATGACTGTTGTATGGCCGAGAGGTCTAAGCCTTGTTTAACTGATTTCATTTTCAGTTCTTGCAGTTTTTGTATCACATTTGTGTTGATTACATTACTGCAACCTACCACCGCAGCGTCCAGAGATGCCACCTCATTTGTGAATTCTAACAGAGACGCAGTTTGTGATTGAACTTCACCATTTAGTAGTTCAAACATTGACACTAATGAATTTAGCACATACTTTAATGCGTTCAATGTGTTTTCATTTAAAGGGCCCCTAACTTGTGTTATTGAAACTTAGTGATCACCCCATTCTTGGGACAATTGCTGTTCAGCTGGTAATTCTTCTTGTCCTAGGTTCCTCAACTCTTGATTTTCCTCCGCCCCAGAGAGGTTCAACTTTCCAAATGACTGATCACTTATGAACAGTCCTATTATTGAGCCCATTGAACCACTGACTCTTCTTTGTTTTTTATTTATGTTTGGCGAACTGTCATTCCGCCGTGTGGGATCATCTTCACTTATGGATGTTTTCTTCCCAAAGTGATCTTCAATTTTCTTTTGTAATTTTGTCGTTCCAAGCCTTTCTTCCAGTTTTCTGTCAGTGTGTTCTCTTCTTCCTGCCGGTCACTGTGTTTTACTGGTGTTGAAACAGCAGGATCCACGTGGACCTGCGCTTGTACTTGTTGTTTCTCTGCTGCAGGCAGCATTTCCGCCCTTGCTGATTACAGGGATCCTTCTTGGCAACTTGCCCGGGGAGTGTTGGCAGTTCTTGGTTCCTACCATTCTGGGCCTTTTATGTCATATTGGATCGGAGTACTCTGTAATTTCATAGCCACTTGGTGGCTTTTTTCCTTCAGTGGATGGTGTATCAATAGTTGTACTTTTCCTCCCCCTTTCTCCCCTTTTTGTTTCTTTACTTTTCTTTTCCTTCTTTTCTTCTACTCAACTGCAGCTATTCCAGTCTCTCTGCTTTGGGATACTTGCGGCAAGTTTTACTGATGTTGTGTCAGATTTTAATTACTTTGGCAGAGTCCACCCAATCAGAATACTCTCACTAGGGACCGTTTGTTTCCTTGCCCGCTTCAAACTGGGCGTAGCTATTGTTCCGTATGATGATGTACACGCTGTCACCCTCTCAAAGAATTCAGCTCGTCTGAATATCGCAGAACTCCTGCAACTCAGCCCTTCACAGATGACGGGATCAAAGGACCGAAGTCCCACAGTCTCCCGGTGTTTCAGGTAGGCTGCGTGTGTGGCGTGTGTGGCTTGCACAGATTCACTTTGCAAAATGTTACTTTCCCTTGGTGTTTACTCAAATTGTCCTGGCTCTCCGGTGATTTGCGGTTTAATGCGCCGACTTCCCAATTTGCGGAGGGATCAAAGGACTTAAGGAATCCAACAGTCTCCTGCCATTTCACAATAGGGCTGCTCTTTACTGCTCCTTTCAGCTCCGTAGAACGAGTCTGAGAGTTTTAGGTTTTCACTTTGTATTTTTATTACTCCAGCTCCTCGTTGTCCACTATTCCACTATTTCACTGTCTTACTTTGTATATATTTGTCACGCAAGGCAAATTAAGAATCTTCTTGTGTTTTTCAATGGGGAGAAAGGTTTACTTTGACTTTGACTTTGACTGTGTATTCACTTCACTTTAAGCCATGCCACTTACCATAGAGAATGTCCAGCAGAGGCTTCTGTACCTCCTCTGAATTTTCGGTGTCCAGCCCCCACTGGCCAACTGGCCACCAGCGGACCACAACAGACCACTTGCACCACTTCCACACAGACGGAGCAGAATGCCTACTAAAAACCAACTCTGTAGAAAAGAAAGAAAATATAGAGCCAATAAAAATAAGAGCAAGCCAGATAGTCATCCGCCTCTAAAACAATTTATAGAAAACACTCAACCAAATGAAACCAGCCACAACTAAAAGGTAAGGCCCCTCCTGCAAAAATTAAAAGTAAAAAAAATGTACAAATGTACAAACAAAAGCAGACCCACAAATGACCTTAGAACTATATCTACCAATGTTAATGTAGCCACAGTACAACATTCCAAAAAATCAATTTTGCTAAAAAAAATCCTCTGTAGAGCTCTTAACAATCTAATGAAGAAAACTAAAAAGTCACGATCTATCCTTAAAAACTACAGCAGAAAACAAATCCTGGAAACTCTAATTGACAGCGCATTTCTACTAAAAAAAAAGCTGTTTATATTAATTTTAAACAGAATGAAACCACTAACTAAATTAATCAATACATTACAAAAAGTACTTCTAAACATCTGCGATGTCAATATAGATACCTGTTTAAACATTTGTGAAGGTGAATGGATTTACACAAGCAGCGCAGAACCATATTTCAATGAAGAGGCTTATAAACAAGAACAAAAAAAACAATTGCCATAGACAATAATTACAGAGAATATGAAGATGTAGGAGACACCATTATGGCAAAAGAAAGCCAACACATTTTCAAACAAATGTTCCCTTTGAACAAACAAACTGTCTAGTGTACAAATGGACATGCAGCTCAATATGTCACGCATGCCAACAATCCTTTAAATCTGTATGACAATTCCTCAATCACTATGTGAAACTAAAAGACAAAGTAGAATCACAATTCTACAAACCATGGACTCCTGCCCAGTACACATCCATACTGGACTGCGAGGACATTCATTAGCCTGAATTTTAGGAACTGCTTGCAAAAGCACCTCCCACCACATCAAAATGTTAGCAACACACCATTCTGCTATACAGAAGCTTGTGTATAGACTGTACTATGCAAAATCCCTGCTCTAGAACTGCAACATTTAAATAACATTATCCTTCATGGAACAGCCAAAGAACTCCTTCGAGAAATAGAGCAAATCCAAAGAAAATATTTTGGAACTGAAGTTGACTTAGAAAATCCAATAACTTTAGAAAACATTAGCGAAAACCTATTTGGTTTCCTATTCGGTACCAATCTTGAAGAAAGGCTCCCCTTTAGATCCTGGTAACTATCGGCTATTATCAATGCTGGATTGTACTGGAAAATGATTTGCTTCATTTTTGCTTAAAGAACTCCAACATTGGGTCGAACATGATAACATTTTGGACAAGTTCAAGAGCGGCTTTCGTCCTGACTATTCAATGGTGCATAACTTGCTCCTGCTCAACTGCAAACAGGCGCAAGGACCAAATAATCCTCCTTTGTATGCCATTTTTGTTGATTTTAAAGCAGCTTTTGACACTGTTTGGAGAGACCTGCTGTGGAGCAAATTAGAACTTTTAGGCCGTCCAGCGGGCCTTCTTTATTTTCTAAGACTGCTTCATAGTAATAATACGGTTTGTTTTAGGCTAGACAACTGAGGGACAATGACATCCCCTATTATACAAAATGTTGGAGTTAAGCAAGACTGTGTCATGGCACCACTTTTGTATAATCTTTTTGTCTCAGATCTTTCTGATTACTTGTCTCCAATTAAAGTTTTCCCCCCAAAAATCGATGACTCAAATTGTATGGTCCTGGCATACGCAGAGGACCTGGTGCTGCTGGCCCATACATTTAGTGGCATCCAGTGTACAGCCAGTGGACTTTGGGACTATGCAGATAAGAATGGGTTAGTCATCAACAGGGAGAAAACTCAAATCATGTTATTTACTGCAAAGAGAATAGCCAAACCCATACTTCTGATTCAGAATATCAAGATCAAGTACATTTTGCAGTATAAATACCTGGAAATAGAGTTTGAGTCAAGTAAGGGCTTTAAAATGTGTATCAAAGCCCGAACAAGAAAAGCGGCGCAGTTGATAGCTTTGATTGGTCCGTTTGCAAGAAGAAGGGCAGTCTATTCTTTGCTTGGTATTAGGCAACTATACATGCAGTGCTTAGTCCCATTGGTTATCTATGGTCTGGAGAGCTTGATCGAAATTGACCTTGATTGGCTTCAGTTAATTGAGGGTAGATTTTGGAGAAATCTACTGGGCCTACCTAGATGTGTCCCATGGCCATATTGAGATTGGCATTGGGTATACATTCTCTTAAATCAATGGTCCTGAAGAAGAGAGCTATTCTGAATATAAAAATGATGAATGGACCATCAAACCCATTATTAAATAGGGTTAACACTGTGTGAGATTTAAAATGAAATCTAGCTTCAGTAAAAGAATGATTTCACTTTTCAAGGATATCGGCTTGACTCCCAATTGGGAAGAGTATAGTTCCAATCTCCAGCGGCGCCTTGTAAAACGCCTGGATCTGTGGGATTGGAATGAAAACTTTAACCATTTGAATTCCTTGAAAAGCTATACTTTTGTGCCTGATGCCGTTTACACCTATGAAAAGATGCAATCTTACTTAGCACTTTGTCCTTCTAGGGCACTGAGGAGATGTATTCTCTTATTGTGGGTCGATAGGTTGCCGGTGTTAAATGTATTGGGTTCTTCCATGGCCCTGCCTGCGCAAGAATGTTTTTGCCGGATATGTGGAGCCTGCTAGACATGTACTTACAAAATGTACTAGATTCAGAGCAGGTACATTTGAAACATCTGAGTAAGTTTGTACATCACTATGATTCTATTAAAGGCTCCACATTTTGGAAGAACTGTATAAACACTCAAAATATGAGTAATCATATTGCTCTTTTCAGGATCTGGATGTTTGTGGAAACACTTAAATATGGCTTAGAGTGAACAATTCAAATATATGCTTAAGTATGGATCACTAGTGTTTTGAATAGATAATGAAAAAGGGTTGATGTGCAATAATAGAAGAAGGGGATACTGACCTAATTTTTTTAATGCTATAATATTCTGCTCTGTGGTAAAGAAAGATTTGCTTTTGAAGAATTTTGGCTTGTGCGAACTGATAATACTGTTGATAATGTTATGGACTTGTTATTTCCTCGTTCTGGCTCTATTTTGCCACTCAGAAGGAGGATAATAATAATAATAATTCAAAGGAGCATGGACTTTATGGTGGACACTGATCAACTGTAGAATGTTAGTGAAACAAGTGTGTTTAAAGTGGTGCAATACATGCTGCATGTAGTATATAATGAACTATTATTATTCTATTTGTTTTATGAAATATTTTATCCTATGGAATATTTTTTCACTGTTATGTTACATTTTGTCATGTAATTTCACAACAAATCTGCTGAAATACCAGAAAAGGTAAGTGTCTGTTGTTGCAGACCTTTTTATAAAAAGAGCACAAACATAGCAGATATGGCCTACTAAAAAGAGGACAATGAGGAATCCCAATGGTTCCAATTAGCTTTATATCTAACAGCAGAAAAACTGTAAAATAACTGATCCTTCAATAGTTTGCACGTACTGAAATGAAAAGCTTGACAATAACCAAAGGCCATCACGTGCTATCACTAATAACTTAGAAATCTTCCCACTTCCAAAAGCGCTCCAACAACTTAACTTGTATGAGAGCATTATAATTTGTATGAGAGCATTATAATCTAAACAGTACACCCATTTCAAGCTATAATATGCCTTCAACCATAAACAACCAAATTGCCTCCATCTGAGTTACTAAAAGGCATTTGTGGCAAAGTAGTATATTTGCCATTAGATCTTAAAGAAAATTTAGAAACTCTAGGAGTACAACAGCCAATAAATCAATCTTTAATTGTAGTACTTAATGGTATACCAACAAAAGACAAAACAATTTGGCAACAACTAGTCGACTTAAACAAAGTTAGACAAGCCCTACAATACCTCAAAGAAAATAATGATTACTACAGAGATATAAACATAGAGGTAATCTTAAGAGAAACCACCAAAATAATTGGAGATTCACTCCAAACTGTCCATTATGAACATATAGATCCTGTTATTGCAGCCAACATTTTACACCAGTATACAATTCACCCACTACATCCCAAAGACATCATAGAAGTTGCATTAGAAACATACCAAATGCGTAAAGCCAAAGGATCCCCAATGAGCATATGGGAGAAAAGTGTAGAAGAATGTTCTTTTCCTGTACTCTTTACAACAGGAAAATGAGGAAGATAAAATGAAAGATCTACACAAATTAGTGCATCAGAATATCACTCTTTAGGAATGAATACTGAAGACCCAAGATTCAGACAAAATGCAGAATACTTCCACCTCCTCTTCGAAAGTGAACTAGGAACTCTGTGTTATGGAGTTGCACACACATTAACAACATGCTCAATTTTCTTAAACATGTCCTGGTACTCAGCTGCTTCAAAAGATAAAAGACAAAGATGAAGTTTTACGGTCAAGTAACATAAATCTCTTGGAAAACATGTGTGGAACAAAAGAGTACTGGTTCTAACATCACGCTGATGTGCGTTGTATGCTAAGGATATGCATAGGATGACGTGCGTACTACAAACCAAAATAAAGAGGCAATATATATACAAACACCAGGAGAACACTGTTCTCTTGATCCTGTCGATGTATCAAGGTACTTTCACCATCGCTTCATTGCCATGCTGTACTTCGTCAACAATAATACTACCCCTCCACTCGAAGAAGTGGAACACTTCTTTTGGAGAAAAGACTATCAATCCAGAGGAGCACCACACATCCACATACTTTTGTCAATAAAAGATGCTCCCTGGCCATGACAGTGTGCCACTGTGACATCCCTTCTGAATTGATATATAGTGACCTATGTATACAAATCTTACGCTTTCAAAAATCTAAGTGTGGCAGTTACTGCCAACATCAGTATAAAAACAAAGGTAACTACTATACCAAATGTCGCTTTGGCTTCCCTCAACCAGTTTGTACAAAAGAACAAGTAAATAGCTTGCTATCTTCTGTTAGACACAGTGTAAAAGGGAAATCCCACAAAACACATATAACATTAAAAGGGATAAAGCATCCAAGTACATCAATGATTACAATGCAATCATTACCCTATTGTGGAATACAAATATAGACATACAATGCATTGCAGACAGTTCCACTGCAGTTGCACGATATGTCACAGCTTATTTAACCAAAGCTGAGAAGTAGAGAAAAAAAACCTCTGGGATTACATATCATCTGACAAAACAGTCACAAAAATCATACAGCTTCAATATAAAAATGCTCTTCTGTAAAGAATGGGAGTACTATGAAGCTGCAGACCGTTTAACCTTATATGGGAAATCTGGAAACATTGACTGGTTAAACCTTGGTCCAGCTTCAGAACGAAAAAAGGGCACTAAAATCCTACCAAGAGATAGGAACAATAGCCACAAATGATCCCAACAGCCAGGACATTTTAAAAAACATTTTAATTGACACATACTACCCAAACAGAAGTACTGCTTTGGAAAATGTGTGCCTGTATAACATAGCCCAAAACTACTAATACAAAAACAATGTTATGCCAGATGAGACATCTGGCAAACATTCAGTCTCAACTTGTGAAGGAAGCCTAGTAAAACCTTCGAAACCCCGCCTAATTAATCATATAAAGTTAACATTTAAATCTCTGCAACATAGAGAACTTTATCACATGGCCATATTACAACAATGCTTGGAGAAAAAGAGAAGAATTATGAAGTGATGTGAGAAACCAAAGGGGATTTGCACGCCTATTCCCCATGGATCCTCTGTACAGGTGGCCGGGGAAAGGCATCACTTTTGGTTCCTGACCCTGAGGGGGGAATAGCGAGAGAGGATCACCTGGGCGGAGGGCTTCTGGGGACTACGAGTGGGGTGCCCTTGAGAGAGACATGGTATCCCCTTTTCCTACTGACGACCAGCCCAACCCTCACCCCACCTTCATGGGTTACTGTGAATCAACTCCCCTGACTTCGTCATATATAATCACTCTGGTACTGGGATGAGGAAGAGGCCTGCTGAGAGTTTTAGACATCAGGCGTGTCCCCTTAATGAGGGTCAGGCAAGCGTGAGCGCACATTTGCACCTGCGGCCAGTTAAATGAAAGGGCTGCAGGTATATGAAAGAAATCCCAATCAAAGAATGTCAGGAGAGGTAGTGGCAGTGATGGCGAAGCAGCAGCAGAAAGGCTAAGAGAAACAGCCAGGAGCTGTATGCAGCATGTCAATGGTTCATGGGAGTGTGCCCTGGGAGCTGGGGCTCTGTGGAACCGAACGAACACTGAAAGGGGAGCCGTGCAGGAATGCTGCCCCTTTTTCTGGTGTTTGCAGTGCTCATTCCCCCGCAGTCAGAAGCTGAGCCAGGAGCGCCTGAGGGGCAGAAGGTAGCCTATGGGGCAGAAGGTGGAACCCTGAGGCAGAGAACAGAAGGCTGAGAGATCTGCACTGTGGGAACTTCCAAAGAACTAACCATGAGAAAGAAAAACCGGTATGTGAATGTTTGAACTTACGCGGAGGACTACTTTGCATCGGAGTGGTCACGTACATGGTAAAACACATTTCTGAAGGTTTCCGATCTGAGTCCTCATGAACTATTGAACTATTGAGATGTAGCAGAGTGTTCGCGTGTAAATGAAAACACATATTTGAACGTCTCAAAGTGCTGGGCATGTTATAAAAGTTAATCTACAAAGATATATATCAGCGAGATGAACAGAATGAACCCTTTAATAACTATTGTATTCCAAACCGAATGAAAAGCTTAACCAACACATCTTCATACTTATTGAATACCAAACTGAAAGAAAATCTAATGAATAAACAGAACTATTACTTATGAAGATTGCTAATGAATGAAGCTTTAAAATGTACATATGCAAAGCTCAAAAGCAAAGGCAACTTTAAATGCAAGTAAAATTCAACCTACAAGTCGTTAAAATTTTGAACTAAAGAAACTAATGCACATTAAACTGTAAAGTGAAAAGAAATTTAACAATTCAAGTGAATCCAATATATATGGAACTCCAAGGTGAATGGAACTTTGGAAATTAACTTTACCAAGTGAATCAAAGAAAATAACATCAAACAACAGAGTGGGAGAAATTGTAAATACTAAAATATACTTGGAAATCTGAATGAACGGCTATTTTCAGTCACAATATTTTTGTACAAAGACCAATCATATTCAGAAAGTGTAAGTGTGGTGCAGAACTTTAAGAAAACTAGAGCCCTGGTTCTCTGTAGGCTGCACTAATGCAACAGCCTCTTTCTCAATCTGCCTTTCTCTACTCTCCACCCTCTTCAACTAATCCAGAACAGGACTGCAAGATTTATCATTGGCCTCAAGCCCAGTGACCATATCTCTCCAGCCCTGAAATCTCTACACTGGCACTGAGTGGCTGCAAGGATCAAGTTCAAGAAGCTCTGCATCGTCCACAAAGCTTTCTGGGGCCTACATTATATCCAACTCTCTCTTCCAAAAAACCTTCCTTCCAGAGCCCTTCGCTCAGCTACCTCCAACTCTCTATGGGTCAGACGCTTCTCCAGGCAGACAGTGGGGGATAGATCTCTCTTCTCTCCCTCTGGAATGGCCTCCCTGTCCCTCTGAAACTTCAGCTGGACCACCTGAAGTTCCGGAAGCAGTTCAATACCTTACGTTTCGCCTTTGCTTTCTCTCTCTCCCTCACCTGCTGATCTACCTGTCTGCTGTGCCAACTGGTTGCCTGGCTATCCTCAGAGTCTCACTGGGTACCGGGCTCTTTCATGATCAGTCTCCCCTGCACTGCCTCCGGCCCTGCCATGCTCTTAGTGGCTGTAACTGTAAACTCTACAGTCCCCTGTCTCTATGCAATTACCCAGAGCTGCGCTGCCCTGGCTGGACTTACTCAGATCAATTGCTGCCCTGATTGCACTTCCCCATTTCCTCTCCCTGGCACTTCCCCCTCTCCCTTCCCCCTGCACTTTACATTGTCACACCTGCTGGGTCGGAATGACACAAGGCCTAGTAAGATCGTTTGTCTTGTCCTCCCTCTGTCTCCCGTTCCTTGTCTTATTTCGCCTTGAAACACTTGTGTATAGGCACATTATAAATGATGCATCATATCATATCATATCCCATCTTATACATCATCAGAAAGCTCTATTCCCGAGAGAAAAACTATTCAGTCATTCAGTTAGAGACAGTGGCCATCAAATGAGCTATAATTCCCTTGAAGTATTATCTCTTATGCCACATGTTTTGCCTGGTGACAGATCAATCTCCTTTAGTTTGGATTAGCCAAACAAATCAATCCAACCCTCGAGTAATGCAGTGGTTCTTGGACCTTTAACTGTATTGCTTCACAGTGGAACACCGGAAAGAGAGAGCAGGTAATGTGGACTTTCTCTCCTGGTTTCCATGAGAAACACCTTGGTCCAACCTGCTTTAGGGAAGGGTATGTGAGAAACCTGAGGGTATTCTCACTCCTATTCCCCATCCTCTGTGCAGATGGCCAGGGAAGGGCCATCATGTTTAGATTCTGACCCTGGGGGTGATGGGTGAAGCAGCAGCAGAGAGGCCAAGAGAAACAGTGGGAGCTGTACTTGTGCAGCACGCTGATGGTTCATGGGAGTGCAGCCCAGGAGCTGGGGCTCCTTGGAACCAAACAAACACTGAAAGTGGAGCCGTGCAGGACTGCTGCCCTTTTTTCTGGTGTTCGCTGTGCTCGTTCTCCTGGGATAAGAAGCCGACCCAGGAGTGCCTGAGAGGCAAAAGGTGGAGCCCTGAGGCAGAGAACAGAAGGTCGAGAGATCTGCGCTGCAGGAACTTCCAAAGAAGCAACCAGTGAGTTTCTATGACAAAGGGAACCCGGTATGCAAATGTTTGAACTTACACAGAGGATTATTTGTATCGGAGTGGTAGCGTACATGATAAAACACGTTTTCAAAGGTCCCCGAACTGACTCCACATTAATTATATTGAACTTTTGAGAATACATTGTAGCAGAGTGGTCACATCTACATGAAAGCATGTTTTCAAATGTCGCTAGTGCTGGGCAGTTATAAAAGGGAATCTATGAAGATATATATCAACCAGATGAACGGAATGAAACCTTTAATAACTATTGAATTCCAACCTGAATTAAAAGCTTAACCAAAACATCTTCATACTTATTGAATACCAAAATTACAAAACTGCAAGTAAAATTCATATATGCTGAGTCCATAAAATGTTGAACTAAAGAAACTAATGCACATTAAACTGTAAAGTGAACAGAACTTTAACAATACAAGTGAACACAATATATATGGAACTCCACTGTGAATGGAACTTTGGAAATAAAATTTACCAAGTGAATCACAGAAAAGGATATCAAACAACAGAGTGGTAGAAATTGTAAATAATAAAATATACTTGGAATTCTGAATGAACTGCAACTTTCAGTTAACATATTTTTGTACAAAGACCAACCCTATACAGAAGGTGCGAGTGTGGTGCAGAACTTTAAGAAAACTAGCAAAATACCAATAAGACTTTGAAAGTGAATCTTGGGGAAGGGAACCCTAGGTTTAACCTATTTATTGACTTAAGGAAAGTGTCTCAAGATATTTTGTGTTTGGAACTGTGTTTTTGATCTTGTGGAAGGGATCACAGAGTATTGATTTACTCTAAATCAGCCTGAATTTAAGAGAATCCATAGCCTTTTTATTGCAACTGTTTTATACTTGGGAAAGGGAGCTGAAAGAAAGCTGCAAACTGAACAGAGCTCTGAAGTTTGTGTTGAACACTGTTTTGTTGGTTGCTGAAATCCCTATGCATTGTATAGATTAGTTGTGAGGGCAAGTATATGTTTTGGACACAGACAGATTCCTAAATTGAACTCTTTCACTTTGACTTTCCTTATATGTGTTTTCTTTGGGAAATCCCACCATAGTATAGGGCAAGATAGGCTTTTTTCCATCCTGCTGTTTAAGTTAATAAAGTGTTGTTAATTCAGAATCTGTTGATTGTGTCTTAGTCCAAGATGCCTTCACAGTGACTATGACTCATATGAGGCTGCATTCAATGCAAATAAAAGCAGTATAACAAATGTCAATTTCAAGCAATACAAACAAATGTGTCAACAAGCAACAGCATGACTAAATAGCTTAGAAACATGTATCTCCAACAAAGCTGGATTAGAAAAATGATTAACTCTGTGTATAAACTATAGAGTAATTCTAAAATGTAACATTGATGTAGAGCGCGGTTCAGACAATGGAGCAATTGGTACCGTTGTTGGATTCCAAACATATCCACATGAAAACAACATTCAGTTTGTCATCATCCAATTTAACAAACTTGCAGAAGTTAAAAGAATAGGCCTCACAATAGCATGTTTCCTTCTTTTCAAAGACATGTACGTATGGAGAGAGCAATTCTCTCTATCCCTTGCATATGATGTCACTTTTCACAAATCGCAAGGTCTAACTCGAGATCACACATCGATTGACATTAGCAGCACAGTCTTCAAAAAAGGTATGGGTTATGTATCACTGTCAACAGTCTATTCCTAGTTAACCTTATACAAACAAAGTCAATGCAGACATTCCTTGCATCCTGGAATAAAACAGGCTACGTGTGTTGTAAACTCCCCATCTAGATATGTACCCTGTACCTCAAAAAAGAAAACCTTTAAAAAGAAAACAAATGCAAATAGAAACTATACCAGATCTCCCTACAATACAACTTAAAGAACAACAGCTGCTCCTTCAAATAATACAACCACAAAACCATCTTGTCCAAAAACAACTGCACGTCCATCAGAAGACAAATGTCTCTTCTCAAAAAACAATTGCAGGCCCATCAAAGGATACAGAGGCATGACTCTCTGGTCCATTTAAATTCAGCAACACAACTGGAGCACCTTTTACTTAGACGGTTTGGACCAGTTGTGTTTGCAAATGCTCATCCTTCATAGAAATGCCACAAATAATCCTGACAGCACTTTCAGTGTCTTGGGGATAAGTCAATAATTGGACTACTGACCAGAAATGATGAAATTCACCCTAAACACACAGGAAGATCTACAGGAATTCCTAATGTTCTTACTACAATTACTAGAAACCGAAAAACATCCCTATAAATTAAATCTTCTAGATTTCATACACGTGGAAACATACATGTACTCTCTGCAACCATGTTTCACAAGAGCACATCCCTAATGAATGATTTGTCTATATATCCTTACCAAATTATGAATCCATTCCATTTCACCAGCTTCTGCACTATGCAAATCATGGCATATCATGCCCTTTTTGCAATTCAGAGAATTGTTCCAGCATCCAAATAATCTCAAATGGCCAATATGTCATTCTACTTCTTCTAAGGTACAATGCAGATGGTACCATAAATATCTGTAAGCTAACTAGCTTTACCCACAGCCAAGTATCTCGTAGCAAGAAAACCTACACAACAGTAGGCATAATCTAACACACTGGTGCCACAACCACTTCAGGCCACTATACTGCATATGTAAAAATTAAAAAAGAGTTGGTTTGAATGTAACAACACATCTGCTACTCCATAACATAGGTTACCAGCAAATCTAACAAATGCCGACTTAATATTCCTTCAACCCAAATTTACTCACTAAACTATAGTACAATGCAGTTCGAAAATACACCAATGGGTATCTAACTACTTCCATACTACTACAATACTACTTGTAAAATCCAATATTGTTAGAATATGCCAACAGGTATCTAATTACTTTAAACATGCCCTTAATTACAACACTCTTCAAAAAAAATTCCTATCACACTTACACTCACATCATAGATCCATGCTACCACACACATGTATTCTGTAACATGTGGATTCTTTAAAAGCATGTAAATGTCAAGAACTGTATGTAAATACAGTCTTTTTTTTATCCACTATGGATTATTTTTCCCAATGACACAATCATTATTTAATGTTAAAACAACAACAACGTACCACTCACTAATGTTGTACCAAACATAGTTCATACACGGTGCTATTTATGAGGGTCAAAAAAATAAATCTATATGTGCAACTGTATGCAATTAAAGGTTTTAAACTATATTGTTTAACAAATGATGTTGTTTTTTTCACAGATAAAGAGCCAGAGATTCCAGCCTTATTACCATATGCAACTAAGTATCCACACCCAGTATTATACTCTTTTTCTCCACAAAGAAAAAACTACAGATTCCATAAGCATTATCCTCATTGTACTATGATCGTTAATACCATATACATTTCAATGGTATCATTCCACCATATTACAAATACTGTATACTCCCCCTACAGTACCTGTAATTGCTGTACACATATTACTATGTCTGTGGCAAGTGGCCCGATGTTTGGGGGCATCCCAATGATGTCCGCAGACAGGAAAATTGAGAGTCTACTCGGCGGCACCAACACAGCTTTTTTTCAACTATAAAAAACAACTCCTTATCAGCTTTTTATGCTCCTTCACCCTTTCCAGTGACTCTTTCAGCCACAAAATAACCCCAAATGTATTTTCCACACCCTTTTCTCACTGCGCTGTCCACGGACAAAGGCGGACGTCTGTGGATCCTATATGGCTACCGTTTCAAAAGTTATGTCGCACCTCACTCTTCTCAACATCCAATCAGCGTGTGTGTTTGATGTCCGTGGACACCAAGCCACCCTGTGATTGATCGAGAGGCATCTGTGGACTCCAAATCAGGAAGTGCATCCATGGACCAGACACAGATATCACTAATTTTGTTTTACCTATTTTTTGACAATTGTTTTAAAAACTACTGGACGGATTTACACCAAATTTGCAAAAGCACATTTTCATGACCAATCCACCGCTCATCGCGCAGGTTTGGTGAAAATCCGTCCAGCGGTTGGAGCTGTAGGCATGAGTAAAACATTTGTTCCTTATGGTCTACGGATTTCAAATGTTTTGGGACCCCTCCTATAACTTTACCCCCCCCCCCGGTCGAAACTGCACCAAACTTCACAAAATCATACATTTTCTGCAAAGTTTGGTGAGGATTCGTCGAGCAGTGCCAAAGTTATAAGCCACTCAAAAAGTGTTCTTTCTAGGAGTTAAGCAACTTAACCATAACTACACAGCCTCTACCGCAGGCCATGTAAAATATTACATGGCCTGCGGTAGCGGCTGTGTAAATATGGTTACATTGCTCAACCCATGGAAAGAGCACTTTTTGGGTGGCTTGTAACTTTGCCCCACCCCTAGACGAATCCTGACAAAACTTTGCAAAAACAGCATATGGCCCCGTCAGACTGATCCTGCAAAGTTTGGTCAGGGTTCACGCAGGGGGGGCAACGTTATAGTGGGGGTCCCAAAATGTGTAGTTTTTCGCATAGACACAATGGTAACAAAATGTTGCTCAAGCCTACAGCACAAATCGCTAGATGGATTTTCACCAAATTTGCAGCAGGAGCAGTGTCTTGATCCCAAAAGAATGCTTTTGTATATTTGGTGTAAATCCGTCCGGTAGTTTTTTTAAACGTCCCAACAAAAAGGTTAAAAAAATCTTAGGGTGGTCCGTGGACTCACTTCCCTGTTTTGTCCGGAGATGGAGCTCCGATTGGCCCAGAGGGTGATGTGAGGTCTGCGGAAATCAGACACACCCACTGATTGGATGGTGAATAGTGTGAGGTGCATCATATTTTTGGGAAAAGCCTGGCATGTTGGATTCGCGAACAGCACCCATTGTCTGCGAACATCACAGTAAAAACATATTAAAAAACACATCATTGCAATTACCAAACTAATGAAACTATCTATGGAGAGGTGAGGGGTGATGATGAAGGGATGGGATATGGCCATAAAAAGGCAAAATATTTGCGTTTTTTCATCTCCGATGTCCACATACAGTTTGCGGACAGCCCTGTGATGTTCACGAACATCTCAGATGTTCGGGTGCACCCATAAATATTTTTGCATTACAGGGTTGGTGTAAAGTAGTTTTTGGATGACGTATAACTTTGGCCCCACTCAATGAAACTGTACGCAAGTGTGTTATATTATTCTATGTTAGGTAACACTGTGTGAGACTATACAACACGTATTAGCTTGGTATTAGGTAACCCAAGTTTTGGTATAGGTCTGTACTACACAAGTTGGTAGTGTGAATGAGCAGCCTCAAGAGGGGTAAATGTGAGCTGTAGAGCTGTACAAATTAAATCCATAAATACAAGTAGCCAAGTAACACTTAGACTCAATGTTTCAGTTATAAATAGTTATTTATTTAATTAACATACATTTTTAAATAAGCATTCTTTAAAAAGGCAATTCATGTAACAAGGTAAATATACTTTAAAAATACTTTTCAGGATCAAGACAAGTTATTGGATAATCTTTGGGTATGCTTCTTACAGAATTCCTACACCCTGGAGTGACTTCAATCACAAGGACAGTAATGGCATTTATATATGACACTAGTTATACTTTGCAGATTGGGAGGTTGCAGAAAGGAAAGGTTTAGGGAAGGTTTAGGGAAGGAAAGGTTAAACAGGTTTCTCAGTAAATGTGAGGACAACTACATCTTCCAACGAAATCTAGAGAAGGCTTTCCCAAGTTCACAATAAGCTACCACCTATGAGTGCCAAATAATATCAAAGTCAATAGACTAGAAGAGTCTTCAGGGAGCCAGGACAGCCAATGGTCAATTGGAGCACAGTCTATGAATCGGACGCACTTCCTAAATCAAAGTCTTGCACAAAGTTATAGAGTTTATAGAAAAATCACTTGTAGGGTCACAAGCCGTTAAGCCTGTGAAAGGAGAGTTGGAATCAACTCTAAAAGATAAACCAATGCAATTCCCAAATGAGAAAAGCACACCTAAAAGACAGTGAGGTATGTACCCCAAGCCTAACCAGTACCTCTGGTTTGAAGAAGAGTGGTCCAGCTGGATTCTGTCTTGCTACAGTGATGCAGACCCTGTGTTCCTGAACCTCAGTTGTGGGGACAAGAGGTGGACAGCTGGAGGGCTCCTGCGGCGGAACTTGGGAGTTTGTTAGGCTCTTTTTGGTTCAGCAGCACTTCGCTGTTTCAGCGCTTAGCAAACAGAACGGTTGCGGATCTCGGATACAGGTTGGGCTTCCTTCACTCGTTGGGTCCTGCACTCTGGTGAGGGGACTCAGGATCTGGTTGTCCTGCTTCTGGAGGGTCCTTAGGAGACTCCTGGAGCTTCTAGTCAGATTTGTTACCGCATCAGACGTTTCACTCAACTACAGATTACTCGACCCCTGGCATTTGGTTCTTACAGCAACGAAAAAGTACAACCAGTCCGGTAAGATGGTCCAGTGGAGTTTGTCCCGGGGTTAGTTGGTCCCACTAACCCAAGGGGAGAAGTCATCCCTTCTGGAGCTTCTGTGTCTAAATGAAAAAGGAGTTTCCACACAGCAGTAGGGCTTCACTGGGCAATTCAAAGGTCCAGGACGTTGCAGCAAGCTTCGGTCACAGTTTCTTCATTGGGTGTTTCTCTCAGTGGTCGACTCTGACTCTATTCCCAAAACCCTCGCCTTTTAACAGCTTTCTCCCATTCATGCACAGCTTAGGCTGTCAATCACAAAGCAGGGTGGCTGTCCTAAAAGAACAGCCAGCCAGCCAATCAGGACTGGTTGCATTCAGGCATTCTTAGAGACAAAGGACAGGGGAGTTTCAGGACCCTCCCTCACATCCTGTGCTTCCAGACACACTGGAGCCAGAGGCAGACTTCAGGGCTGACGCCTGCCAAAGGCAAGACAAACAAAGGGTTCAAAGCTGTCTCTACGCACAGAGTAAAACCCAAGAAAGACCTCACAAACAGAAAATGGCATAAGAAGAAGACAGGAGCCATTTTGACAAAATTGTCACCCATGGGTGCTGTACTGCAGCTGATGGTTCAGACTGTGGTAGAAAAGCAGAATTGAAAGAAACATTTAACCACTGCCACGAGCCATTTAAAGTAGTGCGGGTAACATAAAAATGATACATGAGAATGTAGGATAATAGGCTACTAGGTAACCCCCCAGCACTCCACATAAGATGGTGTGTGCTGGACGTACAAAGCGAAAAGGTAAGTAATGTCAATTTCACTTTGCTATTCTTGGGAACTGTAGTTCACACAAGAAAAGGTAGTTAAATCGTATGAGAAATCTAAACAATTTCTCCGTGACACTGCACTGAACGTGCTGTGTGTCACCATACAAAAAGCAAATGCCTATTGAGTTTGTTAGACTCCAAAAACAGTGAAAATCCAAATCAGGTCAAAACACATGATAGAGTGAGAAAAAGGTCTCACTCACTCCAGGGTTGAAATTAAAAGGTCCTAAATCCAGCAAAAGAGCTAGGGGTCTGTAGGGTGGGAGGAATTTAGCACTGAAATGAAAATTCTGCCTAGCATTCTAGACATGACCGTGAATAGTTTTACAAAGTTTGGTGCTGTTTTGCCAAGAGGGAACAAAATTAGAGACGGGTCCCAAAATATTTGAAAGGCTTATAAATGTCGTGCCATTTCACGAATCTGCATAAATGTTTGTGAAAAGATTTAAGACCTGGATTTGAATGTTTTCGCAAAGTTTGGTGGGATTTTGTGAAGAGGGGCAAAATTAGAGGGGGGTTTAACATTTTCATATGGGTTATACCTTTGTTGCTGTTTGATGAATGTGCAGAAAAGATTTCTGAAAGATTATAGAGCCAACCTTGAATTTTTCTGCAAAGTCTGAATGGATTTTTTCAACTGGGAGCTAAGTTATGTGACTATTTTATTTTATGTACGTACATTTTGACACTTTTCAAAAAATAATACATGGATGGATTTGCAGGAAAAAATGTGCAAGGAGTTGAAAGCATGGTTTTGCAAATGTATCTGTATCTTATTTTTTTTAAAAGTGTCATATTATAGGTACGGAAAATAGTGATATACCATTGGTGACTGAGGTATAGTCGGTGTCCATGGGCAGTGGCCAGATTGTCTGAGTCATGGCCAAACACCATGACTTGGAAAATCTGGCTACTGGCCATAACCACGAGAGACTGGCAATGGGGATAAAGTGGGCATGGCCACCAGGGACTGGCTATGTGCTGAAGTTTTTGAAAATCGGGATAGGTTTGAATGGGAAAAATGAATCCTGCCCATGGCTACAGTTCTGTCCATGGCTACAACCCGAATTGTTACACAGGATTGCATCAACAGATTGCTATGACTATCGCTACATAGACTCTGAGACAATGCTAATCAGCAGATAATTACCAAGCATGCCAAATCAGGTGCCCACGTTGTCACCAGGCCATGCTTGAAATCATTACCCACCCTTATTTGCGACCATAGTAGGACAAGATATTGGAATTGGATGCTGGACTCATTTCCACAACCTCGCAGCAATAACTGGCCCACAATCCATATGCCTTGAGAAAGACTGTAGAGAGTCGAATTACATGTCAGCTGAGTTCTAACAATAAATATAGCATCAAGAATGGTTTTGGAGACTGCTTCATTACGAGAACAGTTACTTATTGAATAACCCAGTGCTTAGGTGAACAGGGTTCACTCTCTTATCCGAAACCTAACACTTGAAGAAGGAAGGGCACCTTCACAAAATAATCCCATCACCAGCAGCCGGGCAATCTGTTTAAAGTACTAGATGAAGCACAGTGATCTACCCATTCTACCACCCTGCAATTACTTGATAATCATTTACCTTGATTTGATTATTGGGGCATACAGCATGACCGAACCCAATCTTTGAATGGGAAGAAATATTTTGCTTGCGGCTACAGTCTGGAGTGCTGTACTGAATGACAGCAAACCTGCTCGAGGAGCATCAGCAAGGAACTGAAAGTATGGTTTTGCAAATCTGTTTTGTGTTTTATTTTTCCAATGTGTCTAAATGTAAGCACAAGAAATAGTGATATAAGTTTGGTGCATGGACAATGGGCCTGGCCCTCGGCAAGGACGAATGACTGCTCTGAGTTACTTATTGGGGCATGTGGCATGGCTGAAGCTCTAGGTTGAAATGGGAACAATAATTCTGATTGCTGCTGCATTCCTGAGTGCTAGACGGGATTGCAGCAAACGTGGGTGAGGAGCATCAGCAGGGAACTTAAAGGATGCTTTTGCAAATCTGCCCTGTGTTTTATTTTTTGGAAAGTGTGGAAACGCAAGTACAAAAAATAGTGATACAACTTTTTTGCCATGGAGAGTGGCACATAAAATAGTGATATAAGGTTAGTGCCTGGACAATGGCCCTGGCCCTCGGCAAGGACAAATGCCTACTTTTATTTCATTATTGGGGCAAGCGGCATGGGCGAAGCAGTAGGTTTAAATGGGAAAAGAAAAACGTCTTGCGGCTGCAGCCCAGAGTGCTGGACGGGATTGCAGCAAAGTTGTGCAAGGAGCATCCGCAAAGAACTGAAAGGATGATTTTGGAAATCTGTCCTGTGTTTTACTTTTTGTGAAATTGTCAAAAGGTAAGTACAAAAAATAGTGGTATAACCTTTCTGCCGTGGGCAGGGGGCCTGGCCTTCGGCAAAGACAAATGTCTACTCAGATTTGCCTATTAGGGTATGCTCTGCTGATAACGACTTACATAAGTGTGTGTTGCAAGAAATAGGTTTGTTAAAGGAGGTTTATAGTTCTTTCATATATGTTAAAAGAGGAATTATTAATAAACCTTATATAGTGATATAACATTATGAAACATTTTCACTTATAAAAACCTATTCAATTGACAAAAAATACTCTGTTAAAGGGGATTATGGTTAAGATGTACCCACCATTGGGACTACTCTGCCCCAGCATTTAGCAGGTGACCTCCCATCTTGGGATCTTTTGGCACTTCCCTCCTGGGTTCCCATGAGCACTTGTCCATCCATACTGCCCCTTTTATTTATACACTTCAGTCACTGCACAATACATATGAGAAGCACCAGGTACAATGTGTTGGTATACGTATGGGAAATGTAGATGCAAAGGATTTGTAGAACATTGTAAAGTGGCAGTTGGTATGTGGAAGTTTAATATGTTGATAGGCTATATGTAGAGTTTTTTAAGTGATTGGTGGATATATGTGTGAATGGTTTAAAGCAGGTAATGAGGGAGTGCTACAAACATAACAGTACAACGAGTAGAAGGGCTGTGTTGTGTGATGGTGTGCATGTGCAATCCAGGTTTTCTAATGAGGCATATGCTAGACAGGGGAATGCAGAGACTGTCGATATTTATAAATTACGATGTATTATGGTGTTTACTGTATAATAGAGAGAGGAATTTCAGACAGAAATGTGGTTCTGTGCTTTTTTATTTTTCTCTAGTATACAATTTTCCATTATTTCCATTAGCATAGTAGAAAATGCTAATGGGAATGTTGGAGAATCGTATTGAATCGGACCGCTTTACTGAAAAATGTAAAGTAGATGGAGTATATAAGCTTATTTTATTGGTTTTTATTTTTACTGTGAAAGTTGGTGCCTAAAAGTACCTTTTTTATGCTTTTTTTAGATTATTTTTTGCAGGTGAGGCCAGAAAGTAAGGTGGGGAGGGGAATGAGGGAAGGGGCACCAACCACACATATGGAGGGACAGGTGGACCGGGGAAGATGTTGTGCATGTGTTAAATCTAAGCTACAAGGCAGTCCTTCTCATGCTCCTTGTTTATAGCTTCATAAGCACTTCAAAATTGTTCTCCCCTGCAGAGTGGTGTGTTACAGTATATACAGAGTGCTGTTGTTTTCGAAAGATATGGATCAAGAGCCTCTTTTATCGCTTGCAAGGTAGCTGGTGGGATGTTGTGTCACACAGAAGTAGACTGTGTGGTTACAGCATTGGTTGAGGAAGATGGGGTAGAGGAAGGCAGCGTACTACATCCTAAGAAAGGAACAGCCTTGCTGAGAAAATGTCCTTCAGATCAATGAAAAACCCCTTCCTCAAAACCTCAAAACGCCTTTAATAATGAATCCCTCTCCTACTCCATACAGTCCCTCACCACCCCCACAGACATCTTGCAAAACATTTACCATGAAATGACCACCACACTTGACACCCTCGCTCCCATATTAACACGTTTACCCGAACCACCAGAAAAAAAGCCAAGACATGTTTTGACTCTGATCTAAACCTCTATAAACGTGCACTTAGAAAACAGATCACAAATGGAGTAAAAATAAATCAGAAAAGGACAAACTTAATTTTCAAAATCCTCTCCAGAGGATATAGCTTGATGCTCAAGAGAAACAAGAAATGCTTCTACCAATCCACTATCACAAGAGCTCAGTCCCAAATAACAGATCTCTTCAAAATATACAGCCAGATCAACACCCCTAAACCCTAGAACATCCTCCCCACACCTGCCCAAGACTGGGCTGACAATTTAGCTCTGAGTTGCCAAAGATTATGACAATCCAGAACATTACAGACAATTTGAACCTTAACATCACTTCGACAACCCCACCACTGAACTCCAGCATCAGTCCACCAACATTCAAAGCCTTCACCCCTACTTCAGCATGGGAAATAGAATAGATAATAATAAACCTAAAGGCACCCATAACTCAAACCCACCCTTGCCCACCCTCCATAATCAAACAAAATAAATGCCTTTTAGCCTCCCATGTAGAACAACTCTTCTATGCCGTATTCTCAACTGGCCCACAGAGCTCAAAAAGCAATATTTAAACCACTCATGAAAATGACTCATCTTGATGAAAAACACCCAGACAACTATAGGCCAATCTCTAACCTACCATTCATAGCCGACATCAGACAGAAACTTGCATGCAACCAGCTCACTCAATTCTCAGAAATGCACAACCTCCTCCACAACAATCAATCTAGTTTCAGACCCCACAGAAGCTCTAAAACCGCACTTATATACACGAGAGAGCACATCCTGCTTGCACTAGATAACAACATTCCTACCTGTGGGATGCTTCGAGACCTCTCTTCAGCGTTTGACACCGTAAGTCACCACACACTTCATAAACACCTGAATTGCCACCTGGGCATACAGCACTTTGCACTAAAATTCATTGAGTCTATTCTCAAACATCCCACCACCACGAAAAACGTCTGATATTTCCTATCTATCCTGTGGGAAGTTACTCAAAGAGTGCCCCAGGGATCTACCTTTTCCCCACTATAGTGTAGGCCTAGGTGGGGCCAGCGTAGTCTGTTAAATTAACTAAAGTGAATACATAGAACATACATGAGATACCAAACAGAAATAAACAATAAGGACACCAGCATGTATGCACCTTGTTAGTGTGGTGGTTAATGATGTATACTTTATTTGAGAAAATGGGTATTTGTATGAGAGATTTGGCAATATGCAAGGTTTACCATAGATATACATCTGTTTGCTGAACTTACACCCAAAAATATGTTCCCTAAGTAAAGTGCAAGTTATGCACTAAACTGAACACTGCAATCAGGCAAAATGTACAATATGCACAAAATCCAGTTTAACTTGTGCCTGATTCACTAAGAAATCACACTTACACCACAAAATAGTGTTTCTAACTTCCAGAGTTGCAAGTGAATGCAGAAATCAAATTACAATACTAAATTCTCACTTCTTTTTTGTCACACAAACAAAAAAATTCCCATAAGCTTCTGCACTTTCTCTAGCCATCCCTCTCTCCTACACTCAAATTTTAACTTTCGCACTTCAAACAACAAATTTACACCATGATTTTCCACTGTAACTGATGAAACAGGAGATTGGTTTTTGCAGTTGTTGAAAAATGTAGTGAATTCCAGCAAACGTACAACTTAGGGGTATGTTTGTCATGTACACCTACATGTACACCTACACACACCCCTGACACACATCCAAAAACTAGGCCACAACCACCTGACACACCCATTTCAGGTAAATTGCACAAACACTTACACAGAAAGATATCCTCTGCATAACTGCTGAGAAAGAAGATCCTCCACTTCATTCAAAATCTTGTTTTCTTCCATTAAGGGTAAACCCTGTTAGTGAATTATTGTTAGTTTTTTTAGGCATAAATTACGCTGCAGACTCTCGAGTTGGCACCTTCCCATAGTACAGGTCATTAAGCCGTGTTCATTCTCGCAGAGGGACACCCGTACCTCTTTTTCTAGATCTGCACTGCTCACAAACTTTAAAGAATGTTGGTTAATTTTGGGTTATGTTCATGATCATCATTATGTATTTATTTATAAAAATCACAAGGAGAGAAATACATTTTTGGCACAAAAACTCTTACAAAATGTACCATTGATAACAGAGTGAAGAGGATAATAGTGCTTTGCAATAGTGTAGGAGAATGTGACGTGAAGACCAGATGTTGCAGTAGAAGGTGGAAACATAAACCAGGGTACGAGGACAGAATAATGTAGGGATGGGATTGCGGAGGAAGTGCTAAATAAAGGATGGAGAGGTGATGGGAAGGTGCTGTAGTGCTTTCCATGAAGGGTAGGGTGAGAGGAAAACATGGTGATGTAGTAGTATGCAGTAGAACAGGTTCTTCAGAAAGGAGGGAGTTGAGATTGGATTTAAATAGTAGTAGAGTTGGGGTAGTATGGAGAGGGTGAGGAAGAGCATTCCAGAGTAGGAGAATGAGGAGAAAGAGAGAGCAGAACTGAGAGGGAGCAGAGGTTCTAGTGTGGTGGCAAGACAGTGAGCTGGGGATGATCGTAACGAGCGAGGAGGAGAGTATGGAGTGAGATGATCAGATAAGTAGGGTGCAGCGAGTCCATGGATAGTTTTGAAGATGATGAGAAGAAGTTTATATTTAGCCCTCTGTTTCATAGATAGCCAGCCAATATGGTGATTGGCAGAGCAGGTAGAGGTAAAGCGAGAAAGGTTGAAAGGTGTGCAGGCTGCAAAGTTGAGGAATTTGAACAGAGGTCAAAAAGCATAGTTGGGAAGGCCATAGAGAAGATTGGCACAATAGTCAGATCTAGAAAGGACTAAGGAGGAGATAAGCTGTTTAGCAGTACTTAAAGGTAGACAATGACAGATTCTTCTTATATTGAGGAGTGTTAGAGATCTTTTCGAATATATATTTTAGCATCTCGTGGTTTTTGCTTTTGTGGTATAGTAGTATGGTGGTATTTTGTTAGCACTTGGTAATATATTGTGGTAAGCTTGTTGGGGTATTTTTATAGTGGTGAGACTAATTTCAGAACCGTGCCTAAAAATTATTTTACCAGGGTCACTAAACAAGTACTGGACTTGGTACACTCTGAATAATTAACTCATGGCCTCCTGTGGTATCTTATGTACAATACCACCTTATGCCCTTTTGGCTGTGTTTCAAAATACATTGAACATTTCACATCACCAACTAGTAGCACTTCTGAAAACTCAACTCACAAAACAATTTGTCTTATGTTTTACCACTTGTGGTAATGTGAATTACCACCTGCAGTCAAACGGGCTTACCACCTGTTGGACCTCAGTCTATTTGTTAACACAATCATTCAGACACATAATGAGGGTACTGAATCCAATTTGTTTTTCTCTTTTGTGGCTTTATAAAACGTTAAAATTCAGAAAATTACCAAACAGTTCCATTATGCTGTGGTACTTTACAGTGGCTTATACTTGAACATGGATAGAATGCATTTCATTAGAGAGCTTGCAACCATTGAATAGCATTTCTAATAATAAGCTTCAATTACACATGTGTTATTGGCTGGCTAACGCATAGTCTGATGTAACCTTGAATTTTTCTCTCACAATTGTTGGCAGCTATGAACCTCTTATCATGACAAAAGCTTGCCTCATAAATGGGAAACCACATAAAATATAGCTTGTGAATTACTTTAAGAAAACAAATGTATTTCTATCACACAACCTTCAACATTTCTCATTTCTCACGTATACCACACGCTACTCAATTACTGCATAATTACCTAAATCTGTTGGCGATACTCCCTCTCTTTCGTCTACTGGACAGGACAGGAAAATTGTTATCACCTCCACTCTCTTTTTTCCTGGAATGAACAAGCCAGCCTTTCAGCTCCCGAAGTCAGCCAGAGGCCCCTGGAGTCCGATCTCTCTCTGTGCCAGTCCTTCTGCTCCCTCCGCCAGTGAGTGGGTGAATGCCCAGCCCTTTCTGCTTCAACACTTTTTTTTCAAACTCATGTGTCATTCAAAGAACTTCCCTTTGACAAACTAGCCCATTAAAAGCCATGTGATTTATGTTGTGCCTTTGACTGAGATTCAAGCTGCAGTGCAGAATAAAAATGTTACATTCATCTGGCACTACTTCCTCCTTTTTCATAAATGAACAATGAAGCCCGTTTAGATAAATCAACTTGCATCTCAAACCTGTCACGTGTTCACTGCAAAACAAATCTAAATCTACATTTCCTACACTTTCAGTTGACTTTGCACAGCTCAAATATTTTTACATTTTATGAAATGGGCTACTTTACCCCAATGCACCAATGTTTTGCACTCATGAGCAATGGTCTAAAACGCATTGAATATTAGTAGGGAGTAGGTTATTGGGTTCTGGAATGTTAGTAGAATGATGTTAATTTTACTTTTGTTGCATTTAGTCCATTGCTGTGGTGTGGTGCAAATGATAAAACCTGTTGTGCAAATTGGCTGGCATGTATTTTATGCGTTATAATACTGACATCTATTAGGCATAGCTTGAGCCTTACACATGAGTTTCACACCCTTGGCCCTAGTTAAAATGCAGACCTTTGCTAAAATGTGGATGATGAAATGTAGAGCTACCTTGTTGATATTCGGCATAGGGGAAAGTATTGCCCTACAGGAGGGTGAGTCTGGCTGATGCGGCAGATTTGCAGATGAAGAGTGAGAAGTTGTGTGATAGGCTGAAGATGATACCAAGGTTACGAGTGGAAGCAGAGAAGCAGAGTAAGGAAGGTAGTCAGGAGAAAAGCAAAGAAGAGTGGGAGTGGAATAAATAGCCTGTTTGACTGGGAAGTAGAGTACTTCAGTCTTAGTGGAGTTGAGCATGAGTGAGTGAGACACCATCTGATATTTTCTTTTTGGCGGAGAGACAGTTTAACATTTTTGATAACAGCTCATTGGATAAGAAGTGAAAGGAGAAGAAGAGCTGAGTGTTGTCAGTGAAGAGTGATAGGAGAAGCCGTAAGAGGAGATCAGGGCTCCAAGAGATGAAGTATAAAGAGAGAACAGAAGTGGACCAAGGACAGACCTTTGAACAACAGCAAAAGTAAAGGGGTGAGGGAGGAGGTGAGGCTGCTTCAGGACACCTGAAAATGTCTTGGGACAAGGTATGAAGAGAACCAAGCAAGGGCCTTATCTCTGATGCCACAGAGAAATAATGTATATAGAAGGTGGAATGGCCACAAATATCTAAGACAGCAGAGGGGTCGAGAAGAATGAATGTATTTATTTTATTTATTTGTATTTTATTGTTCGTTTGTTAGGCACTTATACAGGAAGTAAATACTGTTTCAAAGTGCCCACAGGGCAACAGGGATGGGACAAGGGATGATAAACAATTAAAATACATACAAAATGTTAATAAGTACAGAAGGGAGAGGGAATGGGATATGTGCAGGGGTGCTAATAGGTGAGCAACAGGTGAAGTGCAATGGAAGGTAAGTGTGAGCCTCCAAAGGTGGAGGGTGAGACGAGGCAAGGATAGACAGAAGCTGGGGTGATTCAGTGCGGGAGGTCAAGGCCCCGAGGATGCATAAGGGCCCTGAATACCAAACAAGCAACTGTGAGATTAGCAGAGGAGAAAGGGAGGGAAGGAGGAGGTAAAGAGCAATACGGGGGGTCAGGGGGTAAAATATATGAAAGGTTTTCATGACGAGCAGAAGAGATGAAGTTACTGACATTGAGGAGAGATGTCTCGGTAGAATGCAGAGTTCGGAAACGAGATTGAAGCGGATCCCAGAAGTTGTGGGTATCAAAGAACTGATCCATTGAATACTACTCACTCTAGGATTTTGGAATAGTGTGGTAGATGAGAGAGAGGGCAAAGGTTGGTAGAACAGTTATGATCTAGACCAGGTTTCCTAAGGAGTGGGATGACAGTGGCTATTTTTAGGATGGGGAAAATGTGACATTGTCAAGAGAAGAGTTGAAAAGGGAAGCAAGATTTGGAACAATACTGGGAGCTATGTGCTTCAAAATGTGCGGGACAGTGGGTCAGTGGTGGCACAGGAAGTGTTAGCCTTGAGGAGCAGGCCAAGAATCTCATCAGGGTTGGTGGGGGCAAATGAAAACATAGTAGCATTCAGAGGACGGTAGAGTGATGGAGAAAAGTTGAAGGAGGAGTGGATAAAAGGTAAGTAGCAAGGGTATTGTGAATGCTAGACATTTTAGAAGCAAGATTAGAGAGCAAGATAATTTTCAGAAAGAGTAGAGGAAATGAGGTGGGTTTAGGAGGTGAGAGAATGAAGTTGAGAGATTTTTGGAGGTGCATAGGTTGGGAGGATTGAGACAAAATGAGAGAGAGCAGTCACATTTGGCAGAGTCAAGATTAGAGAAGTCGTTTTGAAGAGCAGTGAGATAGAGTTGGATATCAGAGGAATGTCTGAACCTTTGCCAAGTTCAAAAGCTTTTTTCACATTATTTTTTTCAGGGTATGGATGAAAGATGTAGTCCAGGGTCGTGGAGGGCAGGATAGTGGAGTGAGTGTAGTAAGAGGGCAGCGAGAGGAAAAGGGAGCAAAGAGAGCAGAGTTAAAGTTAGTGAAGGCTTCTTCAGTGGATGGGTAGGTGAGTGACAACAGAGGGATGGAAGGGAGAAGGAGCAGTGGAGATATTACAGGCAGAGAGTTGAGAGGAGATAAGACTATGGTCAAGAGAGTTTTCATTTGAATGGGTGGGCAGAAGAGAGTGAGTGGTTAAGTAGAAGAGAATAGAATTCAGTGGATAGAGCAGCAGAGAGCGAGGGGAGGTCAAAGTCACCAATGACAATGAGGTGGTCATCCGGAGGGGGGAGTCAATTAGTTGGGAGATGTGGTCAAAGAATGTACCTACTGGACCAGGTGGCCAGTAGAGAGATAGGGGCATAGCAGTGATAGGAAGTTTGCAGGATGAAAACAGTTCTTCACAACCAGCCTTGCCAGTGCATGAGGAAAGCGAGTGAAGATGTAGGCAGGCTGATGAAGGGCAGCAAGTGTTGCAGAGTCAGAGGGAGACATCCATGTTTTATTAAGGGTAATGAGGTCAAGAGAGGTCAAGAGAAGGAGAATGAGAAAGGAAGAAGCCAGAGATAAGGAAGGTTTTATTGCAGACAGACTGTGCATTCCAAAGAGCAATAGAAAGAGAATGAGATGTAGAAGGATAGTGATGATGAGTCTGAGAAACAGAGAGTTGCTGGGGGTAGAAACGAGAAGAGGAAGTGTGATGGAAGTTGGGGTTGCAGTAGGTTTTGTGAATACAGAGAGTAGTCGAGCTAGAAGAGAGGTGGAATCCAGGAGAAGAGATGATAGGGATGGGAAGAGAGTTGAGATGGTTCTGAGTGCAGGAGAGTGCAAAGAGAGGTAGAAGGGAAAGAACGAGAAAGCATGAGAAGTGTGCGGTGAGGGTGAAGCTGAGAAGAAGCAATAATAGGTACTTACAGACAAGTAGTAGGACACAACAAAGCAAAGGCTTTTAGGCTAAGAGGCACAGAGGATGATTAACATGTGTTTTTCACCCTTCACAGTGCTGCCCTCAACAGGGACTCTCCTGGCTGGACGCCCCTATGGAGTTCAGAAGGGATGACACACACTGTCATCACATGATCGCCTAGTCCATCAGTGGTTGTTCTCTCTGATTTTGTCCCTGGTGTTGCTTGGATGAGGCGATTTCTTCCTGTTTGGGGTTCACAGAGGAGTGTCTTGTGGCCTTTGGCTGAGATTGGGCAGCTCAAGATGGATGCAGGAAGTGATGCCACCAATCCAAGATGGCCACAGGAAGTAAAGTTACAGACAGACAGTGAAGCCAAAACCAGACAGGATGATGCACACTCTCATCACCTGGATGCCTAGTCCATCGGTTGATGGTCTCTCTGATTTTGTCCCTGGTGTTTCAAGGTTGAGGCTATTTATTCCTAATTGGTGTTCCCAAAAGAGTCTCATGTGCCCTTCAGCTGGAGATTGGGCTGATTCAAGATGGACACAGGAAGTGATAACACTAATCCACATGGCCATAGGAAGTGGTATCACCAACCCAAGATGGCCACTG
Organism: Ambystoma mexicanum; assembly: GCF_040938575.1. Classification (NCBI taxonomy): domain Eukaryota; kingdom Metazoa; phylum Chordata; class Amphibia; order Caudata; family Ambystomatidae; genus Ambystoma; species Ambystoma mexicanum. Next base: position 973,859,454 of record NC_090924.1, read on the forward strand.
GAAGTGAAGTTACAGAGATAAAGTGAAATCAAAACCAGAAGGAATAACACACGGTCTCATCATCTGATCACCTGGTTCATCAGTGGTTGGCCTCTCTGATTTTGTGCCTGGTGTTGCATGAGGTGATTTCTTCCGAATCACAGGCTGGTGCAATATTCTTTAGGCGGGGTGAAAAAATCAAAGCGCTCTTGCACTGGTACTGGCATGATGTTAGCGAGGCTGTTGGTCTCAGACAGAGATCAACATTAACAATGTTTTGTCAGTAATCATTGTGCACACTTGACAGGAGTCTTTCTTTCAATCTGCACTATTAGCTTTTCAGAGGAAAATACCTGGTATAAACTCTGCCTAAGTTAGTATTACCAACCTCAATTGTACTCATGTAAGTGGCCACCGAAAAAAAGGAAATGCTTGATTATGCACCCTTGCCATTTGACTTAGACTTCCCCAACCATACAGAGTTTTCTAAAATGCATTACTGAATGAACTCTCCCTTTTGTTATATTACCACTCATAATGGAGTTGTGTAAACAAACTTGGTAGATATAAATAAATGGCTGCATCATGCATGCTGGACAAGTTAATAACTCTAATATTGTTGAGAATGAAGAACACTGAAAAGCAGACCCAGGCATATCTGTCCTGTGACTGGTTGTGACCTACACCTACACCTACACCTGATCCACAGGTTTTCCATCAAATTGCACAATTGCTAACTTTAGCAGTACCTATTTGATCAAATCAAGAATTATGAAAGGCTGAGTAGCCCCTCCCTAGATTTAAATCTGTGACACACTGTGTATGTGGTAAACTCAGCAGCAGGTTCATAGCTTCCTAGGTTTAATGTGCTGTTTTACCTGGAAAATAATCACAGATATACAATACGCGTTGCAGTTCTAGCGTAGCGGGGGTCGGAGGGGCAATAGAAAAGGCAAAGAGAAGGATTGTAATTAATATTGAATCTCTCAGCTCAGTTCCAGCATTTGGCTGCCAGTAGACTAAGGACAATGACCATGGTCCTAAGGCACTTTAAGCAAGGAATGGTCATGGTACACTGAGACCTCAACTAAAGGTCTTGGAATGACTGGGTGTGCCTCTTGAGGAGAACCCGACGATACAGAGGGGCTGTACTGTGAATAATCCTATGGGCAACAGTCAACATTTTGAAAGAGATCCTGGCTCTCTCTGGGAGCCAGTGCAGTTTTCTTGACACAGGTGATATATGATCACATTTTGGAGACCCTGTTGCTACTGTAGCAGCAATACCCAACTAGTCACCTGTTACGGAAGGAAATATTGAAACAGTTGCACATTTTGATACAAGGAAACGTCCATCCTCAAAAACCAAGGTTTGCGTTTAAAAGATCTCCTAATATTAGACGGAAGTTGGTGCATACCTTTGAAAGCCCAAGATCTATGGACGCCACGATTATCAACTCTTGGGGCCTACCAGCAGTGCAAGGACACTTCCTCTGTGGAAAATGCTTGATTTATGGATTTATGTGGTATGGAGTGGGAACTGTGTGAACACACCATTTGCAGGACTAAGTGGGCTGTATATGGCATTAAGTGCCCATGCTCCCTGGTCTACATAGGAAATAATTAGACAAAGGATATGCGAACATCGGTCGTGCATTAAAAATAAAGTTTCCGACAATCCTTTGGTGGATCATTTTGTTCAAATGAACCGTAAACATTCAGATATCTTTTGGTTCATTATTCAGACAGTTAAAGCACATCTCATAGGGGAGACAGGGACAAGGTATTGACCTGTGTCGATCAAAAATGGATACACTGTTTAAATACGGTTGAAATGGGATTGGACACACATATTGAATTGGCGACCCTCATATTTTAATGGATGTTATCGTCCATAGGACATATGCCTGAGGTTTACACACTAAAAGGCGAGTAGTGACTGACTCATACTTGATCGTCTATCCTAAGAATCTATTTGTCTTTATTGAATTTGTATTGTTCGCTGAAAGTGGATTACCATGTGGTATCAATGTTCAATGTAGGGGTTGAAAAGTAAATAAACCATTTCAGAGTAACAGGTAAACTGTTTGGAAAACATTGGGGACCATTTTCACACGTGAAACTTTGGCATTGTGCCTGAGGTCTTATGCCTGAGGACTACATACTGGAAGGCAACTACTGACTGGCCCATATATGAGCCTCTACCCTAAAAATCGACATCTCATTTTGAATTGATATTGTGTGCTGACAATGGAAGTCCATGTGGTGCCAATGCTCCACGAAGGGGTTGAAAAGTAAATAAATAGTTTGAGAACAACAGATAAACTGCTTGGAAAGTATTGGGGACCAAGTTCACATGTGAAATTTGGCTTTTTTGAAAACACACTCTTTGGGGTCCCTGGTATGTATACTTGATGTCTGTAATATGGCATCAGTAGATGTGACCATCATGCCCAATATATCGTAAAAATGAAATTCTAAACAATATGTCATCAATCCCTATTAGTAGTTTGGGACATATCGTTTTTTGATTGAAAAGGGACTTTCTCCACCAGGAGCAGAAATGGAACATGGGAATATGTTGGTTCTTCATAACTAGATTGCAGTTCTTGCTGCAGTGGTGATTTAAGGTTCATAATAGAAGAGGGACGAGTGGTTTCCATATAAAGCTGTGGGAAATAGACGACACCTTAGCATATGGCGGTTGACAAAAATTCAAAAAAGTTTTAAAACATTCTAAAGTTGAAAAATAAAATATTAAAAAAGTTAAAATCCTTGGATGAAGAAAGATAATCTCCATAATGTCAATCACTGTCATTTTCTGTCCCTACAGTGATGGTTTTGCATAGGAATTACACTAAAAGTGGGCCACCATTACGCTCTACAAGATGACAGCTGCTTTAATAGAGAAACAGCGTTTAACCTAAAAACACATGATACACTGTTGCCAGTTATACGATGCCAGATATACGATCTTTAAAAAAAAAGGGCCTAAGGGTTTTCCTGCAAAGTTGGTCCGTGGTGGGCACTGAATATGGTTGCAATTTGTTGTGCAAAGGGCTGGGATGATAAGGTAAGGACTTACTATGGTCCTTTATATTGTGCAGATTGGGGTACCAACACATATGTTTTTGAGCAATTTGTGAGACTTTAGAGTACATTTGACCCTCTGCACGCAGTAAGAATGCACTTTTGAAACGCTAAGCACATGCAGTGGAATAGGTTAGTTACGCGACCCCCAGTTTTGATATGATTTTTCACTGCACACACTGGGGTAGTGTGGCACACAGGTATGGTACCTCTACTAACACTGCATTTCCTGGAATTAAGGATATGCATTTGTAGTGTAGTGGGTGACCTAATAGGTAATGTTGTTTCTTATAAAAAATAATTTTGGGGGGGGCAGGAAATTGCATTTGGAAAGATGTGCTTGTCTAGCGCGAGGACTGTGTGAAGGCAGACTAACATTTTAGCACCTTTGGAGTGGTCTGATTCAATATGGATGGTCCTCAGATGTAATCTCATCTATGTATACTTGGAAGTAACTAGATTCATGGCACCCTGCATTTCGTTTGGTTTGCAGGATTTATTTTTGGCAGTTGGAAGAAAAGACCAGGAACATTAAAAGTGGTGTAAACCAGTCTCTGTAAGTGGCGATGTTCCTGCTTGGAGGTCAGTGGTGTTTTTGTATGAAAATGGCTACACCTCGAGCATAATGTTATATGGTACTTAGCACCAGAGTGTATTTGTACATAAGGTCCCATCATTGTTAAAGTATGTTGTGACAGAGGGCTCATTTGTAAGAGTGCATTCATCTCCTTCCCCCAGAAGCTCAATGTCTCTAGAGCTCTGGTTCTCTCCAGGCTGGACTACTGCAACAGCTTCTTTCTAAATCTGCCTGCTTCTACTCTCCGCCCTCTGCAACTCATCCAGAACAGGACTGCGAGACTTGTCCTTGGTGTCAAGCCCAGGGATCGTATCTCTCCAGGACTGAAATCTCTGCACTGGCTCCTAATGGCTGCAAGGTTTAAGTTCAAGACCCTCTGCATCGTCCACAAGGCCCTCTGGGGCTAGGTCCTCAATACCTCCAACTCTCTCTTTGTAAATACCTTCCTACTCAAGCTGTTTGCTCCTCCACCTCCAACACCCTCAGGAACAGTCGTTTCTCCAAGCAACGAGTTGGTGATAGAGCTCTTTCTTCGGCTGGGGCCTCCCTCTGGAACAGCCTCTGTGCCTCTCTGAAACTTGAGGAGAACAATCTCCAGTTCCGGAAGCACCTCAAGACCTTCCTCTTTGCTTCTGCCTTCTCTCTTCCTCTCCCCTGCTGATTCCTGTCTAATACTGCACTGGACACCTGGCTACCCTCTGATTTCCGGCCCAGGTCCCTGCCCGCCCAGTTGCACACCCTAACTGCCTCCTGGCAACCTTTGCACTTGGGTCTGTATCTGTAACCCTATAGTCCCCCAATTTGCACTTTTGGACACCTGCTGTCTGCACTTACAAATGCACCTGCCACCTGCTGGCCGCACCTATTGTTATTGTTTGATCCCATGTAGAGCACTGCACCCCTCCCCTTTCCCCTGGCACTTGTCCACTCCCCCACCCCTGCACTTGAGCGATCTCAATGTCACTTGGCCTAGTAAGATCGTTGTCTCTGTCCTCCCTTTGTCCCCCCCTTTCCTCATTGCACCTTGTAATACTTGTGTATAGGCACGTTATAAATGCCATATACCATTCAAATTAAATACGAAAAGGTCGAGCCATATAAATAAATGACTGTGTCTAGTTGAATAACAGAAAAAAATTGCAGCGTTCCGCTTTTTGGAGTTTAGTGATGTAACGGCTTTAACATCTTGTCTCCTCCACTGTTTCAAGAGAAGTATTCAAAGTATGAGTAGATTTAGACGTATATAGTATTTACAGCGCATGCATAAAGGTTTTTCTGCATTCATACATTTAACAATAAGCTTTTTAATAAATGCTTTAGTAATTCGGCACTGTTTGATTTGTATACAGTGTGTGAGAAGAAATCCACCTAGCCACCTTACATTATTGTAAAAATGGCTTGGATTAAGTCCGCAAATCCAGTTTGGAATTGAAACAAATAAAGTCTGGTGTCTAAGTGGAACACCAATTAAGGTCAGTCTGATTGGGTTAAGGGCCACTCTAAAAACTATGAAAAAATGTAAACCCTTTTGGGAGTTTTAGATCTTTTACTAATCTCTATATATGTTTTTATTTCACAGAGACTATTCTGGAACAGAAAGTCTCAACTCCAATTTGTGCATGTATTGAGTTCAGTCTTTAAGTTGTTATATTTCCTGATGAAGACCCTTTGCAAGATTGGAGGAAACATCAAGTATGAATGTATTCCATCCTAAATTGGGCCAAAACACGCAGTGCTGACACCTGAATATCGTTGTTTAATGTGTGACGTTTGTTGTTTGTCATCCTGAAGGGATGTTAGATTCTCTGTGGGTTATGTGGTATCCTACACGTTGATCAATTGTACGTGTTAGGTTTAAGTTTCCTTTTTTTATTAGAATTATGCTAATCATACATGTGATTAGTTGAAGACCATGTAAACACTAAGGCTTATTGGATTTAGGCTTCCAAATATTGGGCACTGATACTTTACAGACTACAATCTATAGGCAGGAGCAGTGTTGTCTGGATAGCACTTTTCAATATCTTTGCAGGCAAAACCCATGTGGGGTCTTTGAGTATTGACAGACTAAATTACTTCAAATAGAGTACATCTATAGGATACATCTTGGATAATTAATACGACACCAGACTGAGAAGTCCACACTTCTGACAGCATTTCCCGCCACACAGTGATTTGCAGGGTTGCCATATTGGGCTATTTCCCACACAATGGTGGTACTCCAAAACTATTACAAATGTGTGTGGGTTGTGCTATTTTGGGTTAGTTTGGCAGCAGTCATGTGAACTGACTCCTGAATTCCAAGGTGCGACCCAGTCCCAGGCCACAGGCCACTGATCATAAAGCTGTTAGACCCCCGATCGATCAAGAAAGATCAGAAAGCAGGCCCAGAACAAGGATGGAAGACCTTGGAGAGGTGCCAGCCTGTCTGGGCAGCGAGCGAAGTGTGTGTGAGTTAGTATAGCCTCTGCTTTTCCCCCACGGGCCCCTGTCTGCTCGTACCAGGTGCACTGCTACATAGACAAAGATGTGTTGTTTAGCTTGCAAATAAATTGCCAATTATTTCGCCTGTGACCAGCGATAAATGCAGCATCATTCACGTGGAAGAAGATGGACGGATGGGAGAAATGGCCTGGCATCCCCTATGGAGCAGGTGGTCTATGTGTAGGGTCTCATCAACCAGCCACGCGGGTTTCCACTGTATGTAATGATGTCACTGATGATGCTATGTACCCTTTATAATGTATCGCTCATGCAGATTTTGTCTGAACGTTCCGCAGCAGCAGAGCTCTTTGTTGGCGCTTTTTCCCTTTTGTATGGAAATAAACCTTGTTATCCTTGCAAGAGGTGTATTGGGCCTTTTTCCCCAGCCGGTTGTATTGGTTTGAGCGTCTTTGGGGAGAGTTCCTACATTATTTTGGGCTACATTTGACAGCAGTTATGTGAAAATGAAACAGTGAAGGATTGTAGCTTAGGATGAATCCACGATGCAAGAGGATTATGTATTTATGTATTCATTTGAAGTGAATACATAAATAAATAATTCTGGGCTGGAGTGTGTGGTGGTGACATAGTGCATCGGCGTGGGTTGCTTCCACACTGCAAATATTTTATGTAACTTTTGTGCATCTAGTGTAAGGTGTGTAATTAAGAGGACTATGGGGTGCCAGAGGTGTGGCCCATTAAGTATTTTTTCTTCCATAAAATGGGGCAGCTTGTCACTAAAGTGTGACTGTCAGTCACACACATCAGTAAAATGAATTGGCTGTTTAAGAGATAATGACAATTGTTGATGTGCAGTTAGGGTTGTGCCTGTGTGCGGGGTCAGTGACTTGTGACCGAGGATGAGAAACTAAGCTGGGCCACCGACGCAGCTCCCTCAGGTAAGAAAATGACCTCTCTAATCTCTGGTTCTGACCTGCCAGTTGTAACAATAGTACAACTTTGAAATGTGTGAAAGTTATGAATGACATAATTGCAACAACAGTACAATATTGAAAAAGTGTGTTGATTAACAAACAAATGAAGAAAATATTAAGTGTGAAGCAACACTTTGAAGGAAAATAATAGTGTGATGCAACACTTTGAAGCATCAATTAATTTGCATACAACAAATAAAACCAATTTCTGTTTTTCGTTCAAAGAAAGTATCAGAGAATTGATTTTTCTATTGAATCACCATATGCACTGCATAAACTATTGATTACTAAGGTTGGCGCATTGAAGCTTTTTCCCATTCCATAACTTTTCTTGACCTGCCAGTAAACTCTTTGCAGAAATATAGGCTTTTACGTTGTCCTCTCATTTACTGGCTCTGACACATGCCTGATTTGCATATGACCTTTTCCCTTCTGTAATGGCTTGGCAGGCGAAGAACGATAGTCTGGAGGGTTGCCTAGAGCAATGCCAGAGGTTAAGATTATTTCTAAACCTTCCAGCCATCACCTCTTGTGCTTTGCCTCTGACACATAGGCAACCATATGTGTCATTGCCAGTTGGAAGTGAGACAGAGCACCACACAAAAAAACTATCATCTTGCAAGGAGTTTATTAGCTACCTAGATATTTAAAAAAATGTTGACTCCTCTTTTTCTACCCCTCTCTCTCCATCCCACCATTTGCCCTATCTCTACCCCACCCACCCTAGCCCCTTTCAATACCCCGCCAATACACTCTCTTTACCTCATCCACCCTATCTCCATCTCTACCCACCAAACCTACCCCATTCTCTTTACCCCAACCCAACCTACCCACTCTCTCTCTACCCCACCCACCTTACTCACTCTCTCTGTGTCTTTCACTCTCTCTCTGTTACTCACCAGCTGACGAGTAATCAAGGCAAGCGATCTGAGTGGTTGCTTGAAGAGCTCGAGGTGGGGCCTCCACCTGAGCCTCCTCTCTGTGAGGGTAATAAACTCTTTTTGATGATATGACTATCTGCAGTACTCGGTATCAGACAGAGAGACCGAATACCCAAAAGAGCGGGGAGAACGCACCGCCACGGACCCAGCTGAAAGAAAAGACAAATGGTAAGTAACTGGTGACAGTAATAACCACCACAAAACATCAACAAGAATAGACGAAAGTACCTGAGCCACCCTCTCCCCTTGTACTTGAAAGGAACACGTACGTGAAGCTTCCTGCGGGTGCAGAAAGGAAGTTAGATGCTATTCGGACAGTTTGAGATAAGATGTAGGAATAAAGGGATAAGTATGTCTTACCAGAGTTGGAAGGAAGAGAGCCGTAATAATCCAAACTGGGACACAATGATGCTACAAAATAATAAACAGGGAAGTTAGTAAGGATGCTATACCCGAACAGCACGAGGAGCGCACTAGATACTGGTAGGTGCACTTTCAGCAAAGCGTCCCTGCGTGCACTTTCATCAAAGCGTCCCTGCGTGCACTTTCAGCACAGCATCCCTGCGTGCATGTGAGAAAATATATAGTTCCGAAACAATGGAGGAGAGCCAAGATCCAAAACAAAAGTACTTCGAAATTGGTAGGCTACAGTTGTCAATGATGCATATGATGGAGGTATAGCAGCATACTACACAAATGATGTTTGGTAATGTCTTGGTAGCCCCAAATGTCCAGAAAATAACAATAGGGAAGAACTCACCCACTATTTGTAGGGAGTAGATTAGTCAATGATTGGTGTCAGCATGGATGATGAGGCAGACCAGTGGGCAGGCAAATGTTCGGTAGTTCAGCACTGAGACGTGTGGTAAACACCGTTCTGAACCAGCAAACAAAAGCAATCCAGGGACAGGCAGCAAGGTCTGGTACACAGGTGAGCAGTAAGCAGTACAGAAATCAGGATACAAAACAGAACGTGGACAGGCGATGGGGTCCGGTACATGGGCGGGTGTACACAGTGCAAGGATCACAATGCAAAGGCAGACCGTAGAGAATGCATAAGTCCGGTGCACGGGTGGGCAGGCGAAGTGAGGAATCCGCAAGCAGTCAGTTGAGGAAGAAACAAGGTCTGCTGGTACACAATATATCAAGAAAAGGCAAAAATAGGCACAGAAGACGAAACTTCATATGCCGGCTGCAACATTAAACAGAAGCAGCTTTTCTACGGCTGCAGTAGGTTAAATCACCAAGGAGGCGAGCGCCGTAAGCAAGGCAAGGCTCACGTATCCGCGTTGGAAACTACACGCAATAGTCAGGCTTCCTGGGAGTTGTATGCAGAGGTTTGCTTGTTGGTTTTTTCTGTGTTACTGTATCCAATCTCCATGGCAGTCGCCACTGAGAGGAAAAGGGAGCTGAAAAACACTGCACACCGCGGCAGAGCGACACGACTCTGGCAGGCACTTTGGAAGAAGTCTGTCTGCCCTGGCGTGAAGAGGAGGCAAGAGGGGCATTCAGGCTCCGATGTGTGACACTCTCTCTCTCTTTCTCTTTCTCTATCTCTCTTGCTCTCTCGTTCTCTCTCTATTTCTCTCTCTCTCTATTTCTCTCTCTATGCTCCCATCCACCCATAGACCTCCCTGGCACCCTTTCTCTATCACTGATCTCTCCCTTGCCCCCTCTCACTCTCCAACACACCCAACATCGCAGCTCCCTCACCAATCTGACCTATCCCATATTATAGCTCACCCCTCTGTCCCAAGACTTCACCCCTCACTGTGCCTTCATCCACCCGACTTCTCCCCTCACTGTTACCTCTCACCCAACCAACTTCACCCCTCACTGTCCCCACCTAACTGACAGCAGTGTCCACGAGCCCACCCCACCTGACCTCACTCCATTCCCACCACCCCCCTACCTTCATACTACCCCCTACCTCACATATGCCTACCATGCTTACCCCTGTCGAGTAGGTTTACCCTATCTCACCCCTTCTCCCTCCCACCATAGCTCGCCTTACCCCACAACACTAGTGCCCTCCCATCATAGCTGCCCCTGCCCCACAACCGTAGTTCCAGGGGTGTTTCTAAAAGATCTGGGGCTACACTAATGTCGGGATTGTTGGGACTCGGGGCTAGCCAGCCTTTTGGTTGTAAACCCTGGATTCTATCCAGGGCTATAACCAAAAGACCCGGGGCTATAGCCCTCTAAACCCCCCTAGCAACGCCTCTGCCTAACTCACCCTTGAAAATAACATGCTGACTTTCAAAGTGTCATACATGTTCGCTCGCACATAACATTAGTACTAGCCACAGCAACAAGACTTTGGCACACAGCAGTAAAGAGATGTCTTTCTACAGTGTCTATAAATAATGTCATGTGTCTGCAAACAGTAACTTTCTGACATGTTTGGAACTGCCAGGTAAGTAAAGCACTCACGTTAACTACATTCTTACTTTTAAATGATAAATGCAATAAAGAACTGCAAACACCGAAACTATTGGCTTTGTGAATGCTTGTTTTTCTTTTAGAAACTGTCAGATGCAGAGTAAGACAGAGTGAAGCGACTTGGCAAAGGCAATTCAGTAGTAGCGCCGATAAATAAACTCCGGCATGTGACTGTTTGCCAGGGATGCAACCATACGGTGACATCGCATCATGGAACATTCCGATAACAGTACAATTGTTTATTAAGTATTAAGTCATATGTGAACTAAGTGCAATGCCTCTAAGTTTTCAAGACGTCTTCCAGAATACAGGGGATTCAGTATGTCTCTGAATCCTTGGCAAGCGCTCAATATGAGGTCCATTTAATGTTCCTGTACACGTTCGATGAGACCCCAAACAACCCTGGCAATTATGGAGATGCGGCTTCTCTGAGGAGCACTGCATGTTGTTCTTTCCCTCCCGAAGCCGCGTGCGGAATGCTGACTTCAAATACACCTTTCAGCCATGTTTTTGTAAAGCATAAATGCAATCACCGTACTTTAAGTGCATTAAAGATTCATTGGCAGCTCTGAAATGCGGCCCCTGAGTTCTTCGCTAAACATCTCACCTAACAGAGTTCTCACCTCTTGAGCATGAAAATGGGCACTGTGTCACTGCCGGAGGCCATTGCTAATGCTTTAAAAGATTTGTGTTGGAAACGCCCTCACAAAGACTGCGGTTTCTCTCAAATTGTTGTCGCTATATGCACCACAATGTTTAGTTTAGTTTAGTGTATTTATTTATAGAGCGCAACCGAGCGCAGATGCATCTGGGCGCTATTCATACAAGTTACAAAATGATACATATAGAGAGGAATACAACAAAAGGGTTCCATACTAAAATATACAGATATACATCAGTCAACAGTAAAATACATCATGTAATGATTACATCAGTCGACCGTAGAGATTGGGCAGAGTTATATATACACATGTGTTTTTGTATTTTGCATTGTGGGAATCACTTGAGCACTTTTGTCAGAATAAGCTGTGCGGGGAGAATGAGAGCCAAAATATTAAGCAACAGAAACTGGTATATGTGATAGCGAGATTGGTGATACACAACAGCTTCACTGTATGCAACAGAGCGTACATTGCGGTGCTGAAGAAAACATGTACAACCACGGCCATTTGGCGCAGGGATATTGGGGTTACTGTGCCACAGTTTCAATATCCTGAAGGGAGAGTACAGTTGAGGTGTTAGGCCATGTTACCTCTGACCTGTGGTGTGTTTGAGGTCCCACTTGAAGAGCTGGGTGGGGGGTGAGTGCTGGGGGACTTCAGAGGAGTGTACTGCGTGTTCAAATGATCAACCAGAGATGGAGCACATGGGGTCTTGTCGGTGGGGAGGCGGCAGCGGACTTGGGAGCTGAGAGTTTATTGAGGGGTTTGTAAGGAGTTTAGGCTGGGAAGTGCTGGGCCATGTATAGATTAGAAGAACAACAATCTGAATGTGAAGATGGTTATAATCTACGTCAAAGAGACACACCGCCTGATGGCTGTATATGGAGGAAGGTGGTTCAAGACATGTCAAAAAGCATCCATTGGCTGCAGCTGTGGTGTTTGTTAATGGTTTGGATGAGTAGTGGGGAAAGCATATGAGAAACTCCAACAGTTATTGGGATTGCTGATGGTCAGTGCATCGATGAAGGTTATGATAGAGTGCTGCGTACATTGAGGGTGGATCTTGACAATATTTACCAGTGTGAGTGTTAAAGGTGGAAGGGGTTGATGGGTGATGTTGGGTTGTGTTGTGTCCTCATCCATGTTAATGACCCTGTTTGAATTGGAGTCAAGTCCCATTTCTATTGTTGTTCTTTTGTTGTGGGCCGGGCCCCACAGTATGCAAGAAAAGGCGGGGTCGCCGCCTCAGGCTCCAGTTTCGCGCCGATGATTAAAGAGATAAGAAGCCACTTGACCGGCTCCCGCGTATTATTGTATCTGTTTTATTTGAAATGCCATATTGTTATATTGCTGCACCCGACCTCCGTCGGGATATAACAATGGATATTCAACTGAGTTGTCACGCTCAGCCGAACCCACTAGACCGTGCCACAGCGAGGTGCGAGGTGCGAGGGCCGCATCCGCAACCACACTGCACGGTAAACTTCAAGGACTTCACCGCCACGGAGAAAACGCTCATTACTACGTGAACGCTGCCAGTAAACCCACGTGGACTCCACGTAGACTCGACTTCCCATAGAAGGCACAGGCCGCACTGATCTGCAGGGAGAGGCCTGCCCCAGAAAACATTGCAACACAGCCAACCACACGTGGCTGCAACCATGTCGGAAGGTGCCGCAGATAGTGGCATCCAAAGTCCCCAGGCCAGCTCCACCCCTAGGCCTGCCAGTAACAAAGAGGAAGGTAACTCTGAGTCACTTCAATTACATGCCGTGCCACACTTCGACATGTCTGATGCGAACAGCCTGGCTCCCAGATGGGCCAGATGGCTAAAAGAACTGCAGATCTACATCGACGCCTCTGGAGTGAGGGAGGAACGTCGCCTAAGAGCCATTTTGTTGCACTCATTGGGCCCTACGGTACGTGACATAGTATTTGAAAATGCCTGATTCTAGCACTGACTTATTCCAAGGCATCATCGACTCTTTGAATACGTATTTTGCACCTTTAAGAAATGTTGACTATGAGAGACATATATTTCATACGACCATACAAGATAAAAGTGAAAGCATGGATAATTTTGTCATGAGATTGAGGAGGAGAGCCAAATATTGTGACTTTGACAGATACTCCACAGACGAGGCCCTCAAATCACAAGCCATTGCCGGGTGTAGATCCCCCGAATTTCGCAAAAAACGACTGCAGAAAAGTAGGACACTAGAAGAAATCCTGCAAATAGCAAGAGCTGACGCTCCATTAACACTACAAACCGAGTCGCTAGGAAACATCACCATCACGCAAACGGCCAATGCAGCACAAGTATGTCCCATTCGCACTCCCGCCGACTCATCAGAACAAAAGAAATGCTACAGATGCGGTTTTCGATTTCCCCACACAGGACCATGTCCTGCAATAGGTCACCAGTGCGACAAATGTGGGGGTGAGAACCATTTTCAGTCGGTGTGCAAAAACATTAAATTCTATCAGAGTGCTGAGCCTCACAGAGAGTCCTGGAGACAAGATGGCAGAAGGCCACGGCGGGAAAGCCAGCGCAAACACGCAAGCCAGTCGTCTGCGCCCAGCAGGCGGCGCTCACCCATCTCGTCAAGGAAGCACGTGCCATCCACTTGGTGGCGTGAAGAAAGAAGAGACACATCCAGTCATCGCAAAAGTAGACATCACTCTCAGCACCGCCAGCCAAGACAAAGAATCAGGTACCTGGATGAATCGCCGCAAGAAAGAAGAATGGCCAGGTCGTCATCTTCCAGTGGAGAGAGGAAACGCGCATGTGTTCATGCCATAGGAAACAACACGGCTGCTGAATATAGCCCAACACTGCTGCTGCAACTCAATGGACAAAATCTGGAATTCTTAATCGATACGGGGACCACTGTCAATGTCATAAGCGACATAGTATACAAAACACTTGAGGTGAAGAAAGAGTTACGGAAAGCTGACACATTGATATATCCGTATGGATCCAACAAACCGCTAGATTGCAAAGGCATGTCCACCGCAAAATGCCAATACAAAAATCAAAGCCAAAAAGTACAAATCTACGTGATCAAAGGGGAAGTCCCAGGTGGAAGCATACTGAGCTTCCGCACAGCCATACAAATGGGGCTAATCAGCATCATGTACCAAATTATGTCCGCCTACACTTCTAGCGCAAAAGACATGATTCAAAAGATATTCCCATCTCTCTTCAAAGGCCTGGGACGTCTAAAAGACCGACAAATCAAGCTACACATCAACCCGCAGGTACCACCAATTGCTCAACATTATAGAGGCATCCCGCTTAACATACAGCAACAGATTGAGGATGAAATATAGTCATTGCTACAACAGGACATTATAGAGCCAGCATCTGTTCCAACACCGTGGGTCTCTCCGATAGTACAGGTACCCAAAAGAGACAGCAAATCAAGCATACGCATCTGTGTGGACATGCGTGCCCCAAATGTGGCCATTGAAAGGGAACGACACCTAGTCCCGCGCATGACTGACATGATGCATCTATTACATGGGGCGACCGTGTTCTCAAAGCTTGATCTAAACAAAGGTTACCATCAACTTGAACTTCATCCCTCATCGAGATATATCACAACTTTCTCAACACACCTAGGACTGTTCAGGTATAAAAGATTAAGCTTCAGAGTATCTTCGGCCGCTGAAATTTTCCAGAACAAGATTCATCAAATAATCAAGCATATTCCCCAATGTCTAAATTATAGTGACGACATTCTCACTTTCAGCGCATCACAAGAAATTCACGATGACACTTTGAGAAGAGTCTGCATGGCATTAGAAAACGCCCACCTCACTCTCAATCCTGAAAAATGCGAAATCAGCAAAACGACATTGAAATTCTTTGGACATATATTCTCGAACAAAGGTATGCGCCCAGATCCTGAGAAGGTGCAAGCACTGGTAGACGCCCCTACTCCCACATCTCCATCAGCCATACGCTCATTCCTAGGGATGGCCAGCTACTGCACTCGGTACATTCAAGATTTCGGATTGGTGAGCACACCACTAAGGCTCCTCACAGGAAAAGATCGAGACTACCAGTGGACTCCAGAATGCGAAGAAGCATTTCAAGAGATCAAGCGTCGCATCGCATCAGCCTCGTGCATGGCTTACTACGATCCCGCATATGACACTGAACTGACTGTGGACGCTAACCCGGTTGGCTTTGGAGCCATCTTGGCCCAGTCCAGACCGGGAGCCTCACCAACTTCACCAAAACGCATAGTGGCTTATGCAAGCCGAAGCCTGTCACCCGCCGAGTGTGCCTATTCTCAACCTGAAAACGAAAGCCTGGCAGTCGTGTGGGCATGCGAACATTACTATCTCTTTCTGTATGGACACCCTTTCACCGTCGTCACGGACCACCAGGCGCTCACCACGATCTACGGCAAACCCACGGCTAAAATGCCACCTCGCATAACCCGATGGGGATTACGACTACAGGAATACTCATTCACAATCGTTCACAGGTCAGGCAAAGATAATAATCTAGCGGATTTCCTGTCCAGATACCCTCTGCCCGCTCAAGAAGAGCGTCAATCCATTAAAGCAAATCAATACGTCAACTATCTCGTTGACAACGCTCTCCCAAAACACATTTCCACAGCCCAACTAGTGGAAGCCACCAGCGAAGACAAACTCCTACAAATCGTGAAGGAGTGCATACAATCAGGTCGATGGCACATAAAAGACTGACACAAGGCGGGCCTATCCTCCCAAAAGGAATCTGAATTGCGCACATTCAAACTTATACACCACAACCTGTCTCAATCCCCAGAGGGTTTGATTCTCAAAGAAAACAGAATGGTGATCCCATCCAGTTTGCAAAACCAAGTTCTACACATAGCACATGCGGGCACCGTGGAGTGGTACCCACGAAAAGACAGCTCCGGACAAAAGTTTGGTTCCCGAAAATGGATGAGAGGATGGAAAGTCTCCTAAGCAAGTGCCTCGCATGCCAAGCGGTGGCTACGAGAACATTCCCCGCACCGTTAAGGCCGTCTAACATGCCCCTACAGGTATGGGATGAGGTGGCCGTCGACATGTTTGGACCCTTAGCGAATGGAAAATATGTGCTAGTTATTGTGGATGAAATGTCACGTTTCCCAGAAGTACACCTTGTACACTCAACCAGCACCCAGGCCATCATCCCTGCTCTGGATAAGACATTTGCAGACTATGGAATCCCCACGACCGTAAAATCAGACAATGGGCCGCCCTTCAGTGGTCATGATATTGCAATGTTCGCAGAACATCTGGGATTCCAGCACAGAAAGATAACACCCTTAAATCCCAAAGCCAATGGAATGGCCGAGAAATTTATGAGCAATCTCAAGAGGACTCTACAATTCTGTTCCATCACCCACGGATCATTTATGCAAGCCATTTGCACACTGTTACGAGAATATAGTAACACGCCACACAGCGCCACCGGCGAATGCCCGTCCACCCTAATGTTTGGCCGAATCATACGGACAAGAATTCCACACAATCCCCGTGTCCGTCCACCCACCACCATCGTCGAAGATGCACGAGCCAGTGACAAGGTGAGCCAGGACAAAATGAAAGCCTATTTCGACCAGAGGAGACAAGCCAACCATGCCAGATTCAAGTAGGTGATGTGGTACTGGTATGACAGGACCAAAACTCCAAGGGCACCCCTGCGTTCAGACCCGATCCCCTAACTGTGACCCACACCAGCGGGTCCATGATAACGGCGGCAAGCCCTCATAGAACTGTCACGAGGAACTCATTGTTCTTCAAAGTCTTCGAAGGAAACTCAGGTTGTGAAACCACAACCACCACGGTCACAGACGAATCCTCAGATCCAGAATCTGAATATAGAGTGGAACATCGGGACGCCGACGACAGCGACACTCAGATGGCCAGATCAATGACACCAAGGCGAAGCCCCTCAAAACGGACAGTACACAGACCAACCAGGTGGATAGAAGAAATGAACTAAAGTTCTCTTTTAAGTGAGGGGGAGATGTTGTGTCCTCATCCATGTTAATGACCCTGTTTGAATTGGAGCCAAGTCCCATTTCTATTGTTGTTCTTTTGTTGTGGGCCGCGCCCCACAGTATGCAGGAAGAGGTGGGGTCACCGCCTCAGGCGCCAGTTTCGCGCCGATGATTAAAGAGATAAGAAGCCACTTGACCGGCTCTGGCGTATTATTGTATCTTTTTCATTTGATCTGCCATATTGTTTTATATCTGCACCCAACCTCCGTCGGGATATAACAGGTTGGGGGGATTAAGATAGGAGGTGAGATTGTAAGAGTTAAGTATCAGAAAATGAAGGCTCGCCCGGTATCAGATGGTGAAGAGTCTGTGATATGAGCATACGTGTGTGTGTGGGGGGGTATTTAGGGGTACAAATTAGAAGATGCTTTTGGTGTCTGCAACATAAAAGTGATGGGAAAGCCAAAAGAAAAGAAGATTGTTCATAAAAAGGTCATCCAGATGCTATGGTACAGCGACACTGAGTTTGTGGAGTAGTAGGATGCCAAATCACATTGGATATAGTGGGCAGGGGGATACTGATATCCACAGCATTGAAGGTGGTGGGGAGATCAGTTGTAATGAGGATAAAGGAAAGGGAGTGGTATATGAAAACTGGTAAATCAGTTGAGAAAGTGCACAAGGCTCATTTCGGGAGGACCTTTTAATATGAGTGTGAACTTGAGTTAGAAAATGGAGGCTCATACAAATACAAATATCTGTACAGAATTGGATGTGTTTTCAGCATTTAATTTGACTGTGTTCCCCTACAAACTTTGTATGGGTTCAGTTTCTGTTCTAAATCTCGATAACTCATAAAGCGTGACACATTTTATTGACTCTGGACACAACAGGCCTCAATACGAGGAAGGCGGTAGAGGATTAACGGCGCCGGTAGAGCTGCCGGTGCCGTTAACCCT
This sequence comes from Ambystoma mexicanum, assembly GCF_040938575.1. Taxonomy (NCBI): domain Eukaryota; kingdom Metazoa; phylum Chordata; class Amphibia; order Caudata; family Ambystomatidae; genus Ambystoma; species Ambystoma mexicanum. Next base: position 973,877,516 of record NC_090924.1, read on the forward strand.
CTACCGCCTCATTACGAGGTCTGCTCGCAGGTCACGCTAAGGACGTCTGGTAAAACCAGGCGTCCTTAGCAGGACCCGCTAGCAGACCAGGATGCTAACAACGGGCCCGTCATGAACGGGCCCGTTGTCAGCATCCTCCCCATTCCCATTGAGCCCTATGGGAGATCAAATGGGAATGGGGATGTATCGGGTCCGAGTCCCAGGAAAGGGAATTACCGGGCCCTCCAAGGTCGGAATGGCCCAGTAATTTCTCATTCCTGGAACCCAGACCCGGAACCCGGTATGGGGCTAGCCATACACGTAATGAGGCCCAATGTCATTGAAATCAACTAACATAGCTTAATTGCTACACTAGTGTACCTTTAAGGCACATAGCACCAGGGTAATATGTATATGTCACAATGATTTTTAACAGATGACATCAGAGATTTCCTAAGAGTTAGTGCTTCAAACAAATTAAACTGTAAAGGATATCATGGCATATTGCTAACCTATTTGCTTTTTTGTTCAATATTTGAGTACTGATCAAATTTAATGTTATTGATGTAATTATATGTATTTAGAGTTAGCGTGCGCTTTTTGAGCAAGGGCTTTCTGTAAAGGCTGATTGTGCTGACGAACCCCTGCCTCTCCTGTGTGACACTGTGTGAATTGGACTTTGTTTTTTCCAGCTGCTACAACTACGGTATTACAGCTATAGTGGAGTTCTATTGCACATTGTAAACAAAGACTCAGCGCTTCAGCGCTTTAGAACATTGTTTTGAAACTTGCTGTTTGTTCCTTTTTTAGTAACGGCTGAGCCCCGTCTCCGCATCCCAGCGCTCCCTACTTGTAGCCCAGTGCACGCACTTCTCCGCGCGCGCTTTCTGAGCAAGGGCTTTCTGTAAGGGCTGATTGTGCTGATCGTGCGGAGGGTGGCGAGGGTAAACCCGAATAATATAATATTTTTTCACCTCATTTTTGGTTTGGCATACCCTTTGGTGAGAAAGTCTGAAAACTCTCCTAAGGTAATACTGGTTAACAGTATTAATGGTGAATTGTATACTTTGCGTACAAATATGCCTGCTGTTGAACCTTTAATTGACCGACCGTACGACTGTCACACAACTCCAAAACAAATTATGAATGGCGCTCCCACACGCGGAACTTCCCGTGGTAGATCGCTGTCGCATACCAGCGACATTAGGAAGTTATATTCTGACGGCTTGTCAGGGGCAGAATGTAATCCCTTAAAAGGGAAGGAAAAAAATTCTAAACCAACATGCAAAGTTTCACGAGCAGCCGCAGTGATTCCTGAGATTTCTAAATCAGGACCGACTGCAGTTGATTTGTGCATGCCGTCGGACTCTCTCTTAGCTGCCTTCACTGAACATAACCTGCTGGGCGATTATGCCTTCCCAGTGAACTCAAAATCCATGATAGATGTAGTTATACACCCGGAGCCTATACAACCTCCTGATAATTTATGTCCTGTAATTAATGATGATGAAGAAATGAATGATAATGTTGAGGATATTCCCAATATAATGAATGATATTGCGTCACCGGTTAGCGGTGGAGTAGCAAAACATTTAAATGTAGAACCTGATGTGGAACTCTTGTCCCAATCGCCAGTAATGTTCCCGGAATGTTCCCGAGACTCATCTATTTTGTCTTTATCTTTTACGCAACACTCCCCCAAGCAATCCGAGCATAGTAACTTAGGATCTCAATGCCCTCAAAATCCAGTTTGACTGATCCCAACAGCAATAACATTACAAGCTATGAACACGACACTGTTTCCATTAGCCAAGCTTCATGAAACACTAGATGCAAGAATAATGGATCAGAATTTTTTACTAAAAGAATTGTTAGAAAGTAAAAATGCATTGGCTCCGGTAATGGAAAACATGGCGGTTGAAAATATAAGTGCCCAGAAAGGTAATTTAGTTAATCCGGTAGCTATTCAAGAAGATGTTATTGACTTGCCTGATAATAGACATAATCCACATGAAGTAAGGTTGAGTCCACCGTGCATGAATGAAAAGAAAACGGCCTCTGGGTGTCTGATGCATAATAAAAGTATAATCGAAATCATTGATCAAGAGGAAGTGGAGCAAAAAGCTGGAGCGAGAACTAATGAACAAGAGAGTGTCCCTCCTCTGCCCCCCCCCCAAACAGTGCAACATATAACATATTCAGCGTGTCTAAGAGAGGGAAAAAAAACTTGGTACTGAACAACTTGGGATAAAAAAAAACAAGAACCAAAGGATTACGAAAATGCAGAAGAATAAAAATTCCCATCAGTTTGTCAAGCTACTGTCCTTACCTGACAAAAGAAGTCAAGAAAAGAGTGCAGCTATTGTTCGAAAATACTCTGCTATTAATAAAAACAAAGCTGCAATGCCACCTATACAATTGAAATCAAGAGAAAATAAAATTCCATTGAATATGGACCTTAGATATGGTCCTCTTGATAGTTTAGTGGACGAGGTAGCAAAAAATGAACAGGCTATTGACGCTTTGAGAACATACCCTCCCTCCCAGCTCACTCAGATGAAAGACCAGGGAGGTATTCTAGATAATAGACCACAAGATCCTTCATTTCTGACTTTAGAAGATAGGCGGGAAGAAATCATGAAATCAATGTACATCTTCTTCTCACGAAATGTACAGAGTGCCAAAACAAACATTGCAAGGCCGCTCGAAATTGCGACTAATCAAATTGGGAAATATAACCCTAATGTATATCACCTGAAATCCCATCAAAATAACATCTTTGGTGGAGCAAAAGTAGCTCCTGCAAGTGCAAACTCGGTAGTGATAAATAAGCAGAAGGAAACGAAAATGCTGTTAAGGAATAGACACAATAAATGTAATGACTCAACACATGTGAGTTTAATTTTGAAATGTCGGGGTGGAGAGTTTGGGCTATATGACCTGAATCGATCCTCAGTACTTAATATACTACAGAATATTCCGGTCTTACAAGGGTTGAAATCTGATGACATATCACAAGTTGAGTTCACCCATGATCACGACAGGTCAGTAGTTAAGATATGGATGTCATCAGCAATAGTCAAATACACAATCTGGCAAGCAAGGGACGAAATATATCAACCAGGTTTTTTGCTGCACAATTCTACTGTAACATCGAATGCAGCCTATACCTATGCTTTGAATGTAGCAAACATATATCCTTTAAAGGTACCCCACACACATCCAAACATTCAACACGGAAAGGTATGGTTTGCAGATGGATCCTCTGATCCCTTGACGATAAAATGCTTCACAGATAATGATAACCAAACGAGAATGGTAACTAGTTTCTCTCAGAGAAAGGGGGCAAATGAATGTTAGCTACCCATTGAAGAATGTAAGCAAAGCATTCAGCTAGCTTCTTGGAATACCCGAGGCCATGTTCACCTTGCATTGACTTTAATGTCCATTCTGGACAAATATGGCATTATCATGCTGCAAGAAGTATGGCTTACCTCCCCTCCAGTGTGGGAGAATCATTATGTCATCTTGAAACCGGCTATCAAACCAACTAGAGGTCGACCAAAGGCGGGTCTTTTAACAGCTGTAAAAATGTCAAGTGGAATGAAAGCTGAAGCATGGGCCTCGCCAAACAGTTACATACAGATGGTACGAATCATGTCGAATCATCACATTGTTGTCTGCCTTAATTTGTATTGGAACCATCTAAGCATCTCTGATAACCGTTTCTTTAAAGATTTGACACACTGTCTAAATCTGATTGATAAAGATCCCCTTATTAAACATACTATTATAGCTGGTGATTTAAATATGAATTGTATTAATGGAGAAACGGGGAAGTTAAAGGACACGAAGGAAAAATGGATGTGTCTAATGAAAGAGAGAGGTTTTAACATGATAAATGGCTCGGTGTTTGGTGATGTACCTCCTAAAGTTACCTGGCAGCAAGGCAATTACACCTCTACAATTGATTATGTTTACGCTAATAATGAGCTATTTTTTCATGTTACCTCTTTCAAAGTTCTTCAGCAATCAAAAAGTGATCACAATCTTCTCCATCGAAATGGACATGGCCCTTTGAAATTGTTAGAAATACCCTTCAAAAATATACTAGGAGTCAGGAGCTCTCTACTAATGGTAATCGTTTCAGATGGACTCCAGAGGTCTTAAACGATCTTCTTTTAGCAGTATCGTATCCAAAAGACATTCCGAAACCGAACTTGCACTACTTAAATGGGGACTATGTGGGAACGTTACAGCTATTTAAGAAATCAGAACAATTTGTTTCTGTCAATCAAAAACAGCATGAGCATGTCTATTATGATGAGATCAGAATCAGGAAAGCAGAGTTTAGAAGAGAGGTACGTCTCATAATGCAGCATAATCATAATAATAAAGCACTAATGGTATCCAAGTGTAAAAACAGATATAATAACTGGATAAAACAGCGAACGGCAAAAATGATACTGAAAGATGCTCAAACCATGCTGTATACAATAGCTTCAAAGAATTCTGCTTTAGTATGGGGCTTAATAAAAGCTACCTATGGGGGCAAACAATCAATAAAACAAATAAATCTAGTTCCAGAGGAAATATGGGTACAGTACTACAACTCTTTATATGCCGAACCCATATTCAGATACCCAAAATAGACCTGGGATACAATGGAAACGAACAACTGACGTTCGATAACTTAGATATTGAAATTTATATAAAAGAACTAAGTAAATCGAGAGCCCCCGGACCACGTGGTCTTTCTAACCTTATAATAATTTGGCATTTATATAGCGCTACGAACCCTTAGGTATCTGAGCGCTGCTTATTATTACCCACGGTGTGTGGTGCTCATTTATCGACCTCGGAAGGATGAAACGCTGAGTTTGGCGCTGCCGGGATTCGAACCTGCGTTCGCAGGCTCTGCACTGATGTCAAAGCGAGCGCTCTACTCGCTGTGCCACTTGACCGGCTAATGTTAAGAAAGAAACCTGAGGCGTGGACGGCAATATTGGGCGCCATATTTAACCAGATCATAATTAGTAAAAAAAAACCTGTTCCTGGCAGAAATCAATTATTGTCCCCATTTATAAGAAATGGGACAGGTTAGATCCAAGAAATTACAGACCAATCGTGCTACTCGATACTCCGGGAAAGATCTTTGCACGATTGGTCTTAAGAGATTTTAACAAATAGTCCAAAGCAGCTGGTCTTAATGATCCCTTCCAAACGGGTTTTGTGGTGGGTATAGGCACCTCAGTGAACTTACAGATTCTGAATGCCATTAAACAGCATGAGCTGCAAGCTAAACAATCGGTCTTTATGGCCTTCATCGACTTTGAAACCACCTTTGATTCCGTATCTAGAAAACATCTATTCAATAAATTAGCTAAAAATTCATGCCCTAAGTATTTGCAGCACTGGATAATTCAATTTCATACAGAAACTTCCACCCAAGTGCGATTGACAATGGATGGAACTTTATCTAAATCCATCAATATGTATAAAGGCTTGAAACAAGGGTGTCTTTTGGCCTCCACCCTGTTTAACTACTTCATAGCAGATGTGGTGAAGGAGTTTAGGGAGGTGATATCAGATGCGCCGCGGCTTGGAGTACATGCAGTCCCTTGGATGTTTTATGCTGATGACTTGGTTCTGTTGGCAAAAACACCAAGGGGCTTGCTGTCATGATGCCTATCCCCGGGCATCAGGACCAAGGCCCTCAGCTCCGGGAGCAGGCATCCAGACATTTGTTTAAACCTCAGCAGCCCCGGCTAGGGGCTGTCTGGGTTCAGTCCTGGCGCCTTAGGCGCCAGGCTCATCATAGAAATCAGTCGTGGGGCCATAGGCACCAGGCTCATAGACTTTACTTACCTGATGCAGACCATGCTGCAAAAGAGTACAAGCCTACATGAGGCCTGGATGGGACTATTTTGTTACAGGGACTATTTTTTACTTGGGCGTGGCTCTAGGGAACCTCTTACCTGGAACTACTTTGGAGGCTATTTAAACCATACCCGAACAGCAGCACATGCTTCGCGTTATTCTGCATCCAGCAGCGTGACGCTCCCCGTGCCTGCAGTCAGCATCCAGTCTTCTGCCACACCCGCGTGCCAGCAGCTAGCATCCAGTCTTCTGCCACGCCTGCCTCGAATCCAGAGCTCTTAGAATAAAGAAGAAGAAAAGGACAATGTTAGAAAACAAACTTATTTCAAATTCCTCACCTAATTCCGGAACCATTTCATCTCCGGACCTGGAAAGTACATCAGTTCTGCACGCGTTGCTTCGCCAGCTCCAGCACGGCGACATACTCACCAGTTCTCACAGCATCTTTCGATCTGGCACTGTCTCCATCATTTCTTCACCGTAATCCGGCACCTAGGGGACACAAGAAAAAACGAGGTGAGCCAAGGGAATCAACAAATACAACCTCTTACCACCATAGACTTACCAGCAGCGGTATTATTCCATAACTCTCCACATTTTCATATGCCGCATCTGTAAAGAGGGAGAAAAACAACACTTTAACGCATGCAATAGTTACCGGACAGCGTTGGGTAACACAGATCTTACCTGAACGCCAGCAGCAGCTACGAGACCTTCTTCTCACGACCTCAGTTGCAACTTAAGGAAGGAAGGGGACAAGAGTGAACATCGGGCACATTGAACTCTTTGAACTTGATACTTGCCAATCCCGCCAGGGACTTCAGAGTCAATACTTACCGGAACTCTCCCAACGCCTTCAAACCAGTGAAGTAACTGGTATCTACGCGCTCCTGCAAGACACGCAGGATGGAGAGCTCATCTTTTACAAACATAAGGTGAGGTTGCTAAGGGGATATCAGAGGTGATTAGTGGGGGAGAGCGAGAACAGTTGGGAGGCTATCACTAAAACCCACAGGTGGTTAATCCCTGTCTCCACTTGCAGGAAAATACTTCTTCGGGTCCAGCAGACAAGACTAGGCGGGCCAGTCCAGACAGTCATCTCTGCACTACGCATCACGTTGAAGGAGACCGCAGCTGTCTGGGTCCGATCGACACCCCTGTGTGGTCCAGGTGAGCGGAACACTTGCAAAACCTACTTGATCAGCTTGGTAAATATGTAGAAAAAAACAATCTTGTTATAAATGTCTCCAAAACAAAAACAATGAAGAATGTACCCAACAGCAAAGCCAGAGCATCTCGTCTTTCATGGTCTCTAATGTCCCAACCTCTAGAAAATGTAACTCAATATAAATATTTGGGGATGAATGTCAACACATCTACTGCCGACACTTCGTACTTAGAAGAATTAAAAAAGAAAATCAGAACCTCCACCTCCCAAGCTTCCATCATAAATCAGAAATATGGCACCTTTTCTCTGAAACCTATAATTATGATTTATTGTCAAAAGGTAGTACCTATGGTACTATATGGTGCGGAGTCTAGGTCATGGAGAAACGAGATTCTGGAAAAATGTACTACATGTGCCCAAGACAGCTCACATGTGTTTATTAAGATATGAGCTGGGCTTATGCTTGTTATATTGCATGTACATGTGGAGATTATGTGGTCTGTATCGTAAATGCATCATGAGTCAACAACAAAGCTCCCTACTGCATGTCTTGTCAATGTATATGAGAACAAGTGGACACAAGGTCATGGGTATGTGGCATCAACGTGTGATAAATTTCCTACAAAGTGCTGAAGTCTCAGAGGAATTATTAGTAACAAATCCTAATAGAGCCAAAGAGAAAGTTATGATATGGGATTGGATCAATACATATAAGCAATGCCAAAATACCAAACATGCCAAAGTCCATAAAATAATCATGAAGAAAGTAAGAACACCTGAAAGTTATCTGTTGAAATTTCCTGGCGACAAAGCCAGAGATTTGTTTATAAGATTCAGAATGAACCTATGGCATACAAGAAACGTTCTAGCTAAATGGAACATCATTACAAAGAAGGACGATTTTTCTGGCTTCTGCAAAGATCCTAAAATTCCAGAAACCATAGTCCATCTAATTGCGGAATGTCCCATGCTATTGCACAAAATAATTGAATATTTCAAAAGACACTTTGAAACTTATATACCTTTATCGATTGAACACTTTTGGCATCTGATTTATAACACTCAAATAACAAAAATAAGATTAGCAGTTGTTAACTACTTGATGGCATTGAAACTAAAGGAAGACCCCAAAGAGAACTCACAATGATAGTTTGAAAGGAAACTTCTAGTGATAGAAAAGGTTAGCCAGTTGCTCCAATCATTTTAATATTTTACGGTTAAAGATATTGCTAATATGTCCCATTTCACTAAACTTGTAAGAGAAAACATGTAATGTGAATGTAATATATTTTTCCTTTTATTTCATCACTTTTTAGCGAAATTATTTGTTGGTATATGTTCTTTGTCATACAATTTGAAATTTTGAGTCAATATGACCTGTTTTAATCTGACGTGATCTGATGTGTAATGATGTGACTTGCATTTTTTTGTTTCTGTCTATATATTTTTGATTTTTATACATTTTTGTATTTATGTATTGAAAGGTTGATTTATCAACTACACCAATAAAATAAAAAATAAATTAAAAAAAAGAAAGTTTATCAAAACGGATATATTTTTAGATACCTCTAATAAATGTGCATTAGTAGTACTGCCCTCACACCAGCCGAAATAATGCCAAATTGTGTGAAGGTGGAAAAACTCTTGGACGTTAGCCAAGGACCTCCTCTCAACCATGCCCTCCTTCCCTGGCGCCACATTACCACACTAACCCCGGGGGTAGAATCGGAGTTCACATATTACTATATGAATGGTAACTCACAACCTAGAGTAAGTGATGTTTGGACATCTTAACTTTGTCACATTATCCATCTCTGGGAAAACAAAGCATGCACATTTGTGACAAGACTCCCATTCCCACATGCTCCCCAAACGACAGAGAGGTAAACCAGAAACTGATAGCCACAACTCCTGACTGGAAAAATACTAAATCACCAGAGTATGAGTTAGTAAAGACAAGGGTGTATTCCCCCAAAAATGGTGTTCCCCCAAACCTCCATGACTGACTGCCAAACAGCACAGAAATGATTACACAAATGTAAATATGAAAACACATTTCTTTATCAAAATATCTCTGTTATCTCAGCAAAAATGCAACTTCAGGAATCAAAACCCTTTGCAAGTCAGGTCAGGTAAATGCAAGGCAAGTGGGGGGTTGGCTAATGTGGAGCCATGCTGCTGCAAGTCCACAGGACTCTGCATTTTTCATACAGAGACACCTGCAGTATCATTTTTTTTCTGGCGCCCGGGAATGGGCAATTACCGGGTCATTACGGCCCCGCCAGACCCCGTGATTGCCCATTCTCGGGCGCCGTAAAAAAAATGCTCCCCATACCGATTCAAGTCCCACAGGGCTCAATGGGTATGGGGCGGCCGGATGCACCGGCACCCTTCTCAATGGTGCCGGTGCATCCAACATGGTCTGCTCGCGGGTGCTGGTCTGCCCGCCAGGTTAGACGTGGCGGGCAAAAAGGCACCCACGAGCAGAACTCGTGGTTTGCCGGTCCAGTAACTACGGGACCGGTAAGCTTACCGGTACCATAGTTACTGGACCGGCAAACTTATAATCAGGCCCATTGTTTGGTGATCACTCGAAAAAACCAACGGTGCAAAGTCTAGGATTTCACACCTTTGAATGCCTGCTCAAGAGGGCAGAGAATACGTGGGGGCCCTATGATATGGGGGTGGGGGCATAGTACTTGCTCTGCTACACAACAAACACATATAAATATATCCTAAGGATAATACTGGACTACATGTTTACCCCGAAAGACACTCAAAGGGACAAATGCTGAACTCAGAGAAACAAATTATCAAACTAGGTATGAAATTAAAAAGTCGACATGTACAAGATTTCGAAGGCTGATGAAATCATACCCCCTTCTTATCCCGATCTATGGGTAAGGGGAAAAAATAATAATTTTTGATACCCTCTTTTTGCTTTTTGATCTTAAATCACTTTATTTGGGATATGTAAGGTAACAGCCTTTGTTTTTTTCCTTTTTCCTTATATTTTTGCTTTTATTTTTCTTAGTTTACAACAGGATCAATAAGTAATAGTCACATGTGTTAAAAACTCTCCTGATGAGCCATTTCCTACTTTTGAATGGTGATACACGTGTAGAGAGTATTCATGAGAGAACATGTATTGGAAACTCTACAAGTCAACGCAATATTTGAATTAAACTACTATCTATCTATGACTTGCAAGTTCTTCAAATATCTATTATCTGGCTCTGTCCACTGTATTAATGAACAAGGATAAGTTGGCGTAGCGTTTGATCATCCCCTTCCAAATAATCTTGTCTCTTTGCTGTGAAGCAGTCACACAACTGGGGAAATCTACTTTGACTGACAACTACCCTGTTAACATAAAAGTGTGGATTCGCCATGAGCCAGCATTTTCTGACTGCAATCTGTTAGATTAATTTATCCCAATCCCATAGCCTTACATGTAACTTGCATCATTAACAGCCAAAAATAGCCCCTAGAAGCTTCTGCGGAAATATCCTGCTGCTAAAAATAAATGCAAACGAAGCCCAGTAATGAGTGTGAATATTCCCTCTTCGGAATGGCTTTTATGCTCACATCATACTGCATTGTGCTGCCTAAAGTCCTGCATTTATGATATGTACTGGAATAGAAAATGGCATGCCTGAAAAAAACATGACTTATACTACATGATTTGAGAGCTCTATATCAGCATATTTCAAGGCAAATGAGTGTTCATGAAGTATCACTTTTTGGTGAGAAATGTTTGTAGTTATTTTCTGCATTGCTAGCTTTGGAATGTTCATATGCAGGAGTTATTTGCATCCATTTTACTGTTCTATATTAGAAGAGAAAACATGTACATGTTCACATTCCTTTGAAGCTATCGCTTTCATCTTACACAGAATAGGTTTTAGTTGGATAATACTAACATGTGGTATTTCAAATGTTTCAGTGTTGTAAATCTACTGCTACTCATGTATATTCAGGGATTTTTACTCCTTTGTTTGTGAACATTCCACCTAGTAAGTGTGAGTATAAAGTGAATTGCACTTCAATAGGACTCAAAGACCACACTCTACTGTGCAGCGGATAGAATTCCTTTCTGCAAAGTCTCAACTATCTAGCCAGAAGGCCATTCTCCTTGCAAAACAATCTTTTTTCAGTGCTAAAGTTGAGGGTGCTTTTAACCAGCCAAAGGAACTGTTTTTTCTTGTACAGTCTCTGTCTTCTCCAGCTAAAGCCAATTCTGGGATTATCCCCTCTCAGCTGCTCTGTGAGTCCCTGTCTGGCTTTTTTGTTGATAAAATAGACTTTTTTGGCCAACAAATTGCTAGCACTTGTCCCCACCCTGCTATATCTCCCCAAACCTCTCCCAGCCTCATGTCTAGTGGTAACTGGTCTACCTTTCCTATTGTCACTCATCACAATGTTTTACCTGCTATTAACAAACTTAAATCTGCTTCACTGCTTGACCCTAGTCCCCTTTCTCTGCTTAAAGATATTTCGGTTGAGTTTATACCATGGATTACATTGGCAGTTAATGTTTCTCTTTCCACAGGTCAAATCCCTAGTGACCTGAAACACCCATTGGTAATCCCTCTGTTGAAAAACCTTAATTGGATTCCTCCATTTTATCTAGTTTTTGTCCTACCTCACTTCTCCCTTTCCTTATGAAATTACTTGAGTCTCTGATTTCCCCCCAGCTTGGTTCCTTTCTTGAATCATCAACATTGTCTGATCCTTTCCAGTCTGGCTTTCGACCTGGTATGGGGACTGAGTCAGTTCTTGTCTCGGTGGTTGACGACCTTGCTTGCATGGTAGACCAGGGCGGTGTGGGTGAGCCGATTTTACTAGACTTATCAGCTGCATTTGACACCATAGACCACCCCACGCTGGTCACCCGCCTGTCCTCAGCAAGTCTGTCTGGCCAGGTGCTTCCTTGGTTTTTTGTCCTTTTGTCCGATCGTTCACAAACTGTCTATCTATCCTGTTTTTGCTCGAAACCAGTGCCTCTGACATGCAGAGTCCCCCAATGCTCTGCTTTATCTCCCACCTTGTTCAATGTTTATATATAGCCACTTCTCTGCCTTATCCACTCCCACGGCTTCACATGCTATTCCTATGCCGATGATACACAGATCATTCTCTGTTGGGATCTTTCATGAATGGACTCTGCCGCTTGACTCCGGGGTTGCCTTGAGGCAGTGGTGTCTGGGGCGGGGGGTGGATGGCCGAGAACTGGCTAAGGTTGAACAGCGATAAAACAGAGGTACGTGTTGTTGGCTCCTCGCATCCTCTGTCCTTCTGGACCCATGATTTCTGGCCCTCTATTCTTGGTCCCTTCCCGTCTCCTGTAACCTCAGTGAAAGATTTGGGAATAAAAATATTAGCATCACTGTCGATGTGTGATCAGGTGGTCTCCATCAGTCAAAATGGGCATTTCAAGCTTAAAATTCTTCACAAGGTTTTGCCCTATACCCCTTCCAATTTTCATGCCCATGTGGTGGCTGCCCTGGTGCTGAGTGGCATCACCCGCTCCTCAAACCGTTTACATTCACGGGTCATATAGCTTAGTGGCAACACGATTGTCTTGGAAACAAGACGATACAGAGCAACACAGGTTCGAATCCCGGGCCTGTGCTTAGAAACCTCTTTGATAAATAAAAAGAGCGTTATAAAAAAACAATTATAATTCCTACCTGAAGTCTGGTATGCTTTCCTTATCCCATTAATTTCCTTGCACTCCATGGGACACTACAGGGCCAGACACTCACTTAGCCGAGCAGCATAAATTCAACAAAATGGCACACATGGTGGAGGTGACATCATGCTCTTAGTGACAATAACTTACATGGATATTTAACTCTGATAACATCGCAAGAAAATAATTCACGTGGACCTTGCTCCAGATTACTTTGCTTGAAGTGGTCTGAGGATGAGAACAAATATACCACCATATCCTTTAGAATGACAAACTATGAAATATTACTAAATAAGAAAGATGACAATCTTATTTGCCAAATATATTTTAAATCGAATTCTGCCTTAAGATTCACTAGATAATTCCCTAGTATGCAAGGGATACACCCATCAGAACCAACATGGGAAATTGACACTTACCTCTTATGGGAGTAAAGCCTCAAATGGGCAGTTACTACTATATGATGTATGTTACAGCCTTACTTGTGGTGTATTGTCATCATATGCTAAAAACAGCCCCTCATTTCCAGATTCTGCTTTAGTAGGCCACCTACATTCCCTAAACATGGGTTATCCCATCTCAGTGCCTTTAAATTCTGGTGCAGTAACCACATCTGAAGTGCAGCCCCACTCTTTATTGTGCTGCCATCATATCCCTTGTGCAGTCACAAATGCCCCAGTACTGCCACCCTGACCCCCTGAGCCATTTAAGGCCTCATATGCCTGGAATGTTCACCATATGTAAGATACATCCTCACATGTACATGTACTGCCATCATATGCTAAGTGCAGCCTCAGTTGCTGTGTTTCAATCCTTTGCACATTAACGCCTCATATGTGAAGCAAATGCTGCAGGCATGAATCAGCATGATTGACCAATTTGTAAAGTGCTTGCCCCAGATATTTGTTAAGCCTTCAGGATGCATGTTTCAATCCTGGCAGGGATGTGTCGTCCTTGCAAGGATGAAAAAATGAGCAACATTAAATAAGGGAATACAACCTATTATTAGACTATTTGCAAGGTGATAAATGCAGCATAAATAACAACAAAAAACAATATTGTTATTAAGATATGTCAGGTGCCGGTTCCAATGCTCCTTTGCTGACTTCTAATGACAGGTATAATCATAATATATAAGATACAGACTCACATGTCCAGCCAGTGCTGTCGTATGCCAAGTGGAATCTCAAATATGTAGAAACCTTTGATGTTGAAGGGTGCAGGTCGGAAGTATCCGTTACCTATGTGCCGATTTGAAAATCTCTATGTTATTTGTGGTTTGTATTGACCAGGCAGTTTTGCCATAAGAGCAGCCAAATTGTGGAGTGCAAAAATGCACAGCATGATTGTTGATAGAAGATGGCGAGTGTCTGAATCTGTCAAGAACACACGACCGATGGGGGGTCATCTGAAGGAGTGGGGGAGGTGTAAGGATGCAAGATTGTAGTAGTGAGGAGTTAATTGAGTGAGATGGGGAGTGGGAAGTGGGACTCTTGGTGGTAGATTTCACTGACATTAAAGTGCAGACCAGTGTCACACAGCAGAGATTCCAGGAATCAAATTGGTTTCCCACAGATGGTAGTGTCATACATTTCAAAAAATGCTTGTCATAAGATTGGCCAAAGATTCTGGTGAACAGTTTTAGTTGGTTGCTATTATTTGTCATTTTGTTCAAAGTGGTTGATTGAAAATCCAAGTCTTGAGCTTTTTACTGAAAGTCAGATAGTTCACTTCCAGGCAGAGAGGTTTGGGTAGGGTGTTCCACAGTTAAGTGGCCAGAACTGCAAAAGAGGATTCTCCTTGCCGTTTTTCGTTGAAGTTGGGGACTAGTACTAGTGCAGCATTGCTGGACCTAAGTGTTCTGGAAGGAGTGCAGGGTTGAAACTTACTCCTGAAATCAGGGTCCCTCTATTTTGTGTGAGCATATAGGGAAATAACTGAAAGAAAATGTGTAGCTCTGCGTTACTTACATTCAGCAGCTTTTAAAATCAGTGTCAGTTTTATATTGCACATAGTTATATTGATGCCATAAAAATAAGTTAGTTTGTTTAGATAAAATGGACGAAAACAATTTTTAAACAATTGGCTAGCCAAATAGGCTGCTGATATTCTTAATTGCAACCATTCAAAACGTAATCTAGTCATTAAAATACACTTGAGTGGGTGGGGGAAAATGTAAGTATTGTTCAAAATCCTCATGCAAGAAATCATGTCTGACTGTCCTGTTTGCATGCTTTACCAGTGTAAGCTGTAGTGGGCTTGTAGGACTTGTTAAATCTTCAAAATAGAAGCTCTTGGGTCCTTGACTGGGTCTTGGGTCTAATGTAAAACATTAACCTTTGCAACCTCTGCTTGGACAAAGGAATCTTGCGGAAACGTGGAAGCTCTTTCGCTGCCACAAATATCCTTTAGTATCTGTTAAAATAGCACTGCCTTATTATTCATCCAGCTAGTAAATTGACATTAACATTTGTGTAATTTAATTTCCAATTGTCTGCAAGATAATACAAGCACAATTTGATATCGGCCACAGTGGGGTAGACCTAGTCAAAGCTCGTGGCAGGCGACAATGGCACGCCTTCAACTCCACCCGGATAAGAGGGCATTTCCTAACCTATTCTTCATTTATGGAGGAGTTCGCCATTTAATCTGCTCAACCAGGCAAAGCTTTCGAGCAGTGTCTGATACTTAACTTCAGTGGCAACACAGCAAAACTCCTCCCTGGACGCAAGGGATCAGATCAAGACAGTGCACCGTTGAAGGGTCATCACATATCTGATGAGAGACCCCAAAGTGATTGCCTGAACTGTGACCGCCTTTGCTCCAGTGCTAAGCAGATCTCAAGCTAACATGTGGCTGCAAAGCAACCTTCGGGCGCCATGCAAAAGCTTAAATAAATAACGCAAATAAATGAATGTCAGTGTGTCCCCTTTGCCAGATCGTATGACTCTACAATTGTGCAATAGCTCCACTGCTGCCATGATGACACAATGGTAAACGCCGCCAGACTATCGATCGACTCGTACAGTTGTCAATGCATCAAGATGCTGCTGTGATGACACGAACAAACATCCTGTCCTCGCGCAGCTTGCCAAGATCGCGTGAGTCACGATGATACTGTGTTGACGAGCAGAAACCTTCTTGT
Organism: Ambystoma mexicanum; assembly: GCF_040938575.1. Lineage (NCBI taxonomy): Eukaryota > Metazoa > Chordata > Amphibia > Caudata > Ambystomatidae > Ambystoma > Ambystoma mexicanum. Next base: position 973,893,383 of record NC_090924.1, read on the forward strand.
CTGTGCTCCAGTCGCCTTCCATTTTATAATGAGTCATCGAGGCGGCAAGCTCCTAAAATGCAGGTACAGTAAATCAAAGCAGTGTTCAGTGTCCTTTAACGGCTTCAAGCTCAGGCATCCACAGAGACATCTGCACATCTTTCACCATTAATGCCATTTACTTCTGATCGTTTTCACCTCCCAAACAAAACGGAAACGACAAAGCTGACACACACACATGTGTGTAATTCCACGATTATAATGTAAAACCTCATATTATTATTACTATTATTATTCATTTATTATGTTTTAGTTCGGTAATACGACTTTTCACAAATCAAATATAATATATATAGGTTAGAACATTTTTAAAAAGCCAAGTACAAATTCATATACACCTAATATACAAATATAAATACAAGTACGAGCATATAAAGAAAGAACATGTTATTGGTAAGAATTTTAAGAATTCACTTTTCTGACTATTATAATCCATAATCGATAAAGTACAATTTGAACAGCAATAGAATCCATATTTAGACAATAATTCCCAGAATAATGCGTTTTGATAGACTCATACTGACGAACAAGCTTCATCCACAGAGATCTTTAACCAAAATCTGCGCATCTTTCACCATTAATGGCATGTATTTCTGAACGTTTTCTCATTCCAAACAAAACCTAAACCACAAGCTGGTCTTTTGAGATGAAGTGCACACACACACACACACAGCCAGACACAGACACACACACACACACACACTTGTGTAATTCAAAGACTAGAGTGTAGCACCTCCTATTGATGAGTTATGTCTTTGTTATTGATGCATATGTTCACTCATGGCAACATTGACATACTTTGTGATGTTAGGGATGCAGAGATGCTCAGGGGTGGAAAAGACACCAATGGGCCGTGTAGGGGTGGGGGAGTATATGCATGCTGAGCTTGTGAGAGGGCAAAGCAGGTAAGAATGTCTTATTCACTCTTACGAACTATGCCTCACGGCTTACCTGTCTCTGTCGCATTCCACTGGTCCTGATGTCTGAGGACCACTCAGGGAAATACAGTGGGCCAGATTCTCAAAACCTTTTTGGCTCATGTGATGAGATGCACTAGTACAACTCATCGCTATAAGGGGGCTGTCCAGCCACACAGCCGCCCAGAAATGCACAGATCACCTTTGAGAATTAGGCGACCTACACATAGTCTGTGCTACTTTCATTTGTGTTACGTTTTGAGAATCTGGCCCAATGTGTATATATAAACACAGGTGGACTCTAAAAAAACACACTACGTTGACTCTGGTGTATTGTTTCTTGAGTGATGATTATGGTAGTTAATCTACAGCTTTGCCCCAGATGGATGATTGGGTAATGCCTCTTCTCAATACATCAGTGGTTTTGTTTGTTGAGGTAGGCATATAAAACAAGAATTAACAAGCAATCCTGTGGTAGGAGGAAAAGGTTGTCTAAGGTGCAGAGAGAAACTGAAGCTCGTATTGCGGAAGTGATGGGTGATCTGATTCGTGATCCGAATGATATTGACAAAAGAATGGAAGTAAAGAGATTGAAGAGAAACCTGAATGATGTTTTGGGCGCAAGAACTGAGAAGGATTTACATAGAATCAAAAGTGCTTACTTTGAGAAAGGCGAAAAGTGTGACAGGTGGCTTGCCTATAGATTGAGGCAACAGATCTCGGAGGGTGCCATTAATTCTATAAAGGGGACAGATGGGGTGGTCACTTTTGATCCTTGCGAGATTAATGCTGTTTTCAAAGATTTCTGCATGAAGCTGTACGAGGATGAGGCTGGTATTACTGGCAGTGGTGCGGGCTTCTTGGACAGTTTGACTATTCCAAAAGTCTCGGATGATGACATGAATGGTTTGAGTCAGTCAGTTAGTGTCGATGAAATTAGGATTGCTATTGCAAGTTTGAACTCTGGGAAAACACCTGGTCCTGATGGCCTGCCGGCCGAGTTCTATAAGGTTCTTCCGGAGACGGTGTTGGGCCTTTTGAGAGACATGTATGTTGAATCCAGGGAGGAGGGGGTTCTTCCAGAGTCTACTAATCATGCCACCATCTCTGTGTTCCTTAAGAAGGGAAAGGATTGTGTTCTGCCTTCCAGTTACCGGCCGATAAGTTTAATAAATACCGATAACAAAATTTTGGCCAAGGTTCTCGCGTTACGTATTGAGGACTTGATTCAGAAACTTGTTCACTCAGATCAATCTGGTTTTATAAAAAATCGTAGGACCTCCAGCAACATTCGGAATCTTTTGTTGACCATGTCTAAGGCCCAGGATTTCGACGATGATGTGGCTGTGTTTTCCTTGGACGCCGAGAAGGCTTTTGATCCTGTTAATTGGCAATATATGTTTGCTGTGATGAGGTCAATGAATTTGGGTGATGAGTTTATTTCTTGGGTCTCACTTTTATATGCTCGCACTACGGCTAATGTTAAGACGAACGGTTTGTTATCCGGAACCTTTACTCTATGGCGTGGCACTAGGCAGGGTTGTCCGTTTTCGCCTTTATTATTCGTGTTGGCTATCCAGCCACTTGCAATTGCTCTACGGAATGATTTGACCCTGGAGGGTGTACCTTTTAAAGGAGTTATACAAAAAACGTGGTTTTATGCGGATGACCTTCTATTTGTTTTAAGAAATTTGGAAGTCTCTTTGCCTTCATTGATGGCTGTTTTGGATCGGTTCCATGCTGCGTCTGGTTATCTGATTAACTGGTTGAAATTGGAGGCTTTGCCTATTACAAGGAGTTGTGTTAAATCCTTGGTGACGGGATTTGGTTTTCAATGGTGCACACACAAAATGAAATATTTGGGGCTTTGGTTAACTCCGATCGTGAATGATATGGTGGAAGCAAATCTGGGGGAGGCTTGTCGTGAACTAAAGTCATCCTTGTTACGATGGTCGGCTTTGCGTTTGTCATTATGGGGCAAGGTGAACGCCTTGAAGATGGTGGCGGCCCCCAAAATAAACTATGTTTTGAGTATGCTCCCTATGAAGATTAGCGCGAGTTACTGGAGATTGATTGATGTTTCTATGCAAACCTTCCTTTGGGATGGGAAACCTCCTATGCTTAAGTTGTGGAAGTTACAGCTCCCTGCTGACAGAGGGGTTCTTGGGGTCCCCAATTTTAGGGCGTATCATCTTGCCTTCTCTTGTCAATTTTTGATTCCTTTTCTGGATGTGTCTCTGGGTGCTTGGGCGGTGGCGGAGGCGGGTGCTTTGGGTCCTCTTGCACCACGAGCGATACTTACGTCAGTTAGCAATAGAGGTAGGACGCTGAGATGTGCGGAGGGACGTTCATGAAATGTGTGGCTCATCTGCTCAGACATCTCCTTCGGCATCGATTTGGTTTAATAAATCCATCACAGAGGCTGGTAGGCCTATTTTTTGGCCGGAGTGGTTTCTTGGCGGTGTTCAATGGATTAAAGATATTTACAGAGATGAGAAATGGATTGATTTTGATCTCTTATGTGCTGATTTTGATATTGAGAATGTGTCCATTGCGGATTACAGAAAATTAAAAAGATGCATTGGTGAGATTGATGTGTGTGAACTTGAAGTTTTGGAGAATTTGGTAATGGATTCTCGGTCTGTGGCGAGCAGAATGTATCGCCGGATGGTTGCAAGCTATAAAGATAATACTGGATTGGTGGATGAATGGAGTAGGCGATTAGGTTGCGAGATTACCATTGATATGTGGAATGAGATGTGTGCGAATGTACAGCTTTGCTCGGTCAATCTGTGTGAACGTTCAAGGCGTTCAGGGTGTTTTGGTGTCCGGAGAAGCTCAAGAAGAGGGGCATGGCTGATTCGGACGCGTGTTGGTGTTGTGGTTTGGATGTTGGAACTCTTGAACATATGCTCTGGGATTGTGTCAGGGTCCGGGGCTTCTGGCATGAGGTTTGCAGTATGTGCTTGCGAGTCCTGGATCGCACAATTGATCTGGACTTTAAGACGATGGTTTTGGGATGTAGTGAATTACTGAAGATCTTTCTGTGTCTGAGAAGATATTCTTGTTTAGGGGAGCTTCAGTGTCTAAAAGACTGATCTTGAGGGGTTGGAAATCCCGGATTCCTCCAACTGCGGAAAGTTGGATTGATGAGATGATTTCCTTGGCAAATATTGAGAGGGTGATATATAGGCGATTGAGGAAACTGCAGGTACATGCTAAGGTGTGGGATTCATTCTTAGATCTGTATTAGCAAGTAGACTATATGTAAACATTTATTGGCTTGAGGTTTGTATATATTGCAGGGCTTTGTTTTTTTTATTTTTTCTTCTTCTCCGCTCTTCCTTTGTTGTATTTATTGTATTTGCTTTGTGATTGATGTATTCTTGTTGTGGTTAAATTGTAAATAAATATAAAAAAAAAAAAAAAGAATTAACAAGCAGACAGCGATTGCAGGCACCACACTCCATTTAAGTCTGCAGAGTCCCCTCAAATCATGTAGTACCTATTTAACCAGAAATATTGAAAAATAGAGGAAGTTCTCAAAATGTTGCCTTATTGTAGTTGAGTGTTAGCGGCCTGCCCAGAGCTGCTTGTGGTCCAGATATATGCTTTAAAAGAAGGTGACACTTGGTGATGGTAGAGCTCTGGCCACCCTGCTCTGGCCCTGATGTGTGGGCTGCCAACTGCAGGAAGAGCTGGAGGAGGTACTCTGTAGACACCTATCCCGATATGTGGTTGGGGGATGGCAGGAAGTCTTTGTACCCTGGGTCACGTATGCCAAGAGCAGCCTGGGTTATTGAAAGCAGAGGGGGTGGAGTCCTTCAAAGCCTCAGGCCGCTTGTGCCAGAAGCGGCCCGGGAGAAGATTGGCAGGATACAGGGGCCAGCAGAGCTGAACACCGTAGGCTGCCTATCACAGGGGCAGAAAATGTATATGCCCCACCTGCAGGAACAGGTGTGGTATCAGTTAGTGGTCTGGGGAAGACAGGAGCAGGGCGGAGCCTGAGAAGAAGCAAGCCTCGGACTGCATGCAGCAAAGGTGGCCCAGGTGAACATCAGAAGAAGGGCCGCAAAGGCATGCATGATGGGAGCCACAACTGTGGCTGTGCAGTGCTTCTGCATGCCCAGGGAGCGCTGCAGTGGGTGAAAACAACATCAACTGCGTATTTTACATAGCGCAAATGGTGCCCACGTGGGAGGACTCTTAACAGTGGAGGGGCGTGCAGGAAACTCGGCCCTCCCGAACAGAAGGGCAGCCAACAACTGTCTCAATGGCATTCTCATCCAGAGCACTTATGACCTTAGAAATTTAATTTCTGAAAGTGTGTCTGAGCAGATCTCCAACCGCAGGGCCCAGTTCAAGAATTTCTTTACAATAATGCTACAGCCCAGATCCTCCTGTAGCACTGTCGTAAAAAAAAACTCCTTTCACATGTTTAAATGTTATTCAAATGTATTCACATGTGCTCCGGTTAATCACATAATGTATGCTGGGAACCCAGATGTCAGCTTGTGCAAGGGTGGGAGTATTGTCTGCTGAGGGTGTACTTGGCACATGCATGTGCTCTTTGCCTGTTGGCATGCCATTATGGTTTGTTCATGTGGTGACGCAGGGGGGTTACTTTGAAATGTGGACATTCACAGCACACATGGGTGATTCTCATGGCTCCATGGTATCACATGCATATTTCTCCTACGGTGCATGTGTATTTGAACAGTATCCCATTTTCCCTTGCACATGCATGTAGTCACAGTGCCTTTGTACAGATTACCATGTAGTTGACCATTCCCCTGACCAGTGGGGCCATCTATGCTGGGGGAAACATGCTTTTGCACAGTGCATTCTCATGGAAAAGGGAACTTTCTCATCAGCATCTCCTTGGCTACTTGCTACCACTTCGGCACTGCTCATGCTGTCTATCCCTTCCATGTGGAGGATGCTGCTGGCATTTTCCTCCCATGGACTCAGGACGAGCGGTTTGATGGTGCTGCCTGCTGTGGCAGAAGTCTCACGCCTGTGTTTGGCAATGAGGCTGTAGACCCTGACCTTGAGGCCATTCCATTCTTTGCTACAATCCTCGCTGTTCCATGGGACAAAGCCCACTGCACAACCTTGTCCTGGATGCTGGCCCAGATGAATGAATTTGTTAGGCCAGCGGTTCTCCACTGTCTTGAACCATACAGCTCATCAACATGATCCACCACCTCATGCACCAGGACCTACAGTTCTGCCTTGCTGAATTTCTGCTTTCACAGCCTCATCTCTGCCACTTTGCCTTTCCCTTTTTCCTGGGACATGCGCCACATGACTATTGGCTTCAGATGGCACCAGGAATTCGGAGAATCAGGATGGATTTGATTAATAAAGATGGCCCCAACGGGCTTCCCGTGTCTGCGACGATGCTATTTCCACCCGGCAGTAATTCTTCTGGCAGAAATAGCACTGAATTGGGCAGCAGTAATGGTAATTCCGCTGCTCCCAGTTGGAATTACCATTCAAAGTTGATTTACGATGGTAATTTCACTGGCAGAAATAGAACTGAATTGGACAACAGTAACAGTAATCCCGCCGATTATTGGTGGTGGTAATAGTAATTTTGCCGATGCCAGGTGGAATTACCACCCGAAGTTGATTAACGGCGGTAATTCCGCCCACAGAATTAGAACTACGCCAATGGTGTATGCATGCTCCTGTCACATTGTAATGCAGCAGTAATTCCACCAGACACCACAGTAGTAAATATAATTCCAGCAGGTGGAATTACCAGCGTCATGAGCACTCAACTCGTAATGATCTAGACGGCCATAACTACGTGATGAAGTTTTGGCTTGGTAGTCACTCATCTTGGAAGCTGCTTCCTGTCCCTCCAGATAATATTTATGTGTTTTCAACAATTCCTAGACGTTTCAAATTTTCTTGACGTTTCAAACTGGTTGCATACATAAGTGTATATGTTTCACTGAATTCAGAGCAGAGATATTATTAATTTGTTCTTTCTATGTTTTTTCTTTCTTTTTCTTGAATCGTTTGTAGTTTTTGAAACTTCACTGACGATTACTAACTCAAAAGTTCTGACTACCATATCTTACCTCAAAACGTGATCAATGGGGCTCATTACGAGTCGGGCAGTAGCCGTGGTGGTAAAACCGCCAGGCTGCCGCCATACGTGTAGTGAATTACTGGCGCCAGACTTGCCAGAATTACTGGGGCATTACAGCCCTGGTGGTCCGGTAAATCTGGCGCCAGCAATTCTGTAAATCCTGATTACCGTGGAGTTCCATAGGACTCCATTTGAATGGGGGCTGCAGAAACACTGGCACCATGTCGTAATGGTGCCGGTGTTTCCTTGCATCTCTGCGGGCGGATGCCGTTCCGCGTGCCGGGTGAGACAGCACCCATCCGCAGAACTTGTTTGTCTGTCCGGAAAACGGTGCCGTACGGTTATGCTGGCACTGTTAATTCTGGACCGGCAAGCTTGTAATGATGACCAATGACTCTGAACCATGAGTCTTAGATTCTCTGAGTCCAAACCATACCTTATGTGTTTTGATTGCTAATTAAATAATGCTTGATTGTCTATGAAAAATGTATGAATTTTATTTTTCTATTGTCTTGTCTAACTTACCTTCTACCAACACTTGATTGTATACAACAATTTTTTTGTACTATGTGTTATTGCCTTTCTCTTAGATTTTAACTGTACTACATTGACTATTTACCAGAATAAAATATGTTATTTGTTATAAAAACAGATATATTTGAATTGAATTGGTGGTTATTGGTTTAATATGTTCATAGGATGGTTGCACTGCTTTGGATAACAGGCAGCATTTATGATACCCCTTATTAATCTCTCATCTCTTATTTTTCTTTATTAAATCAAATACAGGCCGGCATAATCCCATCTTTCTTGGGTTTTGAAAGTGTCATGTCCTGCTTTTACATTGCCCGTGAAATGCAGCAGTCGCGCAATCTTCCACTTTGTCTTCTGTGGTATACCCCCACCCCTCTCCCGATAGCCACGGTGAATGCTGACTTGGCCGCTTGGGTCACTGCCTTCACTCATGGAAATATCTCTAAAGCAGCAGCACTGCCTGGAGGCCCCATCTATGGAACTCTTCCCAGATGAAATGGGGCTGCATCTCGTGGCATCCCTAGCAGCCCGAAGGCAGGCTCTTCTTACCACTAAATAAACCTGGAAACAGCAGTGCTGATCCTCAATCAGATCTGTTACTCCAGATGTCAGTGTATTGTTCCCTCGCTCTCCTGATACTTTGTTTACTCCTGATGCCTTAACCAGGGCCACATACGGATTGCCATTTCTGTATCCTTGAGTATTGTTGATTCTTTTACCAACTCTCTATCTTCACTGCCCGAAAACTGCCTCTCTTGTCACTTTCTGTCATTACTACCATCTTCTAAAACTCCATCTCGGACTGCCATATCCATTTACCTTCGGTATTATTATTCCTCACTTTTTGTTGCACCCTGGTTTCAGGTCTATGCCTCTGGATCACCCTTTGGCCTTCCATTTCCTTGTTGTTATGGTCTGTCCCCCAATGTGCTTCCATTCAACTCTATGTTCCATAACTCCTGATTCTCGCCATCCCAGTGGTAGTCACATGGTGCTTTATTTACCCTACTTTTTACCCATGACCATTCCTAGTGGTCTGCAATTTTTTTCTGTGGACCATTCTAATGCATCCTTATTTCGATAAGTTTGCTTTTGTGGACAACTGCATTAGGTTGTGGACTTACTTCTGTTCAACTCCTGCATTGGGCTGTGGACCTTTTTTCCCTTTTATAATTTTTATAATGTTGTTCCTGAGACCATCCTCAAGCAGTTGGCTCTCCAGACTTAAGCAGACTGTCCTCACCTGCCCTGCACTACCCTGGAACATCTGCAACTCCTTCCCAAAAGGTTTCCTTCACTTCCTCAAGCTTGATAAGGTATTGATCCATCACTTTGGTTATTGTTATTTCCACGCCAGTGTGAACCCCTCTTGTTTTCTTTTTCCGCTCAGGCTTGGCCATTGGTACCTTTTTCTCTTTCCCTTAGGCAGCACTGTCACAGGTGTTCCCTCTGGGTGGAAAGATGGTCGGCCCATGGGTGCTTTCCTCGATTAGACTATCATGAGCACCAGAGTAATTCTGGCTGAAGAATTGTTTATTTTTTTTTTTTATTTTTTTTTTTTTGTATATAATTGTATTACAATTTTTACAAATTCTGTCCAAATTTTTGTGTCCTTGCTTCCTGTTTTCCTTTGTGACTATCCTGGGATTTTCTGGTCAATGGGATGTTTGAGAGCTTTCTGTTGTTATTTCTTTTTCGTCCAGTTTCAATTTTTCCAAGAAGGTCGCTGTGGCCACCGTCAAAGATGTGGAATTGCCACACATTAGCATATTCCACCAAGTTTCTTCACTTGCCGTTTGGTACCGAACTTTGTGTGGTTTAAGATAAATAGTTCGCATGGATGCCGTTCCTGCGCAGTGGATAAGAAGATGGCGTAGTGTTTCACTTTCCCTCTGCTCACAATATCTACAGTTTTTATTGTTTATTTGCTTAGTAATAATATCTTCATAACGCTCTATCATTTGGGCACAGATGGGGACTGTCAGGTCCCATTTATATTGGATACTGCATGGTGACTAATAATGACAGTCCGCGTTAGGTCAATGCCTTACTGAATTGTCTTTTTGTGTTAATGTTATCGCCTCCGATATTAAATTGTCCACATATATCCTCCTGCATTTTGTTTTGGTAACTTTTCAGTAACACCTGAGATGGGGGAGGACTAGTGACTGTCTGCACAGTAAAACAGTAGTATTTAACAAAAGCACAGGGGTGCCATATATGAGTTACCAACAGTGCAGTGTGGCGGGTCAGAAGAAGGACAGAGACAAGTATCTTCCATTACAGAAGGGTTTTATCATCCTTTAAAGTAAATAAACTCCTACCTGCCCCTGAGCTATGGGTTTTCCCTACCTATCCAAAACTAACTCGGGTGCTTGTTAGTCGTCAGTGAGTCCAAAAAGGAAGAACTGTCCTCTGTCCAAATCTAGTCTACTCTGCCCCTAACATTATTCAAAGAGGTGATTAAGGCTCAGAAGAATGACTCCCTTGTCCTGTTTCTGCTTCTCAGCAAAGTCACTTCAATATTTAATCTTTAAGTAGTTTTTGGCAACCACCCTCAATAGTTCATAGAGTTCAGAAATAGGTTTCTCCAGCTTTTCTGATGTGTTTATGACACAGTCCTGTTCCCTCCTGATGCTCCTTCTCTCTCAGTCTTGGGTCTTTACAAGTATTGCTCTTTCCTCTATTAATGTCCACTCTCTTTTCTGGCTGGGCCAGTTTATTTCCCACTCTTCTCTATAAATGGAAGGAGCTTGGCAGTCCCAATAATTATTCTGTTATATTCTTCTCTTTGCTGCTACTGGGATGAGTACGATTGCGCCAATAACGGTTCACACTTGAATCCCACTCTTCAGAGTTACTAGGACAAGAATTATTGTGTCAGTTATGCTTCACACTTGGATCCTACTCTTCACTGTTACTGAGACGATTAAGATTGTGCCAGTAACAAGTATAATTTATGTACTTTATCTCTCCCGAGTCTCTCACTATCCCTGTTACCTCCTTTCCTTGGGTTTAGAATACCAGGTCTGTTTGCAGGACAGGAATCTCTCCTCACTCGGTCAGGTTGGCCTCACTCTCTTTCTCGCTCTATCCCTTGGCAGCATCCACTCTCTGATGAGGGAGAGTCTGTGGTCTCAGCACAGTTGCTGGACCAGACAGTCAACCCCATTGTGGTTACTTGGGCTTCTTCTCTGGGTTTCTCTTTCCCCAGTTTCCCGGGGTATCAGCCATTCCCACATCCCGTTTCCATGAAAGCTGTCTCTCTGGTCTGCACACTGCACTTCTCGGCTTTTCTCAGCTTTCTCAGCCACCCGGTTTCGAATCTCCTCTGCTTCCCTCTCTGCCTTGACTCCTCCTTCTCTTTTTATGACATATAGCTGGGCCTTCCCCAGTGTAGTGGTATAGTCCTTCTTCACTCTCCATTGAGTGTTCGGTATTGCTCGATCACTACTTTTCTTCTCACTATTTGTGACACCAGTTTCTCTTACTTGGATTACTGAAGTTATTCAACAAGAGCAAACAGAAGTGTATTCTTCAAGGTCCCTTGGTTGTAGTACTGTAGCTGGTAGATTGTAAGGGAATGTTTTAGGGAGTTCCTCTTGGAATCGGGAGACCTTGTGCCCAAGGGCGGAGTCTCTCCTGCTGAAGTCCCAGAAGGTATCTTGTAGCAGGCTCAACTCTTTAGCCTTAAAAGAAAATGCTCCCCTGGGGAGAAGTGACAGAGTCCTGTTATTTGCCAACCCAGTGACAGTATTGAGGGACAAGGGAGTGAGACCAAAATGACAGGAGAAGCACACAGACACTCTCGAACATAAAACATGGTCATCTGTCTTTGGATTCCTGATGAAAGCACCATCAGGTCCTTATGATGGGGCTATAACCCACTGTCCAGACATACCTGTATAAGCTTACAGCCGTTAACAGTGCTCAGCAGGTAGCATGGACTGAGTTAGCTTTATTTCGGCCATACCCAGGCTAGGGTGGCCATAAGCAAATGTCGGGCGTTGGGATCGTAGGAGCTTATTTCAGCTGTGTCTAGGCTAGGGCAGTCAAGAGAGACTATCTGGAGCCACTGATGTTTTGTATCCTTTTCAGGCAGGTGTTCAGCCCCAAGGGGAACAGATTTTGTATTGCTAGCTTGTGAGATCTGTCTTGCCTCTGATGTCAGCCCAGATTTTATTAGATCTTTCAATGGATTCTCACACTGTCCACCATTGAATTTTCTTTGTTCGGCTGCAGGCCATAGTTATTAGTGGCTCAGCCTTTCGCTGGTTCTCAGTAAGTAGCTGTGGCCCCTTTTTCTTCTTCTCCTTTCCCACTAACATTTTGATTTCCATCAGGGCTCGGTTCTCCCTGCCTGACTACTCAACCTCAACCTCCAACTTCGAGCTGAACTCATCAGTAAGCATGACATCAATTTATATTCTTATATACAGATGATACTCACATCTTGGTCCGTCTGGACATGTATCAAAACATACCACAGCTGCGTTTTGCTGACTGCTTAAACACCATGGATGATTGGATGGCTACCAACTGGATACAACTTAATGTGGAGAAGACAGAGGTCATAGTGGTAGGGGGAATGGCTAAGCCTTGGGCCCATATTCACAGCCACCTGAGTTGGGCCCACTACCCTGCCGGCCCCTTCCTTCAGAATTGTTAAGCTTTGCTTTGACCAGGACCTTATTTAAGCCATAGATTAAGGCTGTCCTAGAAGTTGCTTTCTGCCTCTGAAAAACTTTTTATTATTTATTGTTTTATTTTCTGTAACATTATGTAAAAAAAATTATGTCACTAGAATGCATGCAGCGTTGAGAGTGCAGTTTCATAAACAGCACATGGAAACAATGGTACATGCTCATTTTATAATCTGTCAGGATACATTGCAATACTCAGACCTGAAAAAGACAGACCAACTTCCATGATATCCCACAGTCTCCCCATGTCTCTTTTCCTAAATTACCATACCAGATGATCACTTTCATGTGCATCTTGTAAATCAGTGGTGTAAGAAGATGGGGGTACTGAAACAAGAACATTTCTATGGTCTTGTTCAGGTGTACTGACCCACATAAGAGGCAATAAAGCTCCATACAGCACCTTACAGTCCTCACACAAGACCAGGGCGTTTACAAAGCTCTCACGTGTGGGGGCAGGTCCCTGTACCATTATCTGTCTTCTATGTTTCTGGCCAATACAAATGCCAAACTTAGGAAACGTCGTTGTATTACCTCTTTCTGTCTGAACATCACCAACAACCAGATGGATGTGCTCATTCGTGATGTCATTGATATTGTCTATAGTGCGATCCCAGAATTCCTTGATTGTGGTACATTTCCAAGCAAAATGGAGAAAATCAGCCTTTGCTGTATGAGAAGGCAACTTCCTGGGAGTGTGTTGCTATAGAAGGAGATTCTTAAAGTGAATTAGATTAGGAGTTTAGCGTATGAATGTTGTTGAGAAAAAGGGCCTTGGTCTGTAGCTGAGAGAATGGCCTTGGTTTGGCTGCACACTACTGCAGTCCACTCCAATTCTGTGATTTGGGCGTTTAGCAGTTGCTCTAATCAATTGAATGCTTTATCAATAGTGCTGACCTCCATAGACCTCATCATTTTATACAACTATGATACAATAAGAGAGAACCTGGGCAGACCTGATATAAAGGGTGCCATCGGCAAAATGAGAGGTTCACATGGGGTGCTACTTATATACGTACTAAACGTTTGACGGTTTCTAAAGTATAGGCTAATTGCCAGGGCATTACATTCCCCTCTGGACTTTAACTGTTGTAGGGATATAAAAGTGTAAATTCACCAATCTGTGTTTATCTCCAGTTTTATGAAAGGAATCAGGAATTGCGCCTCACAGACGATATCTACTCCACATGTCACTCGTAGGAGAAATGATGGGGATTACAGCCAAGTTTCTGCCAGATATCTTGTCAAGTTATGCTACATCCACCATGTAATATGGACTGTTTGTAGATCTGATTTAGGGCAGTGATTTATCCCCATATAACGGATTGCCACTCAGTGTATAACAGTCTTTTCTTTAGCTTCTAGAAGGAATTCATGGTCGCTGGTATACTGCATTGCGAAGTGTACTTGTGTAACCAAGTAATATAATTCCAGGACCGGGATAGCTAAAACATGCATGTTCACATAAGTGAGTTAAACATTTCAAGCAGGGATGTCATTTGGGACTCGCCAGGGGTCGTGCTTGTGACCCCTGAGGTCTCCCTTGCTACCCCTAAAATAGATTTCTTTTTAAAGTGTTTTATTTTTACAAATTGAACATCCTGGGCTGTGGCCAATGCCATGTGGCTCTTTGTTTCTAGAGTGTGTGGCTTTCTTGATCATGCTTCTTAAAAAATAGGGGGTTCCACAAGTGTAACACTTTGAGCAGTGACCCTAAATACGAAAGAATAGGAATAACAAATAATTTGTCTTTCTGGAATTCTATACAATAATTGCTAAACTCATTAAAGGTTTATTTCAGGTACACTTCAGGGGGCGAGTCACTGAATTAGTCTGTTCTTAAACACCTCAAATTCACAATGCAGAGAAAATACTCCAAAAAGCATTTAGAGTAGAATAAGCATCCATTTCGGACTATGTATTTTGCTTTCGCAAGTTGCAGTTATAGCATGTTTTTTTTCTGCCGATACATATGGTGATTCATTCTTGTATGACATTTTAATCACGTTACAGCGATATTTTTTATAGTGTACTTAGGAACAGTGCTATGTGATGCCACGTCCTGTTTTTTCAAGGCGTGAAAGGCCATGTTCCATCGCTTCCCATGATGTCATTTTGGGGTGGGGTAAAATGACATCACTTTCTGTGATGTCATGAGAGGTCAAGGGCCATGTGATGACACTTCCGCTACCCCTGGCATTTTGGTGAAATGACGTCCCTGATTTCAAGCCACCCTACGTTGTTTGGAAGCACATAAGGCAGTTAGCATCAGTTTCTTTAAACAGTCCCAATGGTAATCTGGAAGTGGGAACAGGGGTAGTCATAAAAAATGTACAACAGTTTGGCACCCACTATCATTTTAACTGTTGAGATTCGTCAGATATCACTAAATGCCCAAATATAGAACTGAGGACATCTGCCAATTGAAGCCCAGGTCACCACATATACTCACAGTAACTACTGTTAGGGGTAGGCTCTCCGATTTCTTATCTAATGTTGCTAAGCGTTTTTACAGCACCAAATCACCACTATGCAAGTTGCAAAGTGCTGATTCCTTGTCCGAGGCATATTGTGGCCCCAGTTGATTTAACCAGACCTTAGTCTCCTGGTAAGTATAGTATGATCAAGGTTGACCTAAGATGGAGTTAGACAGGGCTAAATGCTTGCATTTGTGTGTACGTGTGTTTGGCCATTATATATGGACAAAGGCACACAGAAGAGTTTATTTTGAGCTGATGTATGTCCAATACATTTTTGAAGCATTAAAATATAGATAGCCACTCCCCCCACCCCCACTGCTTCTCCCCTGTTGTTTGTAGATCTCTTTCTGCCAAATTGTCTGGCCTCCCCCATGGTAAACTACCAGCTCACTTGTATCTCTGCTTCCCTCACTGTGTACTTCCCCTATGACCAGTGCTTAATTTGTAAAAAAATTAGTGCCAGTGCCCAAAAAAATATTGGCCCCTTAATGCCGGGTGCAGCGCCGCCCTCAGCACGGGCGCACCTGCCACGCCAGTTCAGTGCTAGACCTACCTAGATCAGCCCACCACCAGCCCATCACACTGCTGCTGCTCCATGTCACATGTTTGGTGCTGCAGCAACTGCTGGCACAGGCCAGTAGTAAATACGCAACTAAGGCATGCTCCTCCTGTAACTGTGCCTTCGATGCCCCCGGCTGTGTGAGCGCTTTAAAAATTCAAATAAATAAAAAAAGCATTCTGTTTCAGTCACAGTTGCATTGTATTTGTCTCTACCCCTTCTACCCCACCTGGCAGTCAGTTAAATACACCAAGTATTGTTAATCGGTTACCTCAAGGAAGAGCACCCTCCCCTCAGCCCGTTCTTCAGTTACCTCTTCCAGGTGTTTTGTGTAATCAATTTACTCTCAAGCCCTTATCAGTCATCACATCTCATGAATGCATCCCCCTTCACCCTTCCTTCAAGCATAAGCATGGTGTTGTATTACTTGAGAAAAAGTCATTTTTGCAAGACATTGAAGTGAAATCAACGGCCTCTGCTACTTCTGCTTTAGGGCCTCTTTAGGGCCGCACAAATGTAAAGCGGGCAGAGGGGGCCCCAGGAATCAACTAGGCCACACCACGCAGTGCAGCAGGGCAGGGTCTCTCTCTCACAAGTCAAGAACGCCTCCTGTGGCAACAACAACACGTCACCATGTAATTTCACTGGCTCAGAAGAACAGCCAATGACAACTGCACATTCTGTGTTACTATACAGAAAGTATCAAATACTGCATAGTAACAACAGAAATGGTCTTTTTCATTGGCTGTTGTTTGCAACAGTTTGTTGTTCATTGCTATTGCTGGCCCCTCCCAGGCCCAGCCAGCCATGGTCTGCAACCTGCAAGCAAGAGAGGGATCGAGATCAGAATGACAAATCCCAATGATTTATAATCGAAGCAAAGGGAAGTGGAAGCACAAACAAAGCAATTGCACGTGCCCTGGCCCCGCATGAGTTCCGGTGCCCAAAAAAGAGTGCCGGTGTTGGGCACTGGCAACCACCCCCACAAATTAAGCACTGCCTATGACTTGTAAAGCGCTCTGTTGCTTCCTGGAGCTAGGCCTGCGTTCAATAAATTCCCTAAGAAGAAGAAGAAGAGGAAGAAGAGGAAGATAGAGCTAGAGTAGTGTTTGGTGTGTGAGGGACTTGAGAGTGTGCTTTGGCAATCCTGGTAGATTTGAAGGCATAAACTACCTGTCGCTCTAATTATGATACCACATATATATTCTACACATAGATTTTAATTCTGGCGTTGCTAAGCCAACTCAGAAGGAAGCCTACTACATGAATATCACATGGGAGAGAAGAATATATTCGTCTCAAAAGGCACAGAAGTGGGATGGACAGAATTAATAAAGTAAATATGATTATTTTGGCCCTAAATTTAAAGTAAATGGTGTTGCGTTCTATATAGCGATTCCTGCCACAGTAAGGCCACCTCACACCACTGAGGAGCAGGGAGGGAATCTTTCTGGCTGAAAGCCAACAATATAACCTGTATCAGTGTGCCCAAAGAGCACTTGTTGGCTCATGATGGAAGGTTGTGGGTGTTTTCAGCCTCTGGGGGAATTACTGCTGCGTTGCATCTCCTGCCTGTTGCAGTGCCACCCAGGCAGTGCTGGAAAAGGAAAACATTTATTGGGGGAGCCGTGACTTCTTAGGAGAGGCAGGGCTTTAGGAAGGAGGGGCGGGGCCATGGGGTGTGGCCCAGGGCCAGGTGCGCAACACAGTTTCGCGATAAAGAACCCAATCCTGGCAATTTGCATAAAAGCAAAGAGCATTATGGGAACAACATGTCCACAATTTTAAATGTTAAACATGTGTTATAGTGATTCATTAAGAAAACCTTTTAAGCGAATAATGGACTCTTCTGTTTTGTCTGGTCACAATATTCACCCTAATAAAGAGAAGTCTGTAAAATACAGGACATTTATACCAGTTTGAACAACTCCAAAACTGTATGTGAGGCTACTGTATGTGAGGCTGCAGCAGTTTCTATATGCAGGCTCCAGTACTGCCTGTTCTGAGGAGCCTTCCTGTTCTGAACGTTGATGAATGGGTTGTACTGTGCTACACAACAAACAGTCTGCTTGAAGCAAACTCGGCACGAACAGATGTGTCACGGGATCTGCAACAGTCATGTGTGACCTCCTGGGTCTAGAGGATGGTGCTGGAGTGTTGTTAGGTCTGGAAAAGATCATGGGGTAAGCTAATGGTGGCACTAGGGGCTAGCTAGCATTTTGGTAGTAGCACCTGAGCTTCTATCCGGGGCTACAACCAAATGTCCCTGGGCTATAGTCCCCTCAGCACCCCATAGCAACGCCTCTGCTGGCAACTTGTTTTGCCCGAGTGGCGCTCCGTCTTGCTCTGCCGCTCTGTCAAACCTTCCCATCAGCCCCGTAGCGGCAAAGTTCTTGACTGGGTGATGCCGGCAACGATAAGATGCTTTTGAATTTGGAACTTTGGAACTTCCTGTCTGGTCAGAGCACCGTCGAAATCGTGTTATAAAGCAGTGACCACTGCAACAGAGCAAGGTACCATTGAATGAGCTGAATGAGCAGACCCTTTGTTATTGGATTGAATTGATTGATTTTATGTACTTTTGTCTTCCGAAAGTATTTATAAGCGGCTTAAGTGTTTTTTATCTCGTTATCTTATCATCCCACTGGCGCCTATCAGTTGGTGAGGGGGAGGGAGCTGAAGCACTTGACAGCGCTTGACTCCAAAGGCACTGCAAGATAACGAAAGCCTGTGGGGGCCAACGCACTGCAGGGGGGCTCTGTCCCGCACTGTCCAGCTCGAAGCCAAAGCTGGAGCACGGAATTGTTTTCACCGTCTTCATCGCAATGCTGGTCACCTGCCAATGCTGCACCAGGTGATAGGAGTGCACTGAGGTGGACTATTCTGGAAGACAGAGCCCGGTCTGTAATCTCTGTATATAGGAGATGTGCTGCCCGGACCAGTGAGATCAAAGTGTCTTGCTTCCTTTCCTCTTTTGTGCACTTTATTTGACTGCAAGGTATAATGTGACAATTGAAACATCCTCAAACACTGACAACTGTTTTTGCAGAGGAAAGTTCACCCTCGGTGGAAGAGGTTACAGACTTATAGGGTGTGCCCTTCATCTGAGCATCCTGTGCATTCAGTGCACCCTGACATTTGATACTCCTTTCCTTATCGGCAATTGCTCTGGTTTGTATTGCATTGATTAGCATGGACCCCTTTTATGTGACCCCCGTCTGAAGGCTTAGTCTATTTGCATCCCACTATCATCCACCTTATCAGCACGGCGTGTCCCCCCTCTTATTGCCAAATACATGTTTGCCACATCAGTCAGTTACATCATTTGTATGTTATGATATATGATATGATATGATATTTATAACGCGCCTATACACAAGTGTTTCAAGGCGCGACGAGGCGGGGAGGGAAAAAACAGTGGAAGATAGACAAATGATCCTACTAGGCCAAGTGACATTCAGATCGTGCAAGTGCAAGGGAAGGGACAAGGGAAAGTGCCAGGGGGAAGGGAGAGGGGAAGTGCAGTACAAGGGATGGAGGAATGGATACGGTAGGAAAAGGCCTGCGAGTGGCAAGTGCAAGGTAGAGCAGAAGTGCAGGTGGGGGGGACTGAGGGGATACAGAAACAGTCCCTAAGTGCAGGGGGTTCCAAGGGATGCAGTGCAGGAGTGCAAACGGTGGGTCCTGGCCCCAGGGTCAGAGGGGTGGCCAGGTAACCAGAGCAGGTTAGGCCGGGGGTTTCAGCAGGGGAGAGAGGCAGAGAAAGCAGAAGCAAAGAGGAAGGTTTTGAAGTGTTTCCGGAACCAGAGATGGTTCTCCTCAAGTTTCAGGGAGGCAGGAAGGCTGTTCCAGGCGGAGGCTCCTGCCAAAGAGAGAGATCGACCACCAACTCGTTGCTTGGAGAAGCGGCTGACCCTGAGGGAGTTGGAGGCAGATGAGCAGAGAGCCGGAGAAGGAAGGTATTTAGGAAGAGAGAGTTGAAGGTAAAGCGGCCCCAGGCCCCAGAAGGCCTTGTGGATAATACAGAGGGTTTTGAACTTAATCCTTGCAGCCACTGGGAGCCAGTGCAGAGATTTCAGTCCTGGAGAGATACGATCCCTGCGCTTGAGGCCAAGGACAAGTCTTGCAGTCCTGTTTTGGATGAGTTGCAGAGGGCGGAGAGTAGAGGCAGGCAGGTTTAGATAGAGGCTGTTGCAATAGTCCAGCTTAGAGAGAACCAGGGCTCTGGAGACGGTGAGCTTCTGGGGGAAGGAGAGGAGAAGAAGAATACCTCTGAGGAGGTGCAGCTGGTAATTTGACTTCGTAGAAACATCAGAGATGTGAGGAGAGAAGGAGAGTGTAGAGTCGAAGATGACCCCAAGGTTTTTAGCCTTGCAGGTGGGAACAGGAAGAGGGCCAAGAGAGGCCGGCCAGAGAGCTGCAGGGAAGGAGGGAGAGGGTGTGCCTATGAGTAGAATCTCAGTCTTACTGGCATTAAGGCAGAGGTCATTGGCAGCGCACCACTCCTGGATAGCAGACAGACAGTCAGCAATGAGGGAGGGAGAGGAGGAGGCCGAGGGTAGCCTGAAGATGAGCAGGGTGTCATCCGCATAGCACTGAAAATTGGGGCAGAGAGCGCCGATGCGGTGGGCAATGAGTGCCAGGTATTGGTTGAACAGCCAGGGAGAGAGGTTAGATCCCTGGGGGACAGAGAAAGATATCGGAGAGCAAGGACCCAAGTTGGACCTGGGAAGGTCGGTCAGAAAGGAAAGAAGTCAGCCACGCCAGAGCATGTCCTGTGATACCCAGGTTATCACGGAGACGGTTGAGCAGGATGGTGTGGTTGACAGTGTCGAAGGCAGAAGAGAGGTCAAGCAAGATGAGGACACACCGGGTGTTGGAATCAAGGTTGGAGAGCAGGTCTTCACGGATGTTCAGGAGAGCAGTTTCCATGCTTCTAGCAGCCCTGAAGCCTGACTGATGGTCATGAAGACAACCAACAGATTTGGTGTGGAGATTAAGATGGGAGATGGCCAGTTTCTCCAGGAGTTTGCCCAGGAAGGGGGTGATGGAGATTGGGTGGTAGTTAGCCAGGCAGGAGGGGTCGGCAGAGGGTTTCTTAAGAAGACGTGTGAGAGGTGTGAAGTGAGTGCTTCAGGGGGGAAGGGAAGACTCCAGTGGCTAAGGAGTGATTGCAGAAATCAGCCAGGGCAGGAGCCAGGGAGTCGATGTGGTCCTTGATGGTTTTGGAGGAACAGGGGTGGACCTGTTTTGAAGAGACTTCCATAGATCGGACTTGTCTAGAAACCTTGTCTGTGGAGAAGAGGGGAAAGGCAGAAAGGGAGGGAGGGGGGTATCAGCAGAAGGGTCAGAGGGAGAGCAGGAGATAGAGGGAGGAAGGCGAGAAGAGAAGAGTGAGGACAAGATGTCCTGAGTCTTAGATATGACATGAGAAGCCAGTGCCATGCAGAGGGCCTGGTAGGGGACAGGAGATGTAGAGACAGCAGCAGGGTTGGCCAGTTCCTTGCAGATTTTAAAGAGTTCAGCCGAGTTGTTTGATGCTGTAGAGATCCGGGATTGTATATGGGCTCTCTTCTTGGTGAGAACGGAGAGCCGATATTGCCGTTGTAGCAGGCGGCAGGCCAGTTTGTCAGAGGATGAACATGAAGCACGCCATTTACTCTCCGCCACCCTGCACTTGCGTTTTAGGGTGACGAGATCGGAATCATACCAGGAGTTACACTTGGCTTTGGGCTTCAGGCGGATTCTCATGACAGGGGCAAGGATATCGAGAGTATCAGATGTAGCAGAGTGGAGCATGGAGAGGGCTTTGTCAGGGTGGGAGTCAGCCAAGGGGGGAGGAGGGGGTGAGAAGGTGGTGGCGAAAGCCTCAACTGACACGTGCTTCATGGGTCGGATGACCGTGAAGGTGGGTGGCAGTGATGAAGGTTGCTTGGCCTGAGGGGTAGGGAGGGTGAGGTGGCAGGATAGGAGACAGTGATCACTCCAGGAGAGAGGAGTGGAGACAGGGACAGAGAAGGAAAGATCAGAGGAGATTAGTGCATCGAGAGTGTGCCCTGCAGAGTGAGTCAGGCCGGAGGGGAGAATGGTGAGTGAGAAGGAGTCGCAGAGGTCACGAAAGAGTCCAGAGGGAGGACAGGAGGCATCCAGGTAGATGTTGAAGTCTCCAAGAAGGAGGAGTTGAGTGGTTGAGGCCAAGAGAGATGAGGAGAGGTCCGCCCACTCGGAGAGGAAGGAGGAAATCTGACCAGGTGGCCGATAGATAGTGGCCACAGTGAGGGAGTGGCTAGGAGAGAGAGAGAGCCGGCAGACAAGGCATTCAAAAACTCAAAGTCAGAATCCCCCCTAAACCGTAACGATACCGCAGCGCTGTGGAGCCTCAGTTGGCCTAGGATAGCCAGCCTCTGGGCCGGTGCGTAGA
The DNA here is from genome assembly GCF_040938575.1 of Ambystoma mexicanum. Lineage (NCBI taxonomy): Eukaryota > Metazoa > Chordata > Amphibia > Caudata > Ambystomatidae > Ambystoma > Ambystoma mexicanum. Next base: position 973,915,139 of record NC_090924.1, read on the forward strand.
GCCGCTTGCCTCGGGACTCGAGTGTGGACAGAAGGGGGCCACCTCTCTCGCCCGTAGTGCACGCATGTTCGTGGGGAACCCGGTGCTAAATCATTCGTAGACGACCTGTTTCTGGGTCAGGGTTTCGTAAGTGGCAGAGCAGCTACCTCGCTGCGATCTATTGAAAGTCATCCTCTGAGCCAAGCTTTTGTCGCAAGGGGCCCTCTTCCCCGAGGGTCTCCGTCCCGCCGCGCCGTGGCGTGAATATTAAGCTAGGGAGAGAGTAGTATATATAAGTGGCAGGAAATGGCAAAGAGGAAAGCTGATTTTGCATTGTCCCCCAGAGCTTGTAAGAATGACATTTCGAGAATGTTCAAACCAATAAAAGAACTAAATATGTTGATCATGGAAATTATAGACCTTCTTTATGATATCGATGGGTTGGGCAACACACTTGACAAAAATCAAACAGTGGTAGATATGAAGGGTGGGTCTACTAAAGGAGACATCCCCTCCACTGCCTATGTCAAATTGTGCGGTAATAGCAGGAGCGGCACAGTTAACGTATTCTGCGAACCACCAATAATTGAGGGTTTACAGAGGGAGTTGCACTGAGCTTGTGTACAAAAAATTTACAACCACCGAAAAGCCTGAACAGAAAGGGGGAAAGAATTATATTTTCTCAGTTAAATGTGACACTAAATGTAAGGAGATGAACATACGGCTGAATCCTACTAACATCATTGAAGTTCACTATCAAGGGGAGGAGGTGACCAAGGGAGGCTTAATAGCCATTAGCAAGTGTGTTTCTAGGTCTGTAAAAGATCCGGGGCTACGCTAATTTTGGGACTGTCGGGACTAGGGGCTAGCTAGCCTTTTTGGTTGTAACCCCTGAGCTTATATTTGGGGCTATAGCCCCCTCACGCCACCCTTCCCTAGCAGGCCCTTTCCTTGCTATGAAGCTAAGCAGGGTTGGTCCTACTTTGAAACTAAGCTGGGTCGGTCCTGGTTACTGCCTGGATGGGCATAAACATTTTTTTTTTAAAAACCGTGCTACTGTCAGTGCTTGAATGTTTTGCATTCAGACATTTTTTTTTCCCTTTTGCTGAAATGCATTCTGGTATTTGTAGTCTCCCAGCCAATAATACAAAAAATAGATATTTTTACAGCAACAGTGGGTTTCCGATCTCTGCAGTAACCAGGACCAAACCCTGCTTAGCTTCAAAGTGACCAAACCCTGCTTAGCCTCAAAGTGAGGAAGAGGCCAGCCCCTTCAGGCCATGTTGCTTAATGAATGAGCCCACCTTATAAGACCACTTAGTGCAGCATGGCTTGAGGGGGCCAGAGCCTTCCTCGCTTTAAAGCTAAGCAGGGTTGGTCCTGATTATTACATGGATGAGAGAGAATCCACAATCCCGAATGCTGTGTGTTTTCCTAGTTTTAAATATCTCATAACACAGAGCATCCGCATATTTTTTTTTTAAACCGTGCTACTCTCATTCCTTGAAGGTGTTGCATTCAGAGATAATGTGTTTGCCTTTTGCTGAATTGCATTCTGGTATTTGTAGTCTGCCAGTCAAGATGGGGGAATAATGCCACAATATTGCATTTTTTTCCTAACATAGTTCTATAAGGATTTATATATTTGAGTGACACTTTGGTATGTGTCATTTTCAAGTTACCTTTATAAAGCAGAGCATTGTTCAAAGCCAGACATGAGGGTGGGGAGGGGAACTGATGATAGGGCAAGTAAGTCATAATTGTTTGCCCATGATGTGGCAAGAAAGTTTGCAATCCTGGACACTGGTTCAGTTATTCTCCCCTGATTTTGCTACTTTTCAGGGCACAAGTAAAGGACACATGTGGCTGAAGAGGGTGGCCACAACACATGGGTTTTTTTGAGGTTTGCAAGCTTGCTCAAGTATTTGGCTACCATGATTATTTTCAGGTTTTCATGTTCCCAGTGCAGACTCTTACCCACTAGACCACAAGCACTTGTGTCATATTGGGATTTTGTTCAACATGGAAGATTTCACAACAGATTGCTGAGTTTTGTCCAATATGGCCTTGTCGGATGAACCCTCCTGAGGCCCCCCCCTCCTTACCTCTGTCTTCAGATGGGTTCTCCAAGTTCTCAGATGACTCTTTTCTCCAGGTCTTCTTATCCTCCTTGACCTTCTTGTCTTTACCCTTTTTGTCCTTATTATCGTGCAGGTAAGGACGGGCTCCGCTGGAGGCCACTTTGGCAGGATCTGGTATCCAAGCCAAAGGGAACCCCAGGGAGCCGGCCTGTAATGCAGGGAAAAAGCTTCTTGGCACCAAAAAACCCTGCAGTTGTACTGATCTCTGAAGGTGTTCTGAAGGTGTCCTGCTTCAGCTCTTGACTGGGACAAGAGCCTGTGCTCGTCAGACGGTAAGGTTAATATTCTCAAAGTGATGATAGAAGAATCACAGATGAAAATCCGGTGAATGTGTATGGCCGTGTTAAGTAGTCAAGGGTAGAAAAGAGACATAAAGGGCCTCATTACACGGTAGGCGGTAAGGGTTTACCGGTAAGGGCACCGGTACCGGTAAACCCTTACCCCCTTACTATGAGGTCCCTATTCGGGACCCGACCTTAACGGCTGGTGTAGACCAGCCGTTAAAGTTGGGACCCGCAAAGGGACCTTGGTGCTAATTACGGTACCGCAATTTGCAGTACCGTAATTACCGCCTTCCCCTTTCCCATTATGCCCTATGGGGCAAAAATGGGAATGGGGAAGGGCCATGGAGAAAGCAGGAATTACCACCCCGCCAACCTTGGAATGGGGTGGTAATTCCCCTTTTCTGCATGGTGGTACCGGTATAGTACCGGCGGCAACCATGGTGCTAATAGCACCATGGTTTACCGCATAACGTGTAATGAGACCCAAAGTCTTGAAACTGGTTACAAAAGGGGTGATGGAAGAGTACTACAAAGATACAGAGGAATTACAGAGGAGTTGGAAAGAACAAATGAATGCCAGAGCGGCTTTAGCAAGTGCAGTTGCACAGATCAGGTAAAGACAGAACCGGACGGTTCAAACGGACTGTCCAGTATGGAAAACAAACAAAGGAAATGACTAAGCGGCGAGCGCCAATGAGTTATAGAGAAGACGTACCTGGCTGAGAGAATCCGGGTAAAAGTCGAAATGGAGATTCAGATGAAAGTACAGCTGAATAGGAGAAGGAGGAACAGTCTACAGTTACGAGGAGATAGGAATGGGGAATGGCCAGAAGCTGGGTTTGCTGAGAATTCTCAGAAACTAAGAGGAACTGCGAGAAAGGCAGCATCGGGATACCAGAAAAGAGCAGATACAACACGCTGAGTGCAGGGAACGGCTTGTTGTTATAGAAACGCTGTAATGCAGCAGCAGCCATTTTTGTCAGGATTAGATTGTGTCCTCGGTTAGCATTGGGAATGCGCATGAAGCGATGTTGATGAATGAAACTGCAGTTCATTCTCCATCTGTGCCACAACTGCCAGGGCTGCTGCATTACAGCATGCCCCCTTCCCACAGGGGCACCATCCGGATTGCTCGGGTGTTGCCTGTGGAACCGCCTCAAAACTAGAGGGGTGTGAATGTGGCTCCTAGGTTCCCATGTGCGCTCATATTCCGAGTGCCCTTTCCAATGAACCAGATATTGTAGCGTATCCCTTCTATACTGGTAGTCCATGATATGGGACACTTCATACTCCTCAGGGTCTGGAACAGGTGAGATCATGGTCTTCCATCGCCTTCGCAGGAATGGGTCTGGCACATATGGTTTCAAAAGCGAGGAATGAAAGACTGGGTGTACTCTCTGCATACATTTGGGAAGCTTTAGCTTGTGTGCCACAGGATTTATCTGAGCCTGGATGGTTTAAGGACCAATAAATCTAGGGTCAAACTTCCCTGTATGCACTCATCTGGGGAGATACTTAGTAGACAGCCATACCAAGGTGCCCAGGGACCAACCAGGATTTGGTTGTCTCTTGCGATCGGCCCCTTCCTTGTATCCTTGTCTACTTTCCTCCAGCAATCTAATGGCTTCTTTGTGTACCTTATTAAGGGTTTCCAGGAGACTGTCCACAGTAGCAGAATTAGTGGTTGCCCAGCCAATCCATTGCAGATGGAAAGGACTCATACGGATGGCAGTGTGGTAGGTGTTATTATGACAAAACTCTGCCAGAGGAAGCAATGAAGACCAGTTATCTTGTTCTCTGTTACAAAAGAACCTAAGCTATTGTTCTAGGGTGGCATTTAGGCGTTCAGTCTGACCATTGCTCTGAGGATGGTAACTCGATGAAACAGCCCTTTGAATGCCCAGTTGACCACAGAGAGCAGTCCAGAATTTGGAAGAAAATTGCCAGCCCGATCGGAGAGCAGGATACTTGAGACTCCATGGAGTCGAACAATGTATCTCAGAAAGACAGAAGCGGTTTCTGGAGTGGTAGGACGTCCTGCGAGGGCTGAATAATTAGCGAGTTTGCTGTAGGTATCCACAGTTACCATGATGGCTCGATAGCCTTCAGACAATGGAAGATTCACAATAAAATCCGTAGACACTTGTTCGCAAGGTCTGGTAAGTAATGGATGCTGCTGCAATAGCCCTACAAGCCGGCCTGTGACTGTCTTACTGGTGGCACATACTGGACAAGAGGACACATACCACTGTACATTTTTGCGCACTGTCAGCCACCAAAACAGCCTCTTGACCAGCTCCAAGGTACTCTTCAGGCCCTTATGACCCGCCAGGGGAACATCGTGACACCAGGCTACCAACTGAGTCTACAAATATGTGGTTGGTATGAACAGAAGAGCATCATGATACAGCAATCCATCCTTGTTGATTACACTGAGATCCCCCTTGCTGTGGTCTTAATCCCCTCCTGAACCGCTTGAAGAAATCTAGACAGATGAGTGATGAACTTTTTGTGAGGTAGGAGAAGTTCCTTGCCCTGAAGGGGACCAGGTTCCGGATCCCAGTTTCTTGACAGAGCATCAGCTAAGACGTTCTGAGAGCCTGGGATATACATAATCTGAAACTCATATTGAGAGCAGTAATAGGCCAACCTGGCATGGAGACAGTTGGAACATTCCATTTGTTGGAGGACCTTGAGGTTACGGTGGTCCGTCCTTACCAAGAAGGTTTGAACAGCCACTTGCAATAGATGCCTCCATTCCTCACAGGCTTGCTTTATTGCTAATAGCTCTTTTTCAAGGACTGAATAGTTCCTCTCGCTAAGTGTGAGTGTTCTGGAATAGTATGCTATCGGGTGTTCCTTTCCATCTGAAGTCTCTTGTAGTAGGGCGCCCCCTACCGCTCCATCCAAAGCATCTGTCTCGAGGATGAGTTGACGGTGCTGGTCCGGCTGCATGAGTATCGGGCCGAGGTAAACATTGTCTTCAACTGCCGAAAAGCCTGCTGTGATGATGGATCCATGTGGAATGTCACCCCATTCTTTAACAAGGCAATAATAGGAAGGATGTTGTTGGAAAAATGAGGGATGACTCTTCTGTAGAAGTTCGCCAGTCCCAAGAACATTTGAACATCCTTCACGTTCTGGGGCTCAGGCCATCTTAGTTTGGCTTCCACCTTGCTAGGGTCCATCCTTATCCCATCTTTCGATAGGATGTACCCCAGATAGGATACCGATGTAGCATTGAACTGACATTTCTCTGGTTTGGCGTATAGCTGGTTCTTCTGAAGTTGAGAGAGTAATTCCTCGACATATCTTCGGTGTTCCGTGGGGTTAGAGGAAAAAAACAAGATGTCGTCCAGGTAAACCACCACCGACAGGTACAGGAGGTCCGAGAATATCTTGTCTATGAATCGCTGCAAGACTGCTGGAGTGTTCACTAGACCTAAGAGCATTACTACATTTCTACACCTTACCATTCTCATATGTTCTTACACTGCTTTCCTTAGGGTTCAGGGACATCATATGCTACATATGTATACAGGAAGAAGGAAGCATGAAATGCAGCACTTATTTCTGTGCATTAAAATAATCAGTTATGTTATGAACACTTTGTGGTAGTACTGGTACGTTTTTGCTTACTTTACTTTCTTTGTATATGCTGCTATTGGTATGCGTTGTGCTGGCTTTCATTTTTGTATGCAGTAGTATATTTATATAGTAACTAATGGATGGGTAGCTACTTATCACATGTTTAACTGTCCACAAAAGTCTAATAGCAAAGCATGCATCATTTCACTATGCAACATGGGAAAAATGTGGATGCTGCACACACTGCTTACGTTTGTACATGGAAAGAAATGTGTAATGCACTACTGTTTACAGCAATGCCTTGTATAATTACCTACTTATGTAATGATAGTTCTCCCCATGATCTCTGATAGTTTTATGGCAACATAATAAAGACAATCCCTTCTGGAGGCTTTTCATGACAACTGCATATACATATGATGTCATCAATAACATTGTGATGTCATCTTTGATGTCATGAGTGTTAGTCCTTGCAGTGCACAGTGGTAGCGTGAATTATGGTTGCGTAGCGTACCATAACTTGCGGGTTTCTGTGGTTTTTAGGTTTTACCTGTAACTATAACGTCCCTGTAGCAACGTTTTTACATTGAATTTCATAGGTTTTGTAGTTGTGCAACTTCACCATAACGTCCCTTTAACAAGGTTTTTTGTTAGTGAATTACATAGGTTTTAGTGCACTGTAACCATAACAATGCTTTAGGCTAGTTTTTTGCAATAAAGTGGAAATGGTTTTAGTAGCGCAACTTAATCATGACATCCCTTTAACAACGTTTTCTGTGATTCAATTGCATAGGTTTTTAATAGTGCACTGTAACCATAACAATGCATTAGGCTAGTTTTGTAAATAAAGCGGAAATGATTGTAGCAGCACAACTTAACCATAACGTCCCTTTAACATTGTTTTTTGTTAGCGAATTTCATAGGTTTTTAGTACGGCACTTTAACCATAACGCTGCCTTAGGGTCATTTTTTTGCAGTAAAGGCTAAAGGTGTTTAGTAGAGCAACTTAACCATAACATCCTTGTAACAACTTTTTTTGTTAGTGAATTTCATAGGTTTTTAGTAGGGCACTGTAAGCAGAACGTTGCTTTAGGGTAGTTTTTTCAGGAAAGGCAAAAGGTTTGTAGTAGTGCAACTTAACCATAACGTCCCTTCAACAATATTTTTTCTTATTGAATTTCATAGGTTTTTATTACGGCACTGTAAACATAACTTTGCTTTAGCATACTGTATTTGGAAATGATGCTATGTTTGTAATAGTGCACCTGTATCTTAACATCCCTTTAGGAATGGTTTCTGTACGTGATTGTCACAGAAAGCTCCTTCTACAGTGTCACAAAGTAAGTGGCAATGAAGGGAATAAGTGTGATGCACAACGTATACCCGCCATACAATTGTTTGCTAAATGGAAGGAACAGTGGTAGTGTGGAAAATGCTGCAGTGGAAACAGGTAGAAATAGGTACCTGGTGAAAGAGATAGTTGTGCGTGTTGCAGTGCGTTTTCAAGGGCGCAAGTGCGCAACAGCAATGAGAACATTTTTTCGTGTACTTTCAAAAAGGGCACCAAAGCAATGAGCATGTAGCGCGCACAAAAGGAAAATGCAGTAATAGAAAAAAGAAAGTTATTTGTGGGGGAAAAATGCTTGAGCTGGCAAAAGATAGATTTCCATTTGTATAGTAGGACAATGGCACACGTTGTAAAAAGACACAAATACACTTCTTCACAATATATCAGGCTTTGTCCATTTCCACGCCAAATGAAAAATAATGTCCCTACATAGGTGGCTTCCTATTGGGAAAGAAAATTATGCAGGAGACTGGAAACAGAATCATTGCATGCCCTACTACCACCCTCATTAAAAACGCCACTAAGCATTGTGTTACATGGTGTGCATTTCTCCCTATAAAAGCAACAACAATAATGTCGTCTGGATCTAGCATCACCAAAGTTTCACACAAAGAAACCAAAAGCAATCACTTCAGTGTAGCTGCTCCATACGCGTACAAACCCACTTGATACACTGCACACAACTCCCATCGGATGCACTTATTCATTCACTGTCAAGTAATGTATGTGCAAATCACCCACAGAGCATACGCTGTGGCGCGTACAACGACACCGCCATAAGCTCCCCCTCTGCATTAAGATGAAGAAATATATCGTATAGCACATTCTCTGTGTGCATTGCGCAACCACAATGCTTATTGTGCAATCCTGTGTTCTCCACAATCCGAAACAGAATATGTGCATTTGCAAAATCGGCGTATGTTACACTTACAACCCTGCAACTGTGGTGATGTGTGCGATTAATTTGCAGGTGTGCATGCACAGGAGTAGGGGAATAAATGTCAACCAAGATAGGGGATGTCCTTTGTAGTGGTGGCTTTTAAAAAAAGCCGTTTTCATTTTTTTAAAACAACTTCCACAATAACAACTCCTTTGTCAGGCTTTTATAATGGTTTTTATTTGTTGCTCTGTGCCTCCCATTCATACAATAGTGTCTTCACCGCAGCCTGTAGATTCGAAAACGAAATGTCACTGCCACTGTGCGACAATGAAATGCCATTTCCATTGAGAAGGTGCAGAAATCGATGACCAATGTTCTCATTCTTACAGGAATACATCCCAGCAGCACGCAGAGAAGTTGCACATGCTTCTGTTGATAAGACGCCTTCCCACCTCTAGCTGCTGACAACATTCATTAGAATAGTTATTTACTGAACTTGGTGGTATACATGAGAAAATCACCTTTGCAGTGGCAAAAATGCGCTTCATTTCTTTCATTATCTTTTTCAGTTGACAGTACACACTTGCACAAGCTATTGAACCCAAAAGCAATGTTCCATAATTCACAATCACTACGTGTACAGTACCTAAAGTGGCCACTCGTCGACATTCTTCAACCAAATGGTGGAAACTACGGACAGGGACACCACACCACAAAGTCTCCACTCCGTCCAAATTCAAATTGCTATTAAGGCCTCTTTCAATGGCATACTGGAGCAGATCGAGCACAAAGAGATCACCCATTATCAAAACTTTGCGTTTTGCCATCCCTGCCTGCCTCACTAAACACAGGAATTAAACAAAATATGTCCGCCTTCTCCTGTGACGCACAATCTAAGCACCTCATTGGACACTTGCAACAATTGTATTTGCATTAGCCAGCATGTTCAAAGGCACAGAATATAGCACATGCTCCTCACAAAGTACCGTTAGAGCCACACCCCAACATTTAATTTGCAGTCCTTCTTCCCTTTCCACTATCCTCTTCCCACCACACCCTGATTAGTTATTTGTAAGTACTGACACGCATCCACCAATGTCCTCCAAGACTTCAGCATCCTACAATGTCACTTCTCCACAACAGTTCATATGTACCGTTACAACATTAGGCTGCATGTGTGCTGTTATTGGGAAGCACTTCCAGTTCAAACTTCAGTGAAACATTGCAGTAATTATACATGCACATTCATGCACATAAGCACCCATCACCACAAAAGAAAATGATGGACATTTTATTTAGCAGTATGTGCACAACTCTGTTAGAAGTACCTGTGCGCACGATATCTGCTTATAAGCGTCCACTACGTCTTTAAAATGCATACTAATGTTCATCCCATCTGCCACCATGAAGTGGCAATTTGTTGTTATATGCTTCCAATGTTTTTATTTACCCATATCATACACTATATGAGCTAATCAGTAACTCTGTTCTTGCCTTCCCACATTGATACCAAATGTGTTTCCCACTAACCCACCTACTACAAAACTACTTTCCAAAAGGTCAGTGTCTGCACGGTGGTGGTGCTTTGTACGCTGCACTGTTGCCACAGGCTCTTTTTAAATTTGCCCACCTCCACTTTCAGTCCTCACCAACTCATTCATGAAAGAGTGTGCAACTTGTCCTTCGACTGCACGGCAGGTATCCTACCTCTGCTTTAGTAAAATGTGTGCACTACCTCCCACTAACAGCAAACAATAAAATAAAAGCCCTGTGCATTATGCAGAATGACATCTGGTCTCTGGGACCTCAATACCTTACACTCTCACTTCCTACATATCTGCTTGCTCCACCTTTTCCCTCATCAGCCTCCCACTCCGTCCCGGTCAGTTGCTTGTACACGCATTCAGAGGATGGTACATGTCTTTCTTCTGCTGCAGCCTCCCTGTACAACATGATCTCTGGGCCTCATCACGACTTGGGCTGTAACGGTAACGCTATTAGCGCGGGCGGTATTAGCCCTACCGCCGAACTCCCCGGCGCTAATAGTGCCGGATCACGAGTTTGGCAGTAATGTAAGTCCCCAATCCCCACTGAGCCCATTCGGGAATGCCCCATTCCCCATTGGGCTCAATGGGAATCTTCGCGCTAATACCGCCAGCGGATTTCCCACCAGCGGTAATAGCGCAAATTTTCAGCGGATTTCCCCCCAGCTCAGAGCTGGGGCGAAATCCGCTGAAGCCCTGATTCGGTGGACCCTTAAATCCGGCAGTAATAGCGCTACTGCCAGATTTAAGGGTTACCGCCGAAGTCGTGATGAGGCCCTCTGTCTCCCTGCACCTTGAGGAGAATAATGGTAGGCTCTCAAAGTACCTGAAAACCTTTCCATGTACTTCTTCTTTTTCCTCTCCTGTCCCCTGCTGACTTCCTGGCTAAAAAGTATTGTGCACTGGTTTCTTAACCAACCTATCAGTGTCCCATTCCACCTCCCTCCCCAGCCAACCCCCGCACATGCGTACTGCTTTCTAGAACCCTAACAGTGCACACATCACTTTATGTCAACACTTATCCTTCCACTTGCCAGCACCAGCCACAGTTGCATGTGTTTCTGTTTCTTATTGTTCTGATATACTGCACTTTGCCCTCCCCCTTCCCATTCACTTGTGCACGGTCAGTGTCAGCTGGCCTAGAGGAATCAATATCCCTGTATGGCCTCTGTTCTGCGTCCCTTTCCTCGGCGCTCCTTCACACACTTGTATGTATGCGCAATACAAACAGCAGAAAGCACCATAGCATATCATATGATATAATGCACACACTGCATGCATAACAACATCATGGCTGCCATATACTTTATCCACTTCACAATATGGTCTTCCATTGTAATGCATGTACTACAAATGTCGGAAAGGTGATCCCACAAAAGCAGCAGGGAATGTATAGTAGCAATGTTACACAAGTGTGTTCATTCCATGCATACAAACATGATGCATGCCCCTTATCTTGCACACTTTCACCATAGCCTCCTACATTTATGTGTACAAACAAACCTTCTCTCACAGTCTTTGTGTACACACCACAACCAGTAAGCACAATGCCCAATTGCTTTGCCTCCTCAGTGGCAATGCTATAGCTGCCATCCTAAAAACAACCGGATCTGACATTGACTGCGGATTACACAGCATTACCATGGTATACACTAGAGGGGGGTTGAGAGCATGTTAGGGTGGTGGGGGGATGAAATAAAGGGGTGGGATTGTGTCTTTAGGATGTGTGTAAAACCACTGTAGTGGCCTAGAAGGATGACAGGTCGCTGTATGGTTTCAGTGGGTGTTTATTTAGACACCAGCACAATAACAATGTAGGGGTTTTGGGTAGGTCCAGAGCAGGGATGGGGTCCCCACTCACTGTTGTGCTGTCTAATGATGCAGTTAACTTCACTGCATCCAAGGTGTCATGGAATGAGACACACTTAGCCAGCAAGAGCACCCAGGAAGCTGTCCTCAGCCTTGGTTTTACACTCTGCTGGCTGGGCTTCTGTCAGGTGGGACCTGTCACTTATTAAGCTCCTTCCCAGGAGGAGGGCCAGGGCTGACTGCCTTGGTCATCTTCCCATTGAGTTCTGGCGTTCTGTTTTCTTCGCGCTTTTCGCGCTCCTTAATTCTCGCTAGATCACGTGAGGAGGAGTCCCCACAAACACTTTTTTGTCCTTTTTGTCGTGTTTTTATTACATACGTGCATTCATAAATTTTTTTTCTTCTTCTTCTGTCTTTTGCTCACTGTCTGTTTCCTTCTCCTCCTGACATTTTTCTCCACTGAAGATTAACTGTTATCTTACATGTCTACAGGATTGTCTGCAAAGCTTCGTGCACAGTGGCAAATACAACAGCATTGCCAATGGAAGTAAAAAAAATGCCATTTCCCTTGAACCACTGGAACTCTCGCTGGTTATTAATGCGGTCATAGTGCATGCACAACATTCCAACACTGGACATAAAGTCGCACATGCTTCTGTTAATCCAACTTTTCTCAACCTCTAGCTGTGGACAACTGAAACCGGCATGCTCCCATTTTCCTTTTGGTGTCATCAATGAGAAAATCACCTTTGCAGTAGAAAATATCTGCATCACAGCTCTCATCAACCTCTTTAAATAAACAAACATAAACACGACATGTGCCCCAAATGTAGTCCTCCAAAATGCATGACCACCACATCCACAGTACCAACAGAGGCCACATAGTTGCAAAGAAGATCCATGCAGCCGAAACCCCACTCATAAACTGTGTCCCAAAAAGCCTGCACTCCTTCCAACTGAAAATCAGTATTGAAGCCTCTTTCCACGGCATACCTGTGCAGATTGTGCATAAAGCTATCACCAACTATAAGCACTCGCTGTCGCGCCATGACCACCAACCTCAATACATCTACCTTTCGGTAAATATGTCACCGCCCCTTCTGTTAAACAATACCCTCCAATTCTCATTGGAGAATCCCCACAATTCCATTTGCGAAGGCGCCATGCTCATAAAGCCATGATGCGGCAAGTGCACTTTCCCAGCTACAGCTAGGGCATCGCCCCAGTAAATCACAAATAATACTTCTTCCCTTTGCACTCCATTTTTCCAAGAAAGCCATGGTGTGTCACGTGTGCTTTCCCAGCTACAGCTAAGGCCACGCCCCAATAAAGCAGACACAATACTTCTTCCCTTTGCACTCGATTTCTCCAACAGTCCAGTACTGCCACCCATTAACAACTATCACATTTTCTAAAAAGCCTGCACCAATCACATACATAAACTCTGCATTGCACACTTTCATTTCAACTCCATATGTCCATTTTAACAGTCTGAGAACACGTTTCTTTTGCTTCCAAAGCCCCTCCACCAGAAACTTTTCCTACATAATTCCCTATTTCTGAATCCACAACAATCTGCCGGCGCACCCAGCACACCTTTTCCCATGCACACAACACTCCACCCTTGCGCAGACCCATAACAACACTATGAATGCATGCATACGACCATGTACGCAGCTAACATAGTACACAAATGTAACATATATAGCAGCACTTCAATCCAACTCCCTCACTCCATAAAGCACCCAATGACAAAAACAGGTCGCAATTACTACCATCCACAAACATACCATAGCCTCCATCACCCCTACCCACTACCATGCAGAAAGCATTGTTTCACTAGCAACCTAACCACAACATTGTCACAACATTTCCCCTACTTCAACAATTCTGAACCAAACATAAACACCTGCCAGCTCGTTTGTACTGCTCTATGTCATCTGCAACGTACTGCACAACCATTCTTTGCAGGTCATCACCGTCTACCAGATGCACAGTCAACACTGCATTAGTGGCGTGGGTGTCCCCAAGTCCTACACTCTTCAATCCATGGCCTACAACCTAGCACTTTCGGCTACACACCCAATAAGCTACACCTTCAACACAGGCACCACAACTCCATAGTGACATTATGCAAAACCAGCACCCAGTGGACACACTTCATCACTTTTCACAACACCATCTCCAAGTACACATCAAAAACTTTACCATGTTGTAACAGTGTCCTCACCAGCAAAGCCACACAAGTAGTCATGGCAGCTCTCTTTTGTGTCTGAAATGTGCTCCACACCCATTCTTTACAAGTCACAACCCTCTGCCTGCTGCTCAATCTGAAATGCCTTACTACCATGTGTGTCCTAAAGTCCTAGCTTTTTCAGTGCATGGCCTATGGCCTTCAGCCATGCACCCAACAGTCTAGGCCTTCAAGACAGTCACTGCTACGTAATAGCATCATCCATTTCACCATTTCACCAACTTCGCCTATCCACATACACAGCAGAACCACCAGCACTACTACCCAACCTGCACACCGCCATGGACCTATAGAGCAATAATTTGCACCACTTAGCATAATGTAGAAATAAAACACTCTCTCCTGTCCTGTGCACTTTCATTCACATACTATGGCCGTCCCCATTCACATTCCCAAATTATAGTGCCACTGCCTAAGTAGCCACATTCAGTTCTCAACAGTACCTACTTCAATACATGTGTACACATTGCACTATGCAAGCACCACCCTGCACCACACTTGCTTTACTGCGGTAGATATGGTAAAGGCCTACGCTCTTCACTGCATGCCCTACGGTCTATGGCCTTCGTCCAGGCAGCAAATATTATAATCCTTCCACAAACCCAACGCAGCTTCCTTAACCCATGAATGCCACCATGTGCCCAAGTATCGCATTGCTTCCACATGACACAGCCACCCACACTCCCACCCAACCTATTTCATGTGCAATTCATTCCCCTTCTACACTGTACCTGCCACCACTTAGCACAGAAAGAGGTGGCTGCAAACAGGTGTCCTGCACACGCATCCACCAATCACATACAGAACCTCTGCATTCCACCCATTCACTAAAACAGGTTGCTATAACCAAAATGCACAAACATACCACAGCCTCCACCAACCCTACCCAGACCCATTCACAAAGTATGGTATCACTACCAACCAAACCACAACTGTTGCACACAATTCATCACAAGCATAGTTACAAATCACAATGAAGGTGCACTTCTATCATATCCTCTGCCACAGTAACAGTATGCAAACCCAGCACCCAGTTCCCACACTGCATCACTTTTCACATCATCTCCAAATGCACATCAAATACTTTACCATGTTGTAACAGTGTCCTCACCAGCAAAACCAAACGTGCAGGCATGGCAGATCACTTGTTCTGCTCTATTGCATTTAAAATGTGCTCCACACCTTTTTTTACAGGTCACCACCCTCTACGTACTGCAAATTCCAGGATGCATTAGTACCATGTCTGTCCTAAAGTCCTAGCCTCCCGAGTGCATGGCCTACAGCCCACAGCCTTCGGCCATGCACCCAACAGTCTAGGCCTTCAACAGTCTCACTTCTACATAATGGCACCATCCATTCACCCGCCTGTAACTGCTGCACATTCCAAAATGCATTAGTGCCATGTGTGTCCTTCAGTCCTAGCCTCTGAAGTGCATGGCCTATGGCCTACAGCCTTCGGCCATGCACCCAACAGTGTACACATTCAACACTATCACTGCTACATAATTGCACCATCCATTTGACCATGTGACCAACTTCACCTATCCACATACACAGCACTACCACCAACACTACTACCCAACCTGTGCACTACCATTTACCTACACAGCAACAAATTGCACTACTTAGCACATTTTACAAAAAAACACTCTCTCCTTCACCCCTGTGCACTTTCCTTCACATACTATGCCCGTCCCCTCTTCGATTTCTAAACTATAGTTCCACTGCCAAAGTACCCACCTTCAGTTTGCAACACTACCATACTGCACTCAATTTTCACACACCGCACTATGCAAACACCACCCTGCACCGGATGTACACCCACAATTGCTGTTTTACTGCGGTACGTATGGTAAAGGCCTACTCTCTTCCTCAACCCATGCATACCACCATGTGGCCAACTACTGAATTCCATTTGCATCAGAAATAGGTGGGCGCAAATAAGTGGTGGCACAATATATGGGGCTGTTGCGCCACCTGCCTCCAATCACCACACAAAGTAGTCACCTGTGTAGGTACCTGCCAGTTCACACAGTACGCGCCAACAGTACAGGCACTCCTCCGTCTTCTTCCACCTACACACATATTTCACATAACCCACTTTTCACTCTCCCACCCGTTCCATCCGGTCCATTGTCCACACCCTTCCGCTGCCACACTGTCCACCGATACACCATGGCACGCTTCCCTCCAGCCAACCACCGGCTGCGTCCAACGTTGGCCAGCATCACGGCGCAG
This sequence comes from Ambystoma mexicanum, assembly GCF_040938575.1. Classification (NCBI taxonomy): domain Eukaryota; kingdom Metazoa; phylum Chordata; class Amphibia; order Caudata; family Ambystomatidae; genus Ambystoma; species Ambystoma mexicanum. The sequence continues at coordinate 973,931,204 of NC_090924.1, forward strand.
AGCGGACCCATATGTCACACATTTTTTGGGATGTACATTTCAGTAACTGCCCAAAAAAGTAAGTACTGGTCGGATTGCCACCAAACACACAAAATAACGTTTTCTGACCCAAGCCCCCGCTCCTGCTGCAAATTTACCAAAAATCCATCCAGCCGTTCGGCCTGTAGCCGTGCGCAATTTTTTTTTCCCCATTCACTCTATGGGAAAAAATAAATGTGGGACCCCCCCTATAACTTTGCCCTCCCCTACACCTGAACAAACGTGGAGAAAAAATGCAAAGCCACCACCAAATACTTTTTTTTGCAAAGTTTGGTGCGGATTCGTCCATGGGGGGCGAAGGTATAAGCCGATGAAAAAGTGCTCTTCCTATGAGTTGAACAACTTAACCATAACTACACCTCTGCTACCGCGGGCCGTGTAATATATATATAGCAAAAATGGATGAACATACCTTATTTAAGTCAAATATTGAAATAGTCACAAATTAGTATTTGGAACAAGTGGCAAAGTGCCAATTTCTAGCCCAATGAGCAGTTTAGTGTCTAATGGTGAACACATCTGAAAGCTGTTTCCTGCTTGTTTCCAAGACAGTTCAGCTTGCATTGCAAATCAGAATTAAGAAACATTGCCAAAGTGCCATTTTGCAAGTTTGTATGCTCAAATACTAAAATGGGAGTCTTTTTCTAGTCATCAAAGTTTCTGCTAGGTTCCTTATCCAGGCAGGTGAGGATCTTGTGGGTCAGCAGTGTCCTACAAAGTCTGCTCCTTCATGGTTCAGAATGTCATAGCCTTCGGTGACATTTCAGAAGGGCCTTTCTATTGGCTGAAACAGCTGGCTTACTAATCCTAAATCTCACCAGTACTTCCCTGTCAGCCAATCAAATTCTAACAGATGATGCTGCATTCATGCAATCATTAGGAACTGAGCCAAACCTCTTATCTGTCTTTTATGTATGAACCAGCATTTCTAAACAAGATGGGCCTTTGACAAATGATAAAAGACGTTTGTACTTTATCCATAACATTTTTGGCTATTGCGTTTGCAAATAAGGGGCCGATTCATGGAACAAATGTGCGCTGAAAATCATGGCGCAAGCGTGAAAAAGCAAGCGCACGCACACGCATGCGATTCATGGAAGGCCCTGCGCGTGTTTTCCTCAGGATGTATGCCAAATCAGCGCATGGCGCACATGGGCGCACACGTCATTGCAACATCCAGAACGCTGTGCGCAACGCGCACAGTCAAAGTGCACAAAGTCAGCGCACACACCAAAAAGGTGCAAGACACGCGGAATGGGGAACAAGAAGGGGTAACTGGGGAAGTACTGCAGGGAAATACACGGAACGCCCACACGCACGCGAATGACATGTATTCATAGAATCGGATAGGGGAAACCCACGCACAGCCAAAGACATGCACAGGCCTAAACACATCCACCACACGAAGGCCGGCGGTAGCATCCCTGCACATTACAAATGTGCACGCAAACAACAAACACGTATATACAGCTACGATGAATGTCCCATTCTGTGGCCCCCTAGGAGAAATGACGTGTCACGCAATGCTGAGGCATCCTAAAAAAGCAAGAAAAAGAGATATGCGAGTTCCTGCCCAGAAAGCCGAATTACTGCCCCCCAGAGCCCCGAGCTGACTCCCACCAGCCATCTGCTGCTGCCTGTCTGCCTGGTGGCCATGTGCCCTGCTATTTGGTGCCTGCACGTCAGCCATCTGCAGGGGTCCAGTTGCTGTGACCACCCCTGCTGGAACAGAAGACTCCCAACTGAAGTTCCATCACTCCACAGCCCAGCACCAGGACCCAGTTGCCCACCCACACCTGCCTCGGGTTGCCATGTCAGGGCAAACACCATCGGAGACCACTGGCAACCCCCAGCCAGAGAGGCAGAGGGCTACCAGCTTTAGTGCCGCAGAAGTTGGTATCCTGGTGGAGCAAGTCCTGGTGCATTATGATACCCTCTTCGGAAGACAACGCGCTGACAATGATGGACGGAATAGGATCTGGAAGGAAATTGTGGCTGCCATCAACGTGGAGGAGGTGGCAGCCCGCAACATACGACACGTCCGGAAGCGCTGGGAGAACTTCAGGTCCAGGACCCTCAGGAAGGCCCGGCGCCTCTTGTAGGCAGCAGATGAAGAGGGGTTGCCGGATCCGCCTTACCAATGACCAGATGAGGGTCTTGGAACGTATACGCCCAGCGATTCACCTCCAGGTCCTTCAGAGGCATACCTGTCCGGAGTCGAGCGGTAAGTGTCCATGTGTACTGATTGGACACAGTGCATGTTGAGGTGTGCCAGGTCTGTGCAGCTTGGGCATATGTCTTGAAAGGCCCATGTATGGATGTGTGTGTGCAGGGACATGAGCCTGCCGCATGTGAGTCCAGTCATGTGTGAGACACATCAATGGTGTATGTGTTCAAATGCATGATGCACAAATGCATGTGGGGATGCACACATGTTAGCATTTCTGTGTATGTTCTATGGCATGGTTGGGGTGTGACACCTGGATGCTAGTTCCACCTTCATGTACGTGCATGGCATGCATGTGCGTGTGTGTGTTTGACATGCGTGCAAATGTGATACGCCATGGATGCATGTGACACAGACATGTAGGAACCCCATTGGCAGATGTGACATAGTTGCCGATGATTGCACTGTGACAGGTGGTGGATATGTACAGATGCCTGTCTGTCTGTTGGTGCGTGTGCATGTGTTCGGCACTCCCCATGTTGCTTGTGACGTCATGCCAACCTTCGGATGTTCATGCTGTTGTGTGCGTATGGATGCTGCTGCCTGCTGCACGATTCCTGTCAAATTCTGCAGGTGTGTGGATTCAAATGATATAAGGGTTGGGGAGTGTGATGGCATCTGTGACATGTGTATCCGACCATTGTACAGTGCCCTGATGCCTGTGTTCTGTCGCTCTCTGTCTGCAGAGTCGACTGATGAAGAGGGCGGAGACGGTGCTGTGGAGCACAGAGGCAGGGATCACACCGCCAGCCGGTGACACAAGGCCCAGCTCCCCTCCCACGTTGTCATCTCTTCCGGGAGTGAGGAGTCTGGTGCCACGTCCCTGGCCGCAGCTGCAGAGGGAAGGTCCAAGAGGCGGGGGTTGGAGGTGGACTCCTCGGCAGCAGTAGGGGCAGCTGAGCCTCCACAGGGGCCTATGGAGGAAGATGGCACGCAGTCATCCAGGTTGGTGGGGAGTTTGGTTGAGGAGGAGGCCGTGGAAGGCCCACGCACGTGGCCTGGAGGGGGGCATTCCACTGGTGCTAGTGGTGCAGTCCAGGGACAGGGACAGGAGGCAGCACAGGCCGCTGCGGAGTTGCCTGTGTGTAATTCTGTCCCTGATCCTGTGACTGCATCATCTTGCACCAGCAGGGATGCCTTTGTCCAGACCCGTCTTCAAGGAGGGTATGTGCAAACAACTGGCCTTCTTCTCCCTGCGGACGTGGTAATCCGGGGTGGGTTGAACCTGTCCTAGCTGGGGTGGCGTTGCGTCAACGTGGTATTCGGGATGACATGCAGGGTTCTCGTGAGGACAATGTACATCATTTCGAATACCTCATTGACCGCGTCGGCCTACTAGGACAGGCCACCAAGGCTGGGTTCCTCCATGTACTGGATCTTCTAGAAACCCCCTCCTCAACTGAACCCCCTATGCACCAGTCGTCCTCCGTGCCATCTTCCTGCCCAAGTATCACCTGGGCACCCTGTGGAGCTGCCCCTGTACCAGCGGCCAGGCTGGTGGGGGACACATTCCTGCCACAGTCGGGAGTAGGAGGTCCAGCAGGGGTGGCAACCCCAAAAACTGGACCCCAGCAAGAGGAGGACATGCAGGCATCGACCAGCAGGGCACATGCATGGCAGCAGCAGGCTCAGGGTGGGAGCCATGATGTTTCGGGGCCTTCAACATCACAGGGGCAGGCATTGGCCGGAGTGCAGGAGGACCCTAGATTGGGAGAGTCTTCCATGTGGCAGCGGTTGGGCCAGCGGATACATGCAGAGTGGTGGTAGGCGGAGGAGGCACGGTTCACTATGGTCAGGGCAGAGAACTCCATGCGCAGGGCATTGAGGTGGGCTGAGTGCCTCGAGGCAACTCACAGGGAGTTGGAACAGGCCATGACTGCATCCCTGCCAGACCTCAAGGCCAGGGAAGAGGCCCGCCTCCGGGACATCGACATGGAGTTCAATGATGGTCTGGCCGGGAACATCAACAAGTGAGCCATTGGACTTGCCCGCCACCATTGTACATAGTTCATTAGTGTTAGGTTTCCTTTGTTTTTTCTGTTATTTTGGAGTTCATGGACATTGATCCACTTTGTGTATATAGTTTTTATTCATAGGACTATTTTGTAGGTTTCCTTTTGTTTGTGGATCATGGACCAACTGAACTTCCATTGTATATAGTTGCAGAGTTGTACATACTTACTTTTTCAATTTTCCCATGGATCAATGGTTTTCTTTTATTTGGATTATTTTTTTCTTATTGACATTGGCAATGGACCACTTTTTTATTCAACATGACGTTAATTTTTGTTGTAAGTGATTTCAACCCGGCACTCCACCTAAGTCAATATCTAGCGTGTGATGCACAGTTGGAACCCTTAATTATATATTTTTGTCTATAAGTTCTTTTATTTCTGAATGATGTACCCTTATATCACGCCCCTCTCTTTGAATCCCCCCGGTCTCTCTGAACCAGGAAGCAGGCTGTTTTGCAAAGTTAAAAGATTTATTTTATGAATTTGAACTATATATATATATATATATATATATATATATATATATATATATATATATATATATCACACTATTAATATTTATAAAATGATCACCATTGGGGTGATGTCACAATAATCTCTTTAATCAGAAGGAGTATGGATAAGAAAAATAATGCAGCGCAGAACAATACTTGATATCGGTTCAATCAAATGCAATGTCACTTTTTCCCCCTGCACACTACTCAATTCCCAAATATGCAAGATAAAGAGATGGAAGAAGAGAATACAGGTTTCAGGAATAAACACTCAACAAATACAGGTTCAATCCCAATTCCCCCTAGCAAGCATAGAGAGAAACAGGAATGATTTCAAAACAGGTCAAATGCTTTTGAATGTGGCTTCGAGTAAATGGGAAAAACACTGAAAAATTGATTTCATTTAGTAATTGGATTCAAAACCAGTGGTAGTCGCTTTGGATAGTTTCAGGTAAGCACTAGCAATGATGATTGAATAACTAGTAGATTGAAAACTTCATTCTGAGGTCGGATGCAAAGAATAGCTGTTTTACATGAGCCAAACGAAAGATTTGTGGCAAATTTTTCCACACGCGAGAAACGTGATCACGGGAAAGATATAAGGAAAGCTGAGGATGTTAGCTTCAATCTGACACTTAAATTTTGTTTATGGCATGTACGGTACGGAAGTTATGAAGGTTTTAGTAGAGGTCGATTTTTCTCAGAAAGAGTCAAGATTTTCAAATGACAGATGCGCTTTGAATTACAAACAGGAATTTCTTTACACTAGGGAGGCTATGAAGATACAAGATACCCAACGGAACAGCCACCAGATCAGCGGCACCTCTGTTCTGACTTTTGCCCACCGAGACACTTGTCTTTCTTCAGCAAATATATTAGCGCAAAGATGATATTATCACCACTATTATCAAAGGACTATATGGATGAGGGAAAGATTCAGGAAAACAAAAGAGATTTTCTACAATGCAGTTCTGGATATGATAGAATAGGTTGGATAGGATTACTTAAGGATAAGATACTGGCTATGGACAATTATTTGCTATAGAGACTCACAACTATTGTTTGGAATAGGCCTGTCAGAGATCTGGTCAAAGGTTTTGGACTGGAATTCTGCTAGCCCACCAAACAGGATTCAGGCACTCGGTTCTGCACTCAGCATGGCACTCTGGACACGGCACGGCCTCTGTACTGGATCTGACTGGTTGGTTCTGGGTTGCAGCTATCAGGTTACAGCTCTGCTCTACTAGTTTGGATCTCTGGGTTCTAGCAAGAGTTCTTGGCGAGAAGCAGAAACAGCACAGCCTGGCTGTTCTGTTTGGTGTTGTTCCCCTTGGAAGTCTGGGGTAAATCAGGTTTCAAGATTTCAAAGGCCAGCTGAGAATGGTTCATCTTTGGATTTGGGTCTCTCTACTTTCAAAGTTCTGGAGTCTTGGATCTGGGTTTTTCCTGCAGAACACTTCACCAGTGATCAGTTGATGGATGAATCTGAGTGTCTCTAGTTCCTAACCTGTACCTATTTATGTATTTCCCAAAGGGGTAGGTAGGCTAAATTATACTAAGCACACCCTCTAGAAATCTTGTTGGTTAAGGTCTGTCCTCTCTCCTGATTTGAGAAGGAACACATGGTTTCATGATGATGCAGTATTTTACAATCCAGGGAGTACTTCCCCTTTGTTTCTGGACAGTAAATCCATTTTAAACATAAGTCATATTTACAATATCACCAACTTGCTAACAATACATAATTACATCACAGATTTAGTAGAGCACGTATCCATCCAAGTCCCAGCTCAGTGAGAGCTTCGGTTAAAATTTGACAGTTTTTCACGCTTTTAGTTGGGTACCCAGTGTCAGACCTGTACACATTTTTCTACATATATGCGCACGACACCTGGGCATAATCCTGTGAAGTTTCATATTTTTAGCATCATCACAATTGCTAAAAAATCGAATTATCTGAAGTCCTGTCTCTGAACATAGCACAGAATTCAGAGTAGTTTCAAGCTGTTGGCAGAATTTTCCTGTTAACAACCTACAATTTACCCTTTGTTGGAGCAAACTGTGGAATGTGCCTTTGAAGTACTATGGCTGACATCAGTTCACTTTAAAACACTTTGTTTAAAATTGTCTTTTCTAAATAAACTTTACATTTTCAACAAATATACACACAGATCTCTTGTTTTCCAGTCTTTTTAACACAAAGAGATTGAATAGTACCAACCTATATTGCTTTTTATGGCAAGTCTCTTCTTTTCCACAATTTGATTGGATCTTCTCTGGTGTTCGGAAACCATTATTTTGCAATTTCAACAGCCAAGGAAAAACGGATTTTAAAGCACTTCTGGGTTTTCCTGGCAATGCAGCACTGCCTTTTCAGGTAATTCCATTTCACTCTGTGGGCAGCCCGATGACAGGTTTTGGCAGTGTAGTCTCCTGTTCTACCACTGACAAAGGCAAAATAGATTGGCAGCCTATTTTTCTGGTATCCCTGCGCACTTCTCAGAGATTGTTAGCGTGCACTGAACTTTTTGGCGGCCATTCTGTTGTTTCTGATGTTGCAGGGCAGAGCCTAGTAGGTCAGAACATCCCACAAGCCCCCCACGTGATTTGGCATTGATCTACATCAATGGGAAGTCGCAAGACTGGGATGATCAGTCTCTTTTCTTTTGGTTCAAATGGCAAAAAAATGGCTGTTCGGCCTGGTTCCTTTGGAAATTGTATAAGTAGACCCGGTCTCCTACATGGTATTCTTTTCTGGTAGTCTTTAAGTCATAGTGGGTCTTCATGCTGTCGGAAGATCTTTCTAGATTTCGCTGAGCATAGGCAAAAGCATGTTGAAGGTGTTTCTTAGATTTTCAGCATACTCATGAGTTGTGGAGGCATTGATCAATGCCTGCTCTTAGGTTCTGTAGAGCAGATGCTGAAGCACCATCCTGCGTCCAGTCATCAGCTCAAACTGTGACATTTTAGTTGCAGATGAAGTGGTAGATCTGATGGCCATCAGGACAAGAGGTAATCGAATATCTCAACTTGGCCCAGAATCTGCCACAAACTGTTTTAATATGCTCACAATTTGTCTTGTTGTATCTCTCTACTGCACCACTAGAGGCTTGTCGGTAGGCAATGTGTAATTTTCTTTTGACCCCAAGTATCTCCCACATCTTTGTCATTACTTTGCTAGTGAAGTGGCTACCCTGGCCTGACTCGATCCTTTGTGGTAGTCCAAAACACGAGAAGATGTGGTTGATCATCAGGCAGCTGCTGTTTCTGCCTTGCAATTTGGGGCCGGAGACATTCCACCCATTTAGAAAACAAGCATGTCATGGTCAACATGTACTTATTTCCCCTAGAGGAGCGAATCATGGGCCCGATAAACTCGACTTGTAAATCTGACCAAGGCAGTGTCATCCCCCTCTTTTGGAGAGGCGCACGGTATGTGAGGGATGTTGGCTGAAATTGCGCACACACAAGACACCCCTTCAAGTATTGATCGAGGTCCTGCCCCATGTGTGGCCACTATGCAACCTCTCTTAATATTTCAAGTGTTATATGAAACCCCCTATGACCGGTTGTGTCCGCATCATGGGCGTGACTTAACATCAGGCTTCGGAATGAGGTAGGGACCAACCACTGATCATGGCCAGCTAGGGATCTCCTTACCAACAAACCATCTTGGATTCAGAACATTTTTGAACATTTCATCAACACTCTGAGGTCCTCTTTCCCTATGTAATCGGTATCCGTCAGGGGAAAGTTCTCAGGTTCCTCAATGTGTTGATAAAACTTACCAATTATTGGATCCCCTTTTTGAACCGTAATCAAATCAGCATCTGGAGTCTCATTACTCCATTGTGCATTTGAGAGTTCATTGTGAGCATTTGTCTGGGACCTAGTGACAGCAGTGACCTGGATTTCCCCCAACAGGGACTCGATCGCAAGTAGATCCCCTTGGATGGCTCCGGTTTTGTCCAGCTGATCAGCTAGGTCATTTCTAGTTTTGTCTGGTCCCTCTACTTTGGAATGACCCTTGATCTGTTTCCAGTAGATGGTCATCCCATTCGAGGTGACCAGATCATCAATGTTTTGGAGTAATTTCCCATGTTTCAGGGTTTGTTATTAACACATAACATGCCTCTGGTTTTCCAGTTAACCAGGTGCTCCACAAACCCGTTCCGTACGTAATCCGAATCTGTGATTATGACCAGTTCGTGGAGTTGATGTTGGACAGCAGTGAGGATGGCTTGATGCACAGCGATCAACTCTGCCACTTGATTACTTTGGGGACCAATCTTGTACCCAGTGGAAGGTTCTGGGGCGTCATTCACCCAGGCATTCCTTACGCCGGTGTCATGATTCCTGCCCCTCATGTCCCCACCCCTCCAAGATGTCAGGCTGGAACCAGCCCACGATCACCTACATGGCCCTAAAGGGCCTCTCCATCCCTCCAAAGACCCACTTGGAGTCAGACTTGGTGCTTGTGGCACCAGACTCACTCACTCCCATAGGATAAGATTGGGGTTTGGACTTGTAGTGCATTGATGGGGACAAGATGGTTGCCCCCGCATATTTCAGTTCCCAGAACTGCATGTGCAGTCTAGTCTTTTGGGTGTGGTTCAGCCCAGAGACACTTGGGATACCCAGAGACTATTTAAGCCACGCCCAGGCTGACAAACATGCTTTGTGTTTTCCACACCTACAGTGTGACACTTACCGTGTTCAGAACAGTCTCCAGTAGGCCTGCATCTTTCTTCTGCGCTCAGCTCCTGCAAGAACACAGTTAGGAACAGTCTTACCTTGCAGCGCTTCTGCCCATCATTCATCGCTTCTTCTGTTCTGCAGGCACCTTTGGCGGTGTCATTCCCATCCCGGCACTCCGCTTCCTAAGGAAAAGGAAAAAGAACAGAAAAAAGGCATTAGTAAGCATTCAGCAAATCTTCGCTTATTTTTAAAGACTGTACAAGCTTCAAACGTTTACCTGAATCCCAGCCGCTCTGGGGGAACTCTGTCTCCGTAACTTCTCACCCATCTGCAAGAGGGAAAAGACACTCCAGTTAGCGTGGAAACATCTAGAGGCGCCGCATACCATGCTTACTCACCGCATTTCTTCTTCATAACCGGCATCCACGCTGAAAACATTGCGGCACCTAAAAGACACAGAAAAATAACTCAGTTCAATACAAATACGAAAGGGTCGCATTGCACATCACGCTTTCACTCACCTTCAGCGCTACTCATCTCAGCAGCACGTCGCCATCCCTGGACGCCGGCCAGCATCTAAGGAAGGAAAGTAACAAAGTTAGAGAACTGTTCAAAAGACTCATTATACTTACCTGTCTGACTCTTGCCAGTGAAGTAACTAGGCAGCAACTAGCCTGCATCAATCAACGCGCCCCTGTGCTGAAAGCAGGATGGAGAGCACACTTTCCAAGAAAACAAGGTGAGCTGTGGATCAAAGGGAAGGGCTCAAGCACATAGAGACAATAGGGAGATAAACTCTACCAATCCTGTGTTTCAGGCCCAGTCTCCAGTCGAGTAGACTCCAGGGAAGGGGTCGAGGTCATAAGAGGTCAGAACAGGCTGAGTGATGTCCCCATGGATACCAGGTGAGCGTTACAGCTGGCCACAAGTTCTTTTTCCCGGTTGTTGTCAACATGGAGAACATCCACCCACATAGACAGTGGGCATTCCCTCACACTTGTCTTCTTCAAAGACTTTGTGTGGAGAATTAAGGTATGCCTCCATGTTGTCCTTAATTTTTAGACTCTCGTCCTCGAGACTCTGGCACAATCATGCAAGTCAGCCAGACCTTGCGCGAAGGGACTCTTGTTGTTTTGGCCATATCTGACCTCCACAGGAAAGCCTTGCATTGACAGAATCCAGGAAGTAATTTGGGAATTACTCACATTTCCGGCCTGGATTCTGTCACTTTGGAGATGTTGCAGAGGCTGGTGTGGAGTCTCCACTATGATGTGTTCCCCCTGGATAAACGGGCGGTAATTCTTCAATGCCCACACCGTTGCCAGGAGTGCCTTCTCACAATCGTTGAATTTTTCCTCCACAGAGGATAAAGTTTTACTTGCATAGGAGATTACTTTATTGACCTTGTCATGCTTTTGGTATAATACTGCAGTCAAGCATGTATTTGAGAACCCTGTCTCCAAGAAGAACTCCTTGTTTTTGACAGGGTAAGCTAGGCAATGCGCTTGTGAGAGGCTTCATTTGAGTTGTCTTACTGCCTCGGCTTGTTCCGGACCCCACTCCCACTTGACACCCCCTTCAAAAGATGGATCAGGGGTCTTGTGATCTCTGCGTAGTCCTCAATAAACTTTCTACTGTAATTAGTCAGTCCAAGGAGGCTCCTTAGTTCCCGCAAAGTTGTGGGATCTTTCAATTTCTGGAGTGCTTCCACTTTCTTTTCCTGGGGACAGAAATCCTGAGGAGTAATCTCATGCCCCAAGAAATTGACACAGGTCCTACACCACTGTGCCTTTTGAAAGGAAAGTTTTGCTCCGGAAACCCTCAACTGTGTCAGAACATAACGTATCGCCACTATGTGTTCCTCCACAGTCCAGCTTTTGCTGAGAACATCATCTACATAAGCCAGGTTACCCCTTTCACCCAGGTCGGGCATGGCCTTATGTAGAAAAATGTTGAATTAATTGCCGGAGTTGATGTATCCGAAGGGAGTCCGGGTCCATGTGTACTGCTGTCCCCGAAGGTGAAAGCCAGCTTGTATTGGTCCTCCCTACTGACAGGTACAGTCCAGTATCCATTGGTCAGGTCTATTGTCGTGAATACCTGTGACCCCTGGATCTGGGCCAGCCCTTGGTCAATGTAGGGAAAAGGCCACCGGGAAGTATGGACCCTTTTGTTGAGCTCCCTAAGGTCGGCGCAGAGTCTCCACTGGCCGTTTGGCTTCAAAATCCCCAGCACCGGATTATTGAAGGTGCTGTGGACTGGACGGATTATCCCTCGGGACTCAAGGTTCTTAATTATTTCAGTAAGGGACTCCATTGATGTGAGAGGCAAGCGATATTGCTTCACAAACATTGGAGTCATGCCAGGGTCCGTGTGAATTGTTGTTGTGCGGATGTCAGTGCGACCACAGTCATATGAGTCCACCGCAAAGAGATCTTGAAAATCCAGGAAAACTTGTTTCAATTTTTGCTTTTGCTCCAGAGTCTCACAGGCATCAGCTAGGTTGACTCTCTCTTCAACCATCTGCATGAAGCCTGGAAAGATTTCTGGTTTTGCTATCTCAGAGGCCTCCTCCAGCTGGGTGGAGAAGTCCCTGGTCAAAGTGCTGATTTGGACGGGTGGCTTCAGGTGGGAAAGGCAGTCCTCGCAGACTTGGAAAATCACCTCATCCCTCCTGAACTCACAGGTCACATCTTCCTTACCATAAGGGCAGGAAGTGTACACCAAGAATTTCCCCACATGCCGGGTAAATATCTTGTCTGGTGTTGTGTTGTCATCACTATCACTGTCAAAACAGTCTTTGGGGATTGGTCCTAACAGTTCATTGCCTGAATCTATGGTAAAATGTCGGTCATCAACCACCATTCCAATAATGGTGCCTGCGGCTAGAGCGATACTCTTCAAGTCGCTGTTACCCACCTCTATTGGAATGGTGTCATGTTCTATATTGACTAGTGGTGTTGGGTTTAGCCCCAACCCTTGCTGTTGGAAATTAGCATTTAGATGAATATAGGCATCAGGGTTTTTCAATTTCTGTCCTCTTTTAACTTTCACTTCCAGGGAGAATTGTCGGATCTTTCCTGGGATGGTGACTTCCTCTCCAATCTGAATTTCAACTGCATAAGGCAGCAGTTGAGCTGACCTAAATGCTTTCTCTGGGTCATCAAAGCCCATAGGATCATCCGCTAATCGGGACCAAGCTTTGAAGTTTATTAGGTCCAAACTAATGGCAAATCAATTGAGAATGTCACTCCTAAGTAAAAGGCGGCAGTGACGTCTCGCACGACCCAACAATTATGGACTATGCTCTTGTTGCCTATGGAGATTTTGAGCATACACCTGCTTGGCAGGAGATGTTTGGAATTGGGTGTTTCCAGATCCATTTGCCATTTGTGTATCAGTTTAATGGTGGAAATGGCTGGATCTTTTGGGAGTTTGCGGAACATGGCTTCGCTGATGAAGCTCTTACCGTTGTTCACAAACACTCGGGTGAGAACAGAGTCCTTCCCTTCATTTAACTGAACAGGGATGAACAACTGCTCTCCATTTGCTGAATATCAGCCAAGCTCTGAGCTGATTTCTCATCTTTCTGGACTATAGGAGTGGGAATGTCTGATTGTGAATTTGTAAGGAATTTCAGAGTATTTCCTTCCAGTTTGGAATGCCACCTTAAACTGGAAGGAAGGTTGATTTTCAGAAAAAGAGAGGACCCCCCCATCACCAGTTTGTTATCCTACTGCTATTACTGTCACGTCTGGGATTTGGTAGTTCTGGAAGTGAAATTCTACTTGGTGAGATTTTTGTTCAACCATGTGGCAGGTGCCATTTAAACTAACATGGTTGACACACTGTTTTAATTTTATTGGTCGGTTAGTCTGGGTCCAGAGGACTTTGTTTACACAGTCTATTAGGGGTGACAACCTACGCAGGATGTCATTCCCCAGTAAACAAGGTGTGCACTCTGGAGTTACAACTATGACCGGGTGCTTCACCCTGTGTCGCCCAATTTTAATGTCCAAATCCACAGTACCCTTGACAGGATTTTCCTTCCCGTCAAAGTTCTGAAGTGGTCCAGGAAGAGGGGTGAGAGGAATTTGGTAATTCTCCCCCCTTCCCGAATTCAGTTTGTCAAAGGCCCTTTTTGACAGAAGGGTAGCTTGGGATCCAGTGTCCACCCGTGCCAAAATTGTACCCTGCCCCTGTATTTGGACCGGGGCATAGAATCTTCCCTCCTTCTCCTCAAGGGGGCACAGATAATGTACATTTTTGGACAACTGGTGGGTTAGTTTTCTAGTTTTGGAAACTGATAGAGAGGTGATTTGGGCAGGATTCTGTTGGTAGTCTTGGGAATCAGAAAAGAAAAGGTGGCAACTAGATATGGAAGAAGTTTTGGGTTCCTCTGGTTCCGGTTCTGGGCCGCCCTCCCTTTTTGGAGGCAGTCACCAGGATGGGTTTGAACCAGGGGATTTTCATGCTGTTGATTCTGGGGTTGGATGATGGGCGGCGCTAGCTCAGTCCCCACATCTACCCAGTCTGGATTTGGATCTTTTGGGACCCAATCTCTGAAGGAGAAGATCCTTTTCCCATAACCTCTGAGGACGCCTCTCCTTCAAATTGGAAGATTTGTACCTCCTCCTCAAAATTAGTCTGTTTGGGTTCTTTGTTTCTCCTACCACCCCACCCCCCTCTGCTCCTTGGGTGGCAGACTTGCAGGGGCAGGAGATTTTGGTTCCGGTTTCTGGGTTTCCGGGGGCTGTTTACAAGTGGGGAAGGAAGCTTGCTCCAAGGCTTTACACCCCCCTTCCCCTTGTGCCTCCTCCCTGGGAACTGGTGGGTTGTCGGGGTTCTTCCCCCGTCATTGCTCTGGAGCACCACGTCTGAGGTTTGAGGCATTCTGTGCGGCATGCTCATCTGAGGGTTCTGTTGAGCCCTCAGCAAGTGACCCAGATCTTGTGCCATGTTTTGGACCTTGCGCTCTAGTTGTGACACCCGCTCAGGCTGATTCGGGGTTCTGTTCTCTCCCCTGGGCTGATCCCGGGAAGGGTAGCTATCCCTTCTCTGAAAATACCCCAGGTTTGGAAAATGTGGGTACCTCTCCACCCTTGGCCTCCCCTCTCCCGGATTGGGTTGTCTGGGCTTAGGAAAGTGGGGAAAGAAGGATGGATGATTTTGGGGTTGAAAGTTTTACGGGTACCTGGGGAAGAAGTTGTGCAGGATTTGGGAATTTCTGCCCTCCTGGGGGAAGTGAGGAGGGAAGTTCCCTGGGTTAGCCTCTGTTTGGTTGGATCCCCCCCTTGGGCTGGAGGAGTCCACACATAACCCAGGATGGGTCTGTTCTCCTTGTAGCGGAGACTTATGTAGTCAGGGGAGTGAGGGATCCCATTTGCTCCCTGTCTGTAACTGGCCCGAGAACTTTCTGGGCTTGGGATTATTCTGATTTTGTGCAGACAGGTTTTTAGCCCCCCCCATCTCCAAATCTAAAATGGGGGCAAACTTCACCTCTGCTACCTTAGCAGCAGCAGGGGTGTTGGTTGGTTTGGGGCTTTTTGAATTATTTTTGTTTTCTATGGGCTTTTACACCTCATAAATTCATGTGGCCTGTTCAATGACCCAGTATAGTGATCTTTTCTCATGAAAATCTCTCGCTAGCTGGTTCATGATGTACTTGGGGATAGCGTGGAAAAAGGTATTGACAAATTCTTTGCTGTCTGTGCGCACCCTTCTGGTGGTCTGCGCAAAGGCACGCTTTAATTCTTGCACACATTCTTGGGGGGCCTGATCCTCCCCACATTGCAAGTTGTAGGCTGCCTTGCAAGCCTCCTGAGGATTTCTGTGCACAGAAAAATGCTTCAAGATGGCCGCCCTATAGGTGGACCATCTAGAATGATTTTGGTCATCCAGCCTTGCAAAGAAGCTGGAGTATTCTGGTGAGAAGGTCCATTTTAGATATTGAATACAGCTTTAGCTGTCCTTCAAATGGAAAGTTTCCATCATCTGCTCAAAGAGCTCTAAGTGCTCCCAAACAGAATACTTAGCGTTCTTATGATAGGGCGTGATGACGCTCCTTATCTCTTTGATTTGCCTTAAGGAGTCCTTAAGCAAGGCCCTTTTTGCCTTATTGGCCTTCTTGGTTCGGGTAACCCTGGTCCACTCCTGCTCTAACTCAGAGGCACTGCTCCCAGAGGGGCCCGTCCGGTCCTCTAGGCTCTCCCGCTTTCTGTGAGCCTGGGATGGGCTGGCAGAATGTGGGGCATAGTCTCCTGTGTCCTGGGGGGGTCAGAGGAGTCTTCTGATTCCTCCTTGCTCCCAGGATTTGATGAGTACCCCCCCACTATCCTAGCTGGGCAGAGGTTTTCAGGATGACCTTAGCGGGCCAATCTCTTATGGAGTTCCCCACTAAATTTCACAGTACTTGGGTACCCATACCCAGATGCCCGCCCATCCATTCCTGGGAGGTGCTGGTCTATGAACCCCATATTTCTGATTGGATTGAAATCTGCCATCCCCGTGGCCCTTGGCTCATGTGCGCCAGTGGACATGGGGGTGGCAGAGTCCAGGGATTGGAAGAGATGAAGGCCTCTGGTACTAGGGTTCCTGAGGTTATGCTCAGGTGTTTCCCTTTCCCAGCGAACCTCATCTATGTCAGACCCTGCTCCCTGTTGCCATGCAAGAATCTGAGCTTTCTGTTCCTCAATCAAGGCCTTGCTAGTTTCTATCAATCTATCTTGCATGGCTACCTGCCTGTGGAGCCTGTCATTGTTCTCACAGAGAGCCTCATTTTCTCTCTGTGCTTCTTGTGTTGTTTTAGAGTACTGGGTCAGTCTTTGCTGCAGGGGGGTTACCTCCTGAGTCCTGTCCATACTGTCCTGGTCCTTCCTTGCTAGAGCATCTTCCACCCTTTTGGTGTGCTCTAACAATTTGTCATGCTCTTTTTGGAGGTCCCCAGTCCCTGAAGGGCCAGGTGAAATGACATACTTCCTGGCCTAAGGTGTCCCTTTCCTGAGCAAGAGCCTTCCTCTGCGCTGCCAGGTCATCCCTCTGTCTTTGAAGCGCACCAGCTTTCTGGCGTTCTTCATCAAATTCTGCCTGGGCGTCCAGGTGTTTCAGGATTAATGTATTACTCTCTTCCTTCTCTCTGTCTAGGTGGCTTTGCAGGGTGACTACCTGCTCTGCGCATGCCATGTTGAAACTTATTTGTTGTTCCAGCTTTTTCTGGCTCTGCAGCATAGAGTCCAAACTTTCTTGGTACTCCTTCTGCAGGGCCAGCATTTTGGTATCCTGGTCTGCCTTTTCCTGCTGCAGGATACCCATGTCCTTTTTATTTTGATTAGGTACAGCCTATTTTCATTTTCTGACTCCTGGCTCCTCTGTAGCCTCTGCTCAGAAGAGTCCAGATCAGTTTGGGCCCTTTCTAATGCCTGCAGTTGCTTGTTTGCCAGATCTTGGCCCTCGGCATATTTATCCTGTATTGCTCCAATATATAGGTATAGATATGCTGCTATTTTGGCAATCTTGTTTTGCTCTTCCTTTGCCTATAGTTCACTCAGGGCCATATGTAATGGACCCTGGTCTTGCCATGTGTCTAACCCTATTGCAGTGATCTGTCCTGTGATTGCCTGCAACCACATGTTCTGATCCTGCTCTGTCCATTCACCTCTTACAAATAATTTATGCAATAGGTGCTCCTTAGCCATATTCATCTCTACCACAGTCGCCATTCTGGAAATATTAATTTCCTTCCTGACTTACAGAAGTTTATTGTATTTTTGCAAAACAGACCAATTGCTTAGAGAGTTCCTTTTGAGGGGTGCTTTTCACAGTGTAACAGAACGTGGTAGCCCAGCAGGGATTATGTACCCCACTAGTTGGCACACTGTATTAGACTGTCACAAGTGGCATGTCTAATTCAGAAATCCCGTGACGAGCCCCCAATCTTGTAAGTGATTTCAACCCGGCACTCCACCTAAGTCAATGCCTAGTGATGCACAGTTGGAACCCTTAATTATATATTTTTGTCTTTAAGTTCTTTTATTTCTGAATAATGTACCCTTATATCAAGCCCCTCTCTCTGAATCCCCCCGGTCTCACTGAACCAGGAAGCAGGCTGTTTTGCAAAGTTAAAAGATTTATTTTATGAATTTGAACTATATATATATATATATATATATATATATATATTTATATATATATATATATATAATTTATTGAAGTTTAAGATACACACATCTGTCTGGACCCGCCCCCAAGGTTTGGCTGGGTCCAGAGCACTCCTGGCCTCTTCCTGCTGGCAGTTGGTTATATATATATATATATATATATATATCACTATTAATATTTATACAATGATCGCCATTGGGTTGATGTAACAACAATCAACAATCTCTTTAATCAGAAGGAGTATGGATAAGAAAAATAATGCAGCGCAGAATAATACTTGATATGGGTTCAATCAAATGCAATGTCACTTTTTCCCCCTGCACACTACTCAATTCCACAATATGCAAGATAAAGAGATGGAAGGAGAGAACACAGGTTTCAGGAATAAACACTCAACAAATACAGGTTCAATCCCAATTCCCCCCAGCAAGCATAGAGAGAAACAGGAATGATTTCAAAATAGGTCAAATGCTTTTGAATGTGGCTTGGAATAAATGGGAAAAACACTGAAAAATGGATTTAATTTACTAAATTGGATTCAAAACTAGTGGGAGCCGCTTTGGATAGTTTCAGGTAAGCACTAGCAATGATGATTGAATAACTAGTAGATTGAAAACTGCATTCTGAGGTCGGATGCAAAGAATAGCTATTTTACACGTCATGAAATTGAGCCAAACGAAAGATTTGCGGCAAACTTTTCCATGCACGGGAAACGCGATTGCGGGTATAAGGAGTTGGAAACCTGAGGATGTTGGCCTCAATCTGACACTTAAATTTCGTTTCTAGCATGTACGGTACAGAAGTTATGAAGGTTTTAGTAGAGGTCAATTTTTCTCAGAAAGAGTCAAGATTTTCAAATGAAAGATGCGCTTTTGACTTACAAACAGGAATTTCTTTACACTAGGGAGGCTATGAAGATACAAGATACCCAATGGAACAGCCACCAGATCAGCGGCGCCTCAGTTCTGTCTTTTGCCCGCCGAGACACTTGTCTTTCTTTAGCAAATATATTAGCGCAAAGATTATATTATCTCTACTATTATCAAAGGACTATATGGATGAGGAAAAGATTCAAGAAAACAAAAGAGATTTTCTACAATGCAGCTCTGGATAAGATAGAATAGGTTGGATAGGATTACTTAAGGATAAGATACTGGCTATGGACAATTCTATGCTATAGATACTCACAACTATTGTTTGGAATAGGCCCGTCAGAGATGTGGTCAAAGGTTTTGGACTGGAATTCTGCTAGCCCACCGGACAGGATTCAGGCGCTCGGTTCTGCACTCAGCACGGCACTGTGGACACTGCACGGCCTCCGTACTGGATCTGATGGGTTGGTTCTGGGTTGCAGCTATCAGGTTACAGCTCTGCTTTACTAGTTTGGATCTCTGGGTTCTAGCAAGAGTTTTTTGCGAGAAGCAGAAACAGCACAGCCCGGTTGTTCGATTTGGTGTTGTTCCCCTTGGAAGTCTGGGGTAAATCAGGTTCCAGATTTTAAAGGCCAAGATGAGAAGGGTTCAGCTTTGGAATTGGGCCTCTCTGCTTTCAAAGTTCTGGAGTCTTGGATATGGGTTTTTCCTGCAGAGTGCTTCGCCAGTGATCAGTTGATGTATGAATCTGTGTGTCTCTAGGTCCTAACCTGTCCCTATTTATGTATTTCCCAAAGGGGTGGGTAGGCTAAATTATACTAAGCACACCCTCTAGGAATCCTATTGGTTAAGGTCTCTCCTCTCTCCTGATTTGAGCAGGAACACATGGTTTCATGATGATGCAGTATTTTGCAATCCAGGGAGTACCTCCTCTTTGTTTCTGGACAGTAAATCTATTTTTCACATAAATCATATTTACAATATCACCAACTTGCTAACAATACATAATTACATCACAGATTTAGTAGACCACGTATCCGTCCGAGTCCCCGCTCAGTGAGAGCTTTGGTTCAAATTTGACCATTTTTTGCACTTTTAGTTGGGTAGCTAGTGTCAGATCTGTACACATTTTTCTACATATATGCGCATGACACCTGGGCATAATCCTGTGAAGTTTCATATTTTTAGCGGGTGGTTGGGGGACATGAGTCGGGCCTGCTGGCAGGTGCCCGTCAATGGGGGTGGGTGGAGGTGCACGGGGACATGAGTTGGGGCCTGCTGGGAGGTGCCCGTCAATGGGGGTGGGTGGGGGTGCAGGGGGACATGAGTCGGGGCCTGCTGGCAGATGCCTGTCACTGCTGGGTGGCTGGGTGGGTGGGGGACATGAGTCGGGGTCTGCTGGCAGGTGCCCGCCAATGGGGGTGGGTGGGGGACATGTGTCGGTGCTCCCGAGTGCATGGTGCCATGTGGGCTGCCTGCGGGGCATGCCCAGGGGTGTAGGGTAGTCTCCTGTGGTGTGGTCTGCCCACAGGGCATCCCCAGGGGTGTAGGCTAGTCCCCTGTGGTGTGGGCTGCCTGTGGGGCATGCCCAGGGGTGTACGGTAGTCCCCTGTGGTGTGGGCTGCCTGCGGGGCATGCCCAGGGGTGTAGGGCAGTCCCCTGTGGTGTGGACTGCCTGCGGGGCATGCCCAGGGGTGTAGGCTAGTCCCTTGTGGTATGGGCTGCCTGCGGGGCTTGCCAAGGGGTGTAGGCTAGTACCCTGTGGTGTGGGCTGCCTGCAGGGCATGGGAAGGGCGAAAGGGCTCACCCGGGAGGGCTCACACTGCCAAATTGCGTGTAAAAGTCCATGTGCACCCTCAGAATACACGTACCCCGCCCGCGCTAGCAAAAACGCATGTAAAAGTCCATGCGCACCCCCGGAATACATGCACGTGGACTTTTACATGTGTTTTTGATAGCACGAGCGGGGTACGCGTATTCCGAGGGGTGCGCGTGGACTTTTCCACGTGTTTTCGCTAGCGCAAGCGGGGTATGTGCATTCCGAAGGGTGCGCGGGGAGTTTTCCACGTGTTTTCGTGGTTGGGGGTCTGTATGCTGGTCCACTGGCCTTTGCGCCATGTAGGGGATTTGTGTGATGTTTTTGGCACACGGGGCGGGGTTGGGGACGTTACTGGCGCTGCTGCAGGGTCGCTGCACCGCTCTGCGCCACGGCTGGTTATGGATGTTGAAATCCATGAATACGCTGTGCGCTGAAATGGGTTTTGGCGCACGTGGCTGGCGCAGACTGCCGCACGCGCACTCTGTACGCCAGCCGCGAGCGCCACTTGAGCGCCGAATTCTATGAATTACCCCCTAAATCTTTTCAAAATAATTTCTTTGTTCAACAAAATATTGCATGTTTTTGAATTATTGTGCCCTATGCCGCTTTGTTTTAATAGTATGGCAAGCAAGTTTCTACAGGCACTGCTGCTACATGTTAATAACAATGCTGATTACTTGACCACGCACACATTAAAGTAAAGCCAGGTAATCTCATTTGTTTTGAAAAACAATGTGCAAATGGACAAGATAAGAAGACACGTTTGTTTCTTAGTCAGACACTTATTTTGTGCCTTTTCACATAGAAATAAATAAATGCATGTTTAAGTGCATCATGCTTTTTATGTGGCTTCCAGAGAACACGTTAACCCTGTGATGCCTTCTGAAAGTTTCAGTAATGTTCTGTATATTTCCAAATGTGCTTGAGAAGAGAAGGCTGTCAAAGTTAATAGTTCTGAATGGACATTTGTGAGGTGCATCCCTGCAAAGTTAATTGTAATGTTTAATTTGTGGCTTGATGCTTATTTGGCCTGGCTGCGAGGCATATAATTAAGGCGCCTTCATTTCATTTTTTACTGATTTTTACACATACATACCGACAGAAGTCACTCTGATCTTCACGTGTTGCGCAAGAACACAGCTCTATCAGCTTTTCATTACCTGCTGATGTTTTTTGATGTTAGTAAGGTGGAAGAAATACTAGTCATCACTTATGTTTCTACATAGCAAAAAATAAAGATGGATGAATGCAGATAAAATGATTGATAAATAAATATGGATAAATACAGATGGAAAAGGTACAAAAATAAACACCATAACACCAGGAGCCTTACATATAATGCAATTTATATCATCCCCAAGAACAGTGAAGCACTCTAAAGAAAAGCTGCAAAATGACAAGAACCTGTCTACATTGAGGGTAGAGAAAGGAAAAAAATATAAAAACAAAAACTGCTTGGAGAGCGTCCTTCAGCGACTCAGGAAAACATGCAGCGTTGCCTCTCTCCAGATCTCCTTGCAGGAATGTCTCTGTAGGAACATATGCATAGTGTCTTTGTACAAACTCTGCAGGAGTGTCTCTGTAGAAGCTATGCAGGCGTGTTTCTGTAGAAGCCATGCAGGAGTGTCTCTGTAGGTATTATGCAGGAGTGCCTCTCTTCTTTGTTGTATTTGCAAAGGAAGTTTATCAAACAGTATCTGGTTTTATGATGGTGGTGAGTAGAACGTACAATGTGGCCACTCCATCAGTCTCTTGATTGTATGTTGCTGATCACTGTCCAATCTCTGACTCCTAGGACAGTTGAAATGGCCAATGAATCTCATGCTCAATGATGTTGCTGATCCAGATAAAAGTCATTAACATTTTCAGGCAGTTTCTGCTCTGTAGAAAGGTGGCTAGTAGGAGAAATCCATACCTTTGGCATCAATAGACAGTGAGGGCAGCTGTGATATTCTTTACTCAATAATGCCAAGGCATACATTCGTTTCGCCAAATTGATAAATCGAGATTGCTAAATAAAAGATATTTGATTAGCAATCTAACTGACATGATTAGCAATTTAGTCTCATTATTTTCGATGGAACAGGATTTTAATTGTAGCAAAACATCAATAAAGACTTTAAAACAGTGTGTGTGTGTGTGTGTGTGTGTGTGTGTGTGTGTGTGTGTGTGTGTGTGTCTTTCTTATTGTAAAATGCACAAATGTAACTCAACTCAATTCTGGTTAGGTTAAAACCTCGGAAAGCAATTCTAGGGCCCATCATAGAGCAGAGATCAAAGCACCATCCCCAGTGAATGCACGGTACAACAATGATTGGGGAAGATCCAGAACAGGTGCAAGAAATAGACCCAGAGTGTTCAGCAAAGGGCATATTCTAAATAATATATATAGCATATAGGGTGAAACATTAAAATGAGCTCCATGCCACAAACCCAGCACCGTCTCCCAAACGCATGATGAAATCATTGCAATATAATGAAAATATGGTTTTATTAAAGTTAATAAAAAGTAATAAGTAGACACTTCAAAGTGGAAAACAATATTGTAAAAAAAAATAGTTAATTCATTATTGTATGATGTTCATTGTCTAAAACACATGCTCCTGTATATTTCAGGCGTGAAAAGGTTTATTCCTTCATAATATACATTATGTTGCAATAAATAAGACCTTCTCACTATCCACAAGCCATAACTATTGGTTTTGCCAATGCTATACTACAGACGATTAGCATCTGTAGTAGGATGCTAGAATTCTGCATGCCAGGCTGGGTCCAGGGCTTCTGGGTAATAATGGCCAATGCGGCCTGAATTGTACGGGCCAGCAAGAAAATCGCAATCACTCTGGTTGCATCTCGCTGCCTCAAACTCTCCCAGTCCTGGGGAAGGCTTTTTTAATAGCAAATGTTACAAATAAAATCACTCCGAAAAACTCTGAATTTTAGCAGATAAGGGACACTGAAATTAGAAGATTTGCTCAGGATCATGCAATTTGGTGGAGCACTGGGATTTCGACTGTGCTTTACAACTGTAGTGTGGAGACTCAAAGATGCAGCTGAAAAAAGATTATAATGCCCTTATCTTGTAGTTGTTTCATACCACATGGAGCTAGGTAAGGACCCCATCTATTTACTATAGCCCACCTTTCACACTTCGGGGAATAGTCCCTAGACCCTCCCAATTTCCCACTCAATGCTGTGTCTGCAGCAACCAAATTCTAGTTGCCCCTTATAAATGCTCTGCAGATAACAGACACTCCCTTTCTTTCTTTGTAAAAGACATGCAGTGGAAACAGGAGCTGAATTTGAACTCAACAATTAATCTGTGCCACAAGAAACAGCTTTTGGTCCAAAGTGTGAAATTGAGATACATCAAGCCATAATTTTCAGAGGTGTGCTAGGATTTGAGCACAAGATCATGAACACGGAATTGAACCAGGTGTGTTAACCCCCAGTGTCCCCCTCCCACCAATGTACTAGTGCCATGCAGCTGCTGTGTGGCCTTACGTTATCAAGGTCTCCTCCTGAGGATATTGGGAAATAGCCATGGCAGGCACAATTACAAAACAAATACATTAGGAAATATTAGGGTATGGAGTGTGCCAGTCTTCCGCAAGTGATGTCAATGGATGTGAAGCCATAATGCAAGGCAATGTCAGCCCTTTAACTGGTGGAGTCCAGTCCGTGGAGATAAATTCCCTTTATTACCATACATTTGTTCCTTTTCTCACACACAGTAACCAGCATGTAAAGTAGCTCTACAACAATGGTATTGTTTACAAACGAATGCCTACTTTTTCATCTATAGTTACCCTTAATACCTGGAAATGCACCTTTTTGTTTTCTTCCCATTCAGGACTACAGGTACTAGAAAGCAAGTGAAGTGATCTCATAAGCCAGCTCTGACTGAACAACTTAGCCCTTACAATGGATCAGGGCTCTGCAACCTGTGGCTCTACAGATATTTTGGACTATGACTCCCATGATCCCTTACCAGTGACTATGCTGGCTAGGGCTTTTGGGAGTTGTCGTCCAAAATATCTGGAGAGCCAAAGGTTGCAGACGACTGCAATGGATAATGGAGATCGCCAAGCGGTTTATTACTTGTGAGGCATAAGAATCCTGTGGTAAACCCAAAGATTTTTAGTCACGAGAACCCGTCCGTTGTAGCAGATAAACCTGCTCATAACTGTGTTTGTTTTACTCGCCAAACAAGCAGTCAGTATATGGGAAATAGAATAGGCAGATGAACAGTTCTTTTATTTGATTGTTTCCTTTAATCAGGAGTTGAATATTAAACAGTAAACACGGATCTGTGCTTTGTAATTGTGCAATAAACAGTGCTCCAGAAACAGACCATGACTGCAGACCCAGCATTTCAGCCGACAGACACCCTGACCTTACCATTTGGCAGAGGAGCGCCTTGCCCTGTGTTGCCTAATAGGCCTACACGGGGTAGCCCCTAACGACGCCCCCGCATTCCCAGTCCCAGCATGAATACTGTCACGGGAGGGTCACAGCAACAAGTCATATCAGCGCATAAATCCTATTTCACGTATCACGCATTACCAGCAAGGGGCTAGAAGGTAACGGTAGCGCTGGCCTCACACAAACACCACCCATCTGCTTTACTCGCCTCAAGTTGCACTTTTGTCCAGCATCACAAATAAATAACTACAAAAGCACAACATGTTTCGAGAATTACCTGCAGAAAAGCAGACTATACTTGGGGCTTAGCTATGGTGTAGCCAAACTACACACGTATTACTAGCGCCGCCATGAACCTCGTGCTTCCTCCTCAACCTCTAGTTGAAACGCACTCAGCACGGGTGGTTGTCGTCAGGTCAAGCATGTCTCGCGTTAAAGTACAATTTTCGTTCACCTCCAGAGCACCCCTTTGTCCACCCACCCTGCTTTAATTTACCAGCCACTTCGAGCAGGACTGCGAAAAATGCAGCAGACAACCAAGGCCGATTCATGGAATAATTAGCGCGGCGCAAGTGGGCAAAAATGTGCGAATCGCAGTGGAATAACGAAAATCGCAGTGCAATTGCGAAAATCGCACGAAAAGCAGCGCACGTCGATTCATGGAAGGCCGTGCGCGAGAAAACCAGCGGATGTGCGATAAAAAAGTGCGCGGCGCACGTTGGCGCACAGGCCATCTAACAGCGTGCGCCAGGTCACAGCGAAAATCGCACAGGCCACAGCGAAATTCGCACATAGCGCGGCGCACGCAACAAAAGTAGGCGGAACACGGGCGTAACACTCGGAATGGGGAACAACTTGCCAAAACGTGGGCGTCACGGGGGAAGTACAGGGCACAAGTGCGCGGAACACCCACACGCTCGCCTACAACACGTATTCATGGAATAGAATAGGGCAAAAAAGCGCACGCTCAAACCAGCGCACAGGCACAAACACGACCGCCACAAGAAAGCAGGCGGTAGCGTCTCTGCGGCTGTAAGAAATGTGCGCCAAAAGGTGCGCCAACAAATAGCACCTATATACTGCCATGATGAATGTCCCATACTGTGGCCCTCCAGGAAAAATGACGTGCAAAGGGGTACCCACAAACACGGACACCCGCTGACAAAAAATACGTGTGCGTGTATACCGGGGTGCGCGGGAAGTCTAACACGCGATTTCAGCAGGGTACGTGCATCACAGGGGTTCGCGTGAAGTTATTCACGCGATCGGGCCTGGGGGAGCGGGCTACGTGTATTTCAGGGGTTCGCGTGAAGTTTCACACGCGATCGGGTCTGGGGGAGCGGGCTACGTGTATTACAGGGGTTCGCGTGAAGTTCCTCACGCGATCGGGCCTGGGGGAGCGTGCTACGTGTATTTCAGGGGTTCGCGTGAAGTTTCACACGCGATCGGGCCTGGGGTAGCGGGCTACGTGTATTACAGGGGTTCGCGTGAAGTTCCTCACGCGATCGGGCCTGGGGGAGCGGGCTATGTGTATTCCAGGGGTGCGCGTGAAGTTCCACACGTGAATAGCCTGGGCACGTGTATTTCAGGGGTGCGCGGGAAGTTCCACACGCGAATAGCCTGGGGGCGCGTGTATTCCAGGGGTGCGCGGGAAGTTCCACACGCGAATAGCCTGGGCGCGTGTATTTCAGGGGTGCGCGGGAAGTTCCACACGCGAATAGCCTGGGCGCGTGTATTTCAGGGGTGCGCGGGAAGTTCCACACGCGAATAGCCTGGGCGCGTGTATTTCAGGGGTGCGCGGGAAGTTCCACACGCGAATAGCCTGGGCGCGTGTATTTCAGGGGTGCGCGGGAAGTTCCACACGCGAATAGCCTGGGCGCGTGTATTTCAGGGGTGCGCGGGAAGTTCCACACGCGAATAGCCTGGGCGCGTGTATTTCAGGGGTGCGCGGGAAGTTCCACACGCGAATAGCCTGGGCGCGTGTATTTCAGGGGTGCGCGGGAAGTTCCACACGCGAATAGCCTGGGCGCGTGTATTTCAGGGGTGCGCGGGAAGTTCCACACGCGAATAGCCTGGGCGCGTGTATTTCAGGGGTGCGCGGGAAGTTCCACACGCGAATAGCCTGGGCGCGTGTATGTCAGGGGTGCGCGGGAAGTTCCATACGCGAATAGCCTGGGCGCGTGTATTTCAGGGGTGCGCGGGAAGTTCCACACGCGAATAGCCTGGGGGCGCGTGTATTTCAGGGGTGCGCGGGAAGTTCCACACGCGAATAGCCTGGGCGCGTGTATTTCAGGGGTGCGCGGGAAGTTCCACATGTGATTTGACATGTGGGTCCTCCCAGGTGTACCCTGTACACCCTCCACGGCCCCTGCAGGCAGCCCACACCACAGGGGACTACCCTGCATCCCTGGTCATGTCCCGCAGGCAGCCCACCCACCATGGGCATGCCCCCCAGCAAAGGCACATGTCTCCTTGAACTAATGAACACCAACCCATGTCCCCTTGCACCCCCACCCCCCAGCACTGTGGGGCACCTGCCAGCAGGCCCCCACCCATGTCCAACTCATGTCCCCCACCACCCCCACCCCCCAGCACTGTGGGGCACCTGCCAGCAGGCCCCCACCCATGTCCAACTCATGTCTCCCACCACCCCCACCCCCCAGCCACCAGGGGCACCCTCCACCAGGCCCCCACTCATGTCTCCCACCACCCCCACCCCCCAGCCACCAGGGGCACCCTCCACCAGGCCCCCACTCATGTCACCCACCACCCCCACACCCCAGCCACCAGGGGCACCCTCCACCAGGCCCCCACTCATGTCACCCACCACCCCCACCCCCCAGCCACCAGGGGCAGCCTCCACCAGGCCCCCACTCATGTCACCCACCACCCCCACCCCCCAGCCACCAGGGGCACCCTCCACCAGGCCCCCACTCATGTCTCCCACCACCCCCAAACCCCGGCAGTGCAGGGTCACCCTCCACCAGGCCCCCACTCATGTCTCCCACCACCCCCACCCCCCAGCTACCAGGGGCACCCTCCACCAGGCCCCCACTCATGTCTCCCACCACCCCCAAACCCCAGCAGTGCAGGGGCAGCCTCCACCAGGCCCCCACTCATGTCACCCACTACCCCCACCCCCCAGCCACCAGGGGCAGCCTCCACCAGGCCCCCACTCATGTCTCCCACCACCCCCACCCCCCAGCCACCAGGGGCACCCTCCACCAGGCCCCCACTCATGTCTCCCATCACCCCCACACCCCAGCAGTGCAGGGTCACCCTCCACCAGGCCCCCACTCATGTCTCCCACCACCCCCACCCCCCAGCCACCAGGGGCACCCTCCACCAGGCCCCCACTCATGTCTCCCACCACCCCCACACCCAAGCAGTGCAGGGTCACCCTCCACCAGGCCCCCACTCATGTCTCCCACCACCCCCACCCCCCAGCCACCAGGGGCACCCTCCACCAGGCCCCCACTCATGTCTCCCACCACCCCCACACCCCAGCAGTGCAGGGTCACCCTCCACCAGGCCCCCACTCATGTCTCCCACCACCCCCACCCCCAGCCACCAGGGGCACCCTCCACCAGGCCCCCACTCATGTCTCCCACCACCCCCACCCCCCAGCCACCAGGGGCACCCTCCACCAGGCCCCCACTCATGTCACCCACCACCCCCACCCCCCAGCCACCAGGGGCAGCCTCCACCAGGCCCCCACTCATGTCACCCACCACCCCCACCCCCCAGCCACCAGGGGCAGCCTCCACCAGGCCCCCACTCATGTCACCCACCACCCCCACCCCCCAGCCACCAGGGGCACCCTCCACCAGGCCCCCACTCATGTCTCCCACCACCCCCAAACCCCAGCAGTGCAGGGTCACCCTCCACCAGGCCCCCACTCATGTCTCCCACCACCCCCACCCCCCAGCCACCAGGGGCACCCTCCACCAGGCCCCCACTCATGTCTCCCATCACCCCCAAACCCCAGCAGTGCAGGGTCACCCTCCACCAGGCCCCCACTCATGTCACCCACCACCCCCACCCCCCAGCCACCAGGGGCAGCCTCCACCAGGCCCCCACTCATGTCACCCACCACCCCCACCCCCCAGCCACCAGGGGCAGCCTCCACCAGGCCCCCACTCATGTCACCCACCACCCCCACCCCCCAGCCACCAGGGGCACCCTCCACCAGGCCCCCACTCATGTCTCCCACCACCCCCAAACCCCAGCAGTGCAGGGTCACCCTCCACCAGGCCCCCACTCATGTCTCCCACCACCCCCACCCCCCAGCCACCAGGGGCACCCTCCACCAGGCCCCCACTCATGTCTCCCATCACCCCCAAACCCCAGCAGTGCAGGGTCACCCTCCACCAGGCCCCCACTCATGTCTCCCACCACCCCCACCCCCCAGCCACCAGGGGCACCCTCCACCAGGCCCCCACTCATGTCTCCCACCACCCCCAAACCCCAGCAGTGCAGGGGCAGCCTCCACCAGGCCCCCACTCATGTCACCCACCACCCCCACCCCCCAGCCACCAGGGGCAGCCTCCACCAGGCCCCCACTCATGTCTCCCACCACCCCCACCCCCCAGCCACCAGGGGCACCCTCCACCAGGCCCCCACTCATGTCTCCCACCACCCCCAAACCCCAGCAGTGCAGGGGCAGCCTCCACCAGGCCCCCACTCATGTCACCCACCACCCCCACCCCCCAGCCACCAGGGTCAACCTCCACCAGGCCCCCACTCATGTCTCCCACCACCCCCACCCCCCAGCCACCAGGGGCACCCTCCACCAGGCCCCCACTCATGTCTCCCACCACCCCCAAACCCCAGCAGTGCAGGGGCAGCCTCCACCAGGCCCCCACTCATGTCACCCACCACCCCCACCCCCCAGCCACCAGGGACACCCTCCACCAGGCCCCCACCCATGTCTCCCACCACCCCCACCCCCCCAGCACTGTGGGGCACCTGCCAGCAGGCCCCCACCCATGTCCAATCCATGCCCCCCTGCACCTGGGTCCCAACATTCCCCAATCATGTCCGTAATGCCCATCCTCCCCTGCCAAAAGGCCCAACCAACTATCACACCCACCCACATATCAAAGGCAATTACATGTTACACCCCCAATTTAAATAATGCAATTGAACACATGTCTGTCACACACAATGGCTGCAAGTGAATGACAAAACACCCAACATGACATGCCTGAAAGCAATGAGATGATACGACACATTGAAGAATAAAAAAAAATATGTATTGAACAGCAAGTAGAATGGAAATGAAATAAGAAAAAACACAAAGCAAATCAAACAAAACAAGATGAATGTCCAAGAAAATAATCTGAAAAATTAAAATAAGCCAATGAAGAACCATGAAGAAGATCATCCTGGGTCCATGAGCCCAACCAAATTAAACCTAACTATGACTACTAACTAAAAACTGAACTATATACAAAAAAGTGGTGCATTGTCCAATCGCAACCAAAAAAAAATCTAAAAAACAAAGGAAACCTAACCCTAACTATACAACTATATACAAAGGCAGCGGGCTATTCGGACGGCTCACTGGTTGTTGTCATGGGCCAGGGCATCATCGAACTCCTGGTCAATGGCTTGGAGGCGGGCATGTTCCCTGGCCCCGAGGTCCCGCAGGGATAACGCAGTGTCAAGCTCAAACTCCCTGCGAAGACCCTCGAGGCACTCAGCCCGCCTCAGCGCCCTCCGCATGGAGTCCTCCGCCCTGACCATCATGAGCCGTTCCTCCTCTGCCCGCTGCCGCTCCGCACCTATCCGCTGGCACAACCGCTCCCACACGGAAGCCACTCCCATTCCAGGGTTCTCCTGCCCTCCGGCCGATGCCTGCACCCCTGATGTTGATGGCCCCGAGCCATGATGCCTCCCACGTTGAGCCTGCTGCTGCCTCCGACGCAACTGCCTGTGCCAGCACGACGGCATCCAGGCTGATGGAAACCACCGACGCCGTCGTGCACATGCCCTGCCTGATGATGCCGTCACATCCTCCATCTGCTAGGGGCCAGTTGCTGTGGTGTCCACCCCTGCTGGATCTCTGACTCCCGACTGTGGCAGGGATGGGATCCCCACCGAGCTGGCTGCATTGGTCGGGGCAGGTCCACAGGGGGCCCTGGTGGCATCTGGGCTGGAAGACGGCAAGGAGAACGACTGGTGGATAGCCTGCACAGAGGAGGAGAGGGCCGCCACATTGGCCAACACATGCAGGAAACCCCCGAACATGGCCGATCCCAATTGGGCCACGTCGGCACGGTGCACTTCGTGATGACGTGCGTGCTCCTCCCGGGAAGCACGCACGGCATCACGAATCACAGCCGTGCGCATCGCGACCCCAATCAGGACCTTCTCCGCACGGCCAGGGGTTCCCACGTCCGCAGGTGGAGGGGAGTCAGGTGACATGGACATCCCCTCTACCTGCGGACAGGCCTGGGACGGGGCATCCCTGCTGGTGCATGGTGGTGCACTCACAGGGTCAGGGACAGCGACATGCACAGGCTCCTCCACGGTGACCTGTGCTGCCTCCTGCCCCTGGCCCTGGACTGCACCACTTGCACCAGCAGGGATGCCCCCAGCAGGCCCCATGTGTGCCCCAGTGGCGGCCTCCTCCTCCTCTGTGCAAACCACCAACCTGGATGGCTCCTCACCGTCTCCCACCGTAGCAGGCCCCTGTGGGGGCTCACCCACCCCTTCCGCTGCAGCCGTGGGGGCATCCCCGCCGCCTTTCTCCACAGCGCCGTCTCCGCCCTCTTCTTCACTAGCCGCTGCGTAGAAGGAGACAAAGAACACAAGCATCAGGGCACTGTACAATGGTCCCCTAGACAGGAAGCAATAGCAGATGAGCACCACTGTCAAAGTACACTTCCATCATGTCCCTCCACAACACATGGGTCAGTCCAGGCAAAACACACACAGTAACAGGCATGGTGCATGCCATGGACATTTCCATGCATGTCCAATGGACTCTTGAAACATTCAATGATATGTAACTCACATGCATCATGGCTCATGCCTATCACATGCACACACTTCACCTCAGTCACATCCATCTGGCCCCAAACACACCAAACACAGCGGATACAAGGGTAATTTGGCTGCTTTACTGAATCTGTGCATTGTCACACACATGTGTCATGCATCCATGGCATGCACAAGTCACAGACACGCAGGTCAGGCACACAGACATGGCTACCATATATGTACCTGGCATCAGCACCCATCCCTCACCCCCACCCATGTCCAGGTACAGAGACTGGCATGCTCTCATGTTCAAAATCTGCATAGGGCTCCCCATGCGGCATTTCAACACATGCAACAACCATGTGCATCACACATCACTGGTCGCACATGCATTACCATGATGTCCCTGCACACATACATGCATACATGGCCTATGGCACACATACAGGCAAGTATCATAGAACCAGCACACCGCAACATGCCCTGTCTCACACAGTAATGCATGGACACTTACCCCTCAACTCCAGACGGGCCTCCCTCTCAAGGATCTGGGCGTGGAGCGCTGGGCGTACGCGTTCCAGGACCCTCATCTGGATGGAACTCATGTGGCCCCGGCCCCCCTCCACGAGGCGCCGGGCCTTCACAAGGGTCCTGGACCTCAAGTCCTCCCAGCGCTTCTTGATCTTCAGGACGTCGCGGGTTGCCACCCCCTCCGCGTTGATGGCAACCACACAGTCGGCCCAGATCCTCTGCCGTCCTTCCTTGCTGGCGCGGGACGATCCAAAGAAGGCATCATACTGCCCCAGGACATGCTCCACCAGGACACCAACTTCGGTGACAGTGAAGCTGGTGCCCCTCTGCCCCTCTGGCCTGGGGTTGCCACTGGTGCCAGATGTGGAAGTGCCCGACATGGCAACCCCAGAGGCAGGTGTGGGTGGGCAACTGGGTCCTGGGGCTGGGCTGTGGAGCGATGTAATCCCAGTCGGGAGTCTTCAGTTCCAGCAGGGGTGGACACAGCAACTGGACCCCTGCAGATGGCTGATGTGCAGGCACCAAATGGCAGGGCACGGTGGCAGCAGGCAGGCAGGCAGGCAGCAGCAGATGGCACGTGAGGCTGCTCGGGGCACTGGGGGGCAGTAACTCGGCCTTCTGGGCAGGAGCGTGGTCTTCCGTGTGTTTTCGCGTGGCCAGCTTGATACGGAGTGATTTGGCACGTGAAAATCCTGAACGTCAGCGTGAAATCCGAGGAAAGGCCCTTAGCGCGTAAGCGCGTCAGCACGCATACGCGATTCCATTGGACCAGAGTCCCTCAGCGCGTAAGCGCGTCTGTGACGTGACCCGCACGGGTGTTCCCCACTCAGCACGTGATGACGGGGCACACGTGGAGATACTGCACGTCAGAGTGTCATCGCGTGTAATTGGACAAAAGTGCACGTACACGCGATTGGCCTATGTACGTGTATTTAATGGGTGCGTGGGCACTTACACACGCAAGTACGTCAGCGAACCTGTATCCCGTGGTGCGTGTGAATTTCCACACGCTATTGGACTGGGAACTGGATTCCAGGGGTGCGCGGGTCACACGCTGTATCCCGTGGTGCGTGTGAATTTCCACACGCTATTGGACTGGGAACTGGATTCCAGGGGTGCGCGGGTCACACGCTGTATCCCGTGGTGCGTGTGAATTTCCACACGCTATTGGACTGGGAACTGGATTCCAGGGGTGCGCGGGTCACACGCTCGCCTAGAACACGCGCAAAGCATAAATTTGCGGACTTTAACAATAACAAGCTCAGACGCCAGGATGAACATACCGTTCCTAGCAGCAGTGGCAGTGGGCTACCAAAGGAGGAGGAGGAGGATAGTCAGGGCCAGAATATTCACACCCAGAACCAGCCTTTTCGGGATGCCTGATGAACAGGTGTATGGGAGGTACAGGTTTCCACCACACATTATACTGGACCTGGTGAGTGAGTGGGAGGATGACCTCACATCACCCACCCTGTGCTCCCAAGCACTCAGCCCCCTGGAGAAGGTCCTCAATGTACTGCACTTCTTAGCCACTGGATCATTTCAGCGGACAAGTGCCATAGTGGGTGGGGTGTCACAGGCCACCCAGTCACGCTGCCTACACCAGGTCTTGAACATCATCACTGCACGCCCATCAGTCCGCAGGCACATATACCTGCCCAGAACACCTGCAGAAAGGCATGCTGCTGCCCTGGATTATTACGCTGTGGCACGATTCCCCAAAGTGCTAGGTGCCATCGACTGCACCCATGTGGCTCTACGTCCCCCCAGGGCATCTGAGCACATCTATAGGAACCGCAAGCACTGGCATTCCATCAACGTGCAGGTAGCATGTAATGCCAAGGGAATCATCACCTCAGTATATGCCAACTATCCCGGCTCCACCCACGACAGCTTCATTTACCGAATGTCCACCCTAAGCCGGGACCTAGAAGCTGGGCGGCATGGCGATACATGGCTGCTTGGTGAGTATGTATGCCACTGCACATGCATGCATGTTGGATACTGAGCAAGGTCACAACCCCACCAATGATACCAATCACCACCTCCACAGGGGACAGTGCCTACCCTCTCAGCCCCCACATGATGACGCCAATTCGGAACCCCACCACGCCACCCCAGGTAAGATATAACACAGCCCACATTACAACCAGGGGCATAGTGGAGCGCACATTCGGAGTGCTAAAGTCACGCTTTCGCTCCCTTGACCGTTCTGGCGGGCAGCTGTTATACGCTCCCCCAGTAGTGTGCAGGATCATAGTGGCAGCATGTGTCCTGCACAACGTTGCAACACGCCGGGGCCTGGCCGTGGACATGGTGGTGGCCCCACATCCCCAACCACATGCACAGCCGCTGCGCATGGGAGCGGAAAGGGCACGGGGGGAGGCAGCCCGTACACAGCTAGTGGCTAATTACTTCACATAGAAATCACACCCCTGTGGAGTGCACACTGCCCTGGCACATTCCATCTGACAATCAATGATGACTCAACCTGACACCGATCCTGAATGTCTGGAGAATGAACCGGGAATACCATGTCAGCATGAGATTGTTCACCTGGAAGTGTCACAATGTGTGCATCCCTACCCACACAGACACCACCAATGCAGTTTTGTGAAGTTACACATTGAAGCAGCTAAAATGAATACTCACTTGCAAAATGCAACAAGAGGACAGTGCCATGTCAGCCAACCCAACCCCAGCACCGCCACACGACACACCGTGCCATGTCATGCTAATTGCAGGTAAACAAAGTAATCCCCACAACATGACATCAGTCTCACTATGTACAGTGGCACTATTAGAAACCTGCAACACCTGAAATGCTCACAGCAATGCCGGACAACAACATACTTGAGCACGTAGTACCATTAACATGACATCACAAATGTTACATATTAGTAGTCTCACCACCTGGAAATGCCTGCACTCCCACCACTACCAACTGTGCAGTGTTGTCGCCATGTAGAGTTGTAGGTGCACTGCTGCCAACATGGACCCCATCTCCAGACTAGAGGTCCTTGTGTGGACATGAGGAAGGGACCTGCAAATTGGGAGGTAGACACAGAAGAAGAGTTACACATCAATGCAACATGCAGTGTACAACACAACAGCAATATGCACTAGGAATGTATACACAGTATTGACTACAGACTGCCCACACAGCTCATGGGAGTCCAACGTCACTGTGTAATTCACTGTCACTTGGGCACACCCTTTGCAAGCCTATGGAAACGGGAAGCAGGAGGGGTGTGTGTGACTCAAACCCAAGCATCTGAACCAAATACATTACAAGCCTGCATGTGCCCAGCTACAATGCAGCGTATGCCCACAGGAACCACGGAAGCCAACAGATCGTCCCAAAAAAATTGGGAATAAAAGAAATAAAAATAAAAATAAAAATAAGAAACAATCAAAAATGGCCATTGATGGGCCCGGGGGGGTTGGGGAGGCCACCCAGGAGGTCCGAGGACAGGATGCACA
The DNA here is from genome assembly GCF_040938575.1 of Ambystoma mexicanum. Classification (NCBI taxonomy): domain Eukaryota; kingdom Metazoa; phylum Chordata; class Amphibia; order Caudata; family Ambystomatidae; genus Ambystoma; species Ambystoma mexicanum. Next base: position 973,966,951 of record NC_090924.1, read on the forward strand.
CCAGAACCCACCTGCGTGGATCCTGGGAAGATAAAACACCTCCATGGGCTCATGGCCCACACGGCTACCCTATTGTGGGAGTATCACTGCTGTCGCTATTATCACCCTGTGCAGCTGCATCCGGAGGTGGTTGCACTATGGGAGGCAGCCCACGCAAGGCCCTAGTCTGCTCCTCCATGGCTGCAAGCATGCGGGTGTGGTAGGTCTGGTTCTGGAGGATGAGTGTGCGGAGGTCCCCATGCAACAACTCACGGGATGCCCGGACCTCCGCCCTCGTTGCCTGCATCTCAGCTGAGAGCGTACGGGTGAGACGCTCCAGCTGCTGTTCTGTCCTTTGGTGTGTTGAAGCCTCAAGCTCAACAAGAGTCGTCCTGAGGTGAAGGAGCTCCTGCCTCAGGGCTTCCCTGTGGCCCTGGGACTCAATGGAGATGGCCTCCTGCAGAGTCGCCAGTGCCGCCCGCCTGTCCCTGTTGGACCCCAACATGTCCTCCCTGTGTGACTGGCAGATGGAGTCGGTTGCCTGCTCTAGTCGCTCCATCAGCCTTTCTGGGGGGACAATGGAAGTGGCCACCCTATCCATGGCCTGAGCCATCATCTCGGATGATGCAGCCTGTTGGGTAGCCATACCGTAAATGGATTGCTCCCATGCGGTATTGCCGGGTGGCGTACGGCCACCACGTCGGCGGGCACCACACCTGTCTGGGGCAAGGCGAACTGCGCCTTGCTGTGCCGGCACTGCCTGAGGCTGCAGGACTGCATTCCCCCTCTGATCTGCTGGCCCAGGAACAGGATCAGATGTCGCGGAGTGTGACCCTGCATCCGTAACCACCGAAGGCGTAACTGCCAACACTGACATCCCCATGGAGGGTTCTGACCCTGGTGCAGGTGGGTGAGACAGAACAGAATCCCTCCCTGGAACACTCACCTGCGACGGCACGTAGGTCTCATCCGAATCAACACCTGAGTACAGCTCGGGGGAGGTGCAGCCAGAGACACCCCTTGAGAGCACGACCTGCAGCACTTGTGGGTTCTCCCCCACCACCACACCACGTCCCTCACTGGTGGTTGGTCGGCCCTCGGACCCCTCCTGGGTCTGCACCATCTCCACAACCCCAGCAGTATCAGGTGCGTCTTCCCCTGCAAAGACATGAAAACAAAGAAATGGAAACAGGCATTAGCACCATGGCACACATTGAGGGCTGAGAAGCAAGAGAACCAGTACTTGATTGACACATGTCCCACATGACTAAAACCCTCCCATGCATGCACCCTCACTGCGTATGAAGTGCAGGCAAATGGCACACACTGATGACACCAAGATGGAAGATGAACACATTTTCTGCATGCTGCCTGGCAGTGGCATCACACATTGGCCTGTGATTGGCAGGTGAAACACACATGCCATCACACAGATGGCATGTACCATTGCTATTGAGTGAAGATGTAGAGGAGGGCAGCACCTATTCATTCAGTCCAGTTCCCGCATGTAATTGCTTTTCTAATTCTAACAGGTCAGATTTTTCACCTGGAGCTGCCAGTCTGAAATGGTCCAATTGCACAGGGACATGTGTGTACAAATGATATCCAGGTAACAAAGTCACTCCACTTTACCATACCCATGTCAGACATGTGACTAGTGGACAGCGACATGCCTAGTGAAAGTGGTGGAATGCAAACAAACTGACTGAATGAACAGTGAAAAAGAATCAAATATGTTGTGGCAAGGTGACACTTCAAGGGCAACTGGCGTGCAGTTGGGCTAGATGTCTACTGTTGGCAGAAGGGATACTGCTATGGCCAAATGCAGCTGCGCAGGAAGGATTGCATGAAGCACATGGCTGACCCATACGACTCAGGCGCACACACTCTCACCTGGCACCCGAACAGAAGCCCTCACACACACACCATGCACATGGATGACACACACATGCATGTGCACTCACCGGACAATGCCTCGTAATCAGCCAGATCTCCCACGCCTTGGATCTGTTCCTCCGTGACGTAGGTCCCAGCGACTGACTCATGTGGAGTGAGTTCCATGTCTACTACTGGAGACCCACCTCCAGTCACTAGAGTTGCGGCATGACTTGAGGCCAGCTTACTCTTTGCCCTGCGCTTTAGGTCATTCCAGCGCTTATAGCAATCATTGGCTGTGCGCCTCACGATTCCAAGGGCACTTACGATGTCCGCAACGGTCTGCCAGTGTGCCTGGCGTTGTGCAAGTGTGGTCTTGGATCCTGCAACAATGACCATCTCGTTGTCATGTCCGGACACATACTCGACAAGTGCATTCAGTTCGTCATCCGTGAAGCTGGGCTTCCTGGACGGGCCGGACTGTGTAGCCGTGTCTGGGGCATCAGCCTGTGCCGGATGAGCACTCTTCCTCTTCCGCTTGGAAGGTGGTGGTGATCCTGAGTGTCCTGCGCCGCTCTGGACACTAGGGGCAGGAGCCCTGGTGGACTCTGTATCAGGAGTGTGGGATTGCACACTCAGCATGGGAGTTGGTGCAGGCATTGGCTCTAGTGTGATGGTGTCAGGGGGAATGTCAGCAGCATGGACTAGGACCGACACTGTCCTGGCTGGGTGTGTGAGGGCTGGGGTGGATGGAGCCGCAGCTGCCCCTGCAGCCTCTCCGCCCTGCCTCCTTGGTGCAGCAGATGACCTTGCTGCCCCAGATCCACGTGGCATGATGGCATCAACGTGCACCAGCGCACGTGTCGTAGCCCTGCTGACCTGGAAGTCAGCCATGGAGTCAGCCAGGTCTGGTGCCACAATGGGCTGGTCCAACAAGGGCTGAGCATGGATGGTGTCAGCCACATCAGCCTCAATGGGAGGGGGGGAGGGGGGGGGATTATGGGTGCCCGTGACTGGTCCTCCACACATGGGGGGACAGGCTCACCCTGCAAGTTACGACCACGTCCCCTACCGGATCCACCACGGCCACCACTTGTGGCTCTTCCACCTTTGCCACCCTTACGGAATCCTCGCCTCCCAGCCATGGCACTGATGTTAATGTGTGCATGGGAGTGGATGTAGACTATTGTCCGGGGCAATTGGGGGTCAAAGGGGTTGGGTACCAGATGGTAATTGTACCCTAGTGCTCTAGCAAGGCTGAATGTAACCCCTGGGGAAAGATGACGGGTCACGCAACGCACAGGAGGCCCAAAAAAGGGAGATGACGTGCACGCAACCCCTCCTAGACCACGTGTGCAGAAAGAAAAACCTGCACTACGCTGTGGCACCCAGAAACACAAGAATGAACGTATGCGTGTCACACGCAGCCTAGAATGACCTCTGAAGGGGTAGGCTACACACGGGGCAAGCACAGATGTTAGATACGTGCGTGACTCACTGTCTGCCTGGTAAACGAGCGTGTAAAAGGAGCACGTTTGGTTGGCAACACCCCCGCCAAAAGAAGATTTGTCCGCTGTCTGAGGAGACAGGACAACAGTAGAAGGGAACACTGTTTGAGGGAACAGGCCCAGGTAAACCAGTAAAAGAGAAAAAAGAGAAAAAGCTGTCAGAGGTAACAGGGAATACGAACTTGAAACGCCGTGAAGTAAATCAGAATACAGAATTCACCACGAAAAGCACGTACAAGGAAAACGTGTTCTACACGTACCTTTTATACAGGCCCACACGTCCAGCGTCACTTACGCGGCGTGTACGCGCTAGGGCCATTTCCACCTATTACATGCTTTGTCACTTCTGCGTGTAGGGCCATTTCCACCAATCACATGCTTTGTCACTTCTGTGTGTAGGGCCATTTCCACCAATCACACGCTTTGTCACTTCTGCGTGTAGGGCCATTTCCACCAATCACACGCGATTACACTCTGACGTGCAGTCTTTCCACGTGTGCTCTGTCATCACGTGCTGTGTGGGAAACACCTGTGCGGGTCACGTCACAGACGCGCTTACGCGCTGAGGGCCTTTCCTCAGTTTTCACGCTGACGTGCAGGATTTTCACGTGCAAAATCACTCCGTACCAAGCTGGCCACGCGTACGCACACGGAATACCACGCTCCTGCCCGGAAGGCCGAACTACTGCCCCCCAGAGCCCGAGCACGCTCCCACCTGCTGCTGCCTGACTGCCTGCTGCCCCTGCACTGCTGGGGGGTGGGGGTGATAGGGGACATGAGTGGGGGCCTGGTGGGGGCTGCCCCTGGTGACTGGGGGGGTGGTGGTGATAGGGGACATGAGTGGGGGCCTGGTGGGGGCTGCCCCTGGTGACTGGGGGGGTGGGGGTGATAGGGGACATGAGTGGGGGCTTGGTGGGGGCTGCCCCTGGTGACTGGGGGGGTGGGGGTGATAGGGGACATGAGTGGGGGCCTGGTGGGGGCTGCCCCTGGTGACTGGGGGGGTGGGGGTGATAGGGGACATGAGTGGGGGCCTGGTGGAGGGTGCCCCTGGATGGTGGGGGGTGGGGGTGGTGGGTGACATGAGCAGGTGTGCAGGGTAGTCCCCTGTTTTGTGGGCTGCCTGCAGGGGCCGTGGAGGGTGTACAGGGAACACCTGTGAGGACCCACCCAGCCTAATCGCGTGTGTAACTTCCCACGCACCCCTGTAATACACGTACCAAGCCAAATCGCGTGTGAGAATTCCTGCGCATACCTGAAATACACGTACCCTGCTGAAGTCGCGTGTAAAACTTCCCGCGCACCCCTGAAATGCATGCGCCCAGGCTATTCGCGTGTGGAACTTCCCGCGCACCCCTGAAATACACGCGCCCAGGCTATTCGCGAGTGGGACTTCCCGCGCACCCCTGAAATACACGTAGCACGCTGGGAGACATGAGTGGGGGCCTGGTGGAGGGTGCCCCTGCACTGCTGGGGGGTGGGAAGGGTGGTAGACATGGGTGGGGGCCTGGTGGAGGCTTCCCCTGGTGGCTGGGGGGTGGGGGTGCAGGGGGACATGGGTGGGCGCCTGGTGGAGGCTTCCCCTGGTGGCTGGGAGGTGGGGGTGATAGGGGACATGAGTGGGGGCCTGGTGGAGGGTGCCCCTGCACTGCTGGGGGGTGGGGTGATAGGGGACATGAGTGGGGGCCTGGTGGAGGGTGCCCCTGCACTGCTGGGAGGTGGGGGTGGTGGGAGACATGAGTGGGGGCCTGGTGGAGGCTGCCCCTGGTGGCTGGGGTATGGGGGTGCAGGGAGACATGAGTGGGGGCCTGGTGGAGGCTGCCCCTGGTGGCTGGGGGGTGGGGTGGTGGGAGACATGAGTGGGGGCCTGGTGGAGGCTGCCCCTGGTGGCTGGGGGGTGGGGGTGGTGGGAGACATGAGTGGGGGCCTGGTGGAGGCTGCCCCTGCACTGCTGGGGGGTGGGGGTGGTGGGTGACATGAGTTGGGGCCTGCTGGCAGGTGCCCCACAGTGCTGGGGGATGGGGGTGATAGGGGACATGAGTGGGGGCCTGGTGGAGGCTTCCCCTGGTGGCTGGGGGTGGGGGTGGTGGTAGACATGGGTGGGGGCCTGGTGGAGGGTGCCCCTGGTGGCTGGGGGGTGGGGGTGATAGGGGACATGAGTGGGGGCCTGGTGGAGGGTGCCCCTGCACTGCTGGGGGGTGGGGTGATAGGGGACATGAGTGGGGGCCTGGTGGAGGGTGCCCCTGCACTGCTGGGGGGTGGGGGTGGTGGGAGACATGAGTGGGGGCCTGGTGGAGGCTGCCCCTGGTGGCTGGGGGATGGGGGTGCAGGGAGACATGAGTGGGGGCCTGGTGGAGGCTGCCCCTGGTGGCTGGGGGGTGGGGGTGCAGGGGGACATGAGTGGGGGCCTGGTGGAGGCTGCCCCTGGTGGCTGGGGGATGGGGGTGCAGGGAGACATGAGTGGGGGCCTGGTGGAGGCTGCCCCTGGAGGCTGGTGGGTGGGGGTGGTGGGAGACATGAGTGGGGGCCTGGTGGAGGCTGCCCCTGGTGGCTGGGGGGTGCGGGTGGTGGGAGACATGAGTGGGGGCCTGGTGGAGGCTGCCCCTGGTGGCTGGGGTATGGGGGTGCAGGGAGACATGAGTGGGGGCCTGGTGGAGGCTGCCCCTGGTGGCTGGGGGGTGGGGGTGGTGGGAGACATGAGTGGGGGCCTGGTGGAGGCTGCCCCTGGTGGCTGGGGGGTGGGGGTGGTGGGAGACATGAGTGGGGGCCTGGTGGAGGGTGCCCCTGCACTGCTGGGGGGTGGGGGTGGGGTGGTAGACATGAGTGGGGGCCTGGTGGAGGCTGCCCCTGGTGGCTGGGGGATGGGGGTGCAGGGAGACATGAGTGGGGGCCTGGTGGAGGCTGCCCCTGGTGACTGGGGGGTGGGGGTGCAGGGGGACATGGGTGGGGGCCTGGTGGAGGCTGCCCCTGGTGGCTGGGGGGTGGGGGTGGTGGGAGACATGAGTGGGGGCCTGGTGGAGGGTGCCCCTGCACTGCTGGGGGGTGGGGGTGGGGTGGTAGACATGAGTGGGGGCCTGGTGGAGGCTGCCCCTGGTGGCTGGGGGATGGGGGTGCAGGGAGACATGAGTGGGGGCCTGGTGGAGGCTGCCCCTGGTGTCTGGGGGGTGGGGGTGCAGGGGGACATGGGTGCGGGCCTGGTGGAGGCTGCCCCTGGTGGCTGGGGGGCGGGGGTGCTGGTAGACATGGGTGGGGGCCTGGTGGAGGCTGCCCCTGGTGGCTGGGGGGTGGGGGTGGTGGTAGACATGGGTGGGGGCCTGGTGGAGGGTGCCCCTGGTGGCTGGGGGTGCAGGGGGACATGAGCAGGTGTGCAGGGTAGTCCCCTGTTTTGTGGGCTGCCTGCAGGGGCCGTGGAGGGTGTACAGGGAACACCTGTGAGGACCCACCCTGCCTAATCGCGTGTGTAACTTCCCACGCACCCCTGTAATACACGTACCCAGCCAAATCGCGTGTGATAATTCCCGCGCACCCCTGTAATACACGTACCTGGCCAAATCGCGTGTGATAATTCCAGCGCACCCCTGTAATACACGTACCCAGCCAAATCGCATGTAAAACTTCCAGTGTACCCCTGTAATACACCTACCCAGCCAAATCGTGTGTGATAATTCCAGCGCACCCCTATAATACACGTACCCAGCCAAATCGCGTGTAAAACTTCCCGTGTACCCCTGTAATACACGTACCCAGCCAAATCGCGTGTGATAATTCCCGCGCACCCCTGTAATACACGTACCTGGCCAAATCGCGTGTGATAATTCCAGCGCACCCCTGTAATACATGTACCCAGCCAAATCGCGTGTAAAACTTCCCGTGTACCCCTGTAATACACCTACCCAGCCAAATCGCGGGTGATAATTCCCGCGTACCCCTGTAATACACGTGCCCTGGCTAATCGCGTGTAAAACTTCACGCGTACCCCTCTAATACACGTACCCTGGCCAATCGCGTGTTAAACGTCACGCGTACCCCTGTAATACACGTACCCTGGCTAATCGCATGTAAAACTTCCCGCGTACCCCTGATATGAACGTTACCCGCTTTGCGTTCCTTGTTTGGCAGCCCTGTAAACTGGTCCAGGGTTAGCGCAGCCCTTTGCAATGATTTAGCGATTTTGATGGCTTTTCCTTGCGCGAGGGCGTTCTTGGGGGCGTTACTGGCGCTGCTGCAGGGTCGCTGCGATACTCTGCGCCACGGCTGGTTTGGGAGCCTGAAATCCATGAATACGCTGTGCGCGGAAATCGGTTTTAGCGCACGTGCCTGGCGCAGACAATCGCACGCGGACACTCTGCGCCAGCCGCTTGCGACACTTTTCTGCGAAATTCTATGAATTACCCTGTGTATCTGTACCTCTCTGATATGCGCTGCCTTTAAGTATTATAGCGGGGCAGGGACATTTGCACCGGCAATACAGCAATTGAAGTATGGGATTGCCTCCATCACCATGCGGTTCCAGTCTGCCTATAACATGTTTCACCACACCAGGTGCTGCTACTGGCCTGAAAACCATGTTGCAGTTACTGCGACACAGTCCATTCAATGAAACGCAATGAAATGGTATTGCATCGTGAAATGCGAGGCATGCCGCTTAATGTATGCCTTGAATGCTGTATTCGTCCATGAGGAGGGACTGGTGCCATTTCCAGTTGTCTTCTTCCTCAGTCAGTTCAAACTCATGGTCTGCAATCATCAAAAACACTGCCACCGTTGTGTTTTGCAGGATGCTCACTGCAGCAACTTGTGGTGGCTTGCAGATGCGTGAGTAGCCCAGGTGCTTCTAGCGTCGTCTTGCTCAGATTACCAATTGCTGTTTTTTGCTAATCCGAGTTGGCAGTGATGTCATATGAGTTGGTTGTTACTGTAACTCGGGATCAGTGTCTTTTTACTCCGATTACAAATGGCTGGTTTTTGCTCAACCAAGTTGGAGATGGTGAAATATTGGAATGTTGTAACTCTAGCCTGCAGAGTTACAACATTCTACTACCGCACAGCAGGAAGTAATTTTCCAAAGTATGTGAAAATGTGTCTCACCTTATAGCAGATTTGACTTGTAGTTGTGATTACCAATGAAGATTGCAGCCCTCAAGCTTTCTGTTGATTTCTGCTCCTGAAGATAAGGATGAGGAGAAAAGTTATTACCCAAGCTGCAAATATGTTAAATAAAGATGAAATACCAGTGCCCAATCTTGACAGGAAGTCTAGACTGCCTGATCCCGTATTGAACGCATAGTGTGTGACCCAGTATGTTGCTGGTATTAGAACTGAAGCTACTCCAGAGAAAGAAGAGCTTTTCAGGATTGTGCCCGGGCCATCGGACCATGTTAGAGTGTTTGGTCTGGTACCTTGCTCCCTCTGCATGCTTCAGTTGTCCTCTCAATTGTCATTGTGAGGTTCTTGAGAAGTGCCACTGTCAGGGACAGCAGTGGAAACTGGAGACACTGGGCCCCATTACACGGTAGGAGGTAGCCATGGCACTATTAGCGCCATGGCTACCCCCTTACCGCATTCCGGGTCCATGTTCCCGGAATAGGGACTTACCGGGTCATTCTGACCCTGGAGGACCCAGTAAATCCCCATTCCGGGAACCATTTCCCATTCCCATTTGAGCCTCCATAGGGCTCAATGGAAATGGGAAAGGAGCTAATAACGGTACCGCAATATGCAGTACCGTTATTAGCTCTGAAGTCCATTAGCAGGTCCCTTCCCTAACGCCTGGAAAGGCGTCTGAAACCAGGCGTTAGGGGAGGGACCCTCTAAGGGACCTCGTAGTAGGGCGGTAAGGGATTACCGGCACCGGTGCCCTTACCGGTGCCGGTAATCCCTTACCACCTACCGTGTAATGAGGCCCACTGAGTTTAGCTTCAGGCCATTGCCGTTGCACTGGTTCAGCATGAATTGGTGGTTTCAGAATAATTCCACAGCATTTGACTACATGGTCTACAGCGATCAGGATGGCAATTTTCACAGGTACATCACAACAAAGTAGCATTGAACTGGTGATGCACGACGGGTAGCAGCTAAAACCTGCTCACTAAATTCTCAACCCTTAATGCACTCATAGTGCAGAACGTAGAAATGTATGATACTGCACAGGGCTGTGTTTTGGGCATAATTGGCTATTTAACTTGCCGTGTGCAAACGTAGTCTTTAAGGGCATAATGGTTGCTGCTTGAATCTCCTTGTGTCACACATGCAGGTGTGTGGGGATCTTCACAGGATGTCTTAATCCAGATTTGCTCAATTTAATAGGCACCCCAGGATTTCTGTGCTTGGCAAAACAGAGTGTGTTTTGTAGGTACTGAAATAAGAAAGACTCCATGAATCATCCAACTTGTTATATCTCTAGCCCAGGCCCATGGTGCCAAAAGCTGTTTACTCAATAGCGTGCATATAGGGACAGAAGGACCTGCCTTCTTGCTTCTGTAGATAGCTATAGTTCCTAGATTTTGAATGGGAAAAGTAAGAGAGTTTTCAATTTGGAATATCGCTTTAAAGTGTATCGAACAAGGCAGCCACTTATAAAAGATGCGTAGAGGCCTGTTGGTTGATTCTGATTATGGATGTGGATTATGGATTATGGATTGTAGATTGTGGTGTATTGTGCCAGTCATATTTTCAATTATATCTCTGAGGAAGTAGATGCCTTGTTGTAGCACATGGACGTTGTCATCTATGGCATAGAACCATCTCTCTATTGTATGTTCGTGTAGATGCAGTATATCTGAGGCAGCATCCTTCCGGGACTGCAAGGATTTTGTCTGTTCCCTTGAGCTCTTATGTCTTGTCTTTCCTAGATGTGCAACTATTGATGTGATGGCAATACAATTGCTGGATTAACTCATTGTGTCAATGTCATGTATGACTGACCTTAACTTTCTATGCTTACCCATCAACTGGCAAAGTTTCCAAATTGAGAATGCAAAGATTTCTAAAGTATTGAGTGAAACCCAGGCACTGTCAGAACCTACACTGAATCGAAAGTGTCTTTTATTGCACTAAATGATGCTAACATACCTGAAGCATATGTGAAGTGACTTCTTCCACTAAGCATGGCTTCCTTTACTTTTCTCATCCCAGAGTATGCCATAGTTGGCTTCCCAATCTGGGTAAATGGATGTTGTTCTTGCTACATGTTGTTTGAAAATGGGTATACCTTGAAAAATACATGACATATGTAAACCTGCTTGCCAGTTTTAAAGTGTCATCTCCATGCACTTGCCAAGAATAACGCCACTGCCCACATGTTGCCAGGAATCTTATGTCATGTTAGCATACAACATTCTGGCAAATATTACTGTGCTTGTAGACCACTAAAATGGGTCCTCATTTACTGATAAAGTGACATTATGTTCATTGTTATAATAGTATATACCCTTTTGATGAGGTCCCAGTGTGATGTAAGGAAACTGTGCTTTAGATTCCGAAAGTGAATCTGAAAATGCACAGTACTCATAGAGCCTCTTTTCAATCAACTGTTTTGGGAATTGTGTGTAAAACAAAAATGTGTCAAAGTATCTTACAAGGCAGTCTTGTTCGACCATGTCCTGAAACTCTTCCACACCATCTCCAGGATAAATCAAGCACCTTGTCTAAAGGTCTCAGGTCTAGCCCCATCTACCTCTGAAACAGGGACACTGAGAGAAAACTGTCTTGTCTCATCAATCACTGATAGTGTGTGCACCTGAAATTGCATGGTAGGCCCAATAATAAGTCTTGCAACATGTAAACAAAAATCATTAACCTCAGTAGACAGCTTTTGTCCCCCAACAACTGCCTTACACTCGCCAGAGCTATCATAGGCATCAAACCAGAGTACTGCAATGCCATACTCCTTGGCACCTCAACCTAGAACCTAACCAAACTACAACTACTGCAGATTAACGCAGTCAGAGCAGCTTTGGGTATACAACGCAGCAACCACATCTTGCATGCCAGATGAAAAGCCCACTGGCTTCCAATAAAAGCCTGAATTGACTTCAAAACACTCACCCTTCCGTATTAATGCATCTACAGTGCTGCACCCTCCTACCTTAACCATCGTCTCTCCGGGCAGACTACTGCACGCACCCTTCGATCCTCCTCTACCTTCTCACCCCCAGATTTAAAGCAAGCAGGTAGGAGGTTCTAGCTTCACAGTCGCTGCCCCTACCCTCTGGAACTCTCTCCGCAAGATGCTCAAAGACGACTGAAGGCTCAAGAGACTCAAAGACGAACCATTGCATCTTACACCCAGGGAATTGCTAAAAACGTGGCTTTTCGACACATTTGAACACATTTGACTAATGTGCTCCCTTCATGATGGTGATACTGTGCTTTATGACAAGCCTTTCTATATTTTGATCAAAATTTATTCTTGATGCTTTACCTACCTTGGCTCAAGCGCCCTAATACCCTTGGGTTTGGGTGCTACACAAATGCAATAAATGAATAAAAAAAATGAAAATAATTATCTTCTGCATTGTTTTACCCGTAGTTGACCCAAAAGAAGTGGTTGAATGCTTATAGATGCAGAGACTCAATCCTGTACATCTCCCTTGTGAAGTGAATGTGCGTAGGTTGATGGCGAAGCAGAATCATTAATAATTAATCCCTAGAAGATCATGGCCCTCATTCCTAGTATGGTGGTAGCCATGGAGCAATTAGCTCCGGCGTTGTTCAATGGGGACTTACTGGTCCATTCCGACCCTGGAGGGACCGGTAAGTCCCTATTGAAAATGCCATTCCCCACTCCCATTTGAGCCCCCATAGGGCTCAATGGGAATGGGGGCGGCGCAAATAACGGGCTTGCGAATGGCAAGCCTGTTATTTTCGCCCTGGTCCCCTAAGGGGACCCGTAAGGTACGTTTGGTCTGACCAAATGTACCTCACGGGTCCCGTTAGGGGACCTCGGAATCGGGCAGTAGGGGATTACCGGCACCGGTCTCCTTACCGGTGCCCGGTAACCCCTACCGCCAAACTCGGAATGAGGGCCCAAGCCTTAATATAGTTAGCTGTGTACTAAAATTACAAATAATTTTTATTATGATAAAATCTAGGGTAGCATGTTGAGTTTGCCACTGCAAATACCCCTTCAGAGAAAGGCCCAATTTAAAAAACGAGGGCTTCTGCCGAGAGTGAAATCCTATTTTAGATTATATGGTTTAAATGGTATCTTTGCCTTACTTTCCAGTAAAGAAGACACTCTAGAAAAAAATGCTTTGCATCTTCAATAACAGTATTACAAACAGGACACTGTGATTAATTTGAAATCCATTTTGTGATACAAATGGCCAAAGGAAGCAATCACTTTCTAGCCTCAATCACCCAATAAAAGTAGGTTCTGTAACCCCAAAATGTTTTCATCTCAGCGTAATTAAGTGAAAGTGGACTACCCATCTTTGCAGAAAGGAAATGTCCCACAGAACATTCATTACATTTCCTTTGGATTTGGCGGCAAGAAGGTTTTAAAGCAGGAGGCTCTAGGTTCCATATGTGTGCTATCTCTATGTCAGCAGAATAAGGATATGGCATGAACTAGCGATTTCTAACTCTACCTAGAGACAATTTCAAGTAATTCTTAAATGATATTTTCATGTGAATACACATTTATTTTCTGAGGGATAAACTCACAGCCCGTATAGAAGATGCTGCAAAGGCACTTCATATTTTATTGGTAAGATGCCTCCTTCTAAATAAATTGGAATTGTAGGGACATTAGTGGGAAACAAAAGGATCATTAATTTTGAACTAAAGGCAGAGATGGGCAAAGCCCCAAAGATGTGTTCAGTATAAAAAACTGAGATCACTTGGGCATTATATACTTCTAGCCCTGGGAGAGTTGCTTTTCTGACAAATCTATTGGCAAAAGCTAAAGTTGCTCTGGAGCGCTGCTTAAAGGCTAGGTGGATAGGGTCAAGATGTTCTTTGCATGCACCATTAGACGAGAAACAGATCCCTAAATAATAAAAAAAATGTACATGTTTAATTGGAGTTCCCTCATAACAGACCTTGACCTGATAGACTTTTAGACGTGGCAAGCCATAATAACAGTTTTATCCATATTGATGGCTATAGATCTGTGTAGTATTTTACTGTGTAAGTCATTAGTAATTCAGTGGTGTTCTGTTTTACATTGTTAGTCATATGTACAGATGGGCTATAGGTATGGAATGTAGAATGTACTGGGAAGCCAGGATACTAGAATGTTAGAATGTATTGGTTGTAGAAATGATGCACAGGAAAGCATCAGTTATGAAGCTTTTTATGATGTGACCGGTGGGTTATTAATCCTATACTTAAATAAACATATAAAACTACAAAAGTGGTGTGAGAAGATATTTCAGTGGCGACGAGAATGGGATACTTCAAAACGGCAACCCACCAAGTAGCCGTTGCTTATAAAACATTATCAGGAAGATTAAGCATTTTAAGGGGAAAAGAAGTGTCTTGGAAATGTGGGAAGACTTTTCTGTAACCACACTGCTTCGTTTGTTTCTGGAGGAATTTGGACTTGGCAAAGAGGCACATCTGGAGAAAAAGAAGCTTCACTGAGAACAAGTAAGTCAGGAACTTTGCAGTGAACAAGTATCCCATTGGATTAAGATGTCCAGAGTGTGTGTGTTTTAAACATAGAATAGGCATGATACTGAGTCGTGACTGTATTTAATATCTCTACTGGAGTTACTAGTTTTCAATCTTAAAGGATCTCTCATGTGAGTTTAATTTTACTTAACTGGAGTAAATGCGAAAAGTACCACACAGCCTTTTAAGTTTTCAGAAGAAAAAAAAATGTGTGCCAGTGGAGGAAAACTTGTAATGAAAGGGGCCCCTAGGGGTCCCTCGTGCTATGGAAACAAGGCAATAACCATACACGAAAAGATGTGCCAGACTCGAGGTTCAAATTCCCAATGCTAGGGTTTATTGCAAGCAAAAAATAGTATCAATTGGCCAATTCTGATCTCACGCCCCGCGACATGAGTTTCCTAGACCACGAGGGACGCAAGAGAGCGAATTACGTACATCAGTTACATATATTCAGAATGCATATCATACAATCAGCAATGTCATGTTTAACACCCCTCTTTATTAAGTTCCTTTGAACTCGGGATGACGATGGACATATCCGACGAGTATGACGATTATGACACTTTCGATGTCTATTCTAGTAACAATGTGCAATTAGAAAGTGCAGAGGCACCTTTTAGTTGTTGAACAGAACACAGTGGTTCTGTTCTTGGAAGCAAGCTGCACACGGGGGAAGAGCCACATTCCAAGCTTTACTATCTATGAGGTACTATTCGTGTCCTGGGAGCCGACACGTTCTAGAGGGCTTTGCGAGGGCGGGCCGTAGGAAGAGCATAATTCAAGCCTTTAGCTGTTTTTATTCTAACATATTCTACCATCGTACGAGACTGGCTGGCAGCTGTGAAGTGATTAAATGCCCTGCAGCTCTCTCCCAAGGCTACAGAGAGGGAGCGTGGGCATTCCTCTCTGGGCTACTCACGAGGAGTTTCAACAAACTCTTCAGTCCCGCGACCTTGTCCTTCCATATTCAGACAACAATGTTAACAGTTGAGCAGACTAAGCAGAATTCACATGAAATTGCAAGCTGCAAAGCAGTTTTAGACAGACAGCAATGAGCAATGGTTAACAAGCAAAATGGCGATTCTTGCTACATTTAAAATGGCCGCTTGTTGGTCAAGCATAGCAGTTTATATTTCTATAATTCGGTGCATAAGACGGTTGGCCCACGGCCATCAAGTTACGTCTGTCATTCAAATGAAGGGTATTCATTTTTCCAGATTGACAAACCCTCCTTTTGGCTGTATGCCAAACATCTTATTCATTCATTGTA
Organism: Ambystoma mexicanum; assembly: GCF_040938575.1. Classification (NCBI taxonomy): domain Eukaryota; kingdom Metazoa; phylum Chordata; class Amphibia; order Caudata; family Ambystomatidae; genus Ambystoma; species Ambystoma mexicanum. The sequence continues at coordinate 973,982,200 of NC_090924.1, forward strand.
TCCTCCTCCAATGAGGATAAGTCTGGGGTATCTATGTCTGAACCATCTTCATTATTAATGTCTATCGCCATGAATTGTTTTACTGTTTTTGTTTCCTCAGTGTCTCTGTTATTTCGGCCATGTGTTTGTTTTCCTCTCGACACCATGTGCATACATCCCTTAGTACATCCATCAGTTATTTCAGTGCAGACTATTGGTAAGCATTGTATGCAACAGCAGCATGTTATGAATATCCCAAGTACCATCATTAGTATCGAAATTAACTTCCATCCCCAAGACTGCAATGATTCCCAAAACCAGGATCCTATCCCCCAACCCTCTTCTTCAGTGGAGAGTGTGGAATTTATGATATGTAATTTCCGGACCGCTTTAAATATCGTAGGGGAGTAACGGAGCATGCAGTTTTTACGAGTTTGCAAACTCCCCCACAATCAACTAATATTGTATCGAGAGCCATCCTGTTTTGAAGTGCCATTAGTCTTATTCCTTTTTCTTCTAACGTCATATTCAATAAAATATCCGATGTTGAATCTATTGTTTTTTGTAATATTCCAGACAGTTTTCTTATATTGTAAGAATTCTCTATTTGGGACAAGAATGGTATAAATGATTTGGCTATATCCATTGCTATCATTCCATCCTCGCTACTCCTTTGAGTTCTACCTTTTGTTCGTCTGGCTACTTCTGCTGTCTCCAAGAGGAACACTCCTGGGAACAGTAGACCTAGGTAGCATGTACCTCCCCAGTTCCTAGGTAACCATGGATATGGTTTTTCTCCACATATAAAGTAAACAGGGTCCCCTACGTACACGGGTTCTATTTCGTGTTTTAAAACCACTGTGTTTAGGCAGTTGCTAAACGTTCCTACTTTATAGGAACCCTTTTTCTGTAGACATAGGGGAGCAGTTTTGGGGCTGTGATCCACTGTATAGGCAGGGGGCACAGCATCTTTGTTCCACTCATCCCTTATTCCAAATATCATTACTGATGTTTTTTCTGCTGGCGGGGTTGGTCTATTTTGCCTATGTAATCTCTCTAGTCTTGTTATCTTTCGTGTATTCTTTCCCATGGGTTCTAGTGCAAACACGCAAGCTTTTTGGAATATGGTACAACCCACAGGTCTCATGATCACTTCCTCAAATTCATTCATATTGGTCTCATCTAGCTGACCCGTATTACTCTTGTTCCATTTCCCAAAGAACATTGCACTTAATGTTACCTCACATGAATAAATCAATTTCAACGGTTGTACATATCAGCCTATCCCTTTCCCACCGTGCTGTGGTAAATGGGCGCAAACCCAGCAATATTTTTTCTTTAAAACCGCATGGGTCATGTTCATAATGAGCAACAATGTATTGTTGCCGTATCCTTCTCTATGTCTCTCTTCGATTGGGGGCAAAGTACCAGTGATTACATGAACCGGGCTTTCAGTAGCTGCTTTTGGCAAAAGTGTTTCTAATGGGTGTACGTACTCCAGGAACCATAGTGTAATAGCTGTTATTGTTGGTACTACCATACTTAAGAAACACAGGACCAATGTCCAAATCAGTACCTTATTCCTTTTACCATGTTTTTTTCCTAAATTACAGTCTCTAAATCTATTATCTTTTCAGTAGGGGTGCAGGAGGAGGCTGAAACCGGTATTGACTTGTTCTTCATCGTCCTTCTTCTTGCTGGCAAAGTTTGTCGCAAATGTCTCTCGTTCTTGATGCCAGAAATGTTCAACGAAAAATGTCAAAGTTCATTTCTGCCAGCCTTTTCACAGCCTAGATCATTTATCCACTCCGAGCAAGATTAGTTGTTCTTTCTCCCGCTGCTCAGACGATTTCTGAACAGCTCTTTATTGATAGAGTACTATGTGCATCCAGCTTGTCCCGCTCTGGCTTAGGACACATGTATTTCTATCATCCTTAGTACTTATGTGCATCCAGCTCGTCCTGCTCTGGCTCCTGACACATGTACTTTTATAAGCGCACCGAGGAGCCGTGAGTCTTGAATTGTCCGACTTGCACAATTCTCACACTTCTCTCCTCCACGCCCCTGGCTCCTACTCCGTCCGTGAGTGGAACCAAAGGCAAAAGAAAAGCACCAAAGATCCGTGGATCACTTTGCCTGTCGAGGCCGCAAATTATACCGATCCACTCCTGGTATTGTATGATCCGTGAATAGTGCCGTTGCATTTCCATTATTAGGCTCAGAGTCAGCCTGTGGCACAATGATGGGTAGGGATGAGCGCCGTGGTAATGATGTAGTTTCTTTCTTTGGCTTTGGTGCGTTTGCAGAAACTGGTGGGCGCCAAAGGGGTACACGTGTTGTTTCTGCTCGTGTTTGCCATGCAGGGTTTGTGTCGCTCGGCAGTGATGTTGTTTCTGTTGAACACCGTTGGAGTACTTTTCGCCCTTTCCCCTTACTGGCAGCCTCCTCAGGCTCTGTTTCGAGTTTCACTTCTCGCTTGCGCTTTGTTTCAACTTTCACTTCTCGCTCAGGCTGTTGCTGTGGCATTGGACTGGCAACAGTTTCTTTAGTTTCCGAGACCGTTTCCTTTCTCTGGTCGTCGGAAGTTGTCAGCAGTCCGGGGAATCTTTCTGCATGTGTTGCATGGATCCATGCCTTCCGTCCGTCTACTCGGATGGCCGTTTGTGTTGCCAAAAGTACTTGGTAGGGGCCGCGCCACCTGGGTGCTAATGCTGTCTTCCATTCAAAGTTTTTAATCAGGACCCAGCTTCCAGGCTCCAGCGAGTGCCCAGGTCCGGTATATCGCACTGGTAACGCCTCCTGCACCTGCTGATGAATCAAACGCAACTTCTGTATGAAAAGCCCACAGTACGTGCTTAACATAGGATGCTCGACCTCAGATAATCTTTTGGGCTGCGGTGCGCACCATACATTTGCTGGTCTCCCCATTATAATCTCATAGGGGGAGAGCCCAGTCTTAGCCTGCACAGACGTGCGCATACACAAAAGCGCTAGGGGTAATGCATCCACCCAACTCAACTTGCTCCCAGCGCAGATTTTTGCTATCTTTGACTTCAAGATTCCGTTATGTCTCTCCACAAGCCCGGCAGAACTGGGATGCCTGGAACTGTGGAATCTCTTCTCTATCTGCAGACCTGCACAGATCTTTAGCACTACTGCGCCCACAAAGTGGGGACCGTTGTCTGACCACAGGACACGGGGCAACCCAAACCGGGAGAAATACTCTTTTAACATTACTTTTGCTGTGGACATGGCAGTACAGTCTTTTAAAGGATATGCCTCCACCCACTTGCTGAACGCACAAATTACCACTAACACATATTTGTAGTTCTGGCACCTTTCCATTTCTATGAAATCAAAATGGACCACCTCAAATGGCATAGAGGGTGGGCCGAAACTACCTGCTGGAGTCACGGTTCCTTTCCCTACATTGTGTTGCAGGCACGTAATACAATTCTGCACTAGTCTTTCTGCATTCTTTTTTATGTGCTCATTCTTCAATACTGTGGATAAATGCTGTACCATCTTCTTTGCGCAAATGTGGGTAGGGCTATGCGCCATTATAACCATTGCAGTCACGTAACAATTTGGCAACATCCAGTTCTTTGTTTTCTTGTCCACCCAACATCCTTCCAAATCTAACTCAGCAGAGCCCTCAGCCCACACCTGAATCTCTTCGGTCGTGGCCTCAGCCTGCATTTCTTTGACTGTGGCAACTCCATTCTCTATCATGCAAGGTACTTCCTCAGTCTGTACTGTCATCATTTTATTCCCCAAATCTGTGGCTGTTTACGTCGCAATCCTGTCTGCAAATGCGTTTCCCTCTCCCACTCTACATGTTACTTTCTTATGCGCCTCGCACTTCACTATAGCTAGGCACTTTGGAAACATGAGTGCAGACAACAATCGCACAATCAAAGGGCCATGCTGAATCCTGGCCCAATGTGATGTCAAGAAACCCCTCTCAGCCCAAAGTCGGCCAAAGTTATGACCCACGCCAAAGGCGTGCTTGCTGTCAGTATAAATATTCACGTTCAAATTTTCAGAGAGTTCACAGGCTCGGGTCAGTGCTATTATTTCTGCGGCTTGCGCCGAATTGTAGGGGATTCTTCTGCTTTCTACAACACTCTTTAGGGTAGTAATTGCATATGCGGCCGTTGATGTGCCATCAGGTAATTTAAAACAAGAGCCATCACAAAATAACTCCCCATCTGGCTCTTTTTGTGGGATATCGCTCAAGTCAATCCTTCCCTTTGTTTCTTCTTCAGTGATCATTAAACAATCATGGGGTGGTGATTCGTTGTCACCAATTTCTGCTATGGGCAGTGGCATTAATTCTGCAGGATTCAATGCGCTACACCTCATAATTTGGATGTGGGGTGAAAATAAGATGAGCTCATATCTTGTCAGTCTAGCTGAGGTGAGGTGTTGCGTCTGTGTCCTATTTAATAGAACGTCTATAGCATGTGGCACCATCAGAATTAAAGTGTGCCCCAATACCATTCCTTCCGTTTGTTTCACTGACGCAGCAGCCGCTGCGACAGATCGCAAACATCGTGGTAGTGCGCGCGCTACAGGGTCCAACGCGCAAAAAAAATAGCCGCACGGCCTATTTCTTCCACCTTGTTCCTGTGTCAAAACCGCCAATGCACATCCTTCACTCTCACTCACAAATAGTCTAAAGATCTTTTTATAGTTAGGAGTGCCTGAAACTGGCGCAGCACACAATGCAGCTTTCAATTGCTCAAATGCTTTCTGACATTCCTCATCCCACTGTAAAGGCATCTCTGCATCCTTTTTAGTCAACTTTATCATCGGCTTCACAATCAACGCAAAATTACTGATCCACTGCCGACAATAAGAGGCCATGCCTATTACAGCTCTCACTCCTTTTTGAGTTTTTGGAATAGGCATCCTAGAAATACTTTCTATGCGTTCTGGTGTTAATCTTCTCCCTTCTTTCGAAAGTAGGTAACCCAAATAAGACACCTCCTTCTGATTATACTGGAATTTCTTCAAACTTGCCTTATGACCATGGGTCGCTAAGTGTGTCAATGGTAATATAGTACTTTCTTTACAGATCTCTTTCGTGTCAGCAGCTAATAACAAGTCGTCTAGGTACTGCAAGAGTACGCAACCTTCGGGTAATTCTAGCATGTCTAGCTGCTCTTTTAGCGCTCTGCTGTAAATGCTCGGGCTTTCTGTGTATCCCTGTGGAATGCGTGTGAATGTGAATGATCGACCTCCTAGAGTGAACGCGAACAGATATCTACTGCTTTTATCCACTGGAATGCTAAAGAATGCGTTCTTCAAATCGACTACACTAAAGTATTCAGCAGTGGCCGGTATCATTGTCAGTATTGTTATGACATCTGGGACCAAAGGGAATTGTGAGTCTACCACTTTGTTTAATGCGCGCAGATCAATTATGAAACGATAGGGTACCTCATTGCCTCCTTTCTTGCAAACTGGAAGAATCGGGCTGTTGCACATGCTACCTGCAATTTCCTCAACCACCCCAATCTCACCAGGTCAGTAACAATGCTTTTCAATCCCTTCTCACCTTCAACAGAAATTTTATAGTGGGGAATTCGTGGTAGTGTGACACCTTCTTTCAAAGTCATTTTTGCTGGCTCTATTTTCAAGCACCCTACATCGTTATAAGCATTGCCCACAGACAGGTTGGTACTCTACTTAGCTCTTCTGGCAACTCTTTTGACATAAATTCCGTCACCGGTGCATCGTGAGGCCACATCGTGAGGAACACCCCGTCTGCCGTACAATGTATGACTGCCCCCAATTTTCTCAACAAATTTAATCCTAGCAAGTTCTCTCCACAATTTTCTGTCAAAAGAAATGGACACTGTTCCGTAAATGGTCCTATTGTAATTGGGACAGCTTCGGACATGGGGTTAATTACTGGTGTACCTGCGAATCCTACAGAAACATTCTTCTGCCCGACAGTGGTATCTCCGGAACCAAGTGGTGGTCTATCGAGCACTTCTGTGCCCCTGTATCTACAAAGAAGCAGTCCTCCTTATTCCCGACTCTCATTTCTACGTAGGGTCCTCTCTGATTCACGGGAATAGACACTGGTTCCGACCCCTGCCGTGGGCTGTCCTATCGTGAAAATAACACATCGTCCGATGTGTAGTCACCGCTAATGCGCTACTGCTATAATACGTGTTTGGTTGTGTATCAAAAATATTCCCATTTCCCCCTCGATGTCCTCCACTCTGATCATTTCTCTGTTGGCCCTGCCTGCCCTGATTTTGGTTCGAAACACTTTGGTTCAATGCCTGGTTCTGTTGCGCTTGGTTTTGACCATAGGATTGGGTTTGAGTACCTCCATTGGTACATCCCTGCTGCTGCTGCATGTTATTTCTGCTTGGGCCGTTCGACCCCTGATGTCCTCTATGAGGCCTTCTCTGACTAAACCCACCTCTATTCTGTAGGTGCGGGCATTACGCTCACCAGTGTCCTTCCTCCTTACAATATGCACATTGATTTAATCCCAATGACACCCCATGCATATTATTCAAATTTCCTCTGCCTTGTGCATTTCCTCTACCTCTATTGTATCCAATGACTTGCTGCAGTAACACCCTTACTATCGTTTGCATCGCTTCTTTTCTCATCTCCAATGGGTACCCATTACATATCTCACTTACTTCCTTTAGTGAGGTTCTTTTGTTCGACATCCATCGCATTGTTTCCCCTACCCATACTTGCAATCTTTGTTTATCACCTATTTGTCCCGGTACCGGCAAATGCTTTGTACCACCTGGAAAAACTCTCGGCCATAATTTTTTCATATTCAACCTTGACGCCTCCTTCCTACCTTTCTTAATATACTCTCTACTATACTCAGGTGTAGCAAACATCTCAGCATATCTGTCTTCCATTTCATTTTTTACTTCAATGAGTTTGTGCACATGTTTTCTTACATCCTCATCTCTTTGCTCACTGCGTGCTAACTTATTCAAATCTAACAATCGCTGTGGCAGTAAATTCCCGAGTATATTTTTCCATTCTCCCACCAAAATTTCCCCCATGCATTCCAACACTACCTGTCTCTCGTCGCTTCTTCGGTACCCATTCAATGAGGCCAATGCTGCCGTCTCATCATTTGCTTCTATGTACATTTCTGCCTCTTGCCGTAATTAAATCTTTCTTTCTTTGCTGATCGCGCTTCGAGTTACCCGTCCAAATCCTGTTCCTTCAGCCCCGCCTCTAGCCTCAATTTCGACTTCGAGAGGGGCGGATGGTGCTGAATCTGTCTCTGGAGCGGGAGGTGCGGGACAAGTGACACAGGTGGCATCTGTGAAGGGTCTTCCTAGATGCTGGGAAATTGTGTGTCCGCGGCCTGCACTTGTGAGAGTGCTCGTGCTGTGGGTGGGGCTTGGGTTAACGCTTGCGTGAGGGGAAGTGCTTGGGCTATGGGAGAAGGTATGAGAGCTAATGGTTGGGCCTGCGTAGTCACTGCTGGCGTGTTTGGTTTTGATTCTGGTTTTGGGCCTCGACCCGTATTAGTTAACAAATGTTCTATTAATTTGTCTGCTATGTGTAGTTCCCGCTGCGGGTATATTCTTTCTATGTTCATCTGGTCACGTCTCCCTTCCCGTCTTAGACTTACAGTCCACTCTTCCTCTTCCTTTTCTTCTGCTATCTCAAGCTTTGTTTTGTGCCTACGCGCATGCTTCTCTCTACTCCTAAGTCGGAGCATTGCTTCCCTCCTCCAATCGTTGACAGTCTCAAAAGCTGCAGGTCGCGCTTTCTTTCTAATTAGCACCCTTTCTAGGTTATCTATCCTCCCAATCTCAAAACTACCATTAATCGGCCACTGATGGTCGGGTTGCTTTCTAGTTTGCCTATACCAAATTTCACAAAATATTATCGCACCCACACCATATTTTGCATACATGTCATAAACCGGCGTTCCCCAAGGCGGTGCACTTTGGCCATATTCCAAGGACTGTCTACCGCACCTGAAAAGCCCCGCTAAAGTGGACAGTACTCCAGGCATGTTTCTTTAACCTTCCCCTTTGGTTAGCTAACTTTTACCTGGAAGTTTGAATTTGCAAAAACAACACTCTACCAAAAATTAGGTTTTTCTTTGAATCGGGGAATGACTCACATGATAAAACAAGTCGTCTGTCCTAACGCAACCTCTCCCAATGTCGTGTCTGCGCTTCTCTGGCTTCTGCCTCGTCTCAGGACCCTCGCCTCCTTTGCCATCTGGCCCGGTACGTCGATCAGGGATCAGATGTGTGCAGATCTGCGGAAGGAATCTCTCCTCACTTCTACAGGGCGCCCCGTACACTTCTTGATCCCGGCTCAACCGTCCCGTCCTCGCCGTTCTTCCGCCTTTGCTCCGTTACAACGTATACGATGGGGCAAGTGGGGGAGGGTCCCTATTCGGGCGCCATCTTGAAAGGGGCCCCTAGGGGTCCCTCGTGCTATGGAAACAAGGCAATAACCATACACGAAAATATGCGCCAGACACAAGGTTCAAATTCCCAATGCTAGGGTTTATTGCAAGCAAAAAATAGTATCAATTGGCCAATTCTGATCTCACGCCCCGCGACGTGAGTTTCCTAGACCTCGAGGGACGCAAGAGAGCGAATTACGTACATCAGTTACATATATACAGAATGCATATCATACAATAAGCAATGTCATGTTTAACACCCCTCTTTATTAAGTTCCTTTGCACTCGGCACGACGATGGACATATCCGACGAGTATTACGATTATGACACTTTCGATGTCTATTCTAGTAACAATATGCAATTAGAAAGTGTGGAGTCATCTTTTAGTTGTTGAACAGAACACGGTGGTTCTGTTCTTGGAAGCAAGCTGCACACGGGGGAAGAGCCACATTCCAAGCTTTGCTATCTATGAGGTACTATTTGTGTTTTACGAGCCGACACGTTCTAGAGGGCTTTGCGAGGGGGGCCGTAGGAAGAGCATAATTCAAGCCTTTAGCTGTTTTTATTATAACATATTCTACCATCGTACGAGACTGGCTGGCAGCTGTGAAGTGATTAAATGCCCTGCAGCTCTCTCCCAAGGCTACAGAGAGGGAGCATGGGCATTCCTCTCTGGGCTACTCATGAGGAATTTCAACAAACTCTTCAGTCCCGCGACCTTGTCCTTCCATATTCAGACAACAATGTTAACAGATGAGCAGACTAAGCAGAATTCACATGAAATTGCAAGCTGCAAAGCAGTTTTAGACAGAAAGCAATGAGCAATGGTTAACAAGCAAAATGGCGTTTCTTGCTACATTTAAAATGGCCGCTTGTTGGTCAAGCATAGCAGTTTATATTTCTATAATTCGGTGCATAAGACGGTTGGCCCACGGCCATCAAGTTACGTCTTTCATTCAAATGAAGGGTATTCATTTTTCCAGATTGACAGTAATACTGCCCATGTGCCAATATTAAAGATGTTTTTAATTGTGAACAAAAACCACATGCAGCCCCATTGCAGACCATATAGCTGAAGTCGCATTATTTGAAACACAAGATATGCATTATTCAAAGAGCTTCCTAAATAAGTGATACATCAAACAGCTATACAATTCATTAGAAGCAAACAGAACTCGTAACCCATGTATGGATTGAAAAACATGCTGCAAATGAAAAATTACATTTAAAATTGGCTGTATCTCATATAATTACAATGCAAGAATAAAAAGAACATATGCAGATTAACACCTTCTACAATAAATAAAGGTGATAAGGAAACAACAATCACAATAATAAAGTGAACAATTTTAAATCAGAACTGCTGAAACAATTGGACATAATATACATAAAGGTATACGGAGTAAGCCATACATAACAAACATCAAGATATATGTACTGAAAGATAATTCTTCCAAGTGAAGAAACATAACTAGTCACTATGCAAGGTATACCACCTCCCGATTATTTCATGAATACAAAGGGTGAACCAAACATTCCATAGAAGCGATGGAAAAAAGGATTCAATCATTATGTTCTTGCAGCCCATGGATTTAACTTTTCCAGTGAAAGAAAAAATGTCTGTTGATTCATTGGGTAATTATGGGCAAGAACAATTTGATAATTTACCAGCACTTTCTGAATATGAAAAATGTATCAAAATATGAGATCGCCATTATGACAAAACAGTCAGCATCATTCTAGAAAGATATCATTTTGGCAAGAGAAAGCAAAAAGAGAATGAAACTGTTGAGCAATATATCACTGCTTTGCGAGGTTTGGCCACATCCTGTGATTTTGGGATTACACTTAACGAAATACTTCGTGATAAGTTCATGTTAGAATGCAAAGATAGCAAAATAAGAGAAGCTTTTTGGGCAAAAGGAAATCTTTATTTAGAAGAAGTTATTAAAGTTGCAAAAAAAAGTGGAGCATACCAATAAGTGTATCAAAGAACTTGAAAGGAGAAATGATGATGATAATAAGAAAGAGAAAATGGCACAGATTCCAGAAGTATTGGCTGTAGAGGGAAATGACTATACAAAGAGAAAAGGTTTTATCAAGAAGGAAATAATGAACATGAAGAAGAAATATATATAAAGACAAAGGAGAAGAACATGACAAACATGACAAACGTTGATGTTACAGGTGCAATAGCCTGTTCCATTTAGCTTCAAGTTATAAATGCCCAGCCATAAAGGAGTTATGCAAGAGATGTAATAGGAGAGGGCATCTCACTAAGTTTTGTAAAACTAAAAACGAAAACATAAATTGTTTGGAAGAACTATGTGAAAGTTCTGAAGAATGTACTGTTTTGGTGGGAGGGGTTGTTCATTGTGAGAACACGAATGATGATGATGCTGACAAGGAAAGGCCCATGGCTATGATAGAATTGAATAGTAAGAAACTGGAAATGTTAATTGATTCTGGTGCAAAATATACCCTATAGCCCAACTATATGTTTGAGAAAATATTTGGAACCAGTGTAAACCTAAATGTGATTGACATTAACCCAGTGGCATATGGAGGAAAGTGAATTGATCCTTTTGGGTGGTTTTGGGCAGAAATGATATTTAAGTACAGGTAATCAAAAGGAAAAGTATATGTTACAGTGAAAGGAATACAACCACTACTAAACTGTTCTCACGAGGCTAGATTGAAGATTAAGTTGGATGCAGCTGCAGAGGAATCCGTTTATGCGGCGGATCAGGCATATAGTATTTAGAGAACAACTGGATGTGTTAAAAGATGTTTCTCACAAACTTAGATTGAAGCATGATGCAATACCTGTAGTACAAAAATAAATTGAGACCAGTTCCATTGAATGTAAAGCCAGCTCTAAAAGAAGAACTTGAAAGATTGCTTAGTGATGGTGTGATTGAGAGAATAGACTCTGCAGAATGGGTGTCACCTTTGGTGATAGTGTACAAACCAAATGGAAAATTTAGATTGTGTATAGACCTTAGATATGTCAATAAATGTGTGATTCCTGATAGGCACCCGTTACCAAATATAGCTGAAATGTTAGGTACCATTGGAAATGCTAAGAGTATGAGTATGTTAGATCTAATCTCAGCTTACCACCAAATAATGTTAAATCTTATGTAAAGAGATATTATGGCATTCATTACCAGTGAAGGTTTGTTTTGGTGCAAAAGTATGCCTTTTGGTCTTGGATCTGCGGCATCAGTGTTCCAACGTGTGATGTATCATCTTTTTAATCAAATGCAAGGAATTTTGTGTTTTCAGGATGATGTCCTGATTTATGGTAAAGACCAAATGGAACATGATGATAGATTATACAAGGTATTATATATATATAAAGATGCTGGATTTACCTACCTTGAGTAAAGATAAATGTAAGTTCAATAGATCTACCATATCTTAAATGGGTCATGAGATATCAGAAAAAGGAATTAGACCTAAACAGGATTTAGTTAATACCATCCTGAATTTTCCTAGTCCAGAAAACAAAGAGAAACTTATTTCATGTTTAGGGATGGCTGAGTATTACGCACAGTTTATTCCTGAACTAGCCAGTAAGACATTTCAAATGAGGAAGTAAGTAAAAAAAATGTGAGATTTGATTGGAATGAGTTTTGTGAAAATGAGTCCAACAATATCAAGTTAGATTTGAATGTTGCACCCACTCTTAAAGCTTTCAATCCAAACAATACTAGTATTACAACAGATGCCAGTAATAACAGTCTTGGTGCTGTTTTGTCGCAAATGGATGGTAGAAGTGAGTTTCCCATTGTGTTTGTGTCAAGAATGATGCTAAAACAAGCTGAGACAAACTATTCCATAATTGAAAAGGAGTTGTTAGCTGCAAGATGGGCTGTTGGAAAATTTAGATCATTTATATGGGGAACTAAGTTTGTGGTTAGGTCTGACCACAAACCCCTTAAGGAAATTCTCACTACTAAGGGACTTGACAAGACGTCATCCAGAATTAGGAAATGGGTAGCAAGTTTACAAGAATACAATTTTGATGTTGAATTTGAGCAAGGAGTAAAAATCAAATCAGCTGATTGTCAAGATTAACCAATGTGGTTGAAAGTGTGCATGATGAGCAGCAGAGTAATTATGAGGAACACATTTTGGGTATATGCCAAGATATTGTATGTGAGGAGGCATGGCTGACATCAATGAATCTAGATGCAACTCTCACTAAAGTGAGGGAATTACTAATACTAAAAAGTGGTATGAAGGGTATTGAGATCAGGAAAGGAGTATTGCCAGATGCAGTGAGACATGTATTTCATGAGTTACATTTACTTGATGATTTGGTGTTAAGGAAGGGAAAACTCCTGAAGGAATGAGGAAGAAGATATTACAAATAGCAAATGAGGGACATCAAGGGATGACCAAAACTAAGCAGAGAGTTAGACAGGATTATTGGTGGCCTGCTATTGATCTGGAAGTGGAAAGACTAATTTGTAATTGTTGTACCTATGAAAACGGAGCTAAGGGCTATGTAACCAGGCAGATTCCGATGACTATAACCTCAATTCCCACTATGCCGTGGGATCGTGTTGGTTTAGATATTGTAGGTCCTATAAGAATTCAGGGCAATTTGAAATATTGTATGGTACTCACAGACATGTTGTCCAGGTGGGCAGAAATTGAGTGGGTGCAAAACATTTGCTCGAAAGATGTGATAGCGTTTTTGGATAAAATGTTCAAACGTGAGGGATATCCAACCATGATTATCACTGACAATGGTGTACAATTGGTGTCACAAGAGATGTGTTTGTTTCTTAAGGAGAATGGATTTGAACACAGGACAAGCTCTATCTATCATCCCCAGACTAATGAAATTGTAGAAAGATTCAATAAGGTTATTAAGAACAGCATTAGGTGTGCATTAAGTGACAATACTGATTTAAAAAAGCCGGTAGAAGATACCATAGTTGCTCATAGATTTACACCACATTCCACTACAGGGATTTCACCATTTGAGATATTAAGGGATAGGAAATCCAATACCAGGTTGTGTCCAGCATGGTTGGGCAGAGCATGTGTTAAAAATGTTGATTGTGAAGAGGTGAGCAGAAAAATGTTGCAGAGGCAGGAATATAATAAAGATCGGTATGATGTGAGAAATGCATTTAGGGAGTCCCAAATTAAAGTTGGTGATTGGGTGAGAATAAAACTCCCAGGGGTCAATCCCAGAGGTTTGATCAAATGGTCTGATCCCATTGAAACAGTTAAAAGATTTCATGGTGCCATAAAGGTATCAGATGGGAGAGTGTGGAATCTCAATAGAGTATGTAAATGCTCAAAACAAGATTTTGATGGGAAAAGACAAGTTAAAGTTAGAAAGGAGGTGGAACAAAACAGAGACATTCAAGTTTGTAAGAATTATCCCATTAAACGTATATGTACAAGACCATTGTATCTGAAAGATTATGTAAGTTGAAATTGTATCTCATGTTATTCTGTACATGTCCATCAGGTATTGCATTGTATATCCGAGGTACTTTCAACTTGGTAAGTAATCTGAATACTTCAACATCAAGTGTATATTTTGCTGTACATATGTTAAATTTATTGTTGTGAGTCACTGTAAAGAAGGGAAAGGTGTGTAGTATTTTATTGTATAAGTCATTAGTAATTCAATGGTGTTCTGTTTTACATTGTTATTCATATGTACAGATGGGCTATAGGTATGGAATGTTAGAATGTATTGGTTGTAGGAATGATGCACAAGAAAGCATCCGTTATGAAGCTGTTTATGATGTGACTGGTGGGTTATTATACCTATACTTAAATAAACATGTAAAACTACAAGAGTGGTGTGAGAAGATATTTCAGTCTGTCATTAAAACAGTTTTAAGGACTTCCAATAGGATTTTAACGCCTGCCAAAGATGTAGAAATAAATACGTCATCTGCATAAAGCATAATGCCTATCTTGGTTTGATACCGCCTACTAGGGGTGTGTCACAGTTCAATTCTTGAATCTGGGATGCTAAGTCATTAATATCTAACAGAAATAATGGTAGAGCAAGGACATATATCTGATGGGTGCCAATTTATAGCAGGAAACTATTTGTCGGTTCTCCTCAATTGCTATATCACATCATGACTGTATTATTTATATGAAATGCTTAAATCATCCTTAACAGTGCATGTGCAATATCTTTTCCAATTAAAACTTCGCAAAGTCATTGATCATTTACTCTGCCAGCTGTTGTTTTAAAGTCTATAAAAAGAAAGAATAAGTGGGATCTTGTATCCATAATAAATGTGTTATTAAAGCAACTAAAATAAAACACTCATCAACTGTACTTTTGTTCTGCCTAAATCACCCTTGGAAATGTAAAATTAAATTATTAGTATCATCCTAATCCACGAGTTGTTTTAACAAAAGTTTCCCAAAAACTTTTGTAAGATTGTCGATTAGGGAGATGGGTTTCTAGTTTTTTAGTTGGACTTTATCTCCCTTTTTGAAGATAGACACAATCTCAGATGTGGTCCTACTCCTGGAGCTGGTGCTCTGGGTATTAATATCATTAAAATCCTAGTGAGAAATGGTATCCAAAATGGGCATTAGTATGAAATAGATCAATTGGGATCTTGTCCAGACCAGGTAATTTGTTTATCCTTTGAGACGCAAGCGTCCCTGAGACTTCTGCCTCGCTAAATTCTAAAGGAAGTTTGCATGAGGATGCAGAGACAGGGTCAGAGAAGATACTGCCACTATATAAGGACCCAAAACGCTCCAAGCTAAGTCTGGGGAGCTATGACTACATGAAGAGGTAATAGGTTGTGTCCCAGGTGAACACACAAAACAATATGCCAAGACGTTTGTTGGTCTTTTTAGTTGGCTGCAGTAAGCAAGGCAATCCACACTTGGTCACAAGCCTTATTGTTTTTTTCTTTTTAATCCGGGATTTATATTCCAATCAAAAACTTAATTATTACTTGATGATTGGTTCTATTATTTTAAAAATCTATATTGAGGATATGATCAGCATCTTTACAGTCACTGTCAAATGAAAACGTTACAAAGCTTTACATTGTGATGAGATGAAGTGCCTGTAGTAATTACATAACTAATCATGGAACTGTTCAGTACTTGATAGATTTGATCTATATCTGTTTTTCCAGTTGACCTTGACTCCTCATGATAAGAAAAAAATGTAATGAGAGCCAAATTGACTTCAGGTATAACATAGCGTTGAGCACCTGTTCCAAAGGCTGTAACGAGTGTTAATAGCCCAGAGCCTGAGTTAAAGCGAGGGTGTTTAACGAGGTGCCCTGGATGTTAACACCTGTTCCTCCCCTTGGAATGGGTGCTTAATGGTGTTTAGGGCTATTAGCACTCATTCCGACGTGCTGGAACAGGGTTATTTTTAAGTATTTTCTTTCAGTCAATGGGTCTGCTCACTGCACTCCGTTCATGTAAAGAAAAGACTGTACAAAGATCGCTGCCATGCAATGGGAATGTGGGGCTCCATACAGAGCCCCTCTTCCATTTCCATGGTGGCCAAACGTGGCAGAGCGGAAAGAGCAGCAGCATCTGCGGTAAATGGAGTAAATGAGAGCGGGATTGAAAAAAAGGGAACAGGGGGTGGGGGGAAGATGGCGGGTGGGCGAACGGGCCATCAGGTGACTTGGAAAAATGGGCTGTGATTGGCAGTTTCAGCCTGCGTTCCGGGCCTCTTGATTGGCTGGTTCCACAACGCAGGGTGCTAATAGGTGTTAAATCAAATGTATTCAATTTGAAAATCCCCCTACTACTAGATACAAGGAGAACAGATGGTGGTCTTAACAGGCAGTGATTATTATTGTTAGGTTTCAGGTTAGGTCTCTCTCTAATCTGTGTATCACTCACAAGTCATAAAAAGTCATAAACTCCAGCTTACCAGATTGGTTATGTTATGTTATGTTATGTTATGTTATGTTATGTTATGTTATGTTATGTTATGTTATGTTATGTTATGTTATGTTATTGGGCATTTGTATAGCACCTTTTACCATTGGTATGATTCAAAAGCGCTGTGGGTTGAACGCCGTCGAGGACCCAAGTCCAGGTCAGTGGAGAGAGTAATGTAGTATTACGTGCTTGGGTGCACTCAGTATGTGTGCAGCCTGGGCAGGTTAATCAATATGAAAACTTTAAAATGTCTTCCTAAAAGCTGGTCACTATAACATTGCCCATTTACTGCACGCAGAACAATCACAGCCATTTTAGAAGCAATTTGGGTAACAGCTTGATGCATTCGTAAAAGAGGAGAACAAAGTATATCTGCCATCGCCCAAACTGCATCTTCTTCATCAAAGATTGCCTTCAACGGGGATAATGGTTCAATTGCCCATAATATCGCCACAAAACGAGTACAACCACTTAATTGTTTATGCAGTAGGTGAACTTCAATTGGGTGACTAGAGTGACACGGTTCTCTACTGGATTTAAATCTATTTCCCTATATTATCCCCCAAAACAAATATTTAAAAGAATCATTTTCAAAACACCACCCATAAAAAGGGATTAATTCCTTAGATCTAGACAACTTTTGTTTTTACAATTTCAAAACCTAAATTCAAATGGATCCAAAATGTCAAACCCCTGCTTGATCTATCCTTACTTCCCTTATTTTATTTACTTATTTTGGCATTTATATAGTGCATAAAGCCCAGCTGCATCTAGGCACTTGATTTCAGGTGCTTCAAAATGATGCCATCCAGATTTAAGAACTAGGGCCAATGACCAATTTATATTTCTCATTACTAAAGGCAAATGATAAACCCAGTTACCCCCAGAGGAAAAGATGCATTTAGTCAGGACTTGTTCTAAAATTCCATTTGCTCTCTCAAAGTTCCCATTGGCTTGAGGCCACAACTTGTTTGAGAATTTTAAGATATATCCCCTGCGTGACATAGCTTCTGTTATGGCTTTTCTTGGAAAGGCTGGCCCATTGTCAACTTGGAGTATTTTAGGTCATAGCTACTAGAGATCGCAAATCCTTTATGACTTCTTTGCAATCAGTTTTCCTCTGGGGAAAAAATCAGGTCTGTATCTAGTACACAGGTCTATTACAGTCAACAATTATTTGTATTTGCTGACTGCTACCAAGGGACCAGTGTGATCCATGGACGTGATTTAAAATGGTACAGTTGCCCTCAGTAGAGGAGCTTCTTTGGGCTTACTGGTACAATCCACAGTGGTTTGCAAGCCAAGTAGCCTACCGCAGCCAATTTATATGTTGCATTTTTTTAAAAGCAACACATTTACCGTCCCACCAATCCATACTTAGATCAGATGGCACTGTGGCAAAGGTTCATCGATGACATTCTGATTATTTGGGATGGGTCACAAATCTCATTTATGGAATTTACCAAATGGATAAACCAACAAAATCCATTCCTGAAATTCACGTTCACATTTAGGAAAAGTGACATCAACTTCTTGGAATTTACAATTTGGGTAGACCACCAGGAACAAGTTCTCAAGATAAGACCTTACCAGAAACCCACGGGCAGAAATGTATTCTTGAGTTTCGACAGCGGTCATCCACGACACACATGTGAAAAACTGCAGTTCGGACAATTTTTAAGGCTAAAACGGAACAGTACGCAAAATCATACGTTCCTATCAAAAGCAAGGCTGTTGAGTTCCAAATTAATGGAGAGAAGATACCGCAAAAAAATAGAGAGCCATGAAGAGATCTATCCATAACAACAGAGAAGCACTCTTAGAGTACGAAACCAGAAAGAAAACCAACACAGAGATCATTTTTGTGAGCACTTTCAACTCCCATTCCAATGAGATTACTAACATCATCAAAAGATATTGGCACATACTGCAAGGGGGAGATTGCCCATTGACAGTTCCTTTGTATGCATTCAAAAGGGCACCAACCTCAAAGAATTGGTTTCTAAAAATAACATCTCATTGAAAATCAACCCAAAGAAAAACATCACTAAACAATGGGGGCTTCCTATGCTAACAGGGCATTCACCTTGTGGCGAGTGTGTCAACTGCAAGTTCACCAGTCGCACTAAAGAGGTGGATCTAGGACTGGAATACCGTGGACACAAACATGTTTTATTAATTGCAATTCCCTAATGTTGTTAATGCCATCTGGTGCCCGTGCCCAAACTGTACATAGGATGACTGAACGGAAGGTTAAACAACAAATTAGTGAACATTGCAGCTGTATCAAGAAAAGGGTTCTCACAGCCCCTTTGGTAAATCATTTTGTCACAATGGAACACAATAGTGACTCGCTGAAATGGACAGTGTTATGGCAACTGGCGAAATCACATAACAAAGAAACTGATTCTAGAAAACTGTTTTACAAAGAACAATGGCTTATTTTCCTGACCAATTCATCAGAGCTGGGCCTAAATGAACAAGTAGTATGGCACAACTTTTAAGATGGACTTACACTCCTTTAGAGACCACAATAGGATGGCCTGGTCAACAGAGACAGTTACTGCAGTCACCGAGACAGTCTTAGGTATCAAGGACCATTTTTGACCCGAGATACAGGAACAGAATTTATAGAGATACCCTTTTTACACTACTCAGGAACGACTCTGTTTAATAGAGGTGGTGACTCGTCCCCGGCTCACACTTGACTGTGGGAGGTTGCACCGCTGCCTCACTCTGCGTAGATAGGATTTAGATCCCTTTGCTAATAGAACACTAGATGCAGCCCAGAAGGATCATTTTATCCTCTTCCTTCTTACCTGCAGATCAGTACACTCGGGTGATGCACTGGGTGCAAATATGAGATCTCAGTTACTGCCATAGCAGTCAAGCCACTCTGTAATACTTTGCCGGTTCTACGCAACTAGCGGCACAAACTAGAGCAAGTTTCTTAAATGAACATCCAACCCCTACGAAAAAACAGTTTGCTGTGAACAATGTTCATCAGTGGACTAGTGTTCCGCGCATTGGGCAGCCTCACACATGACTTGCGTCACGTGACCGTGGGACGACAGTATTTCTTCTGTCTCCATGCGAGATTGAATTACGGCCAGTCCAGAACAGAAAACATTTGCTGACCGCTGTCCGGAAACAAGTGATTTTTACTCCGGTAAGTGCATGGGAGATGAGACTTGGGAAGTAACTGAGCCTGTCTACTAGGCATCCACTTCGCACAGGGCGAAGGTTGCTTATTGAGTTCCCTTTTTCTGTGTGCAGGCATAATTGCCATACGGCATCCAACTTTGTTACAATTTACGGAGGAATGCAGACGCACGGAAATTCCACCTGCACCTTGGCACACACTATCCTAGTGGTTGTTGACCTTTTCTCTAAAATGGCCCATTTCATTTCGCTTAAGGGTCTATCAAACGCATCCAGTCTGGCAAAGGTGTTTTTAGAGCAAATCGTACAATTACATGGTTTCCCCTCCATCCTGATTTCTGACCGAGGGAGTCAGTTTGTGTCTAATTTCTGGAGGAAGAGTTGTGCAATTGCTCAAATCGATATTCATCTGTCCACTAGTCACCATCCCCAAACTGATTTCCAAATGGAGCAGACAAATCAGACACTAGAGCAATACCTATGGTGCATGTTACATCAAGTGGAAGAAAGCTGGAAGGATGTGCTGTGGATAGCCGAATATGCCTACAACAACTCGCTACAGACAGAGTCTATTCTATACAGTATAGGGAAGGCTCCCACGTACTTCCAAATTAGATACCCCCATGGCCTTGGAAATGCCCGCGGTGAAGACTTTATATACGACCATCACTCAAGCCTTCAAAAAGGCAGCAGAACACTTGATCCAAGCTAAAGAAAGACATAAAAGATTCTCTGATCAACACCAAAGAAAAGCCCCAGACTACCAAGTCGGAGATGAAGTCTGGTTGGTGTCTCGGTACGTGCCCATAAGAGGAACTCGAACATTTCGTCCCAAATATCTAGGGCCCTATACCATCAAGGCTATTATAAATCCTGTGGCAGTAAAACTAGCTTTACCACCAAATATGCAGATCCATCCCGTATTCCACGTGTCACTCTTAAAACCTGTTCAGCCTGGAACTCAGGTCAAAACAACACCAAATCCGGTACTGGACATCCTGGACTGTAAACTCACCAGGTCCAAGTTATATTACTTAGTGGACTGCAAGGGATACGGCCCCCAGGACAGGACATGGGAGCCTAGCGAGCATGTCCATGCGCCACGCCTGGTAACACGATTTCATCTGAACCATCCGACCAAACCAGGGCCAGACAGAGGAAATACCTTGAGAGGGGCCTTAGGGGGGAGTGCTGTCACGATCCATGCCCCTGAACCTCTCAGGTATAACAGCCCCCTGGCAGCAGTGGGGCTAAAGCCCTTCACACTGGCCCCAAGGGCCTTAAAACTCCATCGCAAACATACATGGAGTCAGTCCTGGCACTTTTGGCGCCATGCTCATTATCAGGAATGAAGCAATAACAGTTTTGGACCTTAATCCAACATGGAGTCCTATTACACAGCTCAGTTATTTAGAACCAAGCCATGCGGTCTAGTGTTTTGGATGTGGCTGGGCCTGGAACTACTTGGCCTGGAACTACTTTACCTGGGCTATTTAAACCACACCCAAACAGCAGAACACGCTGTCATCAGATAGGTGGGAACAGACATCCTTTCGCCACTGCTCCGAACGGCGCAGCAGCGCCTTACCAAGGTGCCTGTGTGATGGGAGGGGACCCCTTTGCTTGCCCAGGGACAGACACCTATCCCGACTAGGACAGCGCACAGAGAGCACTTGCATCCAGGAGAGGAAGCACTGGTGGGGGCAAATATAGGAAATAAATAGTTCATCTTCATGGTGGACTCAGGGGCAGAAAAGTCATGCATTTGCGAAGGTGACTTCCCATTATCAGGACAAACTCTCAACATGCAGGGATTCTCTGGGGCTGTAGTAATGGTTCCATACACAGAAGATTTAGATGTCAAGATAGGGGGAAAGGTAGTGCGAGCACCCCTCCTGTACTACAAAAGTTCACCTGTCAACCTACTGGGGAGGGAGCTGTTCAGTAAATTAAACATGACCATATCCTTCACAGAGAGAGTGGGGTTGTTTGTTCCTCTCCTGGCATGTGCTCCCTCAGAGCAATGTTGGTGACACAAACATTTGCAAATGAAATAATGGTGAGAGTAATACCAATGAACTCAGACATGTTTATATATGGAATTTGAGTGTTAGCAAGAGCAGTACGCCAGTTTACTAGGAAAGAATGGAGAGTACCCGCAGATTTTGTCTTCTACCCCGTAGCAACACCCAAAGTGGTAGCTGGGACCATTCTGTCTCTAAATGTGGAGGCACTGCAGGTGTCTGCAAAGAGAATTGTTGTACTAGGCACTGACATCCATGGGTGTGAGTGGCGCACATTACTATGTATTGACTCCAATTTACCATTGCGAGAATTGACTGATGAAGAGCTGTTTGAGGATAATAACAATAATGGGTATATCGTGTTAGAGATTTGCATTCCTTGTGACATCATGGTACAGTACAGGAAACTGTTGAGCCCTCTCATGGCTGTTGTCAGTGGGCCCCCATCCTTTTGCGAAACAGATATTAAACAAGTCCCACCCCACCTGTGGACCACTAACCCACATGATGTGTGAATGCTAAAAGAAGTGACCCCTGTAAAAATAACACACAAGCCAGGAGCTATACTACCAAGAGTGAAAAAATACCCCCTGTCCAGGGAAACAGAGGAGGGGATACTGGAAACACTACGAGCCGTCTAGCAGCAGGGAATAATTGGCACCCTCAATGTCCCCATACAATACTGCTATCTATTCAATTAAAAAGGCCACAGGGGGGAGTTGGAGGACGATCCAGGACCTTTGCCCCCTTAACGATATTGTACAGAAAAAATTTCCTCTTGTTCCAAATCCCGCATCCAAATGTGCAGTATCCCAAAATAGGCCACTCACTTCACTTTAGTGGATCTGAAAAAAGCCTTTTTCTCAGTGCCTCTCGACCAAAAATCACAATACCTTACAGCATTTACCCTAGGAGGGAAGCAATATGAGCATCATCGTTTACCCCAGGGGTACTTTGAAAGCCCCAGTATCTGCAATAGGATATTCCATGAAGACCGTGGCAACATTCAGGTCCCCAGCACGATCATTCAGTACGTAGACGACCAGTGAACAGAGCTGTCAAAGGGACTCCATTACGCTACTCCAGCTGCCAGCACAAAAAGGGTACAAGGTAGACAAGAAGAAACTCCAGTACTGTTTGGCATAGGTCCTGTACTTGGGTAAGCTCATTTCGAAAGATGGTAAAAGGATAATTCCAGACAGAGCAGCAAAAGTACGTGCGTGCCACTGCCAAACCGAACACAGTGAAGGAGATACAGAAGTTCCTGGGCTCTGCAATATTACTACAGAGCCTGGATCATAGACTATGCAGCATACACCAAGCCACTCCTACAAGGGCTCAAGGAAGCACAAAAAGAAAAAACACTTATTAAATGGACAGCTGAAATGATAACGGGATTCAATGACCTGAAGAATCTGATCTCAACAGCTCCAGTACTAGCGACCCCTGATTATGCCCAAGAATTCTATTCTCACATTCAAATGGCACGCTCATGACTGCAGTATTAAGAGAGAAAAGCTAAATGGGACACAAACCACTGGCCTATTACAGTGGCACACTCGTATGGTCATGCAGGGTCAGTTCACTTGCGAACAGGCTCTCGTAGGCGTAGCCTTCACCATTGAAAAAAAGCTCCACCACTGTCATGGGGTGGTCCAACACCCTATAAGTCGAGCACTCACTATTTGCAATATAGGAACAATATGTCAGCCCCCTCAACAAAATGTTGGGGGAAAAGTTATTCATTTCTATACATATTTGTTAGATCCGGTAAGATCAACCATTTTTAACATTAGATCCCCTACTGGACAGGAGTTATAAGCAATTATTTAGAGAGGGAGGCTAACCCGTAGTAAGCTAGTCACCCCCCACAATCAAAAATAGTACAAAAACATATGTCATTTGTTAGATGTTCATTAGACCAGGCATGATCAACCATTTTCAATGTTAAATCTGCTACGAAACAGGAGTTATAAGTAATTACTTAGAAGGGGGCTAACCTGTAGTGAGCTAGTTAGCCACCCCTCAACCAGAAAATGCACAAAATTTGATGTCATTGGTTAGATATACGTTAGATCCGGTATGATCAGGCTTTTTATTTTGTTAGATCACACACAGGTGCTGAAATATTTGGCTGCAAAGGAAGGGGGGTGGCCCCTCCTCAATTTGGGGGAAAAAGTAATTCATTTCAATACATATTGGTAAGATCAACCATTGGTAATGTTAGATCCGCTACAGAACAGGAGTTATAACCAATTATTTAGAGGGGGGCTAACCCATAGCCAGCCCCCATCAATCAAACAATTGACCAAAATGTATATCATATGTTAGATTTTCGTTATATCCAGTATGATCAATCATTTTCAATGTTAGATTTGCTACAAGACAGGAGTTATAAGCAATTAATTAGAG
The DNA here is from genome assembly GCF_040938575.1 of Ambystoma mexicanum. Taxonomy (NCBI): domain Eukaryota; kingdom Metazoa; phylum Chordata; class Amphibia; order Caudata; family Ambystomatidae; genus Ambystoma; species Ambystoma mexicanum. The sequence continues at coordinate 974,006,132 of NC_090924.1, forward strand.
AGGGGCAGCTAACCCGTAGTAAGCTAGTCACCCTCCTCAATCAAAAATAGTACAAAACATATGTCATTTGTTAGATCTTCATTAGGTCAGGTATGATCAACCATTTTCAACGTTAGATCTACTACAGAATAGGAGTTATAAGCAATTATTTAGAGAGGGGGCTAACCCATAGACAGCCCCATTCAAACAAACAATGGACCAAAATGTATGTCATTTGTTAGGTCTTCGTTAGATCCAGTATGATCAACCATTTTCAACGTTATATCCACTACAGAATAGGAGTTATAAGCAATTATTTGTAGAGGGGCTAACCTGTAGTGAGCTAGTTAGCCACCCTCAACCAAAAAAGAAATAATTCGATGTCATTGGTTAGATATACGTTAGATCCGGTATGATCAGGTGTTTTATTTTAGATTACACACAGGTCCTGAAATATTTGGCTACAAAGGCGGGGGGCTGCCCCCCTCAACAAAATGTTGGGGAAAAAGTCATATTAATTTCAATATATATTCATTAGATCCGGTAAGAGCAACCATTTTTAATGTTAGATCCGCTACAGAATAGGAGTTATAAGCAATTATTTAGAGAGGGGGCTAACCCCTAGACAGCCCCATTCAATCGAAAAATGGACCAAAATGTATGTAATTTGTTAGATCTTCGTTAGATCCAGTATGATCAACCATTTTCAATGTTATATCCGCTACAGGACAGGAATAATTAGCAATTATTTAGAGAGGGGGCCTACCCTGTAGTTGTCACGACCCTAGCCCAAAATCCCCTCTGGCAAACCCATTGGCCAGGTGGAGTCAGGACTCAGGCCTCTAGAGCCTGGCATCCTCTTCAAAAGCCCTCATGGGGACAGTCCTGGCGTCTATGGTGCCAGGCTCATACACCATGAAAAACTGTCAGATCCTCACTCCTCTTGACAGGCGCAGAGGCAGCACAAACTCCTCTCTCCCCATTGGGTCTTGGCACCTGGGAAATGGAAACCATAGGCCACCGCAACCCTCTGTGGAAAGAGGGTTAGGGTCCGTTGAGTGGATGGGTAGAGGGAGTTCAGGATAACCGGAAAGAGGTTTAGGGAATCACAATGGATGGGCAAGGGGGTTTAGGGAAACATGCTCCTCGACTCCAGCGCCCTTCTTGCTGATGGTTGTTGGCAGTGGTCCCGCCCTCAGACACTCTCATACAACTATCACTCTCTCAGAATTCCTCCTATGGAAGGCCTTTGTATTGGAGCCTCTAACCAATATACACCTTAGGTTTGGTATTCTCTAGTGCTGCTTTGGTTTTCAAACTGCCTTCTCAAACATGAACTTCACCCTCATTTCCTCATGAAGGCAAACCCTCTCAACATCACATCATATCGTGGTAACTCCCCACCAATAAGCAGATCACAAGTTCCACACCTTATCCTGTGCAAGAGTAGCAAACAATAACATGCACACGAGGTGCTAAAACACTTAGCTCTGGGTTCTGTGGGAGTCCTAGGCCCTTTGGCCTTTTCGTGTTGATGGGCGTGATACGTCTCACCAATCCAATCAAACAACAAGCTGAAAATAGCAAAACAAAGTCAGTGCACGTGCGTGCGAGATGTCGTTCCTAATGAACGTTCCCTAAAGGGTTAAAGATTGTTACAGGTGCGGTTGCTTCACCGCCAAGCTAACTCCAACTCTGGGTTAGTATTCATGCTCTGCATGCAATAAGTTTAACTCGTCTTTTCGGGCTTCCGAAATTGTTCTACGCATTAATCCCACAGCGCGTACCGCGTCTCCCTCCGATGGGATAAATCAGCTGTTCTAGGGAAAAGACGTGTACTTAGCTTTTCATGTACGCGGGGCCGGGGGTTGAGCTGGCGGGCGGTGCCCCACGTAGACGTGCCTGCAGGAGCTCGAGATTCACACGTCCTCTCTTGCCGGTGGTCAGGATTGCGAGCTTTCTGGGCGCGGCTCGCGCATGCGCAGTAGCGCACGTGTGGTCCTTTTCCTCCCAGCAGGCCTGTGAAGTGCACGGCCTGCTGGGCAATGTAGTTTCCGGGCGGTTCTCCTTCCTTGGGCCTTTTTCCTGCAAAATGGAAGGAGAACACGCCTGGACAAGCTGTTTGGACACCCTAGGGCTCCCTTAACTCCCCCCAGAACCACCATAACACTGCCAATTGCCCCAGCCCTGACAAAAACAATGTGCTTGGGAACTACTTTATTGTATTGTCAGCCAACATGGAGGCATCCACATAGCTTGGTTCCTAAGAACCAAGCTATGCGGTCTAGTGTTTTGGGTGTGGTAGCCTAGGGACTACTTCACCTGGACTATTTTGTTGGGGCTATTTAAACCACACCCGAGCAAGACAACACGCTTTGCGTTACTTTGCAGCTTGCAACGTGACATTCACCGTGTCCAGCTATTACCTCGAACCTCGGAGAAGCAGAACCTGCAAGGAGACAAAAGGAACATCATTAGCAACAGCATCTTACCTGCAGTCTTCATCTTTAAACACTTGCAGCTACTGAGACTCCTGGACAGTACGACCTGAAAGAGGAAGATAGAGGCAACATTAAAGAAAGCAGTAGAGACATTTACAAATTACGAACTGCTCAAAAGGCTTACCTGGCTGGTCGCTCTCGGCTGGCACCACTCCGGACATTCCACTCACGCTGAAGAACACCGCAACCTACAAGGAAGGAAAACACAGGTTAGCAAAGGCAAGACTTTGCAGCGCTGCGCATAGCGCTTACTTACCGCATCATAGCGCTTTTAATGCGCCATCAGTTACCAGCCGGGCTCAACCAAGCCAGTTTGCCGTGCTGAAGCTCTGCATACCTAAGGGAGAAAAAAGAGACATTTTAAACAAAGAAAGGCATGCAGGATAGCAACAAAACTAAATAACATCAATAAGACCTACCTGAACAATATGAAACGGGCCAGCTTCAGTGAAGTAACTGGACCGCACTCGCCCATGAAAGACAATGCGCCCCTGCAAAGAAGGCAGGACGGAGAGCACGCCTAATTCTACCACAAGGCAGAACCTTCCCCGCAGACCACATCAGGGCAAAGCTGAGAAGCATACCAGCGAGTAACCCGGCTGGGTGGCGTCCCTGTGGATACCAGGTGAGCATAACAGTAGTAAGCTAGTCACCCCCCTCAATGTCATTTGTTAGATCTTCATTAGAGCTGGTCTGATCAACCATTGTCAACATTAGATCTGCTAAAGAACAGGAGTTATAAGCAATTATTTAGAGGCGGGCTAACCTGCAGAGAGCTAGTTAGCCACCCTCAACCAAAAAAAACACAACATTCAATGTCATTGGTTAAATATACATTAGATCTGGTATGATCACATATCATTTTTGTTAGATTACACACAGGTCCTGAAAAAAGCGGCTGCAAAGGAAGGGAGCTGCCCCCCCCCCTCAACAAAATGTTTGGGGGAAAGTAATTCATTTCAGTACATATTTGTTACATCCAGTGAGATCAACCATTTTTAATGTTAGGTCCGCTACAGAACAGGCGTTATAAGCAATTATTTAGAGGGTAGCTAACCCGTAGCCAGCCCCCTCAATCAAAAAAGTAGACCAAAATGTATGTAATTTGTTAGATCTTCATTAGCTCAAATATGATCAACCATTTCCAATGTTAGAACCGCTACAGATCAGGAGTTATACGCAATTACTTACAGAGAGGGGGCTAACCCATAGTAAGCTAGTCACCCCCCAATCAAAAATAGTACTAACACATATGGCATTAGTTATTTCTTCATTAGATCTGGTATGATCAACCATTTTCAATGTTAGATCTTCTACAGAACAGGCGTTATAAGCAATTATTTAAAGGGGGGCTAACCAGTAACCAGCCCCCTCAATCAAATAATTGACCAAAATGTATGTCATTTGTTAGATCTTCATTAGATCCGGTATGATCAACGATTTTCAACATTAGATCAACTACAGGACCGGAGTTATAAGCAATTATTTAGAGAGGGTGGCCTAACCCGTAGTAAGCTAGTCACCCCTCAATCAAAAATAGTACAAAAACATATGTCATTTGTTAGATCTTTGTTAGAACAGCTATGATCAACCATTTTAAATGTTAGATCTGCTACAGAACAGGAGTTATAAGCAATTACTTAGAGGGGGCTAACCTATAGTGAGATAATTAGCCCACTCTCAACCAAAAAATGCAGAACAGGAGTTATAAGCAATTATTTAGAGAGAGGCGGCTAACCCATAGTACGCTAGTCACTCCCCCAATCAAAAATAGTACAAAAACATATGTTATTTGTTATTTCTCTGGTAGATCCGGTATGATCAACCATTTTCAATGTTAGATCTGCTACAGAACAGGAGTTATAAGCAATTATTTAGATGGCGGCTAACCTGTAGTGAGCTAGTTAGCCCCTGCTCAACCAAAAAATGCACAAAAATGATGTAATTGGTTAGATATACATTTGATCTGGTATGATCAGGCATTATTTTAGTAGATCACACACAGGTGTTAAAATATTTGGCTGCAAAGGAGGGGGCTAGCCCCCCCCAACTAAACTTGGGGAAAAAAGGCATTCATTTCAATAGATATTTGTTAGATCCGGTAAGATCAACCCTTTTTAAGATTAGATCCGCTACAGAACAGAAGTTATAAGCAATTATTTAGAGAGTGGGGCTAACCTGTAGTAAGCTAGTCACCCCCATCAATCAAAAATAGTACAAAAACATATGTCATTTGTTAGATCTTCGTTAGATCAGGTATGATCAACCATTTTCAAAGTTAGATTAGTTACAGAACAGGAGTTATAAGCAATTATTTAGAGGGGGGACTAACCTGGAGTGAACTAATTAGCCCCCCCAACCAAAACATGCACAAAATGTCATTGGTTAGATATACGTTAGATCCGGTATCATCAGGCATTTCTTTTGTTAGATCACACACAGGTGCTGAAATATTTGCCTGCAAAGGTGGGGACTGGCTCCCTGCAACTAAATTTGGGGGAAAAAGTCATTCATTTCAATACATATTTGTTAGATCTGGTAGGATCCACCATTTTTAACGATAGATCCGCTACAGAACAGGAGTTATAAGCAATTATTTAGAGGGGGTCTAACCTGTAGTGAGCTAGTTATCCCCCCTCAACCAGAAGAGGCACAACATTCAATGTCATTGGTTAGATATGCATAAGATCCAGTATGATCGGGCATTTTAAATGCTAGATCCACTACAGAAATGGACAATTAAGCCATAGACATCAGTTAACCTTAGCATTATCTTTCTAGTGACGAGGATGTAATACATGTGTCCTTGCACAAGCAAGGTATAGAATTGCATGTGCTTGCAACCGGAGCCATTTATGAAGGCCTGCCATGGGGCAATGTGGGAAACTTGAAATCTGGGAGAGTCATGCATGAGGACATCTTGACACATACATCCTCCAGCATGACCACCAAATCCGCCGTTGCCACCGGACTAGCAATTACCACCACTACCACTGGCATGTAATTGGCATGAAGGAAATGTAACCTTCCTGCTGGAATTTCCTGGATTAAGGTGCTTGTGTTATATTTAATATGAATATGTTTCACTACTCTCACACAACAGTGCATTCTTACCATCACAACTCACCGCCAACCGCACCCCTCACCAGCAACATCATGGACACTGCATCACAACAACCTCACCCATGTCACCATGCACCCCATCACACCTCCATCATACACCATTACATGTAAATCGATGCTCGCCAATGTTAACTCAGCAATCAAGCATGTTGCCGACATCGCTGACCTCATCACCACACATGACTTGGATGCCATCTTCATTACTGAGACCTGGATGACATCCACCTTCACCCCCATCCTAGAAATCTTCACCCCAAGAGGCTACAGAATTCTACGAGACCATCAAAACAAGATTGGCAGAGGCATCACCATAATGGCCTTGCACGCAACCAGACTTTGACACCATTGGCTCTTTTGAAAACCTATCCTGCCACTTCCCGCTCTCCTCAATGGACACAGTCACTTTTCATCTCATCTATAGACCGCCCAAACACAACACCTCCTTCAGCGAAGATTTCACACACTTGGTCACCACCATGTCTCTCACACATACCAACATCTTCCTCAGCAACTTCAACATCACTGGCCAATCAGCAACCAAATCAATGAAGAAAGATCACTGCTGTTTACTCAACACCCTGACCTCACACAGCACATGAAAGAACCAACTCACAGGAAAGATGATATCCTCAACCTCATCATCACCACGCTGCAATGCCCTTTGAGAATACACCTCTCAAGTAAACCCATTGGAATCCAATCAATCATGCCTTCAGATCCATCAAGACCTTCACAGTGGAGGTTCCCACAGAAGACCTCACCAAACTCCACCTCACATGGGCTGGTGTACCTCTGATGAACAAGGACTGCAACTTGCTTCTTCAAGAACTCAACACCACCTTCACAAACAACATCAACTACCATGCCTGAGTGAAATGACACAGCCTCAAGCCTGCACTTTCAGCACCCCGATACACTCAAGACGTGGACCACAACAAATGAATCATCAGAAAACAAAAAAAGATTTGGCAATAACCCTGCAGCGCATCCGACCTCGCCCTGCTCAAGGAACTCTGTGTTAAATGCAGGCGAATGATAAATACTGCCAAGACCAACTACTACCTTAACACCATAGCCAAGCCCAACAATGAAAGCAGAGCACTCTTCAAATCCAACAAGCACTGTATCAACCCTCTGCCTGTACCACCTGTAGCACACTCCATCAAAAACTCCACTGTCCGGTCCGGCGGCTTTACCTGAGGTCTGTCCCCGTATGGCCCTTATGACCTCCTCATCTTCCAACAGAGCATTTAAGAGATCAAGGTCAGCAGGCGCGAGTGTTGGGAGATGAATGCCACTAAGGAACACCGTGATTCGTCCTGTGTCTCTGTGTGGCAGGGCAGCATAGAGATCTCTATAGTACTCAGCAAATGGTTTGTTAATGGCTTGGTGCCCCGTGAACAGCCTGCTGTCGGAGCCCCTAATGGGTATAATAGGCAGACTCTGCTGTTGCTCCTTAATTGCTAGATTGAGCATGCAAAGGGGCCTGTCCCCTGCCGCGTACAGATCCACCACCCATTTGGAGAAGGCCTTCTGGACCCTAGCCGTAGTGATGCGTGTGATTTCCGATCAGAGTATTACTATCTTGCCGTATGTCTGAGTGTACCTATTGGCTTTGTGCGTGTGTTCGGCTTCTGTGAGCTCTGCCATCAGTTGAGATACCCTCGCTGCCCAAGATATTTTTTTATATGCCCAACGCAAGATGAATTGCCCTCTAATGAAAGCCTTAAAAGGGTCCCAACACCTGAAACTATTAAGTCCTTCTGCTAGGTTATCCTACAAAAAATTGAACAGGTCTTGCGCCAGCGACTACCAGATCAGGGTAATGAAGCACCATTAGTGGGGGCTTTGACTGCGGCGTCTGAGATGGTAAAACAAATAAGGACCAGGACATGATCATAGAGGATGATGGGAAAGATTGAGCAAGGTTCTACTATGTATAGCATAGTGCTGGGCAGTGGCCAATAATCGAGCCTAGAGTAGCTCTGGTGGTGGTTAGAGTGGAATGTGTAGTCTTTATTGTGTGCTTGTAGGTGTTTCCACATGGCCACCAGTTGTAGGTCCGACACCAGGGTCTGGAGCATCCGCTCTTTTTTTGGGGCAAGTCTGTTACCTGAGTGCGCAAGGTTATGTTGGTCGATCTCGGGATGTATCGCTATGTTCAAGTAACCACCCCCCCATCAGTGTCAAGCGGCCCATTAGTGGTATGCACATAGCCAAAACATTTATGAAAAACTCTAGTGTGTCCGACGTGGGGTCGTAAATGTTTATGAGGGTGATAAGCTGACTATGGAGTAGACCATGTAAAATAACAAAGAGATTATGGTTCGGGAAGATACCTCACGCTCAAAACCATGGGAAATCAGTAGCATTTCCTAATACAAGTCCAATGTCACTCAATATTGGTTTAAACAAATTCGGTGTCACTCCAAAAGATCTGTTTCAGTGATAAATTACAAAAAATGATTTTAATTTCTCAATTTATGAACAGCCGACATGTGTTTCTACCACCGGTCGTTTTCAAGGTCCATACATAGTTCTCTATACCCTCTTCATTTGAGATTGGGTTGTACAAAGTTGTAGCACGATTTCTCACCACTTTGAGACTAAATACTTCCGAGTTCACTCCTGCAAGGAATATTCTGATATTTCAGTCCTTAGTTTGAGAATAATATTTGTTGAATGACCCAAGGTCTTGATGTTATATTCCAAATTGAAATTCAAGCTCCATATATCAAGCGTTACCTGGCCATATACTAGGGCTCAATCCCTTCCTTCACAGTCCCTGGGCAGTGCTAGAACCAGTCACTCCTTCCACTGTATTATGTAAAATAACAAATCACCCTCCTTGTCAGTTTCTGTAGTGATATATTAATAGGGATCGTCTGATGCACCAGGATCGATACATTCTCTTCAGATGTGGGGGAGACTGGACTCCCGCCCCCACCCAACCTCTGCACAGTTTTGCTGAATCATGAGCATATAAGTGGATTTCTGGCAGGAATGTGATGTCCCCATGCAGATAGCGCAGCAGGTTTATTAGTTGTCGCCATTTGATGGGATGTCCTAGACCCTGTACATTGAGGGTGGTCATCCAAAACCCCTAGATATTTGGCCATATCCCAGGCCCCTTTCCTGATTTGTGTCAACATTTGGTGTGGTTTACGTTGGCAATGAATGTAAGATAATATTTTTCTACAATTCTTTTTTTAAAAGTATTACATTGTACACCTATTTAGGTTGTATATGTTTTTTTAAAGAATAGAATGAAATATGGTGCAATTAAACAAAATAAAATATATATATTTTTTCAATTTTCTATGGTCCAGAACTGTGTTTTGGTTTGAGCTGTGAAGTTGCATACCCTCAAGGGACTATTGTGAGCAATTATCTCATTAGAAAGGGGCGAAGGTGAGGCGCAGGATCTTTTTTGTAAATTTTTCTAGATTTGTGTGTGGGGCACGGTCTCGGCCTCAATTTAAAAAAAAACAGTCCTCATCTAGTTGTTGGGCCCAGTAGGGGACACGCCATTCCAACATGTGTAATCCCTACCCAAGGGCATGTGCAATTTCGTATATCATGCATAATATGATATAAGTTATTTTATAAGGCGCCTGTACACAAGTGTTTCTAGGCACGAAAACACAAGGAAGGGATAATAGAAGAAGGACAAAACAATCTTACTAGGCCTTGTGTCATTCAGATCGTGCAAGTGTGTGGGGTGGGAGGGGGAGAAGTGCCAGGGCATGTAGGGGGAGGGGAGAGTGCAAAGTAACTTGTAAGTGCTGCCGGGAGGTGGTGAGGGGAGAGTGCAAAGTAACTCAGAAGTGCTGCCAGGAAGTGGCTCATAAGTGCAGATTCAGGTGGCTGTAGGGTTGCAGATACAGTTCCTCAAGTGGTTGGGAGGCCTGGAGGCTGTGCAAGGGCAACTGGTCATGCAGGAGCCTGGTCCCGTAAGTTCAGTGAGTGGACAGGTAACCAGTATGCGCACCAGACAGGGACATCAGCAAGGGAGAGGGAGAGAGAAAGCGGAAGTGAAAAGGAAGGTCTTGAGTTGCTTCCGGAGGCTTAGGTTCTCCTGCTCAGGTTTGAGTGAGGCAGGGAGGCTGTTCCAGGTGGAGGCCCCAGTGGAGGACAGAGATCTACCACCCACCCTCTGCCTGGAGAAGCGTCTGACCCTCAGAGAGTAAGAGGTGGATGAGCGGAGGGCTCGAGAAGGAAGATGTTTAGGAAGAGAAAGTTAAGGGTAGTGTTGTCCTAGGACCCAGAAAGCCTTTTGGACAATACAGAGGGTCTTGAGGCCAAGGACAAGTCTCACAGTCTTGTTCTGGATAAGTTGTAAAGGGCGAAGAGTAGAGGCAGGTAGATTTAGAACGAGGCTGTTGCAGTAGTCCAGCCTAGAGAGGACCAGGGCTCTGGAGACAGGGAGCTTCGGGGGGAAAGTGAGAAAAGGAAGAATACCTCTGAGGAGGTGCAGCTGATAGTATGACTTCTTAGAGACGTCAGAGATGTGAGGAGAGAAGGAGATGGTGCAGTTGAAGATGACCCCATGGTTCTTAGCCTCACAGGTGGGAGCAGGTAGAGGGCCCAGGATGGGTGGCCAGAGTGAGAGAGGGAAGGCGAGAGCAAGTGTCCCAATGAGGTGGATCTCAGTCTTACTGGCATTAAGGTAGAGAACATTGGAGACACACCATTCCTGAATTGTGGACAAACAGTCTGGTATGAGAGAAGGCGAAGAAGAGGATGAGGGGAGCCTGAAAGCGAGCTTGGTGTGATTTGTATAACACTGAATGTTAGAGCAGAAGGTAGAGATGCAGTGGGCCAGAGGTGCCAGGTAGTGGTTAAAGAGCCAGGGAGAGAGGTAAGACCCCTGGGGAACATCACATGTAGAGAGAGAGATAGAAGAGAGGAAAGACCTAAGTAGGACCTGGGAGGGTCGATCAGTGAGAAAGGAGGTCAACCAGTCAAGGGCCTGACCAGAAATACCCAGAGGATAGATCAAGGAGAATGAGGACAGAAGCAATGTTAGAGTCAAGATTGGAGAGCAAGTCTTCACGGGTGTTCAGGAGAGCAGTTTCTATGCTTCTGGCTGCTCTGAAGCCAGACTGGTGGTCATGGAGACAACCACCAGATTCAGTATGTAGATTCAGCTGGGAGATGGTCAGCTTTTCCAGGAGTTTACCCAGGATAAGAGTAATGGAGATTGAGCGATAGTTTGCCGGAGAGGAAGGACCAACAGAGGGCTTCTTAAGAAGTGAGTACACAAGGAAGTGCTTAAGGGGGCAGGGGAAGGTTCCAGTGGCAAAAGAGTGATTTAAGAAATCGGCCAAGGCTGGAGCAAGGGTGTTGATGTGTCGATGTGGTCCTTAATGGGGCTGGAGGAGCAGGAGAACACCTGGGGAAAGGAAGAGGAGAAACGGCCTGAGAGGGGCCTGGTGTGGTAAAGGGAGAGGAGATAGAGGAAGAGAGAGTGGACAGGATGTCCTGAGTTTTAGAGGTGAAATGAGATACCAAAGCCATGCAAAGGGCCAGTGTGGGAACAGCAGAGGTAGAGAGTTCTTAGAGGCCCCCGAGATGCAGTTTTGGATGTAGGCTCTCTTCTTAGAGAGGTCAGAGAGCCTGTTTTGCCTTCGGAGCAGGTGGCAGGCCAGTTTGTCAGAGGATGCAATTGATGCCCTCCACTTCCTCTCAGCCACCCTACACTTGCGCTTAAGGTTGGCAAGTTCAGAATCATATCAAGAGTTGCACTTGGATGCAAGCTTCAAATGGACCCTCATGACTGGGGCAAGGACATCAAGAGTGTTAGAGATCGAGAGATGATGGTTTGAAAGGGCTATGTCAGAGTGTGTCAGTCAAAGGCGTAGGAGGAGGATAGCCTCCACTGGCACACAACGCTTCATGGGCCGAATGACTGAGAACGTGAGTGGAAGTGCTGGGGTCGGCTTGATCTAAGGAGCAGAGAACAACAGGTGAGAGGGAAGAAGAAAGTGGTCAGTCCAAGAGAAAGGAGTGGTGAGAGGGTTGGAGAGGGGGAGGTCTGATGAGATCAGAACATCCAGAGAGTGCCCTGCACTGAAAAGTGAGTCGGGCCAGAAGGTAGAATAGAGAGAGAGAGAAAGAGTTGCAGAGGTTGTGAAAAAGCCCAGAGAAGGGGCTAGTAGCATCCAAGTGGATGTTAAGGTCTCCGAGGAGGAGAAGTTGAGAGGTAGAGGCAAGGAGTCCACTCAGAGAGGAAAAGGGCGACTTGGCCAGGTGGCCTGTAGATGGTGGCTACAGTGAGAAAGAAGCCAGGAAAGATAGAGAGCCTGCAGACCAGGCATTCAAAGGAGGAGTAGGCCTGCATAGGAGTGACAGAAGCAGGGATACACTCCGGGAAGATCAGGGCTGCTCCCCCGCCAGGGCGATTGGTTCTGGGTTCAGAGAGGATCTTGTAGCCATCAGGGAGGAGAGTGTCAAAACTTGTGACAGAGCTGGCCGTGAACCAAGTCTCAATGAGGCTGAGTACATCTAAATCAAGCTCTTCCAGGAGACGGCAAATGTTTGACAGTGGAGCAAGAGTTAAGAGTATCAACGCAAAACAGATTGCCACCTTTTCAAGACTTCCTTGGAGGGGTACAGGCATGAGATATGCCCTTCAGAAGTGTAAGAGGTGACGGGAGTGGGCAAAGGAGGAATGAGGAGATGGCAGGGTAGTCAGAGATGAAGGAGATAGTGCCAGAGAGGTGGCAGAGGAAGGAGGTGGCAGAGAAGCCAAAGAAGCAGTGGAGGGTGCCAGAGAGGTGGCGGCGGAAGGAGGTGTGGGAAGCGTCTATCAAAATGAGGGCCCTGGACCAAAATGTTACCATTTAAGTAAACATTAATGATGGTCTCAGAGGAGTGGAAGGGGACCAGAAGGGCCTCCTACTGGGTTCCACCATTAATGGAAGAGAAGGAAAAAGCAGAGAGAACAGAGACCATATGGGGGGTCCATAGGCCTGGACAGGGAACGACAAAAAGGATGTCGGTGAGGGTCTGTCTGGAGGAAGCACTGGTGTAGGTATTTGCTATAGGGAGGCCTGGGTTTGGGACCAGGATGTCCCTTTTGAGCTTCTTCCTACCAGACCTAGTAAGAGGGATAGGATAGTCGATAGGTTCTGTTGGAGAGAAATGGGGGCAGCCCAAGCAAGAGGGGGCACATATGCTGGAGCAACACAGAGAGGGATACTCTAGGCCAGGGGAGCGAAGACAGTTGCGTGGAGCAGCGCTGTGAAGGATGCACTAGGCCGGGGGAGCGGGGACAGGTTACGAGCAATGCAGCGTGCAGATGAGGGGGACTGGGCCTAAATTCCAAGGGACCGCACCTGGCATGCCAGGCAGCGGGCAGAGGGCCTAAGTTGTGAAGGGATTGAGCTGCATAGGGGAGAAGCGCAGGTGCGCAGGCGGGGAAACGTGGAACAGTTGCAGGGGGAACAATGCGTGTGCAAGAGGGAGAATAGGACAGATGCGCAAGGTAGAGGGTTGCGTGGAGTGTAGCATGCGACTCTCCCTCCTCGCACCTTATGGCTGCAGAATGGAGGGTGAAGTCATTCGTGCTCACAATCTGCGCTGCTACTCCATCGCCGCCAAACACCTGCATTGCTCAACACGGTGGCCTTGTTCTGCGAGGGCTTTGCCGCAGAGATCCGATCCTCGGTCCTTAAAGGCTCAGAAGCATGGATGTAGCGTTGTGTGCTACGTATAATCCGGCAGTGTCTCCTGCGTACCTGCGTCGCTCAACACTGCAGCCTTGTCCTGCCAGGGCTTTGCTGCAGAGGGTCTGATCCTCGGTTCTTAAAGGCTCCTAAAGGCTCGGTTCTTTAAAGGCTCAGTTCTTAAATGATTAGAAGCTTGGGAACAGCGTAGCATTCTACGTATCGTCGAACAGCATCTCCTGTGCATCTGTGTCACTCAAAACCGCTGCCTTGTCCTGCGAAGGCTTACCATAGGCATAGGCATATCTTGGCAAGTGTTCCCTCCCATTACCCAAACATCCCCCCCAAAAGCAACCAAACAGTAAAACATTGGACTCTAAGAACAATGCTTCAATACAACTATGAAAGCAAAAGAGAGCCCCAATGCAAGGTAGCAGGCAGGGGCAACCTCATTGCTGCCGCCTGTATCCCCGCATGCTTGCACTCCCAGGTCAAGAATGTCAGCCATGGTGCCTGAGCAGTGCCATAGCCCCGCAACAGACAAATAGGGACCACAAATGACCCCCATGTGACGAGCCCCATTATAGCGGCCATTCTCAGCCATAGCCCTGCAACTGACAAATAGGGACCAGAAATTACCCCCATGTTATCAGCCCCATTATAGCGGCCCTTCTCAGGGCAACAGTTTTAGGAATTTCAGTGATTCAGCCTGCAGATAGGTGTGAAATTGTCCATCACTAGCGGCCAAGGGACGGTATTGCTTTGACTTTGTGTATTTGCCGGGATAAAGTGTTCAGCAGTCCCAGGAGAACAACGTGTTCAAGCTAGGGGACACTTGGCATCCCAGTGAAGGAGCACATACTGCTATCGAGCAGCCCACTAGCATTATCGCACTGGATCCTTTTTCCATCAACCCAATCCTCTGAGCTTCCTGCCCGCCTTCTTCCATCCTTCCAAAGATCGTGTTTGCTGTTGTGTGCGTGGCTGTGTATGTGCCCCGTCTGGTTACGGCAGCTGCTCCACCTCAGCAGTATATTCCGTGGTGATCAAATCTATGTTTTGAGAAGTGCCATGCTTCCTCAGGGTCTTCTGAGTGCCATTGGCAGTTCAATTAGATGGACTATACTGACAGGAATTTGATATAATGTTTATATTCGTATCCTTTCAATGCCTCAAATAGCGGTCTGAAGGTCTTTCTGCGTTTGGGCACTTCAAGGGAATAGTCACTGAATATGCATATTGTGTTGTTCTCCACTCAAATGGTCACAGCCTCCCATAAGGCCTTGAGTATGACCAGCTTATGCTGGAGGTTCAACAGGTGCATTGTTATGGTACGTGGGCGCTCGCCTGGTGGAGGCTGGGAGGTGGGTGCCCTGTGAAATCTCTCGACGATGTAAGTTTGGGGGTTCTCCGGATGTAATTTGTCCTGTAGAAGACCGTAGATAAAGATCTCCAGGTCACTCCCCTCAGCATTTTCTGGCAGGCCGACCAGACGAAGATTGCTGCCTTTGGATTTGTTCTCCTGATCCCCCATCTTGGCCCCCAGGCGTTGAACCTCTCAGATAAGCCCGTCCAGATCCATATTTGCTGTTTCGTAATAATCTTCAAGCATGCTAATCCGTTGTTCATTGTCTGCAATCCTGTCATCCTGGGTCTTCATCTGTGTGTTAACATCCTGAATTTCCCTCTTGATATCCTGGACTGTAGCATTGGTCTCCTGCATTCGCTGGCCAATAAGCTTCATTTCCCCCAGGATTGCTTGCAATTTCGTCTGAAGATACATTTTATGGGGTGTCTGGCATATCTATGAAGCAGAGTGTTGGTGGGGTTGCTATCTTCTCTGCTATCAGAATCAGGGACCACCGGGGTGTGTTGCATGCCCCTTCATCCACAGTGGCAGTAGTGTAGTAAGGCTGTAGTTTTTGACCCTTCAGACCTGTGGTGCAATGGGCTGGTCCACCCTCAGACAGCGTGCTCAGCATATGCATTGTCTTGCCTTCACTTCACCCTATTAATAGCGTGCTGTCAGAATAGTGCAGTGGGGGTTTGGTGTTCAGCTAATGATGTCTCCAAGGAGATGATAGAATCACCATATACCAGGCATCAGATATTGTGATATACCCACCAGATTCAAAGGATTATGCTTGAGTGATGTGCCAAAAGTACATGATGCATGGCCCCATGGGCGCCTCCTCTGGGTCCAGACCAGTCAAGCACACTAATTACAATCTCAGAGGCCGGTGGGGGCCAAGCCCTCTAATGTCATCTGCTGTGCTTCTATTTGGTGGCATGGAAGTCATGGGGCTGCATATCAGGTGTGCATAGTATGATCACAATCAGGCACCGGGCACACCTGGGCACATAAGGCAGTGGGTTTTCACAAGCATCTTGATTGCCTGCTAGGAAGCATGTACAGAGCGTGTTGGGGCAGATGGGCACATTCAGTGGCTCCCGCGGCAGTGCCACTCTGCCAATCTCACGGAGTGTTTTGTGGGATGCGTCTGGTACATGGCGGGAGCAGGAAGAGTAATTGTATAATATGGGTAGCTGCAGCAAACTCTTACCCTGCTCCTCGCCACAAATGACAGGCCCCCTTTAATTTTCTGTCTGCTCCTTGGAGTCACAGCCACTCCTATCCACCTTCAGTCGTGGCTCACTGAGTGGCGTTGAGAGGCAGCTCCAGTCATCCCCCACGGTGCTGCAGGTCAGCTCCAGCCACCATGTTGCCCATGCGTCTGCAGTCTCGCTGTCACACCAAATTGCCTCCAGCAGCGAGCCGTATGCCACACATGGATGATCTAGCCTCTGGCACCTTAAGCACCAGAGTGTGGGAAACCGCACGGCCTCTGTGCTCAGAGTAACGGCTCCAGTAGCATCCGCTCATCGATCTGTGGCAGGCAGTCGGTAGGAGCCACCAAATTATTACCGGTGTTGCCCCACATGCTTAGGCACAGCCTGATTTCGTTCCTGTCAAAAACCGATACTGCTACATGGGAATTATTCAAAGATTATCGCTTGTCACGTTCAGAGCTCATTCACCCGGCAGCCATCTTGCTGGGGCTCTCGAGCACCCCCCCCCTATATATTTCAGTTTTAAAAATAGTCACCCTCTGTACACTTGCTGTCAACAAACATGTCCTTTTGTCTGTCACTATCCCCCCAGCATCTGTAAAACACCCTCATTTGACACTTGCTGGGGAGTTGCTGAGAATGTCAACAACTTATGCTAGCTTGTGCGAGACAGCTATGTTTTCTGCTTGTACTGGAGGGGTCACCTAGGGTATTTATCCTGCATATGAGGTGCTACAGGCTCTGAGACTGTAGACAGACCATATGTCTCTTGAATATGAGACACCAGCAAAGAGTCCAACACCTAAAAGGTGACAATCACACTAGAGGTTGCTGCCATCACTCGTGCATGGAAACTTTCCATCCTCCTTGTGACGAATCGCAGGATTCTGTCATGTCTCCCCAAGGGGCAGCCTTTCCCTGTAAGGTTAGGGGTGAGAGCCCGCTACGCAATACCCTTCTTAGGGGTAGAGGCAAGCAGGAGCTCCCTGGGAGAGACTCAGAGACGTTTTTATGGGCACTTGCCTAGGGCCCCCACGTTGGAGGGAGGCCCCACAAGGCTGCCTGATCTGAAGAAGTAAGATTCAATTGTTCACCAGACTTAAATAGCAGACGTCAAGATATTTTATGGGGTGCTGCTGAGGCTCTAAACCCATGCCTTTCTGTTTTGACAGGTACATTCTGCCTTGATCAATTTCATCATGTATTGCTTTCTGTGTTCACCATGGTATACATAGTTTGTGTGTTCCTTACAGCACAACTTTATAGCATTCTTTCCTTCCTGTGGGAATTATGTTGATCATGTGCGATAGGCAACAGTGAAATGCATATTGATGAATTGAGTGTCACAATGGTTCAGACGTTAGCTCAGTGTGTGAAGCACCCATTTCTGAGATATGTGTTCATATGCTAAATTAGAATATCACATACCAGCAAGGCTGGCTGAGCCTTTGCTATGTCTGAAGTTTATAAACCTGCCTGCATATGTACTTGGTTTTGCAGAACATCATCTGCTATTATCAGCAATGTACCTGCACCAGAGAGGGGTTGCTATAAAAACTAACATATCATCCGTATGGGGATGGTCTACAAATTGGTTTGTTCAGATGGGGTGTTCTAAAACCTAGGCAATTGCCTCCAACCATGGCATAAACTGTTAGTCCAAGAGGTGAATAAGTATCCAAATTCAAGACTATGGAACGAAAGCATTCATGCTTGTATCCTGGATTTGCCAGCAGACGATACAGTGATTCTGATTCTGGTCAAATCACCTAATATATCTTACATTACCGTGCTGTCTTTTGTGAGGTTTGACTTTTCGCATGTTGCTGGTATCGTTTAGCCCATTACTTGATCTTTCTTCTTATGAGGGCCATTTGGGTGGAAAGGTTGGTAGACTGAAATGAGCGGACCAGATGTTGCAGGCCTCAGGCAAGCTTATTTTAAGGTCTGTGTGGTAAAAGTTGAAGGTTTTTGTGCACGTTTATAAATGAAAATGTCACAAGCCATTGTTTTTGCAGTATTTAAAGCTTTAAAATACAAAAGACAAACCTAGATTAAATCAATTGGTGTGCTGGTACTTATATAATTCCCTTGATGATGAAGAGAATGAAGCTAGAACCATTGCCATTTTGCATAACACCCTTCTATAACATTTTGTTAAAAAATGGTCACGTTTGGTAATGTGATTTGTGTACTTTCCAAGTCCGTTTTGATAAAATTTGATTGTTTTAGTTCATGATAAGAACTGGAAAAGAAAGTGTTCAAAGGCAGAAATTGCAGAGTTGGCACAAATCCCAGCTTCACTCCTTCAACCCTTAACCAGTGTGTGATCCTGGGCATCTAATCGAATCTTGTATTGCCTAACCTATCAGTATTGCCAGTCCCTAAACCTTTCAAAATGGTCAGCCCTTCACAGTGTTTTCCTTCTCATGGTATGATCTTCATAAAAGACGTATTAATGGTTTCACTGGCTATAGAGTTGCTAGCACTTTAATAGTGAGCATATTTATATCCTACACCACAGGCATTTGTTCCTTTGATATCTAATGGCAACACTATTTGAAAACCATATCCCACTTCTAATCTCAGTCTGTCTGCATAATGACACCTTCCTGGTAGCTTCTAATCTGCATCCACTAGCCATGCTACGGTATGTGTCGCTTTCTCCTTCCTTTCAATTGGTCTGCTCTATCCATGCATGAGCACCTTTGCATTCTGTGAGGCAGCTAATTTGAGTTCTCTGTCTATTATGGGTTACATGTACCTTTTACATATGGTCCTGAATTAATACTACAGGCTGCATACCTTCCTGGATGTTATTGATAAACATTATCCTGTATGTACTCGAACAGTAAGTTCTTTGTAGATTGCTAATGTTGGTCTTCAATTGCTATTTGTTTATCATTCTGATTAGAGCAAGAATGAAGAGGGTAAGGGGACTTAAAGGGAGTAAACATGCTTATTATGCTGAGAGACAGCATATCAACCTTGTGATACAATTGTGAGCGCGATGGGCGGCGGCACAACCCCTATTCCTGATCCCTTAATTCCTTTGATTTGGTGGAGGGGGGCCCCAAAGATGTCCGTGCCCAGGGCACCAAAAGTGCTTAAGATGGCCCTGGAGAGACTACCCCTCTGGGGACAAGACCTCTGGTTCTTGTGCGAAGCTTGCTGAGCTACATATCATGAACACACCTTTAAGGACATCTCCTGAAGAAAGACATGAAGAACAAATCAGAATTTATTATTGTAGTCCAAATACTTTAATTGTGCCTGTGACGGAAAACCTGGGTTATACTGATACAAAGAAAACCATGCAAAGAATACAGAATACAAGTCAAACAGAAACTACAGACTTTGACGCTCCGCTGGGGAAGTCTTCACTCAGAACAAAGTAAGAGAAATAGAGATGCCCCGGGGGCAGGTGGCTTTTGTAAGGGTGCAGAGGTACGAGTCTGAAAGTGGTGGCATCCTTGTTAGCAAATACTTGTATTATAAAAGTAACGAAAAGGAGAAACCTATCTTGCCCTATTTCTATGAGGTGTTGCCCTACCTCAACAAAAACACTAAGGACTCTTGTCAGGATGTCTTGTAAAATAAAATGTCCACCATTCTGTGTCCAAACCTGGTCTGTCCCTTACACTAAACTAACTAAGGAGAATTGGGCGTCTTCTTGATCCGGAGGGAGGCTTCCCTCGTTGTGGATACAGCCCCTGTAAAGTTCAGTTTGTGGTGTGAAAACACAATGAGTGACTCTTTAAGTATAGTTCCTCAGTATCAAATGGAGGAGTGTCTTCACCTTGTTCGTGTCTTCAATTCAAAACTGTAGCGCCAAGTCTGGTACACTATCC